>NC_083381.1:14727500-15927500 GCF_031755915.1 Ziziphus jujuba
CGCTATCATTGGATACGCGAAGTAATAGATCAACAGTTGCTGAAACTGATGAAGATCCACACAAAAGAGAATCCAGCAGATATGCTAACAAAAGTTGTTGCTCAAGAGACCGGAATGGATGGCAGATGACCATCAGTTTAAATGCGGCTGGAGGGGAAGAATTGTGAAGTCCAGCCGCACCACCACTGCACCGACAGTGTGAAGACTGCATAGCCACCATTTTTGACACCACTGCACCGACAGTGTGAAGACTGCACAACCACCATTTTTGACAATGGCCATTGCTGCACCGAAAATGGATTGCTCAACAATTGTGGGCTACTGTCAGAAGCTGTTGAAGATTGTGGCCATGCAACCGACCTTGTAAGCCTATAAATAGGCTCCATCCCGTTGCATGCAAGCCAAGCCAAGTGAGCAAGCTCAATATTATCCCAAATGAGGAATATTGAGAGAAAACTCCGAGAGAGAGAGTGTTTAAGTTACAGAGAGAGCTTAAGAGAAGAGTGAGCAAATTTCAAAGAGAGTTTGACAGTAAGGGGAGAGATTACACGTGAGAATCCAAGAGAGAAATTTTTTGTATTTTTTGTATTCTATTTCCAAGAGAGTAATAGAATTTTTTATTTTTCTTCTCATATTTCTTCTTTAAAGTGGTATGAGAACCACAACACTGTATATATATATATATATCGATTTATTTAGTAATTAGTGGAAAAAAAAAAGGGGCAAAAAACATAATGGAAGCTATGATAATTTTAACCTACGATAATTTTAACTTTTTAAAGCACATTCCATAAACATTATCCCTTAAAGAAATACCAAACTAAGCCTCTATAGTGCACCCCCTTACCATGACAAAAGAAAAAAAAAAAAAAAAAAAGAGGGGATAATACATTACTGCTTTATGTGTGCAACTTGATGCGAACCGTGGTTGGAAAAAATGATTTCAGAGATCTGAAGCATCTGAAGCACATCCTTTAACAAATTCTGCACGTGCACACGCCCTTGCACCACCTTTCACCATGTATGGTTGTGCCACCACAGCGGGTGACCGAGTTTGTTGATATTTTCTTGTTCAACAAACTATGAGAAAAGCTTGCACCCCCACAGATTGAACTGGTATAAAAATTTCAATGAGGAAGACAGATTACTTCAATAGGCTATAACTCACTTCAAACATCTGATCTTCTTTGTAGTATCTATGACACTTCGGCTAATCTCAGGGTGTTTCAATTTCAACAGTTTCTCAAGCTTACAAGCAGCTTCAGTGAAGCAATCCTCTTTTACAGAAGACTCTGAACATAGAGCAAAGATTACTTCGTTTACATCTTCTTCAAGTTGAAGGCGGAAAAGATGGTCGAACACCTGAAAGATAGATATCACATTGCATATGTTAGAATTAGTGCCACCTGAATTTTATTGATGCTTTAGTTGAGTAAAGTATCAGCATTACATAATAAGACAATTTTACAGGAAAGACATTACATACAAGTCTACAGATAACTAGACATCAACTTGGGGAAGATTCTACAATTTACTTTGATTAAAAAAACATTGGAGTAAGGTAAACTCTGCAGAGTCTGCACCAAGTTATCACACTCATAATCCTAAAATGTGTTTTTGTTGCTCAGCATGTGCATTTCTTTTTCCCTGGCATTGTCCATACTTTGGACAAGAATGCTTGGGTTTAGTAACCATGTGGACACTCAAGGTAGGAACATTTTTTGGAATCTTTTACTTCATGAACTTTCGGTGGGAATTCAAGGCAAAAATCTTACAATATCCGTCAAGTCTATATCATTCTTCTTTCACATGAATTTTAGAAAACGTGACACCGAATTTGGGTCTTTTTTTTTTTTTTTTTTTGTCTGGCCTTCTACCAGAGAATACTTGATAGATAACTTGATAATTTAGGGATAGATGCTTGCCAAAAGACACTACATGTGCAGAGGAAAATATCTCTAATGAATATTAGCATATAAGAAATCTAAATTCTCACCTCTTTCATCCTTGAAATAACACTTTCTTTAATGGCTTGGGATCGTGAAACCAAATTAATAACAAATAAACCTTTCTGAGAAAGGGCATCCTTTACAGTATGCAGAAATGACTCTTCCACAAAAGCAGCAGCAGGACATGTCATCCCAGAGCTGTAAATGACAAACCATAACATTTACAATTCATTTCCAGGCTTATAAAATCTGCTAGCACTTCTCAGTGGTAGTTGATTGCAAAATAAAATACTACGTTTTACCTTGAGTCTGCAGAGTCTACATCAATGATAACTATGTCAACCTTTGTAGTCACCTTGCCTTCTCCATGGGATAGTACACTGCTTCCATTGGAAGAAGCAGCCTCTGATTTAGAGGAAGCATGCTCATTTACTTGAACAGGGGACATTTCATTAGCCGATGCAGAATTTGCAATGTTTTTAATAAACTGAATGCCATCAGCAATATGCACCTGGTACATGAGATACGAATCTAAAATTGATGAAATACATTTCATTAAATTCAATTCAGGATACGAAAGATAAAGATCTATTAAGGAATATTCTTGCTTTTGGTGATTACAGAATTTCAAATCTTTATGAAGTATGATCTAATGTCATTGTCCAGATTCATTCAAAATGCAGTAAATTGCAACTTTTGCCTCATTTTTCTATAGCTATGCTTTCCTCCATTACTGTTCTAATATCTTAGTATGTTCTAGAACATACCATATTAAAAGGCCATATCTCTTTCCCAAAGGGTTATCAAAAACATTAAAAGGCTGGTAGATTTGTTAAAATTGACAAATAAAAGTAAAGCATGCCCCAAAAAAAAAGAAAAAAAAAAGGAAAAAAAAAAAAAAAAAAAAAAAAAAAAGACTTCTCTAGAGCTTTAAATATGATTGAAGATTCTTAACATGTAGCTACTTGTTTTAGAAGATATTGTTATCAAACAAAAATCATTGCTTGAAGCAAGACTTGGTAACATATACAAAGAAAAAATCATGATAGATATTATTACCTGTAAACGTTCATCTTCGGTAAAACCAAAGTAGCCCTTTGCAAGATTGAGGACTGTTGGATCCAATTCCACCACCTGTAAGTATCATGTGCCATCATCTTCTTTGAATTCCATCTTAAAAAACAATATGAAACATTGTTCATTCTTTTTGTGACCAAATATACCTCAATGTGTAAAAGGGGCATACATCCATGAAGAAACATAGGAAGTAAACCTGCTCCAAGACCTATTATAGCTGCTTTAACCTGAGAAAAATAGCTTCTAATTTTCAGACGTATAAAACAGAGGACCCATAAATATCTTGAAAAATAAAATAAAATTGAACATTCTCAAGATTATATAATATTTCAGGTACGGAAACAAGCAGTGGTTGACTTTTAAACTTGATAATTGCACATGTAGGCTTGAATCAGTGAATGAAAGGAACATATAACTATTCCATGTTCCTTTTGATAACAACAATAAAATATTTACTTAGTTTGGTCAAGCAATTATCAGAATTGCAAATTCCCCTCGTCAAGTAACCAGACAAAGAAAAAATAAAAAATCTGATGACTAGAAAAACCACGGTTGTTGACTTAAAAGGTAAAAGCTATTCAATACAAAGTTAAAATTATCTTCAGTTTTTATTTTCTATTCGTAAGACATACAGGAAATGAACCCATAACTTTATCAAGGGAAGAAAACTGAGAATTACAACTTGAGTAGCATCACTTACTGATTTTCCAGCTGATGCCAAACTTTCCATATGAGAAGAAATCAACACAAACCCAGACAGGATCCCTGTGTGATAAGAACTAGCCATATAGCCATGATAGACCATCAGCTGGTGGCTTGGTTCTATAAAATTAAGTAAATGTATCAATAAATACATGAATATAAGAATAACAACCTTTACAGCTGCACCATTGCTTTTACAGAAGAAATGAGCAAGTACAACCAACAGTCAAAACAATAAACCCAATACAAACAGTAAATGTTGATGCTTATTAACAATAAGACCAAACTCTTAAAAGTGTAGAGGACATCCTTTAGCACGTACAATTTCTGAGACTAGGTGAACTTAGCATGAGATAGTATAACTGGGTTTTGAAGATACAGCAACCTCTATGAGACAATACTAATATTTTATATTGCCTATTATCTATACACATTTAATATCCAAGGGATTTCCACTCATATTAGAACAGTGAACTAATCTTATATTGGCCATTTTATATATGCAATATCTATAACTCCTGGTTCCATCTCCATAAGCTAAACATGTATATCAAAACAAAGGCAAAGTAAGAGAATCTTGATCCCTTACTCACCGGTAAGCATGAAATTAATCCATATGGACCATTGCATCAATTTATAATTACTTATATTTATTTCAAAAGAAAAGTAATTTTGTAGAGATTTATTTGAATATCCAGAGGCTGGTGATCGATAAGTTTCCAAACTCAACAGTGAGGAGCTCAAGAACATACAAAATGGGAAAAGTGTACTACCTAAGCACTCTAAAGATACAAGCCACAAAAGGAAATAAAATTGCTCTCCAATTACTTCAAGAAATAAATAAAACTTGACCATGTAGAACATGTGATTCAAGTAAAGCCAAACAGCATAGAGTCACTGACTTTTAATGGTAACACTAAAAGCATTTATTAAATACTTTACTGTCTGATTAATTCCAGAAAAGGAAGAAGTTTTTATCTTATAGATATTTTACAAATTGCTAATTAACCATGTTCAATCCCTGATTCAAGCATAGTTCAGTGGAGTCATTCAATTTTCACATAACATCAAAGCCATGAGTTCATACCAGCATTTCTTCTCTGACTTCCTCTTTTTTTAGATTTTGAAGATGAGTTGGACTTCTTCTTCTCTATCCCACTAATGGTTTTATCAGAATCTCCTTCCCTCGTTAGTAGAGCTTCGGACTGTACAAGACCTTCACTTCTTTGAAAAACAAGACGGCGAAATATTAACTCTTTGGACGGTAGAACGTGACTGACATCACCATCAACATTTTCATAAACCACATCCTCGACAACTATTGGTCCAGTTACAGAAGATGTAACCTACAAATATAGGCAGGCAAAACAGAGGTAATGAATATGGCTGGCACTGAAAAGAAAATACATATAGTTAAAATCTAATACAAATTTCCAATGTGATTCATAAAAGGAAGAGAGCCATTTGCCAATGAATATCTGTCTATAGAAACTTTCATTTTGATATCTGAAAATTAATTTAAATATTTGGCTCCCAAATTTTCATGAGAAAGTTTATAAAAATTACTTATGAGTTGTATATAATTTTATGGTAAACACTACAAGGAAGAAAATGAGTTTTGACCATTATGGTACCTCCACCAGAGGAGCACTTTAAAAGGACTTCCACTTATAGAAAGTAGGCTTGTGGAATACAATGAAAAAGTCTAACAGTCATGAACACTGATCAGTGCCATTATTATGCGTGAATAGGACCACACATAGCAAACATCTTGCTCATATTAAGCTGATGTGCCAAGATGCACCACAGAGGACCTTTGATGCGACAAGAAAGGGAGTAGAGAGATTCCAATCACTCAATGTACACTGCTCCATCCAAACCTGAATGACAGCATACTAAAGGAACTTGAGTTCCATGAGGGGCAAGGGCACAAAATTATTTGGATTGTCAGCTACATTAGGCAACCTCAGATCCTTAGGACAAACAACCTCTCTCATCACTATTTTCCCTCTGAAGTAAGGATCTAAATAACCTTTAAATCAAATTCATTTAGAAACCACTAGATCAGACTAGTGTCGAGAAAAATATCTCATGCATATCCATCAAGATGATTGACAGTGACTTAGTTTGCTTATTGCATAACTATGAAATATATAATACAAGAGCAATTCCACCATCTAAGGCATATTTGACTATGGAAGGAGCATTTTTCCCCATCTCAATGTTTCCTCTGAACCCACAATATAAGGCATTTTATGTGATGAATTCAAGGTCATGTTAGTACCTGCAAAGGCATGTAGATGGCGGTTATATCTTAACCGACAATCATTACTGGCAGTGGCACTACATGTCTGGCCAGCCATTTGGACCAAAGCTCAATCACTGCTAAACTTTTATGTTATTGACAGTGGTGAAGACTGAATTGCGTAATAGTGCATAAACACAACTAGGGTCTGCGGTACAAGCACTATAATGGTTGATGGTATCTTTGACGCATGATATGTAGTCTAAGCAAAACCCTGCTATTCAATTGATAGATGCATAAAGCAATTCACAGAAACACATTATCGTTCTGCAAAATGTGCACATATCCAGTCCAGTTTAGTAAAGAAGGAACAAGAGAAATGGCATTTCCTCTACAATCCCCACCAAGATTATTACATCTTGCTCATAAATAAACCATATTAACAGCCAAATTCCTCAGAGACAGCAGTCACATAAAATGACTAAATTGGGAACCTTAGCATTTAAAAGAGGAAAAAACAAAAACCTGGTGAACAATGTTTCGCTGTTTGATCCCATCACCCGCCATCATGAACCTGAAAACACATCGAGTCCATAGCACAGATGAAGTAGATTTTATGAAGTATCAAACTTCTCCAAATGTTTAGTAGCACAAAACAAAAAAATAGATACACTAATTCATACATGAATAATAAGTTTCCCAAAAGAAATCACTAGAAACGAAAATATTATGGATCCAAGGAACTTCCACATCAAATTTCAAAGTACAGTATGATATCCACTGATAATTGCCTAATGCAAGTTGCTTCAACAACTGTCTGCAGTCTGTTCTAGTGACAGATACCAGGATAAAAAAGTTCGACTATAAATAACAAAATTATGGCTAAACTTTCTTTTCACTATCAAAATAATGGTTTTACTTAAATGCTACCCTCACAATGAAAAAGAAAAGCAAAAGGCACAAGTGACTTACGGAATTTGAGCTCCATCACCATCTTTTTCAGGCGCCAACTGTTTAACCAGGGGAGATAAATCCTTCTGAAAAAGAGTCCAAAGCAAACATTTTAGCAAAAAGCCATAACTGATGTTAGATTGTTATAATGCTAATTCTTTATCAAAACATAGTATGTAATAAAAATGACCTGAATATCATCCATGCTTGCATTACTGTGGCTAGAATCCAGCAAAACCTTAATACAGCACATAAAATTTCATTTAGCTATAGCAATTAATAGTGCGCAATCTATGAACAAACAGATACACCATGCATCTTAATGAAGATGATTGCTATACAGAAATTTCACCATTATGAGACGAGCTGCCTTTGACCTTTCAACTAGCATCCATTGTCCTTCTTCAGAAGAGAATAACCATTCATGAGCTCGAGTCTGGAATCTAACATTCAGTTACATATTTAAAAAATAACTTTTGCACAATGTAGGCATGCAAAATAAAGATTAAAGAAAGCAATCATCGGTAATGAAAAGAAAATAGATAAACATAAAAGTAAAAAATTTTCCACTATAATTGTCCATGTCAGCAGACAAATATAAATAAAAAGTCTAACAGGAAAAAAGATTTAAAACAAACATCCCAGACACATTTTTCTTCAGTTTTACAAGCCAGCCATGTCAACCAATAAGAAAATATCAATTATTGTTACAGTTACTTCTTCTTTTCCCTTTTTTTTCTTTTTTTTTAAATTTTTTTAAATTTTTTTTTATAAATAAGTAACCCTATTAGTTAGTTCAATATTTTCCCAAAACATAAGAATTAAAATATTATTACAGCATACCATAATATAGAATTACTACATCTTGCAGATCAAATGTCAAAAGATGAAATAGATCATTTCAATTTTTCTAGGGAACTGCACAATATTATTTTGCCTTTGCTCAGTTAAGTAAAAAGCTAATTTTGAAATTTACTCCCAAAATTTAGTGTGAGCATTCCATTATAATATAAGTACTGTGAATATCACTGATATTTCCTGCCTATTTGGAAATCGGGTATAAGATAGTTCAAATTGGATTCAGCTAGCCTTAAATGCACACAAAAGGAAAAGCAAATTTAAAATTACTAAAATGGAATATCATATTATAGCCAAGCTACCTAACACTAACTGCAAAGTTGATTAAAAAAACATTTTCTTATGCATGCATATGTACATGGGTGACGTTACCATCACCGATGCAATGAAAAACCCAGATAGATAATATAAGACACACCATAGGTACAATGAAGACCCCGCAATGATATGCAAAAGGACCAGACTGTTCTTGAGCATCAAGAAGTACAGCTCTATAACCGAAATGGGAATCCCCCTGTCCACCCAAATTAACCTTCAACCTCCGACCTTGGGAAAGCTTTCCCAAATCCCCTCTAGCTCCAAGTTGCAGGTCTTCAATAGAATGAATTATATCAGAACCACTGGAGTACTCTGCACGAATTTTATTCTCAATTTCAAGAGCTTCAACAAGCCCACGAGCCTAAGAAACAAATACAACAACTTGTATCAAGCTTTTGAGAAAACTTTATCCCAAAGTTTACATAACCAGGCTAGCAATGAATTTGATATATTTAAAGATAGCCAATCCTTCCTACCAAAATGTTATAACATGATTAACAGGTTCCTGATAAAGTGTTTAATAACTTCTTTTCCTAAACATTTTTGTGTAACGTTATTTATTGCTAATTATTGCTAATTAAATACTCCATTCTTCACCAAAGACATGTAAACCAGTTATTTTACCTGTTCACCACAACCAAGAGAAGAATTGTTGAATACTGTTGTTATCTGGTTCAATAAAGTAGTAGATGTTTCTTTCTCTGCAACCACCATAAATGTTTGAAGGCCAGGCTTAGTGGAAGCTTTCTGGGTTATGGCATGAATACTCGTTTTCCATCCAAACCGGAATTTGGGGAAAAGCAAACCTGGAAATAAGTTAAGAAAACAAAAATGACAAAAAAATAAAAAACCTAAAATTCATCATAAAATGATTCACTGATCTATGACCCTCCGAGGCTCACACAGTAAAAGTTCACCATTAACAAGATAACTAGAAAAAGAGTGAAAAAACAAAATGAAAGATAAACAAATAACAGAAAGAACTGGGAACACTACCTAGAACATGGGTCTCGGACAAGGTAAGGCAAATAAATTTCCCACCAAATTTCAAAACCCTTTTCACCTGGAAAACAATACCATTTTTTCTAAATCCAAGAAAGAATTGCATAAGAAAAAAAACAAAGAAAAAGAAAAAGAAAAAGAAAAAAAAGGGGCACATATAAAAGTTTAGGACACCTCTGAAAGATATTGATTCCCTAACTTAGGCCCAAGCTCTGGCTCCATCAAAGCATCCAATCCACCTTTATCAACTACAGCGTCAAAAGTCCCATCCTCAAACTATATAAAGCTAACAGTTAGAAAAGAAGAACAATAATCATAACTTTTACAACATTGGGTATTCATCAATATGTATTCAAAAGCCCCAGAAAGACCAATTCAGAGGCAAAAAATAATAATAATAATAATAATAATAAAAGCATTCTCTTTTAACATTGAAAACCCATTAAACAATCCAAATTCAGAAGCAAACCTGCATGGCAGTCATGTCCATCACCCGCCACCGCATATCGGGTCGTTGTCGCACATTCCGGCGCAACATGTCGGAAATGACAACCTTAGAGAAATCAATGTTGATGATGGTTTTGAACCCGGCATCGTAGACGTGCTCGGAGAGCCGGGAATTTCCACAACCCGGTACGAGTATCTGCATCGACGCCGTTTCGGACTGTGGGGTTCCATTGGGGCCGGAGAGGTGGGAGAGAAGTGGGTCCCTGAGCTCGTCCCACTCGGCGTACCACTCGAAGGAATCGCCGGTTCCTCTGATGGTGAAGAACTTGTCCCAGTTTTCTTTGCTGGTGAAGTCCCCTAGAGTTTCCAGTATCTCCTCCGACTGACCCTTCTTCTTCCCCATTTTTGCTTCTGTTCTGTTCCAAGAAGTTCAAATTTATGGGTTTCAGAGGGTTTGTGTCCTAAATTCTGTGTTAGTTGGCTAGTAGGGTTTTAGGCACCAAAGAAACGTTTTGTTTTTTTTTTTTTTTTTTTTGGGTGACTTAACAATTAAACCATTTTTTTTATCTATTTATTTATTCATTTTTTACATTGAATATAAAATTGAAGAAAGTTTTTATTAGAGGTCATTTGGTGTGGGAGTGTTTTTTTTTTTTTTTTCTCATATTGAAGAACATATTTAAAAGTTAAAAACAGATTGGAATTTATAATTTTTTTTTTCTTAACAAACAAAATATAATTAATAATTTATTTTTTCTTTTAAGACAGAACAACAATCGGTTCTCCACCCCATAAAAACCCCAAAGACAAAAAAAGACCTTTCTTCCCTTTTGCTTAAGGAATTGCTAAAATCCTTAAGCAAAAAATATAACTATTTGCTAATGTTTTCCAACCCATCAAAAGCATACAAAAGGGAAAATGTTACAGCTATAGGATTTTTCATTTTGGTATTGGAAGTAGAAAATTCATTATATGCAAGTAATATCCTTGATGATCACTATTTAAGATGTTTTTTATTTTCTTTTAACACAAGAAAAACAAATTTCCACACTTCAAAATCCTAAGGGAAAAAGAAAAAGCCCAAGCCAGAAATTGATGGGCATAACAGCAACAAACCACACTTTAATGAACAATATATGGAGAAAACATTGGTAAAACTGGTTTCAGTTGTAGGCATCAGGATTCTCCTGGAGGTACTTCTCGACAACCTTGAAGAGATGAGCTGCCTTTTCTTTCCCTGCCTTGATTTTGTCTTCTGTGATATCATGGTCGTTGCTCTTGGTGTGGTATTTGCTAACACTCTTGATGATGGATCCTCCATCAGCTGCTATAAACTTGTTCTCATAAGAGATTTTCTCAAGTTTCTCTGTCAAGGCATCTCCTTCGATCAAAGTATAGGCGTAAATGAAGTTGTCTTTGTCGACTGTTTCAATCTTTTGCTTTGAATAGTTGAAGTGGCTGCCTGCAAATTCATGACATTATGGTAATGAGAAAATGACACCAAAATACATGACAATAATGATTGAGATAATGATGTAAGAACCAACAAATACTAACCTTCACCGAAGGTGATCTTCTTGATGGTTCCAGCTCCTCCATCTCCTTCAATGATTTCAACAGACTTAACTGCATTAGGAGCAATCTTTGGAAAGAGGTTGTCTGCATCAAGGACAAAGGCCTTGAAAAGCCTTGCTGGAGGGATAGAGGAAGTGAATTCTGATTCATAAGATAGAACGCCCATGATGGCTGAAAGGGGTATGAAGAATGAGATCAAAGGAAAGAGTTAAAAGAGTGTGTTGCCGAAAATTGAAGGAGTTTTTAAGGTGATGAGAGATGCATATGCAGTTGCTATTTATAGGGTTTGTTTGATGGGTCAATCACTTTAGCCATGCAGTTCTTGCAATTTAATTTTTCATTAATTTAATTTTTTTAAAATATGGAACCTTCTATTTGGTCAAAGAAATTCATCTGTGAACATTGAATATGAAAAAACTACATTTGCCATAGAGGCTTGCTCTTTACTGAAGAAAAGAAATATAAAGAAATTGATTACAAAGAAGTCAATTTGGGTATGTTGTTACCTGTTTTCTGTTTGGTCAAAAAAAAAAAAAATCCCCTTTGTCGATCCAAAGAAAGGCTCAGTAGTTGGTGTTAAAGGTGTTTTTCCTTTAAAAAAGGCCCCAAAAAATAATCTTTTAAAAAAGTTGTTTCTAGATGATGTGCTATTGTTTAATGTTTATTAAGTTCACATGGACTGAAAAAAATTTGTGGATCATGTGCCTAGCAATTTAAGATATAAAAGCTGGAGAATCTTGGATTTTATAATAACATTTTAATTTCGTTAGACTGATTATTTTATTATTTATAACTTACAACAACAACATCATATCTATTTTTTCTCAGTTATCAGTGGCCAACAAATTCTGAATTGACATTTTTATTTTTTTATTTATTTTTCCTTTTTATATAGATTTAGATTTGTCATACTAGCTGTTGCCACTTGTTCTCATCATTAATGTTGACATAATAGCAATAATCTCAAAGAAATACAAAGTTATTTGGATACTGAATATTTAGTTTTGAATAGTTTAGCATATAAGATGTGCACAATCTTTTCATCTCATACATTTTACTCGTTTCTTCAGTTATGAGTATAAAAATAAAAACAGCTATATGTTACAAAATCCTGTCTACAGAATAACATTTGACAAAAATTTCAAATTGTTTTCACTTTTTCAAAACCCAAAACCACAACATCCTTTAATTTTCACTCAAAAATGGATCCTTAACAAAATAGACCCAGACCTGAAATGCAGTTGATGCTTTTTGAACTAGAAAAAAATTGAGCAAAATTGGAATCGAGGAAAATTTTTGAACTATGCTTCAAAGTTTTATTATTATGACTTATGAGAGTCTATTATATTAGAAATTTAACTAAGTCATTTAGCTATTGTTCACTATAAGGGGCCAAAATAGTCACTGGTTAGAGAGATTTTCTTTGGATATTTTCACAAGGGAAAGAGGACAGAAATCTTTTCATAGCCAGTTTTCTTTTCAGCCAAGCAAGATTGTAGGTTTGCTTTGCTTAAATAAAATAATCTTCAGAAGGTCATGTCTTAAATAGGAAATTGTCCATGCTTAATCTTCATTAATGAATTTGAAATACCAGACAACAAACCAACAAGTTCAATACTGAACCAGAAATAGGTATTTCCCAATGTCATAAAAGGATATTCATTGGATAGTTGCTTCTAGATAAAGAGTTAAAAGTTAATTTTGTTAATAGTCTAATTTCATTTGATTGATATTATTTTTGTGCTAATTTCTGTTTCTGTTATTGAAAGTTCTATGCTCTACATTTCTCTGTTTTGTACTCTGCTTTTACTATGCATTCTTTTAAAGGAAGTGAAGCATTCACTATTTGCAAGTTATATCTTTGATGATCACTCAACATATGCTTTTATTTGATTATAATAAAAGAAATAAAATGTTCACACTTTAACATTCTGAGGAAAAAGAAAAAGAAAAAAAAAGAGCCCAAAATCCAGAAATTGGTGGGAATGACTATGGGAAAACACACTTCAATGAACAATACATAGAGGTAACATTGATAAAACTAGTTTTAGTTGTAGGCATCAGGATTCTCTTGGAGGTACTTTTCAACAACCTTGAAGAGATGAGCTGCCTTTTCTTTCCCTGCCTTGATTTTGTCTTCTGTGATATCATGGTCGTCGGTCTTGGTGTGGTATTTGCTGATACTCTTGATGATGGATCCTCCATCAGCTGCAGTAAACTTGTTCTCATAAGAGATTTTCTCAAGTTTCTCTGTCAAGGCATCTCCTTCAATCAAACTGTAGGCGTAAACGAAGTTGTCTTTGTCAACTGTTTCAATCTTTTGCTTTGAGTAGTTGAAATGGCTGCCTGCAAATTCACGAAATTAAGGAGTGAGAAAATCACTCCAAAAAATAAAAATAAAAAAAAGGGCGATCATGGAGATAATGATGTAAAACCAAGTAGTACTAACCTTCACCAAAGGTGATCTTCTTAATGGTTCCAGCACCTCCATCTCCTTCAATGATTTCAACAGACTTAACTGCATTGGGAGCGAGCTTTGGAAAGAGGTTGTCTGCATCAAGCACAAAGGCCTTGAAAAGCCTAGCAGGAGGGATGGAGGAGGTGAACTCAGATTCATAAGATAGAACACCCATGATGGCTAAAAGTGTTCAAAAAATTAGATCAAAAGACGAATGAAGAGTTAAAAGAGTATTGCAAAAACTTGAAGGAGTTTTTGAGGTGATGAGAAATGCATTTTAGAGTTGCTATTTATAGATTTTGTGTGATGGGTCAATTACTTTAGTCAAGCAGTTGTTACATTTTATTTTTTATTTTTTATTTTTTGGCATGCTTGCAAATTTAAAGGGGAACCTTCTATTTGGTCAAAGAAATCCATCTTTGAAAAATATACTAAAAAACCTCCATTGGTTATAAATAAAGGTTTGCTCTTTACTGAAGAAAATAAACATGAAAAATTGATTAAAAAAACACGTCATATAGTCAATTTAGGTATGTTGTTACTTGTATTCTGTCTGGTCAAAGAATTCCCTTTGTTGATAACAACAAAGACGAGAGAAGACAAAAAGTGCTTCCAGATGTTGAGCTATTGTTGTATAAGTTCACATGGACTGAACGAATTGTTGATCATGTGAATAGCAACCTAAAATATAAAAGCTGGAGACTCTTGGTTTTTTTGTACCTTTTTGATTTTGTTAGGCTGATTATTTTATTTTTTTCTCTTATATCAGAGGCCTGAAAATTCTGAATTGAATTTATTTAACATAGATCTTATTAGCAGCTGCTACTACTTGTGTTTATCATTAATGGTGACAAAATAGCAATAATCTGAAAGAAATATGAAGTTATTTTGACATTGAACACTTACTTCTTAAGTAATACAATTATTTTCCTGCAATATCATAATTGAACCAAAAAAAGAAAAAAAAAAAAGGAAAAGAAAAAAACGTCCTCATTCTTTTTCAACCTATAAGACACTTTAGTCTGTATATGATGCGTACAGTCTGTTCATCTCATACATTTTACTCTGTTTAGTTATGATTAAAAAAAATATAATTATATGATACAGAAACCTTTCTAAAGAATAATCTTTTACAAAAACTTATATTTTTTTCACTACTTCAAAACTCGAAGTCACACATCCTTTAATTTTCACTTAAAAATCAATCCCCTACAAAGCAGACAGACCTGAATCTGGTTGATGCTTTTCGAACTAGAAAAAAAAAATGGAGAAAATGGAACCAAAGCAAAATTCTTAAACATGATTCAAAGTTTATTATTGTGTCTTATGAGAGTATATTATTAAGGAATTAAATGAGTCAATTACATATTGTTCACTGGTATGTTATAAGGTGCCAAAGAAATCTCTGGATATGAAGAAGCTCTTTGGATCATGCATAATTAAAAGAGAATAAAAATATTTTCACAGCCAGTTTTCTTTGCAGCCTAGCAAGTTTACAGAAAGCTTTTTCCAAAGATCTTCATTTTCATTAATGAATTAGAAGATATATATCTTACTGTCTTAAAAGATATTCATTGGATAGGTGCATATAGAAGGAAGTAAAGAAACTGATGGTACAAGGCTTTGAAATTTACCTTCTAATTTATTTGATTGGTATTATTTTTGAGCTAATTTTGTATCTGTCATTGATTTTTGTGTTTCTTTGTTATTGTGCTAATTTTCTTTCTCTATGCATTTATCAAAACGAAATGAAGCATTCATTATTTGCAAGCAGTAAATCTTTGATGACCACTCAACATATGTTTTTATTTGATTGTAGCAAAAGAAATACAAATGTTTATACCACAACATTCAGAGAAAGAAAATGAAAAAGACCAAGATAAGATATTTGTGGGCATAACAAGAGGCAATCACACTTCAATGAACAACAAAACTGATTTAGTTGTAGGCATCGGGATTCTCTTGGAGGTACTTCTCAACAACCTTGAAGAGATGAGCAGCCTTTTCTTTTCCTGCCTTGATTTTGTCTTCTGTGATATCGTGGTGGTCGGTCTTCGTGTGGTATTTGCTGACACTCTTGATAATGGATCCTCCATCAGCTGCTATAAACTTGGTCTCGTAAGAGATTTTCTCAAGTTTGTCTGTCAAGGCATCTCCTTCGATCAAACTGTAGGCGTAGACAAAGTTTTCTTTGTCGACTGTTTCAATCTTTTGCTTTGAATAGTTGAAGTGGCTGCCTGCAAATTCATGTAATTAAATGAATGAGAAAATGACTCCCCCCCAAAAAAAAGAAAAAAAGAAAAAGAAAAATGATGGGCATGGAGATAATGAAGTAAAACCAAGTAGTACTAACCTTCACCAAAGTTGATCTTCTTAATGGTTCCAGCTCCTCCATCTCCTTCAATGATTTCAACAGACTTAACTGCATTGGGAGCAAGCTTCGGAAAGAGGTTGTCTGCATCCAGGACAAAGGCCCTGAAAAGCCTTGCTGGAGGGATGGAGGAAGTGAACTCTGATTCATAAGATAGAACAGCCATTGTAGCTAAAAGGGTTTGAGAAATGAGAGAAAAGGAGGATTGAAAAGACCTAAGAATGTATTGCTGAAACTTGAAGGAGTTTTTGAGGTGAAGAGGAATGCATATTAGAGTTGCTATATATAGACTTCGTCTGAACCATCAATCACTTTAGCCATGCAGTTGTTACATTTTTTATTTTTTATTTTTTTTGTATGCTTGTAAATTTAGTAATGGAAGCTTCTATTTGGTCAAACAAATCCACCTTTGAATATTGATTCTGAAAAGCTTAACTGATTATGGAGGTTTGTTCTTTGCCATTAGAAAATCATATAAAAAATTGATAAGAAATAAGTCAAAAAGTTTAAGCTGCCTCCAAGTAGCAGATCAAGGTCTTCTTATTTTCTGTTAAAAAAAAAGAGAGGGGGGGAAGACTTTTCTTATTTGAGCTCTAATAATCTCAACAACTTTCATCCATAAATGCTGTTCTCGCACATAAATTAATTTGAAATTTATAAAATATTTTAATATTTTACTAGTCCATGTTGAATTCTGTTATTATTCTCATGTTAAAACCCTTTAGGTACTTTTTTATTGTGCTGCTATTATTCAAGCTGATATATAAATCGTAATAAATAAAAAAAAGGTGATAATGAATCTTTCTTATCAATCATAGTGGTCAATATATGTAACTATGATATTCTATATCCTATAAAACCTATTTATCTTAGTAATCTGGGTGTCCTTTTCTATGGATAAACATATCATGATTAGAACTGGAGGAAAAAAAAAAAAAAATCAGAAGATCATTGAAAAAAGTTGCTCAGTACATGTAAATAATTTTTATGAGTAATTTTTGGAATTTGAATAGAAAACTCCAAAAAAGGAAAAATCTTGCTTGAAGTAGTATAGTTGGGGATATGAGCAATGTGGGACCAATCTAGGGACCAATATAGGCATGTTGTTACTTGTTTTCTATTTGGTCAAAGAAATCATCTTTAGAGTTGATCCAAAAAAGGCTTAGCTGGTGTTAGAGGTGTGCTGCCTTAACAAAATACCAAAAGTGCCTTTTCTTTAAAAAAAAAGAAAAGAAAAAAACATGTTTTCATAGAATTGTGTATATGAGCAGTGTGGGACCAATCTAGGCATGTTGTTACTTGTTTTCTTTTTGGTCAAAGAAATCATCTTTAGAGTTGATCCAAAACAGGCTTAGTTGGTGTTAGAGGCGTGCTGCCTTAACAAAAGACCAAAAGTGTTTTTTCTTTAAAAAAATAAAATCAAAACAAAAATGAAATAAAATGTTTCCAGATAGTCTGCCATGGTTTTATTAGTTTACAAGGACTGAAATTTTGAATCATTTGATATCAACTTAAGTTATAAAAAAGTTGGAAAATCTTGGTTTTTAGTATCTTGTTTTTGTTGCTCATACTTATAATTTAATGTACATTTGGAGATGACTCCCTTCCCCAAAAAACATTAGCAGTACAAAAATATGTTCTTTCTCTAGCAATGGTGATTGTCGCTAGATGACCCCACAGCTTACTTTAGGATTATTAATTGATAAAATATTTTTAAGGTACCAATGTATTTTGAAATTGGTTGTTATTTTTGAGTAATTTAGGAATACTTTGTTCTGCAATATTTTAGTATCTATTATGTATACAATCTTTTTCATTTCATACATCTAGTCCTTTGTTTAATTATGAATAGTAAAACACAACTATATGTTATAAACCCATTAGATACAGAGTAACCTTAGAACAAAAACATTTCACATTGTATTCACTTAAAAAAAAAAAATCAATCCTCATTTGATGCTTTTGGAAATTGGAAAATAATTATGCAAATGAAATCGAAGCAAAAATTCTAAAATATGCTTCACTGTTTTATTTGTTAAGACTCATGAGAGTATATTTTTAGGGCCAGAGAGGATTAAAAATATAAGAGATTTACATATGGTTCACTGGTATAAGAATTCAAAGGTGTCTCTCTCATTATAGAGATTTTCATTGGAACATGCATAATGAAAACAGAACAGACATACCTTGAAAGCCAGTTATACCTGCAGCCTAGCAAGTTTTAGAGGTTGCGTGGTTTTTGAAGTTTTTTAAAATGTTCTCCTGAAGATCAGGTCTCTGATTGGAAAGAATGCATGCTTAATTTACATAAATGAATTAGAAACACAAAAGACCAAACCAAAAAGTTCAATATTGAGGCAGAACAGAAATATTTTTTTTTTTACTGTCATAAAAAATATTCATTGAATAGTTGCTTGAAAACTTTATGATAGTAGAAGGCTTTGAAATTTTGAGAGAAGTAGTTGGGTACTAGTTTCTAATTTCATTTTGATTGGTTTTCTTTGCTGTGATAGTTTATGTTTCTGTCATTGATTGTTCTATGCTCTAGGTTTCTCCTGTTTTACTCTGCTTTTCTTATGCTTTTACTTAAGGAAGTAGAGCATTTACCATTTGCATGTAATATCTTTGATGATCACTCAATATACGTTTTCATTTGATTATAATAAGAGAAATAAAATGTTGACACTTTAACATTATGAGGAAAAAAGAAAGAAGCCCAAAAGCAAGATTTTGATGGGCAAAACTATAAGAAAACACATTTCAATGAACAATATATAGAGGGTAACATTGATAAAGCTGGTTTTAGTTGTAGGCATCAGGATTCTCTTGGAGGTACTTCTCAACAACCTTGAAGAGATGGGCAGCCTTTTCTTTGCCTGCCTTGATTTTGTCTTCTGTGATATCATGGTCGTCGCTCTTGGTGTGGTATTTGCTGACGCTCTTGATGATGGATCCTCCATCAGCTGCTATAAACTTGTTCTCATAAGAGATTTTCTCAAGTTCGTCTGTCAAGGCATCTCCTTCGATCAAACTGTAGGCGTAGACGAAGTTGTCTTTGTCAACTGTTTCAATCTTTTGCTTCGAATAGTTGAAGTGGCTGCCTACAAATTCATCCAAATCCAATGAGGTTATGAGAAACTGACTTTGAAACATGGCTATAATCTCAAGTACTTATTTTTAAACGGTTCGAAAAGTACTTCCAAAATACTAAATGAGCATGATGATCATGGGAAAAAAAAAAAAAAAAATAATTTAAAATTGTAAACTAAGTGACAGTATACTAACCCTCGCCGAAGGTGATCTTCTTGATGGTTCCAGCACCTCCATCTCCTTCAACGATTTCAACAGACTTAACTGCATTGGGAGCAAGCTTTGGAAAGAGGTTGTCTGCATCAAGGACAAAGGCCTTGAAAAGCCTTGCTGGGGGGATAGAGGAAGTGAACTCTGATTCATAAGATAGAACAGCCATGGTAGCTTAAAGGGTTTGAGAATAGAGAGCGAAGGAAGATTAAGAACACTGAGAATGTATTGCTGAAACTTGAAGGAGTTTTTGAGGTGAAGAGAAATGCACATTGGACTTGCCATTTATAGACTTTGAGTGTGGGTATCGCTTTAGCCATGCAGTTGTTACAATTTATTTATTTATTTATTTTTTTGGCTGCTTGCAAATTTAATGACAGAAGCTTCTATTTGGTCAAGGAAATCCAACTTTGAATATTTATTCTGAAAAATCTTCACTGATTATGAAGGTTTGCTCTTTGCTATAGAAAATAAATACAAAAATTTAATTAGAACTAAGTCAAAAAGTTTAAGCCACCTCTAAGTAGCAGATCAAGGTTTTCTTATTCCAAGATTAAAAGGAAAAAAGTTATCTTATTTGAATTCTAATACACTCAACATCCTTGATCCATAAATATTTGTTCTTGGATATAATCAATTTGAAATAAGAAAATATTTTAATATTTTTCTAGTCCATCTAGAATTCTACAAGTATTCTTTTCTTAAAACCCAGGAGGTACTTTTTGTTTCGTTATTCTGCTATTATTTGAGCCGACATATAAATCTTCCTCATCAATTATGGTAATCAACAAATGTAATTATGATGTTTTATAAAACATATTTATGAAAGTATCCCGGTGCTTTTCATCTGGACAAACATATTGAACCTCAAAATCATCAATGTTCAACGTGCAAAATATCATGATTACAACTGAAAAAAAGAAATCGGGGCTCTAATTGAAAAAAAGTTGCTCAATACATCTAAATCATTTTCATGAGTTATTTTTGGAATTTGAATAGAAAATTCCCCCCCCCCCCCCCAAAAAAAAAAAAAAAAAAAAAAAGAAAAAAGGAAAATCTTACCTGTAGAATTATAATTGTATATACGAGTACAGTGGGACCAATCTAGGCATGTTGCTTCTTGTTTTCTATTTGGTTAAAGAAATCATCTTAGAATCGATCCAAACAAGGCTTAGTTGGTGTTAGAGGTGTGCTGCCTTAACAAAAGACCAATTTTTTTTTTTTTCTTTTATATATATATATATATATATATATTTTTTAAAAAAGGTTTCCAGATAGTATGCCATTGTTTAATAAGTTCACAAGGACTGAACAGAATTGTGAATCATTTAAAAAGGAACTTAGGAAATAAAAAGTTTCGAAAATCTTTATACCTACTGATATTTTCTTGCATATTTGGAGATCACCTTTTTTTAAAAAAAAAAAAAAAAAACATTTTAAGTGCAAAAAATATGTTTGTCACCAATAGTGATCTTCACTAGATTATTCCACAGCTAACATAACTTATTAATTGGCAAAATACTTTTTATGTACCAATTTATTTTGACATTGGCTGTTAACTTTTAAGAAATTTAGGAATTCTATTTTCTGCTCTATCATGATGGAAAAAAATAAATAAATAAAAAATCCCTCCACATTCTATTTCATTCAATATAAACACATTAGTGTCTATGATGTTTACAATCTTTTTCATTTCATACATTGACTCCATTGTTTAAATTATGAATATCACAACTATTTGCTACAAAATTAATCTATATAGAGTAATTTTTTCAGCAAAAATATTTCATATTGTCTTCACTTAAAAATAAATCCATATGAGCTAGGTTTCCCCTGTTTTTTACTCTGCTTTTTCTTATGCATTTTTGTAAAGGAAGTGGTGGAGCATTTACTATTTGCATGTAATATCTTTGAGGATCACTTGTCATGTATTTTTATTTGATTATAATAAAAGAAATACAAATGTTCACACTTTAACATTCAGTGTAAAACAAAAGCCCAAAAGCAACATATTGAGGGGTATAGCTATAGGAAAACACAAATAGAGGTAACATTGGTGAAGCTGTTTTAGTTGTAGGCATCAGGATTCTCTTGGAGGTACTTCTCAACAACCTTGAAGAGATGAGCAGCCTTTTCTTTCCCTGCCTTGATTTTGTCTTCTGTGATGTCGTGGTTGTCGCTTTTGGTGTGGTATTTGCTGACGCTCTTGATGATAGATCCTCCATCGGCTGCAACAAACTTGTTCTCATAAGAGATTTTCTCAAGTTTGTCTGTCAAGGCATCTCCTTCAATCAAACTATACGCGTAGACGAAGTTGTCTTTGTCAACTGTTTCAATCTTTTGCTTTGAATAGTTGAAGTGGCTGCCTGTAAATTTATACATAGAGGGAATGAGAAACTGACACCAAAACTTGCCCACAATCTCAACTACTTATTTGTAACAGTTTGATAAGTACTTCCAAAATAGTAATAATCATGTAAAAGTAAATAATACTAACCTTCGCCAAATGTGATCTTCTTGATGGTTCCAGCTCCTCCATCTCCTTCAATGATTTCAACAGACTTAACTGCATTAGGAGCAATCTTTGGAAAGAGGTTGTCAGCATCAAGGACAAAGGCCTTGAAAAGCCTAGCGGGAGGGATAGAGGAAGTGAACTCAGATTCATAAGATAGAACAGCCATGGTAGCTACAAGGTTTTTAAAAATGATATCAAAGAAAGAAAGAAAGACTAGGAGTGTATTGCTAAAGCCTGAAGTTGTTTTTTTGATGAAGAGAAATGCATATTAGAATTGCTATTTATAGACTTTGTCTGATTGGTCAATCACTTCAGCCATGCGGTTGTTGCAATTTTTTTTTTTTTTTTTTTTTTTTGTATGCTTGTAAATTTAATATGAAAACTTCTACTTGGTCAAAGAAATCCACCTTTGAATAATTCTGAAAAAAAACTCCATTGATTGTGACGATTTTCTCTTCAATGTAGACAAGAAATATTAAAAATTGATTACTAAGAACTTAAGATGTTTAAGCCTCCAAGTGATAGATCAAGGCTTTTCTTATTTCAAGATTAAAAAGAAAAAAAAAAAAACTTTTCTCATTTCAGTTCTAATACACTCAATAACTTTGATATATATAAATCTTCTCATCAATCATAGTAGTCAATAAATGTAATTATAGTATTCTATCAAAGTAATCTGGGTGTCTTTCATATGGACGAAGATATTGAACCTCAAAATCAGCAAATTTTAACTTACAAAGGATTATAATCAGAAGAAAAGATCATTGGAAAATAGTTTCCCAATAGATGTAAATCTTTAATGAGCAACCTTGGAATTTGATTAGAAAATTCTAAAACAGGAAAAATCCTACACTGTAGTATAACTGCATATATGAGTAGTGTGGGATCAATTTAGGCATGTTGTTACTTGTTTTCTATTTGGTCAAACAAATCGCCTTTGAGTTGATCCAAAAAAGGCTTAGTTGTTGTTAGAGGTGTACTCCCTTAACCAAAGACCAAAATTGTGATTTTGTTTCAAAATAAAAAGAGAAAAGATGTTTCTAGATGGTGTACCATTGAAATTGATAGCAATTTAAGATTTAAAAAAGTTGGGAATCATTTTTTTCTTTTTTATATTTGTGTAGAATGATTAATTAATTTAGTCCTTATAGCAACCAAACTTTAACTACATAGATGAGTCCCACAATTTACATGACAATTATTAATTGGAAAAAAATGCTATAAATTTACTTTTCTCATGTACGTTTTTGGTTTTACAAAAATATATGGCATCTCTCGCTGCTATTAGCAATGTTATGACCAAGAAAAAAAAAAAAAAGAGTTATTTTGAAATTTGACGTTTAGTCTTGAGTAATTTAGATAATTATTTTCCTGCAACATAAACATTAAAAACAAAAAAATCCTTCTCATTCTATTTCATCCAATATGACTTACATTCACTCTACTATATGTTATATAAAAATTTGTCTGCAGCGAATTTTTGAACAAAAATTTCACATTGCTGTCAATAATACTTGAAAAACTATAGCCACACATCCTGGAAAAAAAAAGAAAAAAAAGAATTGCAAATATGGAATCAGAGTTAAATTCTGAAATATACTTAACAATTTTATTATTATGACTTGGGAGATTATATTTCTTTTAGGAGAGGATTAAATGAGTCATTTACCATTTTTCCTATTGTTCACTGGTATAAGGAGCCAAAGCAATCTCTGGTAATATAAAGATTTTCATTGAAACATTCATAATGAAAACAGCAGAGAAATCTTTTGACAGCAGGTTCTTTAAAAATCTTTTGATACATGCAAAATATTTCATAGCATATGTGAACAGTGTGGACCCAATTTAATGTTAATGTTAAAAAGTCTCAGTTGGTGTTAGAGATTGATTCCTTAACCAAAGGCTAAAAGTGTTTTTACTTTAAAAAAAAAAGAAAAAAAAAAAGTGTTTCCAGATGGTGTGCCATTGTTTAACAAGTTCACATGGTCTGAACAAAATTGTGAGTCATTTGAATGGCATCTTAAAGACATAAAAAGGTTGGAGAATCTTTATTTTTAATGTCTTTTTAATTTATACATACAGATGATTTTATAGGTTTCAACAACCAAATGTAGATTATTCCTTTTAAATATAATCAAAGGATTAAAAAAAAAAAAAAAAGAAAAGTTATTTGCCTGCCTTTATTTTGTCTTCAGTGACATTTGAACAAAAAATTCCATGTTTTTTCACTACTTCAAAACCCAAATGCAAACGTCCTATAATTTTCACAAAAATCCATATTTTTTTAACTACTTCAAAACACCCAAATGCAAACATCCTTTAATTTTCACTTCAAAATTGATCCCCCAACAAAACAAACAGAAGATAAATGTGGTTGATGGCTTTGGTGCCGGGAAAAACAAAATTGCAGAAATGGAATTGAAACAAAAAATTCAGAAATATGCTTCAACGACTTAAATTTTTACTCTTATAGCTTACGAAAGTATATTTTTTAAGACTAGAGAATCAATATGAATAAATTATTATTATAGCCTAAGTTTATAGGTTGACTTGTTAGAAGATTAATAAAATGTTGTCAACAAGTTCAGGTCTCAGATAGGAAAAGTATGCATGCTTAATCATGTTCAATAGTGAACTAGAACAAATATTCCTTTTTGTTATAAATATTAATTGGATATTCTAGATAAGGAACTATAGAAATTTTTTTAACAGTAAAAGGATTTGAAATATGGAGACAAGTAGTTGTGTGGTATCTTTAATTTAATTTGATTGATATACTTTGTTGGTCCAATTTTCTGTTCTGCCTTTGATTTTTCTATGCTCCAGGTTTCCTCTGTTTTATACTCTGCTTTCACTACGCATTTTTTTAAAATTGAAGCATTCACTGTATGCAAGTCATACCTTTGATGATCACACAAAAAATATTTTTATTTGATTATAATTAAAGAAATACAAATGTTCACACTTTAACATTCTGAGAAAAAAAAAAAAAAAGAAAAGAAAATCACAAGCCAGATATTGTTGGGAATAACTGTAAGAAACCACACTTCAATGAGCAACATATATAGGTAACATTGGTGAAACTGTTTTAGTTGTAGGCATCAGGATTCTCTTGGAGGTACTTCTCAACAACCTTGAAGAGATGAGCAGCCTTTTCTTTCCCTGCTTTGATCTTGTCTTCAGTGATTTCATGGTCGTCGGTCTTGGTGTGGTATTTGCTGACACTCTTGATGATGGATCCTCCATCAGCTGCGACAAACTTGTTCTCATAAGAGATTTTCTCAAGTTTGTCTGTCAAGGCATCTCCTTCAATCAAACTGTAGGCGTAGACAAAGTTGTCTTTGTCAACTACTTCAATCTTTTGCTTTGAATAGTTGAAGTGGCTGCCTGCAAATCCATACAATGAAAGAATAAGAAACTGACTTCGAAACTTGGCCATGATCTTAAGTTCTTAATTTTTAACTTTGAAAGTACTTCCAAAATACTAAATGAACATGATGATCATGAAAAAAAAAAAAAATGATGTAAACTAAGTAACATACTAACCCTCGCCGAATGTGATCTTCTTGATGGTTCCAGCTCCTCCATCTCCTTCAATGATTTCAACAGACTTAACTGCATTGGGAGCAAGCTTTGGAAAGAGGTTGTCTGCATCAAGGACAAAGGCCTTAAAAAGCCTAGCTGGAGGGATAGAGGAGGTGAACTCAGATTCATAAGATAGAACACCCATGATCACTAAATGGTTAAAAAAATGAGACCAAAGGAAGAAGAATGAAGAGTGAAGTGTGTATTCCTGAAACTTGAAGGAGTTTTTGAGGTGATGGGAAATGGATTTTAGAGTTGCTATTTATAGACTCAGTGTGATGGGTCAATTACTATAGCCACGCAGTTTTTACATTTTTTTTTTCCTTCGTTTTTTTCATGCTTTGAAAATTTAATATCAAACCTTCTATTTGGTCAAAGAAATCCACCTTTGAATATTGGTTATATAAAGGTTTGCTATTTGTTGAAGAAAATAAATATAAAAAATTGATTAAAAAGAAGTCAAAAAGTTTAAGCCTCCAACTAGTTTTTTTTGTTTTGTTTTTTTTAATAATTTCAAGATTAAATAAATAAATAACTTGCATAACTTATTGTCACATGAATGACAGTTCAGATAGGGGAACCTTCAACCTCAACTAGTAGATCAAGGTTTTCAATATCAACATCAGCTGATGGTAGTAACTATAATATTGTACAAAACATTAATACTATTCATCTGGACAAAGATATTGGACCCCAAAAGTATCAATCTCCTACTTACAAAATATCATTGTTATAGCTGGTGAAAAAAATTCAAAAGATCATTCAAAAAAATTGCTCATTACATGTAAATAATTTCTGAGTTGTTTGGATTTTGAATAGAAGATTCTGGAGAGGAACATTTACCTGTAGTATAATGGTATACATAAGCAGTGTGGGACCAACTCAGGCATGTCATTACTTGTTTTTTGTTTGATCAAAGAAATATTCTTTGAGATGATCCAAAAGAGGCTTAGTTGGTCTTAGAGGTGTGCTTCCCTAACCAGAGGCCAAAAGTATTATTGCTTTAAAACTGATCAGGAAAAAGAAATGTTTCCAGATGGTGTTCTATTGTTTAATAAATTCACATGGACTGAACAGCAACTTAAGATATAATAAAGTTGGGGTACCTTGGTTTTTAGTACCTTTTTAATTCGTATATACTGATATTTTATTGTACTTTTGGAAATGATACTTTTCGAAAATATTCAAGGTATAAAAAAGAAAAAAAATGTTGTTAATCACCAATAGTGATTGACACTAGATGATCCCACAACTGACATAATGATTATAATTGGATTAATATTTAGAAAGTCCACCACGTCAGCTGTTGGGTTCCACTCCTCTGTTTGATTATAAATTGTAATATATAAACATATGTTACAAAATCAAAAGCTACACAACCTTTAATTTTCACTTAAAAATCAACACTCATGTGGTTGATGGTTTTGAAGTTGGAAAATAGTTGCGTTGAAATCAAAGAAAAATTCTTAAATATGCTTCACAATTTTAAAACTTATGAGAGTATATTTGTTGGACTAGACAAGACTAAATTTGAGACATTTAGCTATTGCTCACTGGTATAAGTGGCCAAAGGAGTCTCTGGTTATAGAGATTTTTATTGGATCATGCATAATGGAAACAGTACAGAAATTTTTTGGTAGCTAATTTAGTTTGCAGCCTGGCAAGTATTATAGGTTGCTTAGTTGGAAGTTAAATAAAATATTCCTCAGAAGGTTATGTCTCTGAAAGGGAAATACTCATGCTTAATTATGTACATTACTAAGCAGTATTTCCTAATTTCATAAGAGGTATTCATTGAATAATTGGTTCTAGACAACGAATTAAAGAAACTTTTGATGGTACAAGGCTTTGAAATTTTGAGGCAAGTGGTTGGGTGGAACCTACTAATTTCATTGCAATGACATTCTTATTTGTGCTAATCTGTTTCCCCTGTGTTGTACTCTGTTTTTTCTATGTATAATTTTAAAGGAAGTGGAGAATTCACTATTTGCAAGTAATATCTTTTATGATCACTCATCATATGTTTTTATTTGATTATGGTAAAAGAAATGAAATGTTCACACTTTAACCTTCTGAGAGAGAAAAAAGAAAAAAAAATAAAAAGAAAAAAGAAAAATAAAAAGCCCAAGCTAGGTATTGATGGGCATTACAATAGGAAAACACACTTCAATGGACTACAAAACTGGTTTTAGTTGTAGGCATCAGGATTCTCTTGGAGGTACTTCTCAACAACCTTGAAGAGATGAGCAACTTTTTCTTTCCCTGCCTTGATTTTGTCTTCAGTGATGTCGTGGTTGTCGCTTTTGGTGTGGTATTTGCTCACACTCTTGATGATGGATCCTCCTTCAGCTGCTATAAACTTGTTCTCACAAGAGATTTTCTTGAGTTTGTTAATCAAAGCATCTCCTTCAATCAAACTGTAGGCGTAGACGAAGTTGTCCTTGTCAACTGTTTCAATTTTTTGCTTTGAATAGTTGAAGTGGCTGCCTGCATATTCATGACATTGATGGAAATAAGAATCAGACTCCAAAAAACATGATGATCATGAAGATTAGTATGTAAAACTAAAATAATACTAACCTTCACCAAAGGTAATCTTCTTGATGGTTCCAGCACCTCCATCTCCATCAATGATTTCAACAGACTTAACTGCATTGGGAGCAATCTTTGGGAAGAGGTTGTCAGCATCAAGGACAAAGGCCTTGAAAAGCCTAGCTGGAGGGATAGAGGACGTGAACTCTTATTCATAAGATAGAACAGCCATGGTTGTCAGGACCCGTCCAAAATTCCTCACTGGAACCCTAGACAAGCCCTGATCCCAGGGAAACCCTACCAGATCCTTCAATGGAAAATTCGGCAGAACCTCCCCTAAGGGTTGGACTTACCACAAATTTCCTGCCCTGAAAACACACTTCTATATACATCCCCTTATTCCTCTCACATTACTACAATTTAATTCCACAAATTTACAGCACTCCAAAATAGTAACAGGGATTTAATACAGTATTTAATAAAATGTGTCCAATATAGTATACGGATCATTATACAAATAAATATGAAATTTATTCAATGTCAGATAAGAAAGCAATACAAGATGAAGAGGAAAAAAGGGAGGAAATGCTTCTTGGACTATTGACAATGAACTGGACGTTGGACTCGCCCCGCACGATCAACGTCTCCCAATCCTTGTACCTAGGGGAACGGAATTTAAAAATATAAGATGCTAATCATTTTAGTGAGTGACCCTATCTAATGTACAATTATAATAGTAACGATAATTATCGTACACTTGATTAATTAAGAATAAATAAGTAAATAAATAATAATTAATTGGAAATAATATTTTCTCTCAAAACCCTCACCATTCACTTCGTTGGAAAGGTTCCCCTTTTAAAACATTTTCGCAAAACCCAATCTTTTATGCCCCAAAAATCAAGAAATAATTAGTCAAATAAATTTCAAATAAAATACAAGAATTTAAGGATCTAAATTTGTAATGGAAATATAGAATAAGACATCATTGGGTACAATAAATAAAATCTTAAATAAACTTGTATTGAAGAAATTTGGCATAAGAACAAAAATAAACCCAATATATAAATTATAAGATTTATTAATTAAATCAATGAAATAATCAAAAAACATTTTAAATTAATTTAAACATCTATATAAAACAAATGATAAAAATATAACAGAATTTATCCTATAATACCAATCGATTTAAATGATAAAATCAAGGCAAATAACTTATAAACATTAATGAGAATAGGTAATAAAATCACGATAACAATTTCATAAAATTTGTGTAAAGCTTTAAATTTAAATAAATAATAAAAACAACATTAAATATATTCTTAATTTAAATACAATTTCAAATATTTATTTTGAAATCCATGTTCTAAAAATCAGTTGATGCATCCACTATATACCAGTGACGCCAATGGTACCCAGCGTCCCAAGGTACCGCCAGACAGGAGGTTAAAGAAAGAAACCGGCATACGGTCGCATGGCATCCCATCGCGCCGCTGCAAACAGGCATCCCGGCCATGGAGGGGCGGCCTACCCTCATCCAATGACAACCACAGGATAACCCCATAAATCACCTGTGCGCTACTCACACCCACCTGCACGCTAATCATATCCATGTGCGCATTAATCACATCCATATACACAGAACACCAATATGTGTATGGTGCATCTAAAACAAATAACCATATTATTATTAAAATGCCCAATTTTTCCAAAATTCACTGTGGGAATTATACCATTTTTCAAACTCACATTCCCACATTTTTCTTTAATCTTCATCATAAATCCACCACTTTAAAATCCATCAAGTTCAAATCCATCAATTTGAATATACAAAATTTTCATTGGCATAAGGTCAAGCCATTAGTATTTGAATGCATAAATATTTTTGAAACATAATAATTTAAATCCATATTTTTCTCAAATTTTCAAAAATTAATTTAAATCAACATATCCTTTAAACCCATATAAACTTCATAAATAATTAAATTCCACGATTCCTCAATATATAATAAATTTAAAATAAATAATTCCCTTCAAATCCGTAAAATCAATCCATACCAAAGTAATATTAAATCACATAATTTCATAAGTATTAAAATCATATAACTATGCACAATAAATCTAATAATAAACATAACAATAAATTAAAGGAATTAAAACCACAATTCCTTTAATTCACAAATATATTTTTGGCACCAAAACACACATTGAAATTATCATAAATTAACAATATAAAATTAAAGAGTAATTTTATTAAATCACTAACACATAAAACATAATTTCCAAATAATCAATTAATAAAAAATATATAATTAATCACCCAAAATAATTTTGAAGGTGGGTTACTCACCTCGAGCACGCAATTAACCCAAGATCCTCCATGGGATAAATTCCACGACGCACACGTGCTCCTAGAACAACAATATTGTACAACTCAAATAAATTAATATTTTATTCGGATAAATAATACCCGGTACCCAGGGGAACTAACACAAACATTAACCAAAATTTACGAGTAATATATCGAAACGAAGCTTATGGTACGAGGATCGCATTATCGGCCTCCATTGACCCCAATTCCGCCGGTGGTGGTTGGAATTTGCCCGGGAAGTACCGGCCGAACTTCACCTCCTCATAACTTGCGAACCACTTCAAATTTAAACAATCGGAGACCATATTTGAACTCAGAGGACCCAAAATAGGGGAAAAGAGGTGGAAGATTGGATTGGGTTGGCCAGAAACGGTGAGAATGGCCGGAAAAACAAAATGAGCCGCCTCCGCCTTCAACCGCCGATCTGGGCGCATCACTGATTGGCCGGCCGCCAAACTTGGGGCCTGAATTTAAGAAACGGCAAGGACCCGAGAGGAGAGGAAGAAGAAGAAGAAAGAATTCGGGGGAGGGGGGGGGGGGGCTGTTTTTTCCCACGTGGGGGAAGAAAAAAAGGAAAAAAGAAAAAAGAAAAAGAAAAAGAAATAAAAAGAAAAGAAAATAAAATAATTAATTAATATTAAAATAATATTATTGTATAGAATAATAATAAAATAATATGGTATTTAACCATAGTTAACATGTGGCATCTCATCGTTGTGACACATGGCACCTTTTATTAAGTCACACGTGGTATACTGTTCATATATTTAAAAATAATATTAAAATAATATTGTATTTGAAAAACTCTACAGGTCCATAATTTTCAAACCACATGTCCAAATTGGACGTACCACTAGTCTATGAACTCGTATCGACGAGTACTTCACAACCATGCATGAGTCAAAGCTCGACTTTGCATGAACAAAAAGTCAACTCCGACATCCCTTGGACAGTTTGGACCTTAACTTGTTTTGCTCATAACTTTCAAACCGTAGCTCCGTTTTCAACATGCTACTAGTTTATGGACTCGTGACAACGTGTACTTTTTAGTGGTACCTCGGTCAATGTGAAATTCCATCAGGAACAAAAAGTCAACATTTGATCTCTTCTCGATCAACGACGGTCAAACCCGGTTAACCTTGGTCAAATTTTAGAAATTTCCAATGTACTTTGGGATGGGATGTTACAATGGTTGTTAAAAGGGTTTGAGAAATGAGAGCAAAGAAAGAATGAAAGACTAGGATTGTATTACTAAATCTTGAAGTAGGATTTAAGATGAAGAGATATGCATATTAGTGTTGCTATTTATTGACTTTGTCTGAAGGATTACCCTGAGTTAATTTCGGCATAAGGTTTTTGCAAATTTTGCATGCTTCCATATTTACTATGGAAGCTTCTACTTGGTCAAAGAATGATGCTTTATAATATTATGAAAAAGCTCCACTGATATAAAGGGTTTGTTTGTTTCAAATATATATATATATATATAAAGGGTTTGGTCTTTATAAGTCCTATGATTGAAAAGAACCCATACAGTTTCTGGCTGCTAACTAATCTCATAAAAAGGACAGTTTATATAACTTCATTAGTTTGAAGAAACTTAAGGCAAATTAGAATATTGTTGTTTAAATTATGAAAAAATGACGTGTATTGATGGTCATTGGTCAATGATGTCAACTCTTCTTGTCTGCTATTCGCTGAATTCAAGCTTTCAACTCTGCATCACAATATCACCCTCTAAAAATTAAAGGGAAAAGTAAAGGAGGCTGTTCAAATACTAATTTTGTTTAAGATGGTGTTCTCATAGGCAAGCATGTTGTGCGAAAAGAATAAAAATTAGTTCTCCTATAAAAGAGTGCTTTGATCTAAAAGTTTTGAAAAATGCAATTAAATAACATTGACTACATTTTAATTTTTCAAAGTCAAGCAAATTAAAAAGCTGGAGTGAGTTACCTAAACTAAGCGTGAAAAACTCATAAAAATTTCCCACTGGATTACTTAATCATTAATTATTAATTAATTAATAGATTTAATACTTCTTTCAGAAAATAATTATTAGGTCCTATCCTATGCTTTTTGAGCCTCATGCATGGAAAACAATAATTCCTCTTTGGCAGTTTCAACTCAAATAGTACCATTTGATATCTTTTCACTAAAATTTCTGTTGGGTTACTTAATTATTAATTAGTATAATGTACTTATATTCGTTCTGATATAAAGTCATAGTCAATATATTACATATATTTTACAACACCTATTTACCAAAGTACAATGGGTGTATAATTCATCTGGATTAAGATATGAACCTCTCAAAATGATCAATCAATTAGAAAAAGGTTCCTCAATACATATACATGTGATATCATTCAATTCCTCAAAAATTTTGGAATTTGCATAGAAAATTCCAAAAAGGAAAAATTTTAAAACTGTTGTATAATCTTCTTATATATGGAAAATGTGGGACAAATTTTGGCATCTTGGTTCATATTTTATGTTTGGTCAAACAACTCTGCCTTTCAATTGACCCAGAAAGTCGGTGTTAGAGGTGTGCCCTCTTAACCAAAGACAAAAAATCATTTTCTTTATTTGGGAAAAAAATAATAATAATAAAAAAGAGAAGAGTTTCTAGATGGTATATATTCAATTGTTTAATAATTCCATGTGGATTGTACATAATTGAGGATTATTTTCTGAGTAGCTATTTTGGAGGTAGAAGTTGTAGAATCTTGGTTTTGGGTACATTTTCTAATTTGGTGCAGTCTAATGATTATACATTGTTGGAGCGGTATTCAAAACTTTGAGACAATGCCTTTTGGAAATATTCAATCAAAGGATCAAAATTGGAAATTATTTTTTGTGCAATTTAGAACATTTTTTTGCCATGCAGTAATGATTTAGGATCATTCATAATTGTTCATAGTAATTCAAGAAAACCCACATATCCTCAAAGGTGGTCGATGGAAAATTCCGAAATATGTTTCACAGTTTCTTAACCATTTGAAGTTAATACTTTGATAGCAGGCTTGCTAAGCAGCCTAACAAATTTATTTTTATTGGTTTTTGGCTGCAAGTTCTTTGGAATGCTCTTCCAAAAGGTCGAGTCCTTGATAACCATACTAGTTATCAACCTAACAACTACTATATATGGTGGTTAAATTGAGTTGGTTAACTTTTATTTGAAGAAATATGAGATGGAAAAGTATATGTAGAATTGTACGTTCAACTCTAACTATTTTTTTCTCTATATTCATTGATAAATAGCCATTGACTGTTCTATGCTATAGGTTTCCCCTGTTTTGTACTCTGCTTTTGCTATGCATTTTGTTAAAGGAAGTAGATAATTCACTATTTGACAATGCTATATTTGGTGATCGCTCACCTGATGTTTTTATTTGATCATAATAAAAGAAATACAAAATGTTCACACTTCAACATTCTGAGAAACAAAAACTTGCCGAAAGAAACTGATATTTATGGGCATAAACTATAGGAAATCACACTTCAGTGAACAATAAAATTGGTTTAGTTGTAGGCATCAGGATTCTCCTGGAGGTACTTCTCAACAACCTTGAAGAGATGGGCAGCCTTTTCTTTTCCTGCCTTGATTTTGTCTTCTGTGATATCATGGTCATCGCTCTTGGTGTGGTATTTGCTGACGCTCTTGATAATGGATCCTCCATCAGCTGCTATAAACTTGTTCTCATAAGAGATTTTCTCAAGTTTGTCTGTTAAGGCATCTCCTTCTATCAAACTGTAGGCATAGACGAAGTTGTCTTTGTCAACTGTTTCAATCTTTTGCTTTGAATAGTTGAAGTGGCTGCCTGCAAATTCATACAATGAGGGAATGAGAAACTTTCTATGAAACTTTTCTATAATCTTAAGTGCTTATTTTTAATAGTTTGAACAGTACTTTCAAAATACTAAATGAATATGATGATCATGAAAAAAAAAATACATGATGTAAACTAAGTAACATTATACTAACCCTCGCCGAAGGTGATCTTCTTGGTGGTTCCAGCTCCTCCATCTCCTTCAATGATTTCAACAGACTTAACAGCATTGGGAGCGAGCTTTGGGAAGAGGTTGTCTGCATCAAGCACAAAGGCCTTGAAAAGCCTAGCCGGAGGGATAGAGGAAGTGAACTCTGATTCATAAGATAGAACTGCCATGGTAGCTAAAAGGGTTTGGAAAAATGAGATCAAAGGAAGAATCAAGAGTTAGGAGTTAATTGCTGAAACTTGAAGGAGTTTAAGAGGCGATGAGAAATGCATATCAGTTTTGCTATTTATATAGTATGTGTGATGGGTCAATTAATTTAGCCATGCAGTTGTTACATTTTTTTTTTTCTTTTTGTTTTGCGTGCTTGAAATTTAATATGGAACCTTCTTTTTGGTCAAAGAAATCCATATTTGAATACTGATTATAAAGGGTGGGCAATTTTCTGAAGAAAAGAAATAAAAAAATAAAAATAAAAATTGATTCAAAAGTAGTCAAAAAGATTAAGCCACCAACTAGTAGATCAATGTTTTCTATTTCAACATTTAAAAAAATAAAAAATAAAAAATACCCGCATAAGTTACTGTCACAGGGGAACCTTCAACCTTAGCTTATAGTATTATTCGGGTATATAAAATGTTTGTAGATACTTGTCTAGGCATGTAGTTACTTGTTTTCTGTTTGGCCAAAGAAATAGCCATTGAGTTGATCCAAAAGAGGCTTAGTTGGTCTTAGATGTGTGCTAAAGACTAAAAGTATTTTTTCTTTAAAAACGAAAAGAAAAAAGGATAGGTTTCCTTATCATGTGCTATTGTTTAATAAGTTCACGTGGACTGAACAAAATTGTGAATCATTAGAATAGCAAATTAAGATATAAAAAAGTTTGAGAATCTTGGTTTTCAGTGCCTTTTTAACTTGTACCTACTCATATTTTACTGTATTTTAGGAGATGATCCTTTTTGAAAATATTAAGTATAAATAACAATAAAAATGTTGTTTGTCCCGGATAGAAGCTATACTCTATCTGGTGATAATAGCAATATTCTAAAACAAGGTACCAACTTATTTAACAAGTGAGATTGGTCTGGTGGTAAGACCCTCATATTCACATTATTGAAATTTGTCTTTTCATCCAATGTGAAACTTTACTCTATATGACATGTACAATCATTTTCACTTCATACATTCACTCCTTTGTTTGATTATGAATAGTAAATCTAAAAATATATGTTACAAAATGCAAATTTTCATTGGACCATGCAAAATGAAAATAGTTTGCAGCCTAGCAAGTATTATAGGTTGCTCTGTTGGACTTGGAAGTGTTTTTTTTTTTTTTTTTTTTTTTTTTTTTGGTGTGTGTGTGTGTGAAATAATAGCGGAAGGGTTATTGCATTACCAAGCCTTGAACCCAAGATCTAGGGGTAATTACCAGTGGTTATTGCCAATTAGTTGTCCCGATGAAAGTACTATTTGTTAACGTAGAATAATTTTGTTAAAACTATGGAAAAATGACATGCACTGATGGTCATTGGTCAATGATGTCAACTCTCCTTGTGTGCTACTGTCTGAAATCAAGCTTTTAACTCTTCATCACACTCTCAACCTCTAAAAATCAAAGGGAAAAATAAAGGAGGTTGTTCAATCATAATTTTATTTAAGATGGTGTTCTCATAGGCAAACATGTTCAAATGAAAGAATAAAGATTAGGGATTCTAGATGGTCTACCATAAAAAGAGTACTTTGGTGGAAGTTTTGAAAAAATATGAGGAAAAGTTTTGAAAAAATATGATTAAATAATATTGACCATGTTTTAATTTTCCATAGTCAAACAAATTAAAGAAATGGAGTGAGCTACGTAAGCTAAGCATGATAGATATTTCCCATTGGATTAAGTTGGTAGATTTAATGTTGTTTTCACGAAGTAATTAAAAGGTCCTATGCTTTTTGAACCTCATGCATGAAAAGCAACAATTTGCCTATGGTATTTTCAATTCAAATAAAACTTTCATAAGTTTCATATCTTTTTCACTAAAAATTCATGTTGGATTACTTAATTAGTAGAACATACATACATTCATGATGATATATAGGTAGCCAATATATGTAATATATTTACAAAAGCCATTCTACCAAATTATATTGGGTATTTTGTGAAAACATATATATATATATATATATATATAGGGAGTTTTTATGGTGTAGACGTTCGTATGTTTTTATTGTATGAACGTCTGTACCATAGAATTATCCTATATGTATCTTTCATTTGGATTAATATTGAACCTCAAAATGATCAATCAATTAGAAAAGGTTCCACAATATATGTAGTTATGGATCATTCATTTAATGGGCAATTTTGGAATTTGAATATAAAAAAAATAAATAAATTAAGGGAAAAATCTTGAAAACAGTTGTATAATCTTATATATGGACAATGTGGGACCAATTTAGGCATCTTGGTTCTTGTTTTCTGTTTGGTCAACAAGCCTGCCTCTCAAGTGATCCAGAAAAGGATCATCGGTGTTAGACGTGTTCTCCCTTAACCAAAAAAAGAGTTTCTGAGCAGCTATATTAAGACGTAAAAGTTCTAGAATCTTGGTTTTGGATACATTTTCTAATTTGTGCAGTCTAATGATTATACATTATTACAACAATATTCAAAACTTTGAGATAATGCCCGGAAATATTCAATGAAAGGATCAAAATCGAGTATCAATCATTATTAACAGTAACTCAATAATGATTAAATTGAGGATCATTCATTATTGTTCACAGTAATTCAAGAAACCTCATATCCTCAAATGTGGTTGAAGCTTTCAAATCTGGAAATAATTGTCTAGTGGGGGTTGATGGAAAATTCTGAAATATGTTTTGCTGTTTCTTAACCATGAAAAGCTTATATTTTGATAGCAGGCTTGCTAAACAGCCTAACAAATTTATGCTTATTGGTTGTTTTGCTGCAAGCTCATTGGAATGCTCTTCAAAAAGGTCAAATCCCTGATAACTATACTAGTTATCAGCCAAGCAACTAGGATATATGATGGTTAAATTGATTTGATTAACTTAAATTTAAAGAAATTTGAGATGGCAAAGTATAGGAAAAGTTGAATATTAAGCAACAAATATTTTTTACTGTATATACATTGCATTGTAGCCATTGATTGTTTTACGTTGGTTTCCCCTGTTTCTATTCTGCTTTTGCTATGCATTTTGTTAAATGAAGTTGATAATTCACTATTTGCAACCACTATATTTTGTGATCATTCACCTGATATTTTTATTTGATCATAATAAAACAATTACAAAATGTTCACACTTCAACATTCTTGAAAACAAAAGCAAGCCCGAGAAACTGACATTGATGGAAATAAATAATAGGAAATATTACATTTCAGTGAACAGTAAATTTGGTTTAGTTGTAGGCATCAGGATTCTCCTGGAGGTACTTCTCAACAACCTTGAAGAGATGCGAAGCCTTTTCTTTCCCTGCCTTGATTTTGTCTTCGGTGATGTTGTGGTTGTCGCTTTTGGTGTGGTATTTGCTGACGCTCTTGATGATAGATCCTCCATCAGCTGCAACAAACTTGGTCTCATAAGAGATTTTCTCAAGCTTGTCTGTCAAGGCATCTCCTTCAATCAAACTGTAGGCATAAACGAAGTTGTCTTTGTCAACTGTTTCAATCTTTTGCTTTGAATAGTTGAAGTGGCTGCCTGCAAATTCATGACATTGAGGGAAATAAGAAACAGACTCCAAAAAACATGATGATCATGGAGATAATTATGCAACTAAAATAATACTAACCTTCACCAAAGGTGATCTTCTTGATGGTTCCAGCTCCTCCATCTCCTTCAATGATTTCAACAGACTTAACTGCATTGGGAGCAATCTTTGGGAATAGATTGTCTGCATCAAGGACAAAGGCCTTGAAGAGCCTAGCTGGAGGGATAGAGGAAGTGAACTCAGATTCATAAGATAGAACAGCCATGGTATCTAAAAGGGTTTAAAATGAGATCAAAGAAAGAATAAAAGACTAGAAGTGTATTGCTAAAATCTGAAAGAGTTTTTGAGATGAAGAAAACTACATATTAGAATTGCTATTTATAAACTTTGTCTGAAGGTTTAACCCGAGTTAATTTAGGCATGCAGTTTTTGCCCCCCCTTTTCTTTTCTTTGCATGCTTCCAAATTTAATATGGACGCTTCCATTTGGTCAAAGAATGATGCCTTAGAATATTGATTATGAAAAAGCTCCATTGATATAAAGGTTTGTTCTTTATAAATCCTATTGATTGAAAAGCACGCCAAGCAGTCTCTGGCTGCTAACTATTTTCAATAAGACCATTTTTCTAACTTCATTATTTTATAGAAATTAAAGGCAAACTAGAATATTGTTGTTGGAACTATGGAAAAAAAATGACATAAATTGATGGTCATTGTTCAATAATGTGAACTCTCCTTGTCTGCTATTGGCTGAAATCAAGCTTTCAACTCTTCATCACACTTTCACCCTCTAAATGTTAAAGGGACGAATAAAGGAAGCTGTTCAAACGTTAATTTTGCTAAAGATGGTGTTCTCATAGGGAAACAATGTGATAAAAGAATAAAAATTAGGGATTCTAGATGGTCTACTATAAAATAGTGCTTTGGTGGAAAAGTTTTGAAAAATATAATTAAATAATATTGACTATGTTTTAGTTTTCCAAAGTCAAGCAAATTAAAGTGATGGAGTTAGTTAACAGAACTAAGCATGATAAAACTCGTAAGAGTTTCCCATTGGATTAAGCTGGTAGATTTAATGCTTCTTTCATAAAAATTCCTCTTTGTCATTTTCAACTCAAATAGTACTTTTATAAGTTTCATACCTTTTTTACTAAAATTTCATGTTGGATTACTTAATTATTAATAAGTAATATGCATACCAAAGTATAGTGGTAGTCTATTTATGTAATATATATACAACACCTACATAATGTCATTTGGATTAAGATATTGAACGTCTCAAAATGATCAATCAGTTAGAAAAAAGGTTCATCTTTTCATGAGCACTTTGGGAGTTTACATAGAAAAGTCCAAAAGGGGAAAAATCATGAAAACTATTGAATAATCTTATACATGGATAATTGTGGGACCAATTTAGGCAACTTGGTTCATGTTTTCTATTTGGTCAAACATGTCTGGCTTTCAATTGATCACAAAACAGTCGGTGTTAGACGTGTGCTCTCTTAACCGAAGACAAAAAGCATTTTTCTTTTTTTGGAAAGAGAAAAAGAGTTGCTAGCTGGTATATATGCAATTGCTTAATAAGTCCATGTGGGTTATACATAATTGAGGATTATTTTCTAAGTATCTATTCAAGATGTAAAAGTTGTAGAATCGTGGTTTTGGGTACATCTTCCAATATGTGCAATCTAATAATTATACATTGTTGCAGCATTATTCAAAACTTTGAGATAATGCCTTTTGGAAATATTCAATTAAAGGACCAAAATTGGAAGTTCATTTTTATGTAATATGGAAAAACTTCTTGACATGCAATGATGATTGAGGATCATTCATCATTAATTCAAGAAAAACCCACGTATCATCAAATGTGGCAGAAATTTCAAGAAAAACAAGTTTATGTTTATTAGTTGTTTTGCTGCAAATTCTTTGGAATGCTCTCCATAAAGGTCAAGTCACCGATAACCATACCGGCCTAGAAACTACCATATATGGTGGTTAAATTAATTAGGTTAGCTTTAATTCAAAGAAATGTGAGATGGAAAAGCATATATAGAGTTGAATTTTTAGCTATTAATATTTTTTACTGTATATTTATTGAATAGTAGCAATTGATTGTTCTATGTTAGGTTTCCCCTGTTTTCTACTCTGCTTTTGCATGCATGTTCTTAAAGGAAATGGAGAGAAGTCACCATTTGCAACTACAATAATTGGTGATCAATCACCAGATGCTTTTATTTGATTATAATAAAACAAATAGAAATGTTCACACTTCAACATTAAGAGTAAAAAAACGAGCCCAAGAAATAGATATTGATGGACATAAACTATAGGAAACAACGCTTCAGTGGATAATAAAATTCGTTTAGTTGTAGGCATCAGGATTCTCTTGGAGGTGCTTCTCAACAACCTTGAAAAGATGGGAAGCCTTTTCTTTTCCTGCCTTGATTTTGTCCTCTGTGATATCATGGTTGTCGGTCTTGGTGTGATATTTACTGATGCTCTTGATGACAGATCCTCCATCAGCTGCAATAAACTTGGTCTCATAAGAGATTTTCTCAAGTTTGTCTATCAAAGCATCTCCTTCGATCAAACTATAGGCATAGACGAAGTTGTCTTTGTCAACTGTTTCGATCTTTTGCTTTGAATAGTTGAAGTGGCTGCCTGAAAATTCAAACATTAAGTGAATGAGAAACTGACTCCAACATCTTGCTCACAATCACAATTTATGACTCATGTTTTCCAGTTTCGGAAATTCTTAGTAGTTTGAAAAGTACTTCCAAGAACTATATGAACAAGTTGATCATGAATATAATGATGCAAAGTATATACTAACCCTCTCCGAAGGTGATCTTCTTGATGGTTCCAGCTCCTCCATCTCCCTCAATGATTTCAACAAACTTAACAGCATTGGGAGCAATCTTTGGAAAAAGGTTGTCTGCATCAAGGACAAAGGCCTTGAAAAGCCTAGCAGGAGGGATAGAGGAAGTGAACTCGGATTCATAAGATAGAACAGCCATGGTAGCTAACAAGGTTTGAGAAATGAGAGCAAAGGAAGATTAACAAGACTAGGAATATATTGCTGAAACTTGAGGGAGTTTTAGAGATGAAGAGAAGTGAATACTAAAGGTTATATTTATAGACTTCGTGTAAAGAGTTATCTTATTGCATGCTTCCAAATTTGCTATGGGAACTTCTATTTGGTCAAAGAATGGTGCCTTACTAGAATATTGATTATAAAAAGAGATCCATTCATTATAAAAGTTTGCTCCATTTTATAAAACCTATGAAAAACAAGAGAGTAATTTTTTTCTGACCTCATTAGTTTAAATAAATGTATAACGAATTAGATGTTATTGTCAAAAAAAGAAAGAAGGAAAAATGACAGATATTGATGGTCAATGGTCAATTATGTCAACTCTCTGGCTCCTTATTGGCTGAAATCAATATTTTAACCCTTTGATCAAACTTTTTTCTTAAATTTAAAACTTGCATTTGTCTACTTCTAGTGTTTTCTTGAAATTCTTCTTGCAACTTTAACCAATCTTCTCTAGAAGTTATACAAGATATGATTCTAGTAAAGATGGAGTTACTCATTGAAGAATGAAAGGCTATCAAGGCTTTGAATCCTTTAGCTATCTCAGCTTCATGTGCAAGTCTTTGTGCTTATGTAGCATTTGCTCTCAACTCCTCAACTTCATAACCTTTTTTTATCACATCTCAAAGTCCAAATACCAGCTGCACATATAAGTGTACAAAGATGGTAAAGGTTGGTGAGATTTTGAATTCCAAAGATTGTCTCTTTCCAAATCAGGTAAAACTCCTTTGATCTGATGGAAGACTGGGATATCTTTATCCAAACTACTTGAAATTTGATATGTGGCATGTTGAAATATTGAGATGAAATATGGAGAAGACTAGGTCCAAAGGAATTGGGTAGAGCCTCCAATTCATCTCAAATCCATGGGCCATAACTGCTGGAAATCTCACCAGTTGTGCCAATTGCAACCTACATATCTTTGACTTCCCATGTCATTTTTGAATCATTCTTTTTGATATATTTTCTTATACAAGTCTATTACAACATATCAAAAATTCATAACTTGGTTCAAACAACACAGAACATGCCAGCTCCCACAATGCACCTATGTTGCTGGAAATATAATTTCCAGCTAGCCATTCTACAAGTAAATAGCAATACTTAACAGAAAAAAAGACAATTCCTAAGATAAATACAACAATACTTAGGCATTCCAAAGATATGAAAAAAAAGCATAAAATATAGACCTAAATATTTAAGATATTCAGCAAAACATTTCTTGAGATATTAAAAAGAGCATAAAACATAGACCTAGATATTGTTTTAAGATATTTAACAAAACATTTCTTGTAAAGAAAGAAGAAGGTGAAAACCTTGGTAGACTTTGGCCTGCACAAGGTGGCAAGATTATCACATTTTCAACAACAAAATGGCTTTGTACTTTTTATACCCTCTCTATATGTTGGAAAATTTTCATTTGTCCTTATATTCTAATTTTATTTCAAGCGAGGCCAACAACGTATAACCTTGGAGCTCCTTAGGGTTTGTTACTATATTAAATTATTATCTATTTTAAAAATAGTTATGAGTTGGGCTTTAGAGCTAAGTATGGAATATAATTAAAAATTGGTTGAATGGAATTCATGATTTTTTTTCCTTTATTAATTGCTAAATAATTTGTTGTATTTTTAATTTGCGTATTTTAGTATGATTGCACATTTTTTTAAAAATAAAACTCTAATTCATTTTAATTGATTAATGAGGAAACTAATTTATTTTTTTAATTTTAAATTTTCTATTAGTTAATTTGAAAATCAATTTGGAAATTAGACTAGGATAAAATAAATTATAAATTAAAAAATTAATGTAAAACCTTTTAAATTTGAATGTTCAATATTGTCTAATTTAACTAAAATACAAAATACATGAGTACTAAAATGCAATCAATTAACCCTATAATCTCTATGACCATAATGACAGTGTTATATGTGGTGGATACATTTGATAGTCTGGATGTTGCTTGATATTATCGGGAGGAGGAGATGGTGATAATATTAGAGTTGTGTGTGGTGGTGGTGTGGCACTTCTAGTGCTAGGTTCATAGAAAGGGTAAACCCCATATCTAATTTCGCAGCTGGGTATAGGAACTCTTCCACCTTCTTTCTCATCACAACACATATATATGTTGGAATTCTTCCGATAATGTCGTTTTAGCAATTGCTGCAACCTTGCCGGGATAAATTTACTGGGGGCACTGCACAAGTGGATATGTAGTTTTAAAGTTTCCTGTTGCATGCTTCGGAAGAGAACCACAGCCGTAGGCCGCATTATTTTTAAGTCGGTCAATAGTCCTGTGTACTACCCAATAAGAAGTTTAAGAAGTATTAATACCATGGAATTTCCACTGGAGCTGTCACATTTGTTCATCCCCAAGAAATTTCCAATGAAATTTCGGGTGATCCAGGTCCACCGTCGAGTAAATTGGTTTTCTATTTCTATTTTGGTAATGGGTCCAATGCGAATATGTGACTTAAGCACGTGCATTATCCAATCCACCATCTTATCGGTTTTCAGACAACTTAGATAATAAGATGTCCTACGTATAACTAATTAAATAATGGCATACGTATACATTGACACTCAGATTGAACAGTAAAAAAGAAGCCGTCTGATGCCTTTTTCTAATGTCTCTCTTTCCTTTATATGTTTTCTTTCCTTTGCATATCTCTATATTCTTCTCCTCCCCTCTATGATAACACTATTGTGTAAAGCCTGTGCTCTACTCATCAACATTGAACGACATTTATACAGATACGGGACGATAAACATAGTAAATCTACATATTACAAAGGAATTAACAGTATAAACTATATATATATATATATATATAATATTTATCTAAGATTCTTTCCTAATAGGCAAATACCCTCCAAGTCTCCATTTCTTCTCAACTAACAAGGCTTTATTTATTACTTCTCCATCTACATGAAATTTTTTCTCTTAAATATTTATCAAATGGTGGAAAATCTCTCCAAGTGCTGATTTTGAGAGACGCATGGAGCAGACACTTTAAAAACAAAATTTAAAAATTCGCAAAGGGAAAAAAATATTATTCATGTCATTCAAACTAAAGGGTAGCAATATTATAAAGATGAGTTAAATATATTACGGAGCTAATGTGAATTGCTTGAAAGTAATACTAATTTTCGATATGGAAGAAATTGTTTGGCACAAATATGTGATTAAGCGATTTCAAAAAGGAAAAAGAAAGAGAGAGAAAAAAGAAAAAAAGAAAGAAAGAAAGTATGTGCTTAAGCTGATAAAAAATGAGGCCCCAACAATATATACTGGCTAAAGAAAAAAAAATGTGATTAAGCTCATACAAATTGAGTCCCAACAAAATATGCTAGCCAGCGCGCAACTTGTTATCACCATGTTTGACTTATAAGCCTATCCTTCATAGGCTGAAAGCTATCGTTACATTGCTGTAAGCCTGTATCAAGAGGAGGAATCAACAAAAACATCGATTGCAAGCCTTGTCATCTATTATAGATCCTATTCACCATAGATGTATTGTTGAGGATGAAGGATATGCTTTGTCTGTTTCCTAATTTTGATATCACTTGTTTGTGGTTCTATGCTAATTCTATATAAGGAGCAATTCAAATCTCTTATATACTTTTTAAAATATTCGTATCTAGCTAATGTAGAATTTATGTTCATATACTCTTATAGTTCCTCTGTCATTCCAAATACAAGCCATGCCCTTTTTGTCCTCTCTCTCTCTCTCTCTCTCTCTCTATGTGTATATATATATGTATCTATTAACTTTGACTTGGTGGCTTGAATGACGAAATCGTACCAAAGACTTGTTGATGGAGAAGACCATTTAACAGCTAAAACGTTGTCATTCCATTTTCAAAATCCTTGTAACCATTGCAAGTGGATGATGACATGTTGGGCTGAGGAGAGTTATAGAGGCTGTGGGATTTGAAACCGAAAACACAACAAAAATGAAAAGAAGAAAAATGAAGCTTAATCTGGTGTGAAAAAATACAGTACATTCATTTTTGGACAGAAACCATATAAACACAAACTTACAACAGTGATACACCTAATTTTCACCTAACACTGCAGAAATCATACTACCAAAAACCAAGCCATACTTTGGCTACCTAATACCATAGTATTTTTAGCATAAAGCTGAACATAAAGTAACTAAAGTAACTAATGACAGTAACAAAAGTGTCATTACTCTAACACTCCTCCTTGGCACTTTTGCTGGAAACATTAAGATCATCTCTTAATGTTTCAAACCTGTTTCTTGGCAATGCTTTTGTCAAAATATCAGCAAGTTAGACCTCAGACCTGCAATGAACCAACTTCACTTCACCATTTCTTTCAGCTTTCCTCATAGCATGATATTTGATTGGAATATGTTTTATTCTTCGATGTTGACCTGGATTTTCTATAATGGAAATTGTAGATTTGTTATCACAATATATAATGGTAGCTTCTTCTTGCCTTTCCATCAAATCCATAAACAACTTTCTTAGCCATAAAGCTTGATTCGAAGCAGCTATAGCAGCAATATATTCAGCTTCAGTTGTGTATTGAGCAACTGAACCTTGTTTTTGTGAGGTCCATGAAAATGGATTTGAACCAATAGAAAATAAGTAATTGAAGTACTCTTTGAATCCTCCATGCTACCAGCCCAATCACTATCAATATAGCCTATCAAAGTGCCTTCTTCTTGCTGCGAAAACCAAACACCATAATCTATAGTACCTCTAATATACCTTAGCACTCTTTTAGCTATAGAATAATGCATATGTGATGGAGCATGCATAAATCTAGAAAGTAAACTCACAGAAAACATAATATCAGGTCTAGAATCACATAAATATAGCAAACTCCCTATAAGGCTTTTATAAACTGAAACTTTAATCTTGGTAGCACCATCTTCGAGTTCAAACTTTTGATTGTGAACCATTGGAGTATCAACTGGATTACACTTCTTCATATCAAACTTTTTGAGTAGTTCCACAACATACTTTTTTTTAGCTAAGAAAATGCCATAACTAGATTGACATATTTCCATGCCAAGAAAATAGTTCATCAATCCCAAAATTCTGCTATACCAAGATCTAGGAGGTTGTTTCAAGCCATAAAGAGCTTTATGCAGCTTGTAAACTTTGTCTTCCTTTCCTTGAACAACAAAGACTTCAAGTTGAACAACAAAGCCTTCAGGTTGTTCAACATACATTTCTTCTTGCAAGTAACCATTGAGAAATGCAAATTTCACATCTAAATGATATACTTTCCAACCTTTTTGAGCATCAAGAGCTAGTAGTAATGTGATTGTCTCATGCCTTGCAACTGGTGCAAACGTATCTCCATAATCAATACCTGGTTGCTGCACATAACCCTTAACTACCAACCTTGCCTTATGATTTTTTATTGTACCATCTGCATTGAGTTTGGTTTTAAAGACCCACTTCACTCTAATTGCCTTTTTTGCCTTGAGGTTTGTTCACCAATTCACAAGTCTTATTTTTGTTTATCATGCTGATTTCAGTTTCTATGGCCTCTCTCTATGTCTTAAACCGATTTGCATCATAGAAAGTAATTAGATCACCCAATGCTAGGTTGCATCTCTCATATACATCAGTCAAGGATCTTGTACCTCAGATTCCAATAGTATTTTCATCATCTGAATCAACCTCCTCTTGAATTTCATCATGCTTTTGGATAAAATAAAGATGTGAACATTACTTTTTTCCCAATTCCAAACATTAGCTTCATCAACGTTAACATTCTTACTAACAATCAGCTTGTTAGTCTTCAAATGATATACTCTGTATCCTTTGAGTTGCTGCTATAACTAACAAAATTCCTACATCAGCCTTTTGAACCAACTTGTCTCTTTTAATTCAAGAACATGTGTATAACAAATGTTCCCAAATATTTTCAAATGCTCCACAGTAGGCTTAGCTCGATACCACACTTAATATGGAGTTTTGGACTCCAATGCGTTAGTTGGTAATCGATTTAGCAAATATACTGAAGTATTCACTGCTTCAACCCAAAACTTCTTTGGTAATTGCTTCTCAAACAACAAGCATCTACACATCTCCATAATAGTCCTGTTCTTCCTCTCACTAACCCCATTTTGCTGAGGAGTATAGGGAGAAGTTAGCTGATGTTGAATTCCAGCTTCTTTGCATTGCTACTTAAACTTTTGATTTGTATATTCAGTCCCATTATCTAATCTTATCACCTTGATGCGACACCTTGTTTGATTTTCAACCATGAGTTTAAAGGTGGTGAATATCTCAGTAACTTCAGATTTTTGTTTCAGAAAATATAGCCAACATGTTCTAGAGAAATCATTAATGAAAGTGAGAAAATATCTGCTAGCATTGATGGAATTCTCACTCATAGGTCCGCATACATCACTATGAATCTATTGAAGCTTTTTAGAAGCTTTCCAAGCACTTTTTGAAGGAAATGGAAACTTTTGTTGTTTACCAAGCTGACAAATTCACACACTTCTTGATTTTTGCTAACAGTAGGCATATTATCTACCAATTTCTTTTCATGCATTAGATTTAAGGAGTCATAGTTAAAATGACCAAGCCTTTTATGTCACAACTTAGATTCGTCACTAGATTTGGTATAAAAACATTGTTTCCCTTATTGTTCCACTCTGCTATGAAGCTTTTATCTTTCATTGCAACATTAGAAATTTCACTTCCATGTTGATCATATATTATGCAAGACTTATCTTGAAAATTCAAAAAATATCCATTTTCAAGCATTTGTCCCACATTCAACAAGCTTTGATTAATTTCAGGTACATATAGCACATTTGAAATGAGTTTAGTACCTATTCAAGTTTCCACAGCCACATCTCCTTTGCTTTGAACTTGAATATAATCTCCATTTTTCTATTTGGACTTTGGAAACAAAGCTTCATTCCAAGCTCTTGAAGAGATCAGCATCATGAGTCATATGTTGAGTGCAGTCACAATCCACCAACCAAGCTTCTTTGCTGTCGTTTTCTGCATAACATGTCGCAACAAATAACCGTTCTTCATTTTGCTGTGCTTCATTAGCAACTTGTACTTGGTGTGCTTATTGCATTGGTCTTCCTATGTTTTTGCAAACTTTTTCAATATGTCCAAGTTGTTTTCAAGCCCTACATTGAACATTAGGCCTAAACCAACAATACTTTTCAGAATGATTGTTCTTTTTACAATGAGAACACTTCATAAACTTCTTTCTTTCACCATCTCTATTCGTACCAGCACCATTTCTTCCTTTGTCATTACTTCCTCCACCTTGCTGTTTCCTTTAGTTATTGTTTGCTGGAGCCTTTCCTTTTTATAGTGCTAGAAAAGCACTTTCTGAGGTTTCTTTCTTGTCTTATAGATCTTCTTTGTTCAGTTACTTGTAAAGCATTAACAAGTTCCGACAAAGAAAATTGATTAAGGTCTCTTGACTCCTCCAAGCATGAGATCTTTGCTTCAAACTTCTCTGCCAAGTTAACCAGCACTTTCTCCACCATTTTTCTATCACTTAGCTCCTCTCCAAGAATTCTGATATGGTTTATTACCTTCATAAGTCTATCTATAAAGTTTTTCACCAACTTAGAATTCTTCATTTTTAGAGTCTCAAACTCCCTTCTTAAATTCAATACCTACATCTGTCTTGTTCTTGCACTTTCCCGGAAATCTTCATTCAGCTTGTCCTATACCTCTTTGGCTGTAGTGCAAGCCATAATTCTGGTGAACATCACATCTGAAACACCAGCATGTAAAGCAGATAAAGCCTTAAACTTTTCAGTAACTTCCTCACTATGTTGCTTTATTTGTGCAATAGTGGGATTTGCTGTCAAAGGAGAAGGATCTCTATTAGTTTCCACAACTTCCCACAAGTCAAAAGCTTGAAGGTAAGCTTTTATCTTTATAGACCACACGACATAATTTTCTCCAAAAATATAGGAGGTGATGGAGCAGAAAAATGAGCTGAAGCCATTTAAAAAAGGAAGGAAAGGTAGAAGGAAGGTTTCTGTATTTTTCTTGCTATTTCACTCACGGCCCCTCAAGATCATAGAAGCTCTGATACCATTTTGTGGGATTTGAAACAAAAAACACAGTAAAAATGAAAAGAAGAAAAATGAAGCTTAATCTGGTGTGAAAAACTACATTGCATTCATTTTTGGAAAGAAACCATATAAACATAAACTTACAAAAGTAATACATCTAATTTTCACCTAACACTACAGTAATCATACTACCAAAAACCAAGACGTATTTTTGGCTACCTAATACAACAGTGTTTTAAACATAAAACTGAATATAAAGTAACTAAACATAGAAAAACAACTAATTGCAGCAACAAAAGTGTCATTACTCTAACAGAGGTGAATGCGCACCCTTTCATCAATAAGTTTTATTATTTTTAATAAGTTCCAATTAGTCGTTTGTTTTATTTTGTATTTGATCATTATTTAAACGGTGTTGTTGAGGTCTTCTTTGTATAAAAGGACCATCGGTCTAACATGGATCTAGGCCTGTTTTGTTGTTCAATTTTCTTGAAGTTGAAGCTTCTATATTAATGGAATCTTAGCCTTCATTTGGTTATCTGAGTTAAACATCTGGAATTTCAAAGTTTTCTTTCATTTCCTTGCAGCACTTGTCCTTTTGTCAAAATTTTAAAGTAAACAAAGTCATTTGGGCCACCAAGATCGCCATGCATATCAGGCTCAAAAGATGGAATGAGGTATTTTGAAACAAGTTTAGGAAAGTCACACAATTGGACTTAAGCAAATAAGAACTTGTAATTTTGATTCCAACAACATGAATTGGAGGATGGAAAATCTAATCTCGACCTTCCAGCAAATGATAATAAAACATTAAAAAGAACTTCAATTCCACATCTTTAATATATATGGATACCCTTGCAAATATTTCTAAAATTATTTTTGATTGTCAATTTTTAAGATAGATACTTTTTTATAGTGTTTGACAAGAAATATTAAAACGAAAATTTCATTTACAATTACAAAAAACAGAATTGAATACTTCGAGAACTAATACTTGTCTTAAAAAACATTGATACTTGTCTTAAAAAACGGCAGATGCAGTAGAAAAGCTGGCCTGGCAATGGACAATGCCTTCAATGATAAATTAACCCTACCGAGGAAAAATTTCAGAAATGGACATATTATTAATAGTAGTTGACTTAGACTTGCTTGTAGATTTGTTGGATTCGATCCCAACTGAAGGCATGTCTTGGTTAGTTCGAGTTTGCGGTAAAAAAGCTGGCTTGCGAGGTAATGCCAATGAGACAGAGTAACTGCTTAACATGAGAACTATCGTTGCCATGGTGGGTCTGCTCACTGGATCTTCCTCTACACAAAGTAAGCCAATATGAATACATCTAATTACTTCATTTCTCGAATAAGAATTTCCTAGGCTAGGATCCAACATCTCCAATATTGTCCCATCCATCCAATGTTTCCAAGCCTGTATTAATTCATAGTGCCATTTAAAATGTCACGACAACAAATGATGAAATAGATTACATAGTTTCATTTTGGTTCATACTCACATAGCTCAGGAGGTCTGTGGGACCATCTGATTGAAGAAAACTGCTATTTTTCTTGTCAGTTACAATCTCCAAAATTATTACACCAAAACTGTAAACATCGGACTTCACAGAAAATTTTCCATGAAATGCATACTCTGGTGACATGTAACCACTACAGACAACCAAATATGAACTAAAAGTTTAGTCACATAGGAAAGTTTAAAAATGTGATAATTTAAATTGTAGCTGGTAAAGGTATCAGAATTCCATTAAGATGGAAAATATATAATTAATGTACTAATTTATAGTTTAGAAATTAGTAATATAAACTCTTACTATGTCCCAACAATCCTACTTGTGTTCCCCTGAGTTTGGTCAACTCCAAAAATCTTTGCCAGCCCAAAGTCTGAAATTTTTGGATTCATTTCCTCATCTAACAATATATTGCTAGATTTAAGATCACGATGTATAATTCTCAATTGAGAATCTTCATGAAGATAAAGAATCCCTCGAGCAACCCCATTAATAATTTTGGAACGCCTCGACCAATCCAAATGTCCTTGCTTGTCAAGGTCTACAAATATGTAATTAGTAAAAATATAAACTTAGTATAAAACAATTAAGATTTTGTCTATGTGTGTCTATAAAGAAATCATTCAGTTCCAGGAAAACAAGAAGAAAACAAGAATACAAATATACATATAGATATATATAGTTTTCCACAAATCTTGTAGATTTTTTAGAATGAGCAAGATTTTAAATGAAACTATATTTAAATCTACTTTAAACAATTGACAGCTAATGCTGAAAGTTTTAAATATGTTAAAAGACAAACCAAATAGGAAGTGGTCAAGGCTATTGTTGGGCATAAATTCGTAAACAAGAATCTTTTCTTCTCCTTCCAAGCAAAATCCCAATAGCCTAGCCAGATTTCTGTGGTGAAGCTTCGCTACCAATACAACCTCAGTCTTAAACTCTTCTCCTCCATGCCCAGAGCTTTTTGAATGCCTCTTCACAGCTATATGTTGCCCGTTTGGAAGTATTCCCTGAATGTATTGCTAAAAATCAATTTTGAGAAAATATCAAAAGTCTGAGTTGTATTGAAATTTTAATTTCTGAAAACCTAACTACCTTGTAAACCTCGCCAAATCCACCTTCGCCTATTTTGTTACCACCAGAGAAGTTGTTTGTGGCTACTTTAATAATACTCAAATCAAATTGCAACGATTCTACAGTAGATATATCATTGCCATCTACAAAATCATTAATGTACAGTTAATTTTTTTAAAATAATAATAATAATAATAATAATCGGGCATATATATGGTTGAAGCTTTTAAATAACAGAATCAAATCGAGCTGTAGGTGAAAATAATAATAAATGACTTAAATTTGACAAGGAAATAAATTAATTCTCTCCCTATAAAAATTTACCATTTCTTTCTTGTATAGCATTGTACTTTTCCTTTGTTCTTCTTCTTAGGAAACAGTATCCTACAGCGGAAAGGAAAAAAATAACAGCAAATATTGGAACAACAATGGAAACTATAAGTGTTGTTGAGATTTGATTTTTTCCTGCAAAGACATGAAAATGTAATCATATATCAATGTGCTTGAGACTATTTAAGTTCTCCCATATAAACAATCACACTTTTCAAAGGGAGTATACAACATATGGATTAGTAAAACAAGCTAAGTTAGACTTGGCTAGTAACATTAACATAAGAAGATGCGTTTCAATTTACCGTCAGATCCGGATGAAGGTGGAGGAGGAACAAGCAACGGTGTCGGGGTTGGTGCAGCCGCCAGCTCGTAAAAAGGGTAGATTTCGTATCTAATATTACAACTGGGACTCAAAATATTTCCCCCAGGCCGTCCGAAACAACAACTCGTAAGACGTGCAACCATTCCTCGGAGACACCTATCACAATCGGAGCTGTTCAGGTCTGGGGTGCATTGGACAAGGTTGTACAACGTGTCGTTTGCTGTAAATCGTGCTTCTTCCGTGGCAAATTTTTTAGCCCCTGTTGGAGCATCCGCGGCTCTTGTCACAGAGTTGTTCATCAATACCTGTAACAGCTGATTAAACCGGACTGGCTCGGAAATATCTTGTGTGTTTGACATCGAAACGGAAGGAGAATCGTCCATGTTGCCAAAGAAAGATTCATTCGAGTAACGTATCATGCAACGATCGTACCATATTACACCCACCTTTGCTACGGGACAGTATTTCTCAACTAAATCTTTGGTTGCAATTGTCACACATTCTTGGCACATATCTATGGTTACGTCACCACGACATAGAATCGAGCCGTAAACAACATTTCCAGGGTCTTGGCCAGCAGAGGTGTTGTAGAATCCGGTGTCGCGAGTGGAATTGGAGGTCAGGTAAGACAGGAGTTGATTGAGATTGGATTGGTAGGTGCTGTTTGGTGTGAAAGTGGATGTGTTTGGACATACACTGTATCGGTATTCAGGGATAGCTTCAATAGTAAGGCTAAGCCTGATAAGAAACCAGATGATCAGAACAAGAAGCGCCATGTTCATATAACCTGAAGGAGTAGCCATCTTGATATGATCAGCCCCACGACTTCCCATTTGTCGTCATATCGATTTAAAGAGATATACGTATAACGTGGAGGTGATGGGAGTGGCAAGAATGTAAATTTTAGCGGTGACATATGGCCTTTGACCAAAAATAGTCATATGTGGCTGGGCCATTGTGTCAGGTTTTGTTTTTATTTTTTATTTTTTTATCAAACATTATGTCAGGGTGGTTTGAATAAATTAGATATTGAAAAGTCATCGATTATACAACTGGAAGCCCGTGATAAGTGATTTATTATTATACTTTTCCTTGTCAAATTATTCTTCTATAAAATATTTAGTTTTCTTCTTGTACGCGGTTCTTTTTCTTTTTTTTTTTTTAAATTTTTTTTTTTTTCCTTTTCATCAAGTTTACGTTTATAGAGATTACCTTAAAAAATAACTTCACTTATACTGAATGTTAAATCCTGACTACAATTTTTGTATTTAATTTGCTTCCTTGGCACTCTCTAAAGATATAGGTATTAATTATTAATAAAATAGGACAATTGCACTTTAATATTTTCTAATTTGGAATAATTACATTTTTCACTCGTTTCACAAAGCTTTGCATAGCTCACTGTCAATCTACAAATTTTGTTACAATTTTGGCAATTGGATTTTTTTTTTTTTTTTTTTGGGTTCTAATAATAGTTAATGGACATTTTTGTATGCAAAAAATTTAAGACTTGTTTGATAGGAAGTAGTATTGTATTGAAATGTATTATATATTGGAGTAGATTAAAATATATTGTATTGGAATAAACTATAACATTTGATAATGTAACTTTACTAGAATGATCATATATCTAAATTTATATATTTTATCTAATTTATTATTATAAATAATTTTCTATTGAATGCTATATATTTAAGTATGTGGATGGCAACTTGCTTTGGAAGGCAACCCTAGAATCAGAAATCCATTAATTAACTCACTTTCAACAATTCCCTTTCGGTTCCTCCTATTTATTAATATATATTTGGATACTCCAACTATCTCAACAAAAATATATATATATATATATATATATATATTATTTATCATCATTAATAAACCAGCAAGACATATATACCGAGTAATAATTTAAATAGTTAGTATTAAACAATTCACTTTTACTGTTTTAGTAAAAAAAATAAAAAAAAAATTAAATCCACCAATTTAAATTTATCATATAAGTTTATAATTGTCACTAATAGTAATAAATAGCAGAATTTAGTTGGATACAACAAATTATTTTAGTTAGTACCTACACTTTAGTTGGATTGCACATTTTTTTCCCTAAATAAAACTCTAATTCATTAAAAATTGATGCCTCTCTCCTTTTTATGTTTTTCTTTCCTTTGCATATCTCTACATCCTTCTTTTCCCCTCTGTACTAACTAAACTAAACAATATTGTGTAAAGGCTTGCTCTACTCATTAAGTTAAAATATTACATTTCTACAGATAAAATGATGATAAAAATGGTAAATCAAGAGATTACAAGGAACTAACAGTATATATTATATATATATATATATATATATATATATCTAGATAAGATTCTTCTCTAATACCCTCCAAGTCTTCATATCTTGTCATCTAACAACGCCCTATTTATTACTTCTCCGTCTATATGAAATTTTTTCTCTTAAATATTTATCAAATAGCTAGTGGAAAATCTCTCCAACTGCTGATTTTGAAAGACTAATGGGAGCAGATAGTACTTTAAACACAAATTTTTTTTAAAAAAAAAAGGCAAGGGAAAAAAGATTATTTATGTCTTTCATAATAACGAGGTAGTAAAATTGTGTAGATGAGTCAAATATTAAGGAACTGATATGAATACATTGAAAATGGTATTAATTTTCAATATGAAAGAAATTGTTCGGCACAATATGTGATTAAGAGAATTTAGAAAGAAATATATATATATATATATGTGTGTGTGTGTGTGTGTGTGTGTGTGTGTGTGTGTGTGTATGATTAAGTTGATATAATATTAGTCCTAACAATATATACTAGCCAGCATTGGGTCCAATCTCTTCTTAAAACCACCCTATTAAAGTTTTTGCTTGTTCTCTAAATTTATTTGGTGGTTAAGTTTGTTTGGTAGCTAAGTTAGTTTGTAAAACAACAACCTTATTATCTTATAAATATGTGTTAGGCTTTTAGTCTTATATCATAGGCAACATATATTTTTTAGAGATTTCAAGAGGAGAGTTTCTAGAGAAGTTTTTTTATGTATGGATTTTAAAAAAATAATATATCTTTTACTTTTAATTCCTTTGTTTTCTGTGTTTTTAATGGTCACAAAATCACAACAAGTGGTATTAGAGCCAAAAACCATATGGGGCATCTGTATGCATGATAAAAAACCCAATGTAATCGAACGATGGTGGGCCCTTGGATAATAGACCTCAATGGTGAATTTAAACCCCATAATCAACTATTGAAGTTTGGTGAGTTACATTTTTGCCTAAATTTTCTAAAATCTAGATTTTGAAGCTAGAAGAGTCAAACAAATATTTTGACCATTTCAAATGCATTGGTGGATTTCTTTTTGCCAAATTCAGCTCTAATTTTTTGATCAAGCCATTATAACTCAATATGTCAATGGAGGAATCATTTTCAGATGTTATAGTGAAGTTTATTGCTACGAACTATACATTTTGGAGACTTTGGATGAAAGATCTCCTCAATTGTAAAGATTTTTTTGACCTTTTAGATGCCAAAGGAAAGAATCTCGATCCCAACAAAGAAGCAAAATGAAAGAAACTAAACAAGAAAACGATCTATTAAATCTAGGGGTAGATTGATCATAGTGTCTTCCATCATGTTGCACAGGAGATAGACTTATACACACTCTGGAAGAAGTCGGACGACATGTACCTAGCCAAGATTGCTTGGAATAAAGTCGTGCTAATAAGGTGTTTAGTGAATTTGAAGTTGAAGAATGGAACTTTTGAAGCCTAACACACTAGTGTGCTTTAGAGCTTGGTAAATCAATTATTTGTGGTGAAGTTATAACTAGGGGATGAAGAGCAGAAACTTTTACTTTCTATTTTTCTTCTAGATAGTTGGGAGACCATGTGGTCTTTCTTAGCAATTCTGCACCAAACGATAAACTTTCCATGGCTATGGTAATTGATGCCGTATTTAATGAGGAGGCCAGAAGAAAAGACATAAGCAATGACTAGTCACATGCATTTGTCAAAAAGAAATGAGGGAGACAACAAGAAAGTAGTCAAGGCAGGGGGAGAGGTAGATCCACAAATGAAAGGAGACTAATATATAAATGCCTTTATTATGGCTAAGAGGGTCACTTGAAGAAGTACTAAAGGAATATATTGGTAGAGTGGGGACTAAATAACAATTAGCCATAGAAGGATGGTAAGATTTTAGTCATTGTTAAAGGCGAAGTGACATGTTGCTCCACACATGAAGAGATGTGTCTTCACATTTCAAGCCAAGACGTTGAGTGAATAGTTGATACTGCAACATCCTACCACATTACTCCACACATAGAGTTTTTCAAAATATACAAAATAAATGCCAGGACCCATCCAGGATCCCTTCCCAGAACACTAGATAAGCTGTGATCCCACAGGAAAACCCTACCGGACAGTCCTACGAAAAATCCGGCAGCATCTACCCTAAGGATTGAGCATGCCCAAAAAATTACCTGTACAAAAATACATTTCTATACAGTACCACCTTATCCCTCTCACTTTACTACAATATATTCCACAAATTTTCAGAACTTCTATATAAAAAATAGTACAAGTATATAGGTGCGAGGAATAATTTAATAAAACACAAATACCTTTATATTTTGTGTCTACCCACATGACCCACTTAGTACAATTCTATATCTCTATACCACGTTCTGAACATATCAAATGCATAAATAGAAAGAAAGGTAATAAAACAATGACCACAATAACAATAATAATAATAATTACTATTATATTAACGATAATAATGATAATGATGGTATTAGTACAACTTGCATGAGGACTACTATATAACCGTACTTGTTCAAGGGCTACCATATTTGTCTGAAGGCTACCATTTGCCCAAGGCTATTACATAACTATACCTACCCCAAGGCTGTGGATTAATATACAAAATAGCTTGGATTCATGATACCCAAGCTAGACATTTTAAACTCCTCCTCAAGTTCACGCTTTAGCTTATACACATTCCTTGGGTCCTCGCTGATGACCAACAAGTCATCCACATACAAAGAAACCACTACCATGTTTCTTTCAATCCTCACATACAAGGTGGGTTCATTTTGACTCCTCCTAAAGCCATGGTTATCAACCCTTTCATACCAAGCCCTGGGTGCTTACTTAAGATCATGTAAGGCTTTGTGAAGCTTATAAATCTTATCTTCATGCCCTTGAACCATATAGTCCTCGGGTTGCTTCATATACACTTCTTTTTGCAGCACACCATTCAAAAATGTCGATCCAGTAAAACACGCTCCATTGCTTAGTAGTCGAAAGAGTCGGGATGAGCCTAATGATTTCCATCCTTACTACGGGTGCAAACTTCTCCCCATAGTCAACTCCGGCTTGTTGTGCATAACCCTTGATCACCAACCTTGCCTTGTGTTTACAAATGGCGCCATCTAGATTGTATTTGGTTCTAAAGATCCATTAGACACCAATTGCTTTCTTATTTTTCAGTTTAATAACAAAGACTTAGTCTCATTCTTCTCAATCATCTCCATTTCCACATCCATTGCTTCCTTCCACTCTTTCTTCATCATGCCCTCTTGCACACATGTAGGGTCAACAAGTGCAACATTACACCTTTCATAAATCTCAGACAAAGATCTCCCCTCTAACACAATCACCAACCTCCAAATCTGCTCCAATGATTTCTTTGAATAGATCATTATCCTTCTCATTGTCTTCATCATTGTTGTTTTCAACATTTCTTTCTTCATTTTCTTTCTCAAACCGTGGCTCATCCTCATTCACCAATAGCTCCTTCTTACTCCAATCCCATTTTGGATTTTCATCAATCTTCACATCTCTAGTTACCACAAGCTTTTTATATATTTTTAGAGGAAGTGAACTCTAATTCATAAGATAGAACAACCATGGTAGCTAAGAGGGTTTGAGAAATGAGAGCAAAGAAAGAATGAAAGACTAGGATTGTATTGCTAAAATTTGAAGTAGGTTTTAAGATGAAGAGAAACGCATATTAGAGTTGCTATTTGTAGACTTTGGCTGAAGGATTACCCTGAGTTACTTTAGGCATGAAGTTTTTGCAAATTTTGCGTGCTTCCATATTTACGACGGAAGCCTCTACTTGGTGAAGAATGATGCTTTATAATATTATGAAAAAGCTCCATTTATATAAAGGGTTTGCTTGTTTCAAATATATATATATATATATATATATATATAGAAATGGGTTGGTCTTTATAAATCCTATGATTGAAAAGCACCCAAATAGTTCTGGCTGCTAACTGACTCCATAAAAAGGATAGTTTATCTAACTTCATTAGTTTGAAGAAATTTAAGGCAAATTAGATATTGTTGTTTAAATTATGAAAAAATGATTTGCATTGATGGTCATTGGCCAATGATGTCAACTCTTCTTGTCTGCTATTGGCTGAATTCAAGCTTTCAACTCTTCATCACACTCTCACCCTCTAAAATTAAAGGGAAAAGTAAAGGAGGCTGTTCAAACATTAATTTTGTTTAACATGGTGTTCTCATAGGCAAACATATTGTGATAAAGAATAAAAATTAGTGATTCTAGATGGTCTACTATAAAAGAGTGCTTTGATGGAAAAGCTTTTGAAAAATATAATTAAATAATATTAACTATATTTTAATTTTCCAAAGTCAAGCAAATTAAAGAGATGGAGTGAGTTACCTAAGCTAAGCATGAAAAACTCATAAAAGTTTCTCACTGGATTATTTAATTGTTAATAAGTATGATATAAATATTAATTATTAATTAATTATTAGGTTTAATACTTTTTTCCGAAAATAATTATTAGGTCCTATGTTTTTTGAGCCTCATGCTTGAAAAACAATAATTCCTCTTTGGCATTTTCAACTCAAATAGTGCTTTTATAAGTTTCATATCTTTTCGCAAAAATTTCTGTTGGATAATATACATATATTCGTGCTGATATACAGTCATAGTCAATATATTACATATATTTTACAACACCTAGTTACCAAAGTATATTGGGTATATAATTCATCTTGATAAGATATTGAACCTCTCAAAATGATCAATCAATCAGAAAGGGTTCCTCAATACATATACATGTGGATCATTCAATTCCTCAGAAATTTTGGAATTTGCATAGAACATTCCAAAAAAGGGAAAAATTTTAAAACTGTTCTATGATATTATGAATGGAAAATGTGGGACCAATTTTGGCATCTTCGTTCGTATTTTATGTTTGGTCATATAGGTCTACCTTTCAATTGATCCAGAAAAAGGATCAGTCGGTGTTAGAGGTGTCCCCTCTTAACCAAAGACAAAAAAAACATTTTCTTTTTTGGGACCCAAAAAAAAAAAAAAAAAAAAAAAAAAAAGAGAGATGAGTTTCTAGATGGTATATATTCAATTGTTTAATAAGTCCATGTGGATTGACATAATTGAGGATTATTTTCTGAGTAGCTATTTTGGAGGTAGAAGTTGTAGAATCTTGGTTTTGGGTACATGTTCTAATTTGTGCAGTCTAATGATTATACATTGTTGGAGCATTATTCAAAACTTTGGGATAATGCCTTTTGGAAATATTCAATCAAAGGATCAAAATTGGGAATTAATTTTTATGTAATTTAGAACTTTTTTTGGCATGCATTGATGATTGAGGATTATTCATAATTGTTCACAGCAATTCAAGAAAGCTCACATGTCCTCAAAGGTGGCTGATGGAAAATAATCTAAAATATGTTTCACAGTTTCTTAACCATACGAAGTTAATATTTGGATAGCAGGCTTGCTAAGCAGCCTAACATATTTATGTTTATTGGTTGTTTTGCTACAAATTCTATGGAATGCTCTTCGAGATGGTCAAGTCCCTGATAACCATACCAGCTATCAACCTAACAACTACATTATGTGGTGGTTAAATTGAGTTAACTTTTATTTGAAAAAATATGAGATGGAAAGGTATATGTAGAATTGTACATTCAACTATAACTATTTTTTTCTCTATAGTCATTGATAAATAGCCATTGATTGTTCTATGCTGTAGGTTTCCCCTGTTTTATTCTCTGCTTTTGCTATGCATTTTGTTAAAGGAAGTAGATAATTCACTATTTGGCAGTGCTATATTTGGTGATCGCTCACCTGATGTTTTTATTTGATCATAATAAAGAAATACAAAATGTTCACACTTCAACATTCTGAGAAACAAAAACAAGCCCAAGAAACTGATATTGATGGACATAAACTATAGGAAATCACACTTCAGTGAACAATAAAATTGGCTTAGTTGTAGGCATCAGGATTCTCCTGGAGGTACTTCTCAACAACCTTGAAGAGATGGGAAGCCTTTTCTTTCCCTGCCTTGATTTTGTCTTCTGTGATATCATGGTCGTCGGTCTTGGTGTGGTATTTGCTGACACTCTTGATGACGGATCCTCCATCAGCTGCAATAAACTTGTTCTCATAAGAGATTTTCTCAAGTTTGTCTGTCAAGGCATCTCCTTCGATCAAACTGTAGAAAGTTGTCTTTGTCAACTGTTTCAATCTTTTGCTTTGAATAGTTGAAGTGACTGCCTGCAAATTCATACAATGAGGGAATGAGAAACTTTCTATGAAACTTGGCTATGATCTTAAGTGCTTATTTTTAATAGTTTGAAAAGTACTTCCAAAATACTAAATGAACAATATGATCATGGGAAAAAAAAAAAAAAAATGATGTAAACTAAGTAACGTTATACTAACCGTCGCCAAAGGTGATTTTCTTGATGGTTCCAGCTCCTCCTTCTCCTTCAATGATTTCAACTGACTTAACTGCATTGGGCGCGAGTTTTGGGAAGAGGTAGTCCGCATCAAGCACAAAGGCCTTGAAAAGCCTAGCGGGAGGGATAGATGAAGTGAACTCTGATTCATAAGATAGAACACCCATGATGCCTGAAAGGGCTTGGAAAAATGAGATCAAAGGAAGAATTAGGAGTTAGGAGTTTATTGCTGAAATTTGAAGGAGTTTTAGAGGTGATGAGAAATGCATATCAGCATTGCTATTTATATAGTCTGTGTGAAGGGTCAATTTATTTAGCCATGCAGTTGCTACATTTTTTTATTTATTTTTGTTTTGCATGCTTGAAAATTTCGTATGGAACCTTCTTTTTGGTCAAAGAAATCCACCTTTTAATACTGGTTGTAAAGGCTTGGCAATTTTCTGAACAAAAGAAATAAAGAAAGATTGATTCAAAAGAAGTCAAAAAGTTTAAGCCACCAACTAGTAGATCAATGTTTTCTATTTCAAGATTTAAAAAAAAAAAAAAAAAAAAAAACACAAGGGTGACAGTTCAGACAGGGGAACCTTCAACCTTAGCTTGTAGTTTTATTCTGATAGATAAAATGTTTCAAATTACTTGTTTTGGCATGCTGTTACTTGTTTTCTGTTTGGCCAAAGAAAAAGGATATTTTTCCATATGGTGTGCTATTGTTTAATATGTTCACATGGAGTGAACAAGATTGTGAGTCATTAGAATAGCAAATTAAGATATAAAAAAGTTGGAGAATCTTGGCTTTCAGTGCATTTTTAATTTGTGCCAACTGATATTTTATTGTATTTTAGGAGATGATCCTTCTTGAAAATATTAAAAGTACAAATAAAATAAAAATGTTTGTTTGTCACGGATAGAAGCAATACTATAAAATATTGTTTACTGTCTGGTGATAATAGCAATACTCTCTAAACAAGATACCAACTTATTTGACAAGTTAGGTTGGTCTAGTGGTAAGCCCCTTATATTCACATTATTGATATTTATCTATTTCATCCAATATGAAACTTTATTTTATATGATATATACAATCATTTTCACTTCTTACATTCACTCCTTTGTGTGATTATGAATAGTAAATATAAAAATATATTTTGCAAAATGCAATTTTTTATTGGGCCATGCAACGTTTGTTTGATTATGAGTAGTAAATATAAAATATATTTTACAAAATTCAATTTTTTATTGGGCCATGCAAAATTTGTTTGATTATGAATAGTATATATAAAAATATATTTTACAAAATGCAACTTTTTATTGGGCCTTCCAAAGTGAAAATAATTTGCAGCCTAGCAAGTATAGGTTGCTCTGTTGGACTCGGAACTTTTTTTTCCCTGGAAAACTGGGGAAGGGTAATTGCATTACCAAGCCCTGAACACAAGATCTAGGGGTGATTACCAGTAGTTATTGCTAGTTAGGCTGTCAAATTTAAAAGTACTATTTGTTGACGTGGAATAATTTTGTTAAACTATGGAAAAATGACATGCGTTGATGGTCATTGATCAATGATGTCAACTCTCCTTGTGTGCTATTTGCTGAAATCATGCTTTTAACTCTTCATCACACTTTCACCCTCTAAAAATAAAAGGGAAAAATAAAGTAGGTTGTTCAATCATAAGTTTGTTTAAGAGGGTAATCTCATAGGCAAACATGTTGAAATGAAAGAATAAAGATTAGGGATTCTAGATGGTCTACTATAATAAGAGTACTTTGGTGGAAAAATTTTGAAAAATATGATTAAATAATATTGACCTTTTTTGAATTTTCCATAGTCAAGCAAATTAAAGAAATGGCGTGAGTTACCTAAGGCAAGCATGATAAAAGTTTCCCATTGGATTAAGTTCGTAGATTTAATGCTTTTTTCACAAAATTATACAAAGGTCCTATGCTATTTGAACCTCATGCATGAAAACCAACAATTTCTCTTTGGTATTTTCAATTCAATTAATATTTTTATAAGTTTCATATCTTTTTCACTAAAAATTCATGTCAAATTACTTAATTATTAATTACTATAATATTCATACATTCATGATGATATATAGGTAGCCAATATATGTAACATATTTTGCCAAAACCATTCTGCCAAAGTATATTGGGTATCTTGTGAAAACATATATAATGGAAAATTTCTCAACTGGGTTGTTGGTCCCACAAATTGATGGAAAAAGGCATCCTTGGCGCTTTCAAACCATTCAATGTTTCTCCTTTTTTACCATTCAATGTTTCTCCTTTTTTCACGGAGGTCATGCAAAATTCCATGCAAAGTGGACATATATATATATATATATATATATTTCATCTGGATTAATATTGAACCTCAAAATGATCAATCAATTAGAAAAGTTTCCTCAATATATGTACCTATGGATCATTCATTTTATGAGCAAATTTGGAATTTGAATAAAAAAATTTCAAAAAATGTAAAAAGCTTAGACAAGCTTTTAAAATTCCTCAAGACTGTCAGGACCGTCTAAAATTTCTCACCGGAACCCTAGACAAACCCTGATCCCAGGAAAACCTTACTGGACCTTCCAATGGAAAATCCGGCAGAATCTCCCCTAAGGGTTGGACTTACCACAAATTTCTTGCACTGAAAATACACTTCTATATACATCCCCTTATTCCTCCCACATTACTACAATTTGTTTCCACAAATTTACAGCACTCCAAAATAATAACAGGAATTAATGCAGTATTTAATAAAATGTATCAAATACAGTATACTGAGTATTATACAAATAAATATGGAATTAATACAATGTTAGATAAAGAAGCAATACAAGATGGAGAGGAAAAAGGGAAGAAATGCTTCTTGGACTTTCGGCAATGAACTGAGACGTTGAGCTCGCCCCAGACGATCAACGTCTCCTAATCCTTGTACCTAAGGGAACAGAATTTAGAAATATGAGATGCTAATCATCTCAGTGAGTGACCCTATCTACTGTACAATTATAATAGTAACGATAATTATAGCGCATTTGATTAATTAAGAATAAATAAGTAAATAAAAATTAATTAATTGAAAATAATATTTTCTCTCAAAACCCTCACCATTCACTCCGTTGGAAAGGTTCCCCTTTTAAAATATTTTCGCAAAACCCAATCTTTTATGGCCCAAAAATCAAGGAATAATTAATCTAATAAATAATTAAATAATTCAAATACGAATAAAATGTAATGAAATATAATAAAATAAATTTAGAATACTTGCATGAAAGAAATATAACATAAAGGAAAAAATTCAATATATAATTCATAAAATTTGATTTAATAAATCAAAATAAACAGTACCAAAAATATAATTACAAACAATAATGTAAAATAAGTAGTAAAAAAATACTATAATATTCATTTTGAAATATTCAACCAATCTATATAATATTTTTATGGCAAGATGCATTTTAAAAACATTAATTTAAAATAAGTGACATAAAATATGAATAAATAAATTTTAGAAAATACTACTTGGAAATAAGTGATAAAACAAATTAAATACCTTCAATTTAAATGCTGCTTTAAAACTTTAAGATTTGAAATTTATATCTAAAAAATAATACTTGACGCACCACACTATATACCAGTGATACCCTATGATACCCAGCGTCCCGAGTAACGTCTGGCGGGAGGTTAAAGAGAGAAACTTGCATACGATTGCTTCGGCGTCCCGACAGCGCTGCTGCTTAAACCGTCATCCCGGCCACAGAGGGGGGCAGCTTATGGCCAATATCAAACTTGCCTACCCTCGGTCCAATGGCAACTCACGGAAGACATTATAACTTGCGTGCTCATCCACATATACAGTACAGAACACCAGTACTGTATGAGAGCGTCTAAAACAAATAACCAAATTTATTATTGAAATACGCAATTTTTTTCCAAAATTCATCGTGGGAATTATACCATTTTTCAAACTCACATTCCCACATTTTTCCTTAATATTTCCAGCATAAATCCACCGATAATAATATACAAATAATTTTTTCCCCAAATCATAAAATCAATCAAATAATATTCCAAAGGCATAATTATATATTTTGATAGCACCATAACTTAAATCAATATTTTTCTTGAAATCTTTAAAATCAAATCATACCAAAAATAATATTAAAACTACATGAATTTCATATATAATTTAATTCCACAAATCCTCAATACCATAAAATAATTTCCACAATGCATAAATTTATATAAATGCATTTTTTTATTAATCAAAATAAATTCACAAATAAATTCCGTAATAAATCAAATAATATTAATTTTTAAATTCCTTTAAATATCAAATTGTCATAAAATCTAGATTTCCATAATTTATCAAAAATCATATATTTCAATTTATTCAAATATGGGCATCAAAATTTAATTCACAATTTATCTAACAATTAACATAAAATAAAAACATTCAAATATTAAAATATCACAATATAATTAATTTGACTCCCAAAATTAATTTCGAAAGTGGGTCACTCACCTTGAGCACGCAATTAACCCAAGATCCTCCATGGGATCAATTTCACGACACATCCATGCTGCTCCTGGAGATCGGACCCGAGGTGGCCGGAACCTCGTCGGAAAGCTCACGGATTTTAAGTCCTCGATTCTCTCAATCCATTGCAAATTGAGGAAATTGGACATCGGATTTGGGTTCAGAGGGTCGAAATTAGTGGGAAAGGAGGGGCAGTGCAACTGGAAACTCGTCGGATAGTCGATTTCCCGACGAGCCGTCATGGTCACGGGAATCTGCCACCTCCGGCAGCGCGTCCGGTGGCCACTAGCCGTGTTTTTTGGTGGTAAGGTAGATCGGGGAATGAGTGACTCAACGAGACTGGCGGTGAGGCAAACGGAGGCCGGAATAGGGAGAAATCTGGGTTTGAAGTATCGGTGCTGCCGCTGGAAAAAGCCTTGATCTGGGCGTGTCGGCGGTCGGTTGGCCGTGATTTTTGGCTGGCCAGCCGATTTTTAGGTGGGTTTCAAGGTGGGATGGTGCGTGTACTATTTCGGTGGTTGGAAATGGGTGAACAGCGGTTGGCCGGTTGGGTTTCTCTCTCTAGTGCTCTCTCTCTCTCTCTTCCTTCTCCTTCTCTCTCCTCCCTCCCCTTCTCAGCCAGTCAAACGCCGGTGGGTATCACTGTGCACTCACAGGTGGGTCCATTTTTTTTACATGTGGCACCACTGTTCACATATTTAAAAATAATATTAAAATAATATTGTATTTGAAAAATTCTACAGGTCCATAACTTTCAAACCACATGTCTAAATCGAACGTACCGCTAGTCTATGAACTCGTATCGATGAGTACTTCACAACCATGCATGAGTCAAAACTAAAATTTGCATGAACAAAAAGTCAACTTCGGCATCCTTTGGACAGTTTGGACCTTAACTTGTTTTGCTCATAACTTTCAGACCGTAGCTCCGTTTTCGACGTGATACTAGTCTATGGACTCGTGCTAACGTGTTCTTTTTAACGGTACCTCGGTCAATGTGAAATTCCATCAGGAACAAAAAGTCAACATTTGATCCCTTCTCGATCAACGACGGTCAAACCCGGTCAACCTTGGTCAAATTTTAGAAATTTTCGATGTACTTCGGGACGGGGTGTTACATAGTGGTGCATGATATTTCTCAAAATTGGACTTGCGATAAGGATATCATCAAATATAGGTGCGAGAGGAGGATGTCCACAAGACTACTTTTAGGACCTATGAAGGCCACTATGAATTCGTGGTGATGCCGTTCGGGTTGACAAACGCCCCTGCCACATTCCAAAGTTTGATGAATGATATATTTTGTCCCTACTTATGTCATTTTATTTTGGTATTTTTTGATGACATTTTGGTCTATAGTAGAAGTTGGAAGGAGCCTCTTGAACACTTACGATGTATACTAGGAATTTTATCTGACAACCAACTATATGCCAAGGCATCCAAATGTCAATTTGGAGTCTCACGGGTGGAATATTTAGGACATATAATTACTCAAGAAGGAGTTAGTGTGGACCCATCAAAGACAAAAGTCATTAAGAAGTGGCCAACTCCCACCACTGCTAGAGACGAGCGAGGATTCTTAGGGTTGGCTGGTTATTATCGAAAGTTTATAAAGGATTTCAGAGGTATAGCCATGCCATTAATAAAACTCCTTACAAAAGAAGGATTCCATTGGATAGATGAAGTGGCAGAATCATTTGAGAAGTTAAAAGAAGCTCTTACCACTCCATCGGTGTTATAGCTTCCAGATTTCTCTCAATCTTTTATGGTAGAGAGTGATGCATCTAGAGTTGGACTTGGAGCAATATTGACACAAGATAATCTGTCAATAGCCTTTTTTAGTGAAGCACTTAAGGGATCTGCCTTGTCTCTATCCATATATGAGAAAGAAATGTTAGCAATCGTGAAAGCAATCCAAAAGTGGCGGCCATATCTGTTGGGGAAGCCCTTTATGGTACGGACAGATCAATGAAGTCTAAAGTATTTGATTGAACAATGTATCACTACTCCAGCACAAACACGATGGTTGCCTAAAATCATGGGTTACGATTATTCTATCCAATACAAAAAAGGGCAAGAAAATCAAGGGGCCGATGCATTGTCACGTATAGGAGAAATTTTCTATCAAGCCATCTGCTTGCCAAATCCTGATTGGTGGAAAGACCTTCATTAAGAAGTCTAATAAGACCCGTATTATAAAGAGCTTCACAATTCTACTCCAACTCAACCTTATCTATTTCGAGATGGAGTCTGGGTCCATAAAGATAGGGTCTGTTTGAGTCCAACTTTGCATTTAATACTTAAAATCTGACAGAGGCCCATTCTACTTCTATAAGTGGCCATTTCGGGTATCACAAAACTCTCAGCAAAGTAAAAAACGACTTTATTTGGCCAAAGATGCGATCCATGATCAAAGAATACATTAAGGAATATCCAATTTGTCAACAATGTAAAGCCAAATGTGTTAAAGCTGCTGGTCTTTTGCAACCACTTCCCATTCTAGCCAAGATTTTGACCGAAGTCTATATGGATTTTATTGAAGGGCTGCCTTTAACTCGAGACTATTCTATGGTAATGGTGGTGGTTGACCGCTTAACAAAGTATGCTCATTTTGTTCCCTTGAAACACCCCTACACAGCCACGACGGTAGCAAAAGTGTTTATTGAAAATATTGTGAAATTGCATGGTATTCCTTCCTCTATTGTTAGTGACAGAGACAGGGTCTTCACGAGCCTCTTTTGGAAGACATTGTTCCAGTTTTAGGGGACAACTCTTCGAATGAGTTCCAGTTACCATCCCCAGACAGACGGGCAGACCGAAGTTGTGAATTGCACTTTAGAGCAATATCTTCCTTGATTTGCTGGAGAACAACCCACGAAGTGGATTGATTGGCTTCCATGGGCTGAATACAGTTATAATACCTCCACCCATACGGCAACTAAGATTTCTCCTTTTGAAGCAGTATATGGTGTTCCACCTCCAACACCACTCTCTTATGTGCCAGGCACCACTAAAGTACATGATGTGGATGAAATACTTCGAGACAGAGCACAAATTTTGAAAGAGTTGCACCAGAACTTAATAATTGGTTGGGACCGAATGAAAACAAAAGTAGATTAAAATCGTAGGGAGGTAATTTTTGACATTGGTGATTATGTCTATTTGAAATTACAACTGTATCGATAGAGGTCAGTTGCGTTTCGTCGATCTCTCAAATTGTCACCAAGATTTTTTGGGCCTTACCGGATATTGGAACGCATTGGACCAGTCACCTACTGTTTAGAGCTACCCCAGGAGCTACTATTCATGATGTTTTCCACATTAGCTTGCTAAAAAAACAAGTGGGACAATTGCCAAACTCATCTCCTTTATTGCGACCGACAACTGATGAAGCAACAATTTTACCTCAACCTCAAGTTATAATGGACAACCGAGTTACTCAACAGGGAAAATTTTGTCCAAAAACAGAGATTTTAGTTCAGTGGCAAGGTACTATAGCTGCAGATGCTACTTGGGAAAATGCTCGGCAGTTTGCGAAACTTTATCCAAATTTTATCCTTGCGGACAAGGATACACTCAGGGGGAGGGAATGATAGGATCAGGTCCTATTTCCATGCACCTTCTTCTCTTCCCCAGACACGGTTCCCATGTTTCCATGCATGACCCATGCAACCTGCATGGGTTTTGACGTGTCGCTAACAGTTGAAGTGAACGATAACCGTAGCAAGTTAGGAGCAGTTGTTGTAGATGTTAGCAAAGCATATATGAGTTCCAGAAATGTAAATATGGGAATTATGAATGATTAATCTACGTTCATTTCATTTCCTTTCCCTTTCTTTCTTTATTTCTTCCTTTCTCTCCTCTGTTCTACTCTGTTTTACCATACTTGGAGCAGAGCACATATCGGAAAAATCATGAAAACTATTGAATAATCTTATACATGGAACATTGTGGGACAAATTCACGCAACTTGCTTCATGTTTTCTGTTTGATCAAACATGTCTGGTTTTCATTTATCAAAAAACAGTCGGTGTTAGACGTGTGCTGCATTTTTTTTTTTTTTGGGACAAAGAAAAAGAGTTTCCAGCCGGTATATATGCAATTGCTTAATAAGTCCATCTGGGTTATGCATAATGGAGGATCATTTTCGAAGTATCTATTTAAGAAGTAAAAGTTGTAGAATCTTGGTTTAGGGTCCATTTTCTAATTTGTGCAATCTAATGATTATAATTTGTCACAGCATTATTCAAAACTTTGAGATAATGCCTTTTGGATATATTCAATTAAAGGATCAAAACTGGACGTTCATTTTTATGTAATATGGAAAATTTCTTGACATTCAATGATGATTGAGGATCATTCGTTATTGTTCACACTAATTCAAGAAAAACTGGAAATGTGGTTGAAACTTTTAAATGTGGTTGAAAATTTTAAAACTGGAAATAATTGTCCAAAGGGGATTCATGTGAAACTCTGAAATGTGTTTCAACGTTTCCTATCAGAAAAGAAATTGATATTTTGATAGGAGGCTTCCTAAGCAGCCAAACAAGTTTATGTTTATCGGTTGTTTTGCTACAAGTTCTTTGGAATGGTATCCGAAAAGGTCAAGTCACTGATAACAATACTAGTTATCAGCCTAGAAACTACTATATATGGTGGTCAAATTGATTCAGTTAACTTTAATTTGAAGAAATATGAGATAGAAAAAAGTATATTTAAAGTTGAATATTTAGCTTAATATTTTTTACTGTATAATGATTGAATAATAGCCATTGATTGTTCTATGTTAGGTTTCCCCTGCTTTCTACTCTGCTTTTGCCATGCATTTTTTTAAAGGAAATGGGGAATTCACCAGATGGTGAATGGTGAATTCCCCATTTCAACATTCTACTATAAATGGTGATCGCTCACCAGATGGTTTTATTTGATTATAATAAAACAAATAGAAATGCTCACACTTCAACATTCTTAGAAACAATAACAAGCCCCAAGAAACGGATACTGATGGGCATAAACAACAGGATACCACACTTCATTGAATAATAAAATTGGTTTAGTTGTAGGCATCAGGATTCTATATTTTTGGACTTTGAGTAAAAAGATTCCCAAAAAGGAAAAATCTTATCTGCAGTAGTATAATTATGTATATGAGCAGTGTGGGACCAATCTAGGCAAGTGGTTACTTGTTTTCTATTCGGTCAAAGAAATCATCCTTCAGAGTTGATCCAAAAAAGGCTTAGTTGGTGTTAGATTTGTGCTGCCTTAGTGTTTTTTTCTTTTAAAAATAAAAGTATAAAATATATATATATATATATATATATTCTGATGGTGTGCCATCGTTTTACAAGTTCTCATATGCCTGAATAAAAAGCTGGAGAATCTTGGTTTTTATTACCTTTTTCATTTTCATAGACAGTTATTTTATTGTATTTTGGAGATTGTCCCTTGCCAAAAAAAATAAAATAGAATAAAATAAAATCCAAGTATCTTTGGAGATTATCCTGTTTGTCCCCATAGTGATTGTCACCGATAATGATGTATACAATCTTTTTCATCTCATACATTAGCTCCATTATATCATTGTTATTTAATTATGAGTGATAAATATAACTGTAAGTTACAAATCTAGTTTTTGAACAAAATTATTTCATATTATTTTTACTACTTCAAAACCTAAAGCTCCACATCCTTTTAATTTTCACTTTTAAAAAATCAATCCTCATGTGGTTGAAGCTTGTGGAGCAAGAAACATAATTGCACAAATGAAAGTGATGAAAAATTATGGTTATACAGATTTTCATTGGAGTACTATTTTTCACTGGTTACGCTTCACGATTTACCATTTAGAAGGGCTTGTCATAGATAGGAAAGTTTTCTTGGTTAATTTTCACTAACCAAAGTAATACCAGAATGCAAACTATCAAGTTCAAATGAGCAATATTGAGCTAGAACAGATAGTTCTTATTGTCACAGAAAATATTCACTGGCTAGGAGGTTCTGGATAAGGAGTTAAAGAAAATTTTGATGTTAGAAGGATTTGAAGTTCTGAGACAAGCATTCATATTCTTTGTTGTACTAAGTTGCTTTGGTGGAAAAGTTTTGAAAAATATAATTAAATAATATTGACCATGCTTTAATTTTCCAAAGTCAAGCAAATTATAGTGATGGAGTTAGTTAACAGAACTAAGCATGATAAAACCCATAAGAGTTTCCTATTGGATTAAGCTGGTAGATTTAATGCTTCTTTCACAAAAATTCCTCTATGGCATTTTCAACTCAAATAGTACTTTTATAAGTTTCATACTTTTTGACTAAAATTTCATGTTGGATTACTTAATTATACACACCAAAAGTATAGTGGTAGTCTATTTATGTAATATGTTCACGACATAATGTCATTTGGATTAAGATATTGAAAGACTCAAAATGATCAGTCAGTTAGAAAAAAGGCTCCTCTTTTCATGAGCACTTTGGGAGTTTACATAGAAAAGTCCAAAAAGGGAAAAATCCTGAAAACTATTAAATAATCTTATACATGGACAATTGTGGGACCAATTTAGGCAACTTGGTTCATGTTTTCTCTTTGGTCAAACATGTCTGGCTTTCAATTGATCAGAAAACAGTCGATGTTAGACATGTGCTCGCTTAACCGAAGACAAAAAGCATTTTTCTTTTTTTTGGAAAGAGAAAAAGAGTTTCTAGCTGGTATATATGCAATTGCTTAACAAGTCCATGTGGGTTATACATAATTGAGGATTATTTTCTAAGTATCTATTCAAGATGTAAAAGTTGTAGAATCTTGGTTTTGGGTACATCTTCCAATTCGTGCAATCTAATAATTATACATTGTTGCAGCATTATTCAAAACTTTGAGATAATGCCTTTTGGAAATATTCAATTAAAGGACCAAAATTGGAAGTTCATTTTTATGTAATATGAAAACTTCTTGACATGCAATGATGATTGAGGATCATTCATCATTAATTCAAGAAAAACCCACATATCATCAAATGTGGTAGAAATTTTAAAACTGGAAATAATTGTCCCAAGGGGTTTATGCAAAATTCTGAAATGTGCTTCACAGTTTCATAACAGAAAAGAAAATGATATTTTGATAGGAGGCTTCCTAAGCAGACAAACAAGCTTATGTTTATTAGTTGTCTTGCTGCAAATTCTTTGGAATGCTCTCCATAAAGGTCGAGTCACTGATAACCATACTAGTTATCAGCCTAGACACCACCATATATGGTGGTTAAATTAATTAGGTTAGCTTTGATTGGAAGAAATATAAGATTGAAAAGCATATATAGAGCTGAATTTTTAGCTATTAATATTTTTACTGCATATTTATTGAATAGTAGCCATTGATTGTTCTATGTTAGGTTTCCCCTGTTTTCTACTCGGCTTTTGCATGCATTTTCTTAAAGGAAGTGGAGAGAAGTCACCATTTGCAGCTACTATAAATGGTGATCAATCAGCAGATGCTTTTATTTAATTATAATAAAACAAATAGAAATGTTCACACTTCAACATTCGGAGTGAAAAAAAAAAAGAGCCCAAGAAACAGATATTGATGGGCATAAACAATAGGAAACAACACTTCAGTGGATAATAAAATTCGTTTAGTTGTAGGCATCAGCATTCTGTTGGAGGTACTTCTCAACAACCTTGAAAAGATGGGAAGCCTTTTCTTTTCCTGCCTTGATTTTGTCTTCTGTGATATCATGGTTGTCAGTCTTGGTGTGATATTTACTGACGCTCTTGATGACAGATCATCCATCGGCTGCAATAAAATTGGTCTCATATGAGATCTCAAGTTTGTCTGTCAAAGCATCTCCTTCGATCAAACTGTAGACATAGACGAAGTTATCTTCGTCAATTGTTTCGATCTTTTGCTTTGAATAGCTGAAGTGGCTGCCTGAAAATTCAAACATTAAGTGAATGAGAAACTGACTCCAACATCTTGCTCACAATCACAATTTATGACTCATGTTTTCCGGTTTGGGAAATTCTTAGTAGTCTGAAAAGTACTTCCAAGAACTTTATGAACAAGTTGATCATGAAGATAATGATGCAAACTAAGTATATACTAACCCTCGCCGAAGGTGATCTTCTTGATGGTTCCAACTCCTCCATCTCCCTCAATGATTTCAACAGACTTAACTGCATTGGGAGCAATCTTTGGAAAAAGGTTGTCTGCATCAAGGACAAAGGCCTTGAAAAGCCTAGCAGGAGGGATAGAGGAAGTGAACTCGGATCATAAGATAGAACAGTCATGGTAGCTAACAAGGTTTGAGAAACGAGAGCAAAGGAAGATTAATAAGACTAGGAATATATTGCTGAAACTTGAGGGAGTTTTAGAGGTGAAGAGAAATGAATACTAAAGGTGATATTTATAGACTTCGTGTGAAGAGTTATCTTATTGCATGCTTCCAAATTTGCTATGGGAACTTCTATTTGGTCAAAGAATGGTGCCTTACTAGAATATTGATTATAAAAAGAGCTCCATTCATTATAAAAGCTTGCTCCTTTTTATAAAACCTATGAAAAACAAGAGAATAATTTTTTCTGACCTCATTAGTTTAAAGAAATGTATAACAAATTAGATGTTATTGTTGGAAAAAAAAAAAAAAAAAAAGAAGGAAAAGTGACAGATATTGATGGTCATTGGTCAATTATGTCAACTCTCTGGCTGCCATTGGCTTAAATCAATATTTTAACCCTTTAATCAAACTTTTTTCTTAAGTTTAAAACTTGCATTTGTCTACTCTTAGTGTTTTCTTGAAATTCTTCTTGTAACTTTAACCAAAGTTTTCTAGTACTTATACAAGATATGATTCTATCTAGTAAAGATAGAGTTACTCATTGAAAAATGAAGGGCTATCAAGGCCTTGAATCCTTTAGCTATCTCGGCCTCATGTGTAAGTCTTTATGCTTATGTAGCATTTGCTCTCAACTTCTCAACATTAGAACCTTTTTCTATCACATCCCAAAGTCCAAATAGCATCTGCACATGAAAGTGTACAAAGATGGTAAAGGTTGGTGAGATTTTGAATTCTGAAGACTGTCTCATTCCAAGTCAGGTAAAACTCTTTTGACCTGATGGAAGGATATGATATCTTCATCCAAACTGCTTGAAATTTGACATGTGTCATGTTCAAATATTGAGGATGAAATATGGAGAAGATCATATCCAAAGGAATTGGGTAGAGCCTCCAATTCATCTCAAATTCATGGGCCATAACTGTTAAAAATCTCAGTAGTTATGCCAACTTGCAACCTGCTGCAACCTTTCTAGGATAAGTGGATATATAGTTTTAAAGTTTCTTGTTGCATGCTTCGGAAGAGAACCACAGCCGTAGGCCGTATTATTTTTAAGTCAGTCAATAGTCCTGTGTACTAGCCAATAAGAAGTTTAAGAAGTATTAACACCATGGAATTGCCACTGGAGCTGTCACATTTGTTTATCCCCAAGAATTTTCCACTGAAATTTTTGGTGATCCAGGTCCACCGTCGAGTAAATTGTTTTTTTGTTTTTATTTTTGGTAATGGGTCCATGCGAATATGTGACTGGAGCACGTGCACTATCCAATCCACCATCCTATCTGTTTTTAGACAACTTATATAATAATATGTCCTACGTATAACTAATTAAACAATGACATACGTATACATTGACACTCAGATTGAAAAGTCAAAAAGAAGCCGTCCGATGCCTTTTTCTAATGTCTCTTTCCTTTTTATGTTTTCTTTCCTTTGCATATCTCTATATTCTTCTACTCCCCTCTATGATAACAATATTGTGTAAAGCCTGTGCTCTACTCATTAACATTGAACAACATTTATACAAATACGTGACGATAAACATAGTAAATCAACATATTACAAAGGAATTAACAGTATAAACTATATATATATATTATATTTATCTAAGATTCTTTCCTAATAGGCAAATACCCTCCAAGTCTCCATTTCTTCTCAACTAACAAGGCTTTATTTATTACTTCTCCATCTACATGAAATTTTTTCTCTTAAATATTTATCAAATGGTGGAAAATCTCTCCAAGTGCTGATTTTGAGAGACGCATGGAGCAGACACTTTAAAAACAAAATTTAAAAATTCGCAAAGGGAAAAAAATATTATTCATGTCATTCAAACTAAAGGGTAGCAATATTATAAAGATGAGTTAAATATATTACGGAGCTAATGTGAATTGCTTGAAAGTAATACTAATTTTTGATATGGAAGAAATTGTTTGGCACAAATATGTGATTAAGCGATTTCAAAAAGGAAAAAGAAAGAGAGAGAAAAAAGAAAAAAAGAAAGAAAGAAAGTATGTGCTTAAGCTGATAAAAAATGAGGCCCCAACAATATATACTGGCTAAAGAAAAAAAAATGTGATTAAGCTCATACAAACTGAGTCCCAACAAAATATGCTAGCCAGCGCGCAACTTGTTATCACCATGTTTGACTTATAAGCCTATCCTTCATAGGCTGAAAGCTATCGTTACATTGCTGTAAGCCTGTATCAAGAGGAGGAATCAACAAAAACATCGATTGCAAGCCTTGTCATCTATTATAGATCCTATTCACCATAGATGTATTGTTGAGGATGAAGGATATGCTTTGTCTGTTTCCTAATTTTGATATCACTTGTTTGTGGTTCTATGCTAATTCTATATAAGGAGCAATTCAAATCTCTTATATACTTTTTAAAATATTCGTATCTAGCTAATGTAGAATTTATGTTCATATACTCTTATAGTTCCTCTGTCATTCCAAATACAAGCCATGCCCTTTTTGTCCTCTCTCTCTCTCTCTCTCTCTATGTGTATATATATATATGTATCTATTAACTTTGACTTGGTGGCTTGAATGACGAAATCGTACCAAAGACTTGTTGATGGAGAAGACCATTTAACAGCTAAAACGTTGTCATTCCATTTTCAAAATCCTTGTAACCATTGCAAGTGGATGATGACATGTTGGGCTAAGGAGAGTTATAGAGGCTGTGGGATTTGAAACAGAAAACACAACAAAAATGAAAAGAAGAAAAATGAAGCTTAATCTGGTGTGAAAAAATACAGTACATTCATTTTTGGACAGAAACCATATAAACACAAACTTACAACAGTAATACACCTAATTTTCACCTAACACTGCAGAAATCATACTACCAAAAACCAAGCCATACTTTGGCTACCTAATACCATAGTATTTTTAGCATAAAGCTGAACATAAAGTAACTAAAGTAACTAATGACAGTAACAAAAGTGTCATTACTCTAACACTCCTCCTTGGCACTTTTGCTGGAAACATTAAGATCATCTCTTAATGTTTCAAACCTGTTTCTTGGCAATGCTTTTGTCAAAATATCAGCAAGTTAGACCTCAGACCTGCAATGAACCAACTTCACTTCACCATTTCTTTCAGCTTTCCTCATAGCATGATATTTGATTGGAATATGCTTTATTCTTCGATGTTGACCTGGATTTTCTATAATGGAAATTGTAGATTTGTTATCACAATATATAATGGTAGCTTCTTCTTGCCTTTCCATCAAATCCATAAACAACTTTCTTAGCCATAAAGCTTGATTCGGAGCAGCTGTAGCAGCAATATATTCAGCTTCAGTTGTGTATTGAGCAACTGAACCTTGTTTTTGTGAGGTCCATAAAAATGGACTTGAACCAATAGAAAATAAGTAATTGAAGTACTCTTTGAATCCTCCATGCTACCAGCCCAATCACTATCAATATAGCCTATCAACGTGCCTTCTTCTTGCTGCGAAAACCAAACACCATAATCTATAGTACCTCTAATATACCTTAGCACTCTTTTAGCTATAGAATAATGCATATATGATGGAGCATGCATAAATCTAGAAAGTAAACTCACAGAAAACATAATATCAGGTCTAGAATCACATAAATATAGCAAACTCCATATAAGGCTTTTATAAACTGAAACTTTAATCTTGGTAGCATCATCTTCGAGTTCAAACTTTTGATTGTGAACCATTGGAGTATCAACTGGATTACACTTCTTCATATCAAACTTTTTGAGTAGTTCCACAACATACTTTTTTTTAGCTAAGAAAATGCCATAACGAGATTGACATATTTCCATACCAAGAAAATAGTTCATCAATCCCAAAATTGACATTTCAAACACCTTTTGCATTTTATATTTAAACTCCAACACACTATATGAATCTCCTCCCATAACAAACGAGTCATCAACATATAGAGAAACAATTAATTTTTATCATTTGAATGTGACTTCACATATAAAGTAGGCTCATTCTCACTTCTTTTAAATTCATTTTCCACAAGGTGTGAGTCAATTCTGCTATACCAAGATCTAGGAGGTTGTTTCAAGCCATAAAGAGCTTTATGCAGCTTGTAAACTTTGTCTTCCTTTTCTTGAACAACAAAGACTTCAGGTTGAACAACAAAGCCTTCAGGTTGTTCAACATACATTTCTTCTTGCAAGTAACCATTGAGAAATGCAAATTTCACATCTAAATGATATACTTTCCAACCTATTTGAGCATCAAGAGCTAGTAGTAATGTGATTGTCTCATGCCTTGCAACTGGTGCAAACGTATCTCCATAATCAATACCTGGTTGCTGCACATAACCCTTAACTACCAACCTTGCCTTATGATTTTTTATTGTACCATCTGCATTGAGTTTGGTTTTAAAGACCCACTTCACTCTAATTGCCTTTTTTGCCTTGAGGTTTGTTCACCAATTCACAAGTCTTATTTTTGTTTATCATGCTGATTTAAGTTTCTATGGCCTTTCTCTATGTCTTAAACCGATTTGCATCATAGAAAGTAATTGGATCACCCAATGCTAGGTTGCATCTCTCATATACATCAGTCAAAGATCTTGTACCTCAGATTCCAATAGTATTTTCATCATCTGAATCAACCTCCTCTTGAATTTCATCATGCTTTTGGATAAAATAAAGATGTGAACATTACTTTTTTCCCAATTCCAAACATCAGCTTCATCAACGTTAACATTCTTACTAACAATCAGCTTGTTAGTCTTCAAATGATATACTCTGTATCCTTTGAGTTGCTGCTATAACTAACAAAATTCCTACATCAGCCTTTTGAACCAACTTGTCTCTTTTAATTCAAGAACATGTGTATAACAAATGTTCCCAAATATTTTCAAATGCTCCACAGTAGGCTTAGCTCGATACCACACTTAATATGGAGTTTTGGACTCCAATGCGTTAGTTGGTAATCGATTTAGCAAATATACTGAAGTATTCACTGCTTCAACCCAAAACTTCTTTGATAATTGCTTCTCAAACAACAAGCATCTACACATCTCCATAATAGTCCTGTTCTTCCTCTCACTAACCCCATTTTGCTGAGGAGTATAGGGAGAAGTTAGCTGATGTTGAATTCCAGCTTCTTTGCATTGCTACTTAAACTTTTGATTTGTATATTCAGTCCCATTATCTGATCTTATCACCTTGATGCGACACCTTGTTTGATTTTCAACCATGAGTTTAAAGGTGGTGAATATCTCAGTAACTTCAGATTTTTGTTTCAGAAAATATAGCCAACATGTTCTAGAGAAATCATTAATGAAAGTGAGAAAATATCTGCTAGCATTGATGGAATTTTCACTCATAGGTCCGCATACATCACTATGAATCAATTGAAGCTTTTTAGAAGCTTTCCAAGCACTTTTTGAAGGAAATGGAAACTTTTGTTGTTTACCAAGCTGACAAATTCACACACTTCTTGATTTTTGCTAACAGTAGGCATATTATCTACCAATTTCTTTTCATGCATTAGATTTAAGGAGTCATAGTTAAAATGACCAAGCCTTTTATGTCACAACTTAGATTCGTCACTAGATTTGGTATAAAAACATTGTTTCCCTTATTGTTCCACTCTGCTATGAAGCTTTTATCTTTCATTGCAACATTAGAAATTTCACTTCCATGTTGATCATATATTATGCAAGACTTATCTTGAAAATTCAAAAAATATCCATTTTCAAGCATTTGTCCCACATTCAACAAGCTTTGATTAATTTCAGGTACATATAGCACATTTGAAATGAGTTTAGTACCTATTCAAGTTTCCACAGCCACATCTCCTTTGCTTTGAACTTGAATATAATCTCCATTTTTCTATTTGGACTTTGGAAACAAAGCTTCATTCCAAGCTCTTGAAGAGATCAGCATCATGAGTCATATGTTGAGTGCAGTCACAATCCACCAACCAAGCTTCTTTGCTGTCGTTTTCTGCATAACATGTCGCAACAAATAACCTTTCTTCATTTTGCTGTGCTTCATTAGCAACTTGTACTTGGTGTGCTTATTGCATTGGTCCTCCTTTGTTTTTGCAAACTTTTTCAATATGTCCAAGTTGTTTTCAAGCCCTACATTGAACATTAGGCCTAAACCAACAATACTTTTCAGAATGATTGTTCTTTTTACAATGAGAACACTTCATAAACTTCTTTCTTTCACCATCTCTATTCGTACCAGCACCATTTCTTCCTTTGTCATTACTTCCTCCACCTTGCTGTTTCCTTTAGTTATTGTTTGCTGGAGCCTTTCCTTTTTATAGTGCTAGAAAAGCACTTTCTGAGGTTTCTTTCTTGTCTTATAGATCTTCTTTGTTCAGTTACTTGTAAACCATTAACAAGTTCCGACAAAGAAAATTGATTAAGGTCTCTTGACTCCTCCAAGCATGAGATCTTTGCTTCAAACTTCTCTGCCAAGTTAACCAGCACTTTCTCCACCATTTTTCTATCACTTAGCTCCTCTCCAAGAATTCTGATATGGTTTATTACCTTCATAAGTCTATCTATAAAGTTTTTCACCAACTTAGAATTCTTCATTTTTAGAGTCTCAAACTCCCTTCTTAAATTCAATACCTACATCTGTCTTGTTCTTGCACTTCCCCGGAAATCTTCATTCAGCTTGTCCTATACCTCTTTGGCTGTAGTGCAAGCCATAATTCTGGTGAACATCACATCTGAAACACCAGCATGTAAAGCAGATAAAGCCTTAAACTTTTCAGTAACTTCCTCACTATGTTGCTTTATTTGTGCAATAGTGGGATTTGCTGTCAAAGGAGAAGGATCTCTATTAGTTTCCACAACTTCCCACAAGTCAAAAGCTTGAAGGTAAGCTTTTATCTTTATAGACCACATAACATAATTTTCTCCAAAAATATAGGAGGTGATGGAGCAGAAAAATGAGCTGAAGCCATTTAAAAACGGAAGGAAAGGTAGAAGGAAGGTTTCTGTATTTTTCTTGCTATTTCACTCACGGCCCCTCAAGATCATAGAAGCTTTGATACCATTTTGTGGGATTTGAAACAAAAAACACAGTAAAAATGAAAAGAAGAAAAATGAAGCTTAATCTGGTGTGAAAAACTACATTGCATTCATTTTTGGAAAGAAACCATATAAACATAAACTTACAAAAGTAATACATCTAATTTTCACCTAACACTACAGTAATCATACTACCAAAAACCAAGACGTATTTTGGCTACCTAATACAACAGTGTTTTAAACATAAAACTGAATATAAAGTAACTAAACATAAAAAAACAACTAATTGCAGCAACAAAAGTGTCATTACTCTAACAGAGGTGAATGCGCACCCTTTCATCAATAAGTTTTATTATTTTTAATAAGTTCCAATTAGTCGTTTGTTTTATTTTGTATTTGATCATTGTTTAAACGGTGTTGTTGAGGTCTTCTTTGTATAAAAGGACCATCGGTCTAAGATGGATCTAGGCCTATTTTGTTGTTCAATTTTCTTGAAGTTGAAGCTTCTATATTAATGGAATCTTAGCCTTCATTTGGTTCTCTGAGTTAAACATCTGGAATTTCAAAGTTTTCTTTCATTTCCTTGCAGCACTTGTCCTTTTGTCAAAATTTTAAAGTAAACAAAGTCATTTGGGCCACCAAGATCGCCATGCATATCAGGCTCAAAAGATGGAATGAGGTATTTTGAAACAAGTTTAGGAAAGTCACACAATTGGACTTAAGCAAATAAGAACTTGTAATTTTGATTCCAACAACATGAATTGGAGGATGGAAAATCTAATCTCGACCTTCCAGCAAATGATAATAAAACATTAAAAAGAACTTCAATTCCACATCTTTAATATATATGGATACCCTTGCAAATATTTCTAAAATTATTTTTGATTGTCAATTTTTAAGATAGATACTTTTTTATAGTGTTTGACAAGAAATATTAAAACGAAAATTTCATTTACAATTACAAAAAACAGAATTGAATACTTCGAGAACTAATACTTGTCTTAAAAAACATTGATACTTGTCTTAAAAAATGGCAGATGCAGTAGAAAAGCTGGCCTGGCAATGGACAATGCCTTCAATGATAAATTAACCCTACCGAGGAAAAATTTCAGAAATGGACATATTATTAATAGTAGTTGACTTAGACTTGCTTGTAGATTTGTTGGATTCGATCCCAACTGAAGGCATGTCTTGGTTAGTTCGAGTTTGCGGTAAAAAAGCTGGCTTGCGAGGTAATGCCAATGAGACAGAGTAACTGCTTAACATGAGAACTATCGTTGCCATGGTGGGTCTGCTCACTGGATCTTCCTCTACACAAAGTAAGCCAATATGAATACATCTAATTACTTCATTTCTCGAATAAGAATTTCCAAGGCTAGGATCCAACATCTCCAATATTGTCCCATCCATCCAATGTTTCCAAGCCTGTATTAATTCATAGTGCCATTTAAAATGTCACGACAACAAATGATGAAATAGATTACATAGTTTCATTTTGGTTCATACTCACATAGCTCAGGAGGTCTGTGGGACCATCTGATTGAAGAAAACTGCTATTTTTCTTGCCAGTTACAATCTCCAAAATTATTACACCAAAACTGTAAACATCGGACTTCACAGAAAATTTTCCATGAAATGCATACTCTGGTGACATGTAACCACTACAGACAACCAAATATGAACTAAAAGTTTAGTCACATAGGAAAAGTTTAAAAATGTGATAATTTAAATTGTAGCTGGTAAAGGTATCAGAATTCCATTAAGATGGAAAATATATAATTAATGTACTAATTTATAGTTTAGAAATTAGTAATATAAACTCTTACTATGTCCCAACAATCCTACTTGTGTTCCCCTGAGTTTGGTCAACTCCAAAAATCTTTGCCAGCCCAAAGTCTGAAATTTTTGGATTCATTTCCTCATCTAACAATATATTGCTAGATTTAAGATCACGATGTATAATTCTCAATTGAGAATCTTCATGAAGATAAAGAATCCCTCGAGCAACCCCATTAATAATTTTGGAACGCCTCGACCAATCCAAATGTCCTTGCTTGTCAAGGTCTACAAATATGTAATTAGTAAAAATATAAACTTAGTATAAAACAATTAAGATTTTGTCTATGTGTGTCTATAAAGAAATCATTCAGTTCCAGGAAAACAAGAAGAAACAAGAATACAAATATACATATAGATATATATAGTTTTCCACAAATCTTGTAGATTTTTTAGAATGAGCAAGATTTTAAATGAAACTATATTTAAATCTACTTTAAACAATTGACAGCTAATGCTGAAAGTTTTAAATATGTTAAAAGACAAACCAAATAGGAAGTGGTCAAGGCTATTGTTGGGCATAAATTCGTAAACAAGAATCTTTTCTTCTCCTTCCAAGCAAAATCCCAATAGCCTAGCCAGATTTCTGTGGTGAAGCTTCGCTACCAATACAACCTCAGTCTTAAACTCTTCTCCTCCATGCCCAGAGCTTTTTGAATGCCTCTTCACAGCTATATGTTGCCCGTTTGGAAGTATTCCCTGAATGTATTGCTAAAAATCAATTTTGAGAAAATATCAAAAGTTTGAGTTGTATTGAAATTTTAATTTCTGAAAACCTAACTACCTTGTAAACCTCGCCAAATCCACCTTCGCCTATTTTGTTACCACCAGAGAAGTTGTTTGTGGCTACTTTAATAATACTCAAATCAAATTGCAACGATTCTACAGTAGATATATCATTGCCATCTACAAAATCATTAATGTACAGTTAATTTTTTTAAAATAATAATAATAATAATAATAATCGGGCATATATATGGTTGAAGCTTTTAAATAACAGAATCAAACCGAGCTGTAGGTGAAAATAATAATAAATGACTTAAATTTGACAAGGAAATAAATTAATTCTCTCCCTATAAAAATTTACCATTTCTTTCTTGTATAGCATTGTACTTTTCCTTTGTTCTTCTTCTTAGGAAACAGTATCCTACAGAGGAAAGGAAAAAAATAACAGCAAATATTGGAACAACAATGGAAACTATAAGTGTTGTTGAGATTTGATTTTTTCCTGCAAAGACATGAAAATGTAATCATATATCAATGTGCTTGAGACTATTTAAGTTCTCCCATATAAACAATCACACTTTTCAAAGGGAGTATACAACATATGGATTAGTAAAACAAGCTAAGTTAGACTTGGCTAGTAACATTAACATAAGAAGATGCGTTTCAATTTACCGTCAGATCCGGATGAAGGTGGAGGAGGAACAAGCAACGGTGTCGGGGTTGGTGCAGCCGCCAGCTCGTAAAAAGGGTAGATTTCGTATCTAATATTACAACTAGGACTCAAAATATTTCCCCCACGCCGTCCATAACAACAACTCGTAAGACGTGCAACCATTCCTCGGAGACACCTATCACAATCGGAGCTGTTCAGGTCTGGGGTGCATTGAACTAGGTTGTACAACGTGTCGTTTGCTGTAAAGCTTGCTTCTTCCGTGGCAAATTTTTTAGCCCCTGTTGGAGCATCCGCGGCTCTTGTCACAGAGTTGTTCATCGATACTTGTAACAGCTGATTAAACCGGACTGGCTCGGAAATATCTTGTGTGTTTGATATCGAAACGGAAGGAGAATCGTCCATGTTGCCAAAGAAAGATTCATTCGAGTAACGTATCATACAACGATCGTACCATATTACAGCCACCTTTGCTACGGAACAGTATTTCTCAACTAAATCTTTGGATGCAATTGTCACACATTCTTGGCACATATCTATGGTTACGTCGCCACGACATAGAATCGAGCCGTAAACAACATTTCCAGGGTCTTGGCCAGCAGAGGTGTTGTAGAATCCGGTGTCGCGAGTGGAATTGGAGGTCAGGTAAGACAGGAGTTGATTGAGATTGGATTGGTAGGTGCTGTTTGGTGTGAAAGTGGATGTGTTTGGACATACACTGTATCGGTATTCAGGGATAGCTTCAATAGTAAGGCTAAGCCTGATAAGAAACCAGATGATCAGAACAAGAAGCGCCATGTTCATATAACCTGAAGGAGTAGCCATCTTGATATGATCAAGCCCACGACTTCCCATTTGTCGTCATATCGATTTAAAGAGATATACATATAACGTGGAGGTGATGGGAGTGGCAAGAATGTAAATTTTAGCGGTGACATATGGCCTTTGACCAAAAATAGTCATATGTGGCTGGGCCATTGTGTCAGGGTTTTTTTGTCAAACATTATGTCAGAGCTTGAATAAATTAGATACTGAAAAGTCATCGATTATAAAACCAGAAGCCCGTGGTAAGTGATTTATTATTATACTTTTACTTGTCAAATTTTTCTTCTATAAAATATTAGTTTTCTTCATGTACGCTGTTCTTTTCTTTTCTTTTTTATTTATTTTTTTTTTCCTTTTCATCAAGTTTACGTTTATAGAGATTACCTTAAAAGATAACTTCACTTTTACTGAATGTTAAATCCTGACTACGATTTTTGTATTTAATTTGTTTCCTTGGCACTTTCTAACGATATAGGTATTAAAATCGGACAATTGCATTTTAATATTTTCTAATTTGGGATAATTACATTTTTCACTCGTTTCACAAAGCTTTGCATAGCCCACTGTCAATCTACAAATTTTGTTACAATTTTGGCAATTGGACTTTTCTTTTTTCTTTTTTTTTTTCTTTTTTTCTAATAATAGTTAATGGACATTTTTGTATAGAAAAAATTTAAGACTCAGTTTGATAGGAAGTATTGTATTGAAATGTATTATATTGGAGTAGATTAAAATATATTGTATTGAAATACACTATAACATTTGACAATGTAACATATTATACTATCTATTTTTTTATTAAAATAATCATATATCTTAATTTATATATTTTATATAATTTATTATTATAAATAATTTTCTATTGAATGCTATATATTTAAGTATGTGGATGGCAACCATGCATTGGAAGGAAGCATTGGAAGGCGACCCTAGAATCAGAAACCATTAATTGACTTACTTTCAACAATTCCCTTTCTGTTCCTCCTATTTATTAATATATATTTGGAGATTTCAACTATCTCAACAAGAAAAAAAATATTATTTGTCATCATTGATGAACTAGCTGACATATATACTAAGTAATAGTTTAAATAGTTAATATTAAAAAGTTTACTTTTAGAATTTTAGTAAAAAAAAAAAAAAATGAATCCACCAATTAAAATTTATCATATAAACTTATAACTTGTCACTAATAGTAATAAATAGCAAAATTTAAATAAAAAACAATTGATTACTTAAAATAATCAATAATAGAATGATTACTTAAAATAATTAGGAAAACAAAAATAATTTTTATATTTCGATTAAAAAAAACAAAAATAAATCGAAGTGCAAGCAAATGAATAGTCAAGGTAGTATTGTAATTTGTCTACTCTTTATTTCCTGCTAAACGTGCGGAAAAGTATTATAATTCTTGTTACAATGGTTAGTTTGGGATGGTCAAAGTTTGGGAATCTAAATTAATGTATACGTTGTAATTATTTATAAGATAAATTTCAAAAGTGGCCCCTCTATTTTGTACTTTTTTATTATACTCTTTCTCTGTAAGTTCGAAAATTGCTCGGAGTTGTCCTCGTATTCTAATTTTTTAGGTGAGACCCAACAATGTATAACCTTATAATTCTTTAAGATTTGTTAGCATATTAAATTGCTATCTATCTTAAAAACAGTTATGAGTTGGGCTTGATAAGTATGGTATATAATTAAAAATTGGCTCAATGCATGAAATTTTTTTTCTTTATCGATCAATCACTGAAATAATTTATTGTATCTTTAATCTAGGATGAATTGCATTTTAATTAGTACCTACACTTTAGTTGGATTGCACATTTTTTTTCCTAAATAAAAGTCTAATTCATTAAAAATTGATGTCTCTCTCTTTTTATGTTTTATTTCCTTTGCATATCTCTATATTCTTCTTATCCCCACTGTAATAACTGAACAATATTGTGTAAAGGCTGTGCTCTACTCATTAAGTTAAAACATTACATTTCTACAGATACATGATGATAAACATGGTAAATCAAGAGATTACAAGGAATTAACAGTATATATTATATACATATATATATATATATATATATAGATAAGATTCTTCTCTAACACCCTCCAAGTCTTCATATCTTTTCATCTAACAAGGCTCTATTTATTACTTCTCCATCTATATGAAATTTTTTCTCTTAATATTTATCAAATAGCTACTGGAAAATCTCTCCAACTTCTGATTTTGAAAGACTCACCGGAGCAGACAGTACTTTAAACACAAATTAAAATAAAATAAAATTTAAAAAAAAAAGCAAGGAAAAAAAGATTATTTATGTCTTTCAAAATAACAGGTACAGTAAAATTGTGAAGATGAGTCAAATATTAAGGAACTGATATGAATCCATTGAAAATGGTATTAATTTTCAATATGGAAGAAATTGTTCGGAACAAATATGTGATTAAGAGAATTTAGAAAGAAATATATATATATGTATATGTGTGTGTGTGTGTGTGTGTGTGTGATTAAGTTGATATAACATTAGTCCTAACAAGATATACTAGCCAGCATTGTGGGGTCCAATCTCTTCTTAAAACCAACCTATTAAAGTTTTTACTTGTTATCTAAATTTATTTAGTGGTTAAGTTTATTTGGTAGCTAAGTTAGTTAGTAAAACAACAACCTTATAGTCTTATAAATATGTGTTAGGCTTTTAGTCTTGTATCATAAACAACATAGACTTTTTAGAGATTTTAGAAAGAGAATTTCTAGAGAAGTTTTTTTATGTATGGATTTTTAAAAAATAATATATATTTTTCTTTTTAATATTTTGTGTTTTACTTTCCTTTGTTTTTTGTGTTTTAATGGTCACAGAATCACAATAAGTGATATTAGAGCCAAAAACCATATAGAGCCATGTGTATGCATGAGAGAAAACCCAATGTGATCGAATGGTGGTGGGCCCTTGGCTAATAGACCGCAATGGTGAATTTAAATCCCATAATCAACGATTGAAGTTTGGTGACACAAAATTTCATGTCGAGGTGGTGCGGCAATGGGGATCTCCATGCATGGGGTATATGGGGGATGCCATGCAAGGGTGCCATGGTGTGTTATGTGAGTCACCATAGTAAAAGAGTTGGTGACATCTCAATAGATGGGGACAAAATAGTGGTTGTTGGTTTAAGAGGGTGTCTGTGACAGTACAAACCATCCGCATGCGATATTATTCTCTTTGGGCCTGGAAAATCCTCTTACAACCCAGCTCTCAAGGTTTTAAAAGGCCTCGCAATAGTTTGGAAAAATCCTCTTCCAACCCCTACCTACCAGTCCCACTGGCACGGGCTTCTAGGTCCAATCAGAATATTGTCTACTTTGGACCCAGCCTGTACGGTTTTACATTCTCTCATGGGAAGACCTCGTAAGGGAAAGGTATCCACACCTACTTATGTGGGGTGTTTCGTTCCCCTTTCCAACCGATGTGGGACTTCACAATCCTTCCCCCTTGGGGCCTAGTGTCTTTGCTGGCACATCGATCCAGGTCTGGCTCTAATACCATCTGTGACAGCCCAAACCACCCATATGCGATATTGTCCTCTTTAGACTTGAGAATCCTCTTACAACCCAGCCCTCAAGGTTTTAAAAGGTCTTGCAATGGTTAGGGGGAATCCTCTTTCAACCCTTACCTACCAGTCCCACTGGTATGGGCTTCTAGGCCTAATCACGATATTTTCCGCTTTGGGCACAGCTCGCACGGTTTTACATTCCCACTTATATGGAGTGTTTTGTTTCCTTTTGCAACTGATGTGGGACTTCACAGTGCTAGCTTAGGAATAAAAAAAAAAAAAAAAAAAGGCTAGTGGTCATTAGTTTGAGGGGGTGATTGTAGAGTGTACCAACATAACTCCCACATTGATTAGACATGGATATTAAAGGATATATAAGAGGCTTGAGTTACTTTCCTATAGGGTTAACTTTTTAGAGTAGAATCCAAAGCCTCAATAAGTGGTATTAGAGTCAAGTTTAGAGATAGGGCCCAATCGGCGGTCCACATGCCGGTGTCTTCATGCGCTTCCAAGTGCAGCTTATCCAAGCTGTACTAGATCTGGGCCATGTCATTGGACACGTCACTGACATGTTTTCTACCATGTGTACAACGTAACTGACACATCATCATATCATCTGTCACACTAGCATGGTAAAATTTTTTTCAAAAATTACAAGAATATCCCATATTTTCTAGTATTTGTAGGTTTACCTTAGAACTTTTGTATTTGTAATTTGACCCAGAACTTTTAGAAATTACACTTTTGCCTAAATTTTCTAAAATCTAGATTTTGAAGTTAGAAGAGTCAAATCAAACATTTTTGAACATTTCAGATGCATTGGCAGATTTTTTTTTTGCCAAATTTAGCTCTAATTTTTTGATGAAGCCATTGTAAAGCAATATGTCAATGGAGGAATCATTTTCAAATGTTATAGTCAAGCTTATTACCGCGAACTATACACTTTGGAGACCTTGGATGGAATATCTCCTCAATTGCAAAGATTTTTTTGACCTCTTAGATGCTTAAAAAAAAGAATCTCGATTTTACCAAAGAAGTAAAATGGAAGAAACTAAACAAGAAAATGATTTATTAAATTTAGCAATAGATCGATCATAGTATCTTCCATTATATTGCACAGGAGATTGACTTATGCACACTTTGGAAGAAGTTGGACGACATGTACCTAGCCAAGATGGCTTGGAATAAAGTTATGCTGATGAGGTGTTTAGTGAATTTGAAGTTAAAGAATGGAACTTATGAAGCCAAACACACTAGTGTATTTTAGAGCTTGGTAAATCAATTATCTGCAGTGAAGTTATAACTAAGGGATGAGGAACAAACACTTTTAATTTTTAGTTTTCTTCTAGATAGTTGGGAGACCATGTGGTCTTTCTTAGCAATTTTGCACCAAATGATAAACTTCCCATGGCTATGGTAATGGATGCCATATTTAATGAGGAGGCCAGAAGAAAGGACATACGCAATGACTAGTCACATGCCTTAGTTATAAAGAAATGAGGGAGACAACAAGAAAGTAGTCAAGGAAGGGGGAGATGTAGAAGCCAGAGAAAAGGCAAATCCACATATGAAAGGAGGCCAATATATAAATGCCATTATTATGGCTGAGAAGGTCACTTGAAGTACTAAAGGAATATATTGGGAGTAGGAACTAAAAAATAATTGGCCAAAGAAAGATGGTAAGATTTCAGTCATTGTTAAAGGAGAAGTGACATGTTGTTCCATACATGAAGAGACGTGTCTTCACATTTCAAGCCAAGACGTTGAGTGGATAGTTGCTACTGTAGCATCCTACCACATTGCTCCATACATAGAGTTTTTCAAAATATACAAAGTAGGTGTCGGGACCCATTCAGGATCCTTTCTCAAAAACCCTAGATAAGCCGTGATCCAGGGGAAAACCTTACCAGACAGTCCTACGGAAAATTCAGTGGTATCTTCCTTAATGGTTGAGCATGTCCAAAAAATTACCTGTACAAAAACACACTTCTATACAGTACCATCTTATTCCTCCCACCTTACTATAATAGATTCCATAAATTTTCAAAACTTCTATGTAAAAAATAGTATAGGTATATAGGCAGGAGGAATAACTTAATAAGAAACAAATACCTTTATATTTTGTATTCGCCCACACCACCCACTTAATACAATTCTATATCTTTATACTGCTTTATAAACATATCAAATGCATAAACAATAAGAAAGGTAACAAAACAACAACCACAATAACAATAATAATTATTATTATTATATTAATGATAATAATGATAATAATGGCATTAGTACAACTTGCATGAAAACTACCATATGATCGTATCTGCACGAGGGCTATCACACATGTCTGAAGGCTACTACTTGCCCAAGGCTATCACATAACCACACCTACCTAAAGGCTATCGTACCTGCCCAAAGACTACCACTTGCCAAGGGCTATTATACTTATTCGATGGCTATTGTTCTAGCCCATAAGCTATGATACTTGACCAAAAGGTACCGTATGATGATAATGATAATAATAATAATAATAACAACAACAACAATAAATGATAATAACAAATACAATTATGATAATAATAATAAACAATAATGATATCAATAATGATGATGATGATGATGATAATAATAATAATAACACAACAATATTAGTAACAATAATAATAATCACAATAATTAATAACAACAAGTACAGTAATAATCGACAACAATTTCAATGGTAAATAACATTAATAAAAATAGTAACAACCATAATAATAATGATAATAATAATAAATAATGAAAATAACAATAAAAATTATCATAATAAATAATAATAACAAATACAATAAGAATAACAATAACAATAACGATATCAATAATAATAATAATAACAATAAAAATTATCATAATAAATAATAATAACAAATACAATAAGAATAACAATAACAATAACGATATCAATAATAATAACAATAACAATAACGATATCAATAATAATGATAATAAATAAATAAACCATAATAACAATATTAATAACAACAATAATATTAATAATAATAATAACAATAAAATAAAGGCAAATAAGGGTAATATTAGAAAATCAAATTATGAATAGATTAGATAATATAGAGTAAAATGAAATCTTAAAATACATAAAGATACCACAAAATATGCACACTCATATCGGAGGTACATACGATACCATGTAACAGGCTATGCGATTCATGATATCAACTGTCGCTGGTACTCTAATATTAATACAGCCAAGGATGGTTGCCTATAAATGTCATATGATCCCTTGGACACGTAGATAACAGAGTTATAAGGCTAAGCTATTCATGGGCCGAATCAGATCGTTGTCCCTGTACGGTATGATACATACAAACATAATGTAATATATCTATATATATACGTATATATATAAAAAGATACTTGATACATCATATGATATACTAGTGGTGACAGACAGTACTCGGCATCCTACGTACTACCTGACGGGAAGGTTAAAGAGAAAAACATATAAACGGTCGCTTTGGCTTCCCAAAGGCACCGATGGTAACAACAATCATTCTAGCCATGGAAGGGGGGCGGCTGATGCTTACTGTAAAATACTTATCAACCATTAGGTCCATGACTCCGATAGAAAAACCTTATATACTTGCGCGCTAACAACAAATACAATACAAAACACCTATACTGTGTGGTATATCTAAAATCATAACAACTTGACCCACCGTACTATATACTAATTGTGTCAGGTGGTACACAGCATCTCAAGTACCACTCTGACGAAAGGTTAAAGAGAGAAACCTATACGGTAGCCTTAATGTCCTAATGACGCTGATGCTATCAACAGTCATCCTAGCTATGGAGGAAAGTAGCTGATGCTCACTATGCATTATACCTGCCTATCCTCAAGCCAATGGCATCCGATAGGACAACTATACAAACTTGCGTGCTAATCAACAATACAGTATAAAATACCAGTACTATATGGTGCATGTAAAAACTATAAAAAATTTATAATACTATAAATATCGAAATTCGATAAATTACAATCAAGTTTGTACATTTTTAGCAAATCTATAAAATTCCATGCTTCATTTTAAACTATTGCATAAATCCAATGATTTTATTAAATTAATTACTTCTACAATGATCTCAATTTCACAAATTTTCCAAATACACAAATAGATTTTTATACACTAAGAATTATTATCCTTAAAATTTTATTTATGCAAAAATTATATTAAATCACATAAAATTTACATATAATTTAATCTCACACAAACACATTTTATCATACAAAATAAATATAACATTGAGTTGAACAGTAATTAAACACAATTAATTTCTCCAAACCATATGATAAATATAATCTAACAAATATATTTAAATAACATAAAATGGCTTAATAAAATCAAATAACAATTTTTTTAATTTTTAAAACATAAATAATACTTTACAAAATGTTAAATAACACAAAATATACATACACAAATATGTACACATTCATATATATAATTTGTTTAAGCAAAATTTTGTTTAAGATGGTGATCTCATAGGCAAACATGTTGAAATGAAAGAATAAAGATTAAGGATTCGAGATGGTCTACTATAAAAAGAGTACTTTGGTGGAAAGGTTTTGAAAAATATGATTAAATAATTCCATTGTTCTAAAAGACGTAAGGCGTTGTAAGGCGGCAAAGTCAAGCCTTAAGCCTTATGAGCCTAGGCATGCCTAGGCGAAGTCTAGGCATGAAAAAGCGTTTCACAATTATATTATTATTTTAATTGTCATAAGGTTACTAAATAAACAAAATAATTCATATTTTAAATGTCAAAATATATATATGTCTATATTACTTTTGTATGTACAATAAACATGAATTAGCATGTAAGTGATCACAATAGATTTATGAAATTCATGTTTTCCAAGTTTCCAACAATAGATTAGTTTCAAAACATATATATTACAAATCAATGAGTACCTAATAATTCCTATATTAATACATACTTTAGCTATTACCATAATCTACCTCTTATTTAATTTTTTATTGGACTCCAATTCAATATCTACATTTTCATCCAACTCATCTTCATGTCATTCGATACAAAATCATTTTCCTTGGGCTCCCTAATTTCCACTTGAGCATTTCTAGAACCTTTTTTTAGTGGTAACATATCATTCTCCATCTCATCATCATTTTTATCATCATTACAATCTTCGGCAATCTATGATTGTGCATTATTAGCATCACTTGCTAGTAGAACCTCTAATTTATTACTCTTCTTTTTCTTATTCATCATTTTCATTTTTTTTGTTTAAGAAAAAAAAAAACTTAATCTTAAAAAAGTTTCCATTTTTTAACAATATGTTTTTTTAATTTCTTATGAATTGTTTTTTAACATTTTTTAAAAAATAATCTTAGAAAAAAAAAAAAACTTTGAACAAAAAGGCTTCCACCCTTTAGCGCCTAAGCGCACATTAGGCGGTCAATACAGTGTTGACCACCTTTTTCCAAACTTTATTACTATGCAAGACATTATCTAAAAGCATCATGCCTAGACAGTGCCTTTTTCCACCTTTTAGAACACTGAATAATTCTGACCATGTTTTAATCCTTAGTCAAGTAAATTAAAGAAATGGAGTGGGTTACCAAAGCTAAGCATGATAAAAGTTTCCCAATGGTTTAAGTTGGTAGATTTAATGCTTTTTTCACAAAATAATTAAAAGGTCGTATGCTTTTTGAACCTCATGCAAGAAAACCAACAATTACTCTTTGGTATATTTAGTTTAATTAATACTTTTATAAGTTTTATATCTTTTTCACTAAAAATTCATGTCGGATTACTTAATTATTAATTTGTATAATATACATACATTCATGATGATATATAGGTAGCCAATAAATATAATATATTTTAAAAAAAAAACCATTTTACCAAAGTATATTGGGTATCTTGTGAATATATATATATATATATATGTATGTATCTGTCATCTGGATTAATATTGAACCCCAAATGATCAGTCAATTATGTACTTATGGATCATTCATTTCATGAGCAATTTTTGAATTTGAATAAAAAAATTTCCAAAAAAAAGGAAAAATCTTGAAAACTATTGAATAATCTTATATATGGACACTGTGGGACCAGTTTAGGCATCTTGGTTCTTGTTTTCTGTTTGGCCAAATAAGCCTGCCTTTCCTTTGATCCAGAAAAGGATCAGTCGGTGTTAGACGTGTTCTCTCTTAACCAAAAAAAGAGTTTCTGAGGAGCTGTTTAAGACGTAAAAGTTATAGAATCTTGGTTTTGAATACATTTTCTAATTTTTGCAGTCTAATGATTATAATTGTTACAGCAATATTCCAAACTTTGAGATAACGCCAGAAATATGCAATGAAAGGATCAAAATTGAGTATCAATCATTATTGTTAATGTGAGAATTTAATCCTCAAAATTTCTGTAAAAGTGTGTTTGCTGGTTTGAAATTGTGACAGAACAAAGAAGAGTAGGAGCTGAGTAGAAGCTGCAGTTTGATGGTTGCTGATTTTTTGGTAGAATGGCATCGTTCATGAATTTAAGTTAGATTGCCACATTAGCAGAATGACTAAGCTCACTTAAGTAATGATATGCCGTTTTGCATCTTTAATGAACCTGGTTGAAGTGGTGTCGTTTAGCAAAGATGGAATATCAAAAAGGCTTTGTTTCATTTAAAGAAAACGCTGCGTTTTAAGGGGAAAGAAGACTATACCAGATTGAATAGGAATGGTTTTCTTCAAGCATAAAAGAACAGAGCAGCTGGTTTTCTTCTTCATAGTTTTAGAGAGAGAAAGTTCCAGATTAACTTTAGAGAGAGAAATTCCAAAGTTCTTCGTATGAGTTTTCTATACCTTGTATCTTTTTGTGAGATTGAGTGGTTTCTTTGTGAAATACAGGAGTGAGGTTGTAATTGGGACTTTGGGATTGGTTTTGGGTTTCTTGTGTGAGACCACCATTGCTAGTCTGTTTTGAGCTTGTAAACACATACTTTCTTATAGTGCAGAAGCTTCACACCGGAGCACGAGGGCGTAGGTCAATTTTGACCGAACCTCGATAAATTTTCTGTGTTGTTTTTAGTTTTAGATTCTTGGATTTTGTTCTTAGAATACATAACAGTTAACAGTAACTCAATAATGATTAAATTGAGGATCTTTCAAAGGATCAAAATTGAGGATCATTCATTATTGTTCACAGTAATTCAAGAAACCCACATATCCTCAAATGTGATTGAAGCATTTAAATATGGTGTCCGGTGGGGGTTGATGAAAAATTCTGACATATCATTTGTAGTTTCTTAACCATGAAAAGCTGATATTTTGATAGCAGTATAGTTATCAGCCAAGCAACTCTATATACGGCGGTTAAATTGATTTGACTAACATAATTTTAAAGAAATTTGAGATGGCAAAGTATATGTAAAGTTAAATAGTGAGCGACAAATATCTTTTTACTGTATGTACATTGAATTGTAGCCATTGATTGTTCTATGTTGTAGGTTTCCCCTGTTTCTACTCTGCTTTTGCTATGCATTTTGTAAAAGGAAGTTGATACTTCACTACTTGCAACCACTATATTAGGTGATCATTCACCAGATGTTTTTATTGATCAAAACAAAATAAATACAAAATGTTCACACTTCAACATTCCGAGACACAAAAGCAAGCCCAAGAAACTGATATTGATGGGAATAGACAATAGGAAATATTACATTTCAGTGAACAATAAAATTGGTTTAGTTGTAGGCATCAGGATTCTCCTGGAGGTATTTCTCAACAACCTTGAAGAGATGGGAAGCCTTTTCTTTCCCTGCCTTGATTTTGTCTTCTGTGATGTCATGGCCATCGGTCTTGGTGTGGTATTTGCTGATGCTCTTGATGACGGATCCTCCATCAGCTGCAACAAACTTGGTCTCGTAAGAGATTTTCTCAAGCTTGTCTGTCAAGGCATCTCCTTCAATCAAACTGTAGGCGTAGACGAAGTTGTCTTTGTCAACTGTTTCAATCTTTTGCTTTGAGTAGTTAAAGTGGCTGCCTGCAAATACATGACATTGAGGGAAATAAGAAACAGACTCCAAAAAACATGATGATCATGGAGATAATTATGTAACTAAAATAATACTAACCTTCACCAAAGGTGATCTTCTTGACGGTTCCAGCTCCTCCATCTCCTTCGATGATTTCGACAGACTTAACTGCATTGGGAGCAATCTTTGGGAATAGGTTGTCTGCATCAAGGACAAAGGCCTTGAAAAGCCTTGCTGGAGGGATAGAGGAAGTGAACTCAGATTCATAAGATAGAACAGCCATGGTAGCTAAAAGGGTATAAAAATGAGATCAAAAAAAGAATAAAAGACTAGGAGTGTATTGCTAAAATCTGAAAGAGTTTTCGAGATGAAGAAAAATAAATGTTTAGAATTGCTATTTATAGACTGTGTCTTAAGGTTTAACCTGAGTTACTTTAGGCATGCAGTTTTTGCAAATTTTTTTTTTCCGCATGCTTCTAAATTTAAATGGAAGATTCTATTTGGTCAAAGAATGATGCCTTAGAATATTGATTATGAAAAGGCTTCATTAATATAAAGGTTTGATCTTTATAAATCCTACTGATTGAAAGGCACCCCAAACAGACTCTGGCTGCTAACTATTTTATAAGACATTTTTTCTAGCTTCATTAGTTTAAAGAAATTAAAGCCGAATTTGAATATTGTTGTTGAAGCTATGGAAAAAAATGACATAAATTGATGGTCATTGGTCAATAATGTGAACTCTCCTTGTCTGATATTGGCTGAAATCAAGCTTTCAACTCTTCATCACATTCTCACCCTCTAAAAATTAACGGGGCAAATAAAGGAGGCTGTTCAAACGTTAATTTTGTTAAAGATGGTGTTCTCATAGGGAAACATGTGATGAAAGAATAAAAATTAGGGATTCTAGATGGTCTACTATAAAATAGTGCTTTGGTGGAAAAGTTTTGAAAAATATAATTAAATAATATTGACCATGTTTTAATTTTCCAAAGTCAAGCAAATTAAAATGATGGTGTTACTTAGCTAAGCATGATACACTCATAAACAGTTCCCATTGGATTAAGCTGGTAGATTTAATGCTTTTTTCACAAAAGGTCCTATGCTTTTGAACCTCATGTATGAAAAACAAAAAATCCTCTTTGGCATTTTCAACTCAAATAGTACTTTTATTAGTTTCATATCTTTTTTACCAAAATTTCATGTTGGATTACTTAATTATTAATTAGAAATATACATACAATTGTGGTGGTCAATTTATGTAATATATTTACAACACCTACATAATTCATTTGGATTAAGATACTGAACGTCTCAAAATGATCAATCAATTAGAAAAGGTTCCTCTTTTCATGAGCACTTTGGGAGTTTACATAGAAAATTCCAAAAAGGGAAAAATCATGAAAACTATTGAATAATCTTATACATGGACAATGTGGGACCAATTTAGGCAACTTGGTTCATGTTTTCTGTTTGGTCCAACATGTCTGGCTTGCAACTGTTCAGAAAACAGTCGTTGTTAGACGTGTGCTCTCTTAACCAAAGACAAAAGGCCATTTTTCTTTTTTTGGAAACAGAAAAAGAGTTTCTAGCTGGTATATATGCAATTCCTTAATATGTCCATGTGGGTTATACATAATTGAGGATCATTTTCTAAGTATCTATTTGAGATGTAAAAGTTGTATGACTCTTGGTTTAGGGTACATTTTCTAATTTGTGCAATCTAATGATTATACATTGTTACAGCATTGTTCAAAACTTTGAGATAGTGCCTTTTGGATATATTCAATTAAAGGATCAAAATTGGAAGTTCATTTTTATGTAATACGGAATAAATTCTTGACATTCAATGATGATTGAGGATCTTTCATTATTGTTCACATTAATTGAAGAAAAACTGGAAATGTGGTTGAAACTTTTAAAACTGGAAATCATTGTCCAAAGGGGATTGATGCGAAATTCTGAAATGTGTTTCAACGTTTCTTATCGGAAAAGAAATTGATATTTTGATAGGAGGCTTCCTAAGCAGCCAAACAAGTTTATATATTGGTTGTTTTGCTGCAAGTTCTTTGGAATGGTATCCGAAATGGTGAAGTCACTGATAACCATTCTAGTTATCATCCTAGAAACTACTAGATATGGTGGTTAAATTGATCCGGTTAACTTTAATTTGAAGAAATATGAGATAGAAAAGTATATATAAAGTTGAATATTTAGCTATTAATATTTTTTACTGTATAATTATTGAATAGTAGCCATTGATTGTTCTATGCTAGGTTTACCCTGTTTGCTTTTGCCATGCATTTTCTTAAAGGAAGTGGAGAATTCACCATTTGCATCTACTATAAATGGTGATCACTCACCAGATGCTTTTATTTGATTATAATGGTAAAAAATAGAAATGTTCACACTTCATTCTGAGAAACAATAACAAGCCCCAAGAAACGGATACTGATGGGCATAAACAACAGGATACCACACTTAAATTGAATAATAAAATTGGTTTAATTGTAGGCATCAGGATTCTCTTGGAGGTACTTCTCAACAACCTTGAAAAGATGGGAAGCCTTTTCTTTTCCTGCCTTGATTTTGTCTTCTGTGATATCATGGTTGTCGGTCTTGGTGTGATATTTACTGACGCTCTTGATGACAGATCCTCCATCAGCTGCAATAAACTTGGTCTCATAAGAGATTTTCTCAAGTTTGTCTGTCAAAGCATCTCCTTCGATCAAACTGTAGGCATAGACGAAGTTGTCTTTGTCAACTGTTTCGATCTTTTGCTTTGAATACTTGAAGTGGCTGCCTGAAAATTCAAACATTAAGTGAATGAGAAACTGACTCCAACATCTTGCTCACAATCACAATCAATGACTCATGTTTTCTAGTTTTGGAAATTCTTAGTAGTATGAAAAGTACTTCCTAAGAACTATATGAACAAGCTGATCATGAAGATAATGATGTAAACTAAGTATATACTAACCCTCCCCGAAGGTGATCTTCTTGATGGTTCCAGCTCCTCCATCTCCCTCAACGATTTCAACAGACTTAACTGCATTGGGAGCAATCTTTGGAAAAAGGTTGTCTGCATCAAGGACAAAGGCCTTGAAAAGCCTAGCAGGAGGGATGGAGGAAGTGAACTCAGATTCATAAGATAGAACAGCCATGGTAGCTAACAAGGTTTGAGAAATGAGAGCAATGGAAGATTGAAAAGACTAGGAATATATTGCTGAAACTTGGAGTTTTAGAGGTGAAGAGAAGTGAATACTAGAGGTGATATTTATAGACTTGGTGTGAGGAGTTATCTTATTGCATGCTTCCAACTTTGCTATTGAAGCGTCTATTTGGTCAAAGAATGACGCCTTATTAGAATATTGATTATAAAAAGAGCTCCATTCATTATAAAGGTTTGCCCTTTTTCATAAAACCCATGAAAATAGGAGAATAATTTTTTATAACCTCATTAGTTTAAAGAAATTTATAACAAATTAGAATGTTATTGTCAAAAAAGTAGGAAAAATGACAGATACTGATGGTCATTGGTCAATTATGTCAACTCTCTGGCTGCTATTGGCTGAAATCAATACTTTAACTCTTTGATCACACTCAAACCCCCTAAAAATCAAAGGGAAAGAAACAAACAAGGCTTTCCAAACATTGATATTTTTAAAGAGCGGTGTTCTCATTTGCTAAAATGTTGTGATAAGTAGAATAAAAAAAGAAAATAAATAAGGGATTCTAGATGGTCTACCAAAAGTGGTTTGGTGGAAATGTTTTAAATAAAATTTTAATAATATTGACTATGTTTTATATTTCATATTCAAGCAAATTAAAGTGATGGACCTTGAGTTACGTAAACTAGGCATGATAAAAAGTGTCACTGTGGTTTAATTTGGTAGATTTATTTCTTTTTTCTCACAAAATCATTAAAGTAGCAATACTAGTTTTAAGGGGAAAAAAAATTAAAAAAAGAGAAGAATAGTGACAGTCAATTTTGACTGCACCCAATGCATGAAAAACAATGATTCCTATTTTAACTTTCATCTCTTTTACACTAAAATGTCATATTAGATTATTTAATTGTTCGTTAATGTTATATGCATACATTCAAGATGATATATAGAGATAGATCTATGCCATCAATTATATATAGTCAGCATATGAAATAATGACAAAAACCTATCTAACAAGCATGTTGGGTATCTTTCATCTGGATTATGATATCATAGATATTTTTCTTTTTTGGCCAAAGAATTATGATATAATAGATATTGAACCTCGAAATGGTCAATCAATTAGAAAAAGACGTTCCTCAATAAATGAACATGTGATCAGTCATTTCATGAATAATTTTGGAATTTCTATAGATAATTCCCAAAGAGGAAGGGGGGGGGGGGGGGGGGGGGGGGGGGGGGGGGGCTGTGTTGGGGGGGGAACTTACCAATTGTATTATAATATATATAAACAGCGTGGGACCAATTTTGGCATGTTGGTGTTACAGTTAGAGGTGTGCACCAAAGACAAAAATCCTTTTTTTTTCCTTTCTTTGAAAAAAAAAAAATGCGTTTCTAGTGTTTAATAAATCATTGTAGATTTTTTAAAATTGAGGATAATTTTTTGAGTAGTTAACTTGTGCAATCTGATGATTATATATATTGTTGCAGCAATATTCAAGTAGTTTTCTTTGAGATAATGCCTTTTGGAAATACTCAAAGCATCAAAATATTCAAAGCTTATTTTTATGTAATTTAGAAAATTTCTTTACAAGCAATAATGATTCAGGATCATTCATTATTGTTCACAAAAAAGCCCAAATATCCTCAAATGTGGGTTAAACTGTTAAAGCTGGAAATAAGTGTTTCTTAACCATAAAAAGTTGATATTTTCATAGTAGGCTTACCATGCAGCCTAACAATTTTAGGTTTATTGGTTTTTTTGCCGCAAGTACTGGAAAATATGCTTGATATACATTGTCAAGCAGACTTCCTACAATCTATATAGCATTTGGGATAGATGGCGTGTTAACAGCAAGTTTTTTGGAATGTTCTCCAGAAAGGTAATCCTAGATAACTATTAACTAGTATAGTTATCAGCCTACCAACTACTATATATGGTGGTTAAATTGATTTGGTTAACTTTAATTGAAGAAATATGAGATGACAATGCATGAATAAAGTTGAGTATTGAGCTACAACTATATCTTATTGTTACAATATGTATATTCATTGAGTAGTAGCCATTAATTGTTCTATGCTGTAGGTTTCCCCTGTTCTATGATCTGCTTTTGATATGCATTTCGTTAAAGGAAGTGGATAATTCACTATTTGCCAGTACTGTATTTGATCGTTAAAAAAGAAATAAAATTGTTCACACTTCAACATTCTGAAAAACAAAAACAAGCCCAAGAAACAGATATCGATGGGAATAAACAATACGAAACCACACTACAGTGAACAATAAAACTGGTTTAGTTGTGGACATCAGGATTCTCTTGGAGGTACTTCTCAACAACCTTGAAGAGATGAGCAGCCTTTTCTTTCCCTGCTTTGATCTTGTCTTCAGTGATATCATGGTCATCGGTCTTGGTGTGGTATTTGCTGACACTCTTGATGATGGATCCTCCATCAGCTGCAACAAACTTGTTCTCATAAGAGATTTTCTCAAGTTTGTCTGTCAAGGCATCTCCTTCGATCAAACTGTAGGCGTAGACAAAGTTGTCTTTGTCGACTACTTCAATCTTTTGCTTTGAATAGTTGAAGTGGCTGCCTGCAAATTCATAAGGTTAAGAGAATGAGAAAATGACTCCAAAAAAACATAATGATCATGGAGATAATGATGTAAAACCAAGCAGTACTAACCTTCACCAAAGGTAATCTTCTTAATGGTTCCAGATCCTCCATCTCCTTCAATGATTTCAACAGACTTAACTGCGTTGGGAGCGAGCTTTGGAAAGAGGTTGTCTGCATCAAGGACAAAGGCCTTGAAAAGCCTAGCTGGAGGGATAGTGGAAGTGAACTCTGATTCATAAGATAGAACAGCCATGGTAGCTAAAAGGTTTTAAAAAATGAGATCAAAGAAAGAATGAAGCACTAGAAGTGTATTGCTAAAACTTTATGTTGTTTTTGAGACGAAGGGAAATGCAAGGTAGGATTGCTATTTATATAGAATTTGTCTAAAGGGTTTAGCCATGCAATTATTACAATTTTTTTTTTTTTTTTTTTTGGATTCTAGCAAATTTAATAATAGAAACTTATATTTGGTGAAAGAAATCCACCTTTGAATATTGATTCTGAAAAACTTCATTGATTATGATGGTTTGCTCTTTGCTCTATTAAATAAGTATAAAAAATTGATAAGAAATAAGTCAAAAAGTTTAAGCTGCCTCCAAGTAGCAGATCAAGGTCTTCTTATTTCCAAGATTAGAAAATAAAAACTTTTCTTATTTGAGTTCTAAAACACTCAACAACGTTCATCCATAAATGTTTTTCTAGCACATAAATTAATTTGAAATCTAGAAAATATTTAAATATTTTTGCTAGTCCATCTAGAAAAAAAGCATCACAAGATCATTGGAAAAAGTTGCTCAATGCATTTAAATGATTTTCATGAGTTTTTTTTTTTTTTTTGGGGGGAATTTTAATAAAAAAAATTCCAAAAAAGGAAAAATCTTATCTGCAGTAGTATAATTATGTATATGAGCAGTGTGGGACCAATCTAGGCATGTTGTTACTTGTTTTCTATTGGGTCAAAGAAATCATCCTTGAGAGTTTATCCAAAAAAGGCTTAGTTGGTGTTAGATGTGTGCTGCCTTAGTGTTTTTTTCTTTTAAAAATAAAAGTTATAAAAAAAAAAAATGTTTTCAGATGGTGAGCCATCGTGTGATAAGTTCTCATATGCCTGAACTAAAAGGTGGAGAATCTTGGTTTTTATGACCTTTTTCATTTTATAGACAGTTATTTTATTGTATCTTTGGAGATTGTCCCTTGTGAGGGAAAAAAAAAAAAAAAATCCAAGTATCTTTGGAGATTATCCCTTGTTTGTCCCCCATAGTGATTGTCACTGATAGTGATGTGTACAATCTTTTTCATCTCATACATTTGCTCCATTATATCATTGTTATTTAATTATGAGTGATAAATATAACCTGTAAGTTACAAATCTAGTTTTTGAACAAAATTATTTCATATTGTTTTTACTACTTCAAAACCTAAAGCTGCACATCCTTTTAATTTTCACTTTTAAAAAATCAATCCTCATGTGGTTGAAGCTTGTGAAGCAAGAAACATAATTGCACAAATGAAAGTGATGAAAAATTATGGTTATACAGATTTTCATTGGAGTACTATTTTTCTCTGGTTATGCTTTCACAATTTTCCAATTTAGAAGGGCTTGTCATAGATAGGAAAGTTTTCTAGGTTAATTTTCACTAATAAAAATAATACCAGAATGCAAACCATCAAGTTCAAATGAGGAATATTGAGCTAGAACAGATGGTTCTTATTGTCACAGAAAATATTCACTGGATAAGGAATTAAAGAAAATTTTTTTTATGTTAGAAGGATTTGAAGTTCTGAGACAAGCATTGATATTCTTTGTTGTACTAAGTTTCTTTTTCTGCTATTGATTGTTCTATGCTCTAGATTTCCCCTGTTTTCTACTCTGCTTTTTTCACTTTATTTTCAAAAGGAAGTGGAGCATTCACTATTTGCAAGTAAAATCTTTGATGGTCACTCAATATATGTTTTCATTTGATTAAAATGAAAGAAATAAAATGTCCACTTTGACATACTTAGAGGGGAGAAAAAAAAAAAAAAAAAAAAAAGAAGCCCAAAAGCAAGATTTTGATTGGCATAACTATAAGTAAACACATTCCAATGAACAATAAATAGAGGTAACGTTAATAAAACTGGTTTTAGTTGTAGGAGTCGGGATTCTCTTGGAGGTACTTCTCAACAACCTTGAAGAGATGGGCGGCCTTTTCTTTCCCTGCCTTGATTTTGCCTTCTGTGATATCATGATCGTCACTCTTGGTGTGGTATTTGCTGACGCTTTGGATAATGGATCCTCCATCAGCCACAATAAACTTGTTCTCATAAGAGATTTTTTCAAGTTTGTTTGTCAAGGCATCTCCTTCGATCCAGCTGTAGGCATAGACAAAGTTGTCTCTGTCAACTGTTTCAATCTTTTGCTTTGAATAGTTGAAGTGGCTGCCTGCAAATTCATGATATTAAGGGAATGAGAAACTGACTCCAAAAAGCATGATGTTGATGGAGAGTGCTTAATTTAGTGGAAAAGTTTGAAAAACATGACAACTAATATTTACCATGTTTTATTTTTCATAGTAAAGCAATTAAAGACATGGAGTGAATCATCTAAACCTAAGCATGATAAAAAGTGTCCCATGCGTTAGAGTTGGTAGATTTAACGTTTTTTTTTTTTTTTTTTTTCCCTCACAAAATAATTAGAGTAGTAATACCTGTTTATGGAATTAAAATAATAATAATTAAAAAAAAAGGAAAAAAAAAAAAAAAGAATAGTGATGGCCAATGTTGACTGCAAGGTCCTAAGCATTTTGAACTCCATATTCATTCCATGCATGAAAACCAATCATTCTTCTTTGGCATTTAAATTGGACAATAATCTTTTTGCAAGTTTCAGCTCACTTCACAAAAATTTAATATTGTATTACTTAATTGTTAATTAGTGTTTACTATTTAGTATTATATACATACATCCAAGCTGGCATAGAGAGATAGATCTTTGTCACCAATCACATATAGTAGTCAATGTTGAATTATGTGTTAGCTTGATTCGTATTGTTGGCCCCACTTCTTAAAAGCTATAACTTTTGGGATTAGTAGTGAGTCAACACATGTTATATATTTTACGAAAGCCTATCTATCAAAGTATATATGAATTAAGATATTGAATCTGAGAATGATGAACAGATTAGGAAAAAGGTTCTTCAATAAATGAGTAATTGACCAAAGTGAAAATAATTGAATAATGAAATGGAAGCAAAATTCTAAAATATACTTCATAGTTTTATTAACTGATAAGAATATATTTTTTAGGACTAGAGAGGATTAAAATGAGACATTTGCCTATGGTGAACTGGTATAAGGAGCCAAAGGAGTGTGGATATAGTGATTTTCATTGGAACATGCATAATGAAAACATGATATAAGTCTTTTAGTAATCAATTTTCTTTGCAACCTAAATAGTTTATAAGTTGCTTTGATGGAAATTCTTTAAAATTTTCTCCAGAAGGTCATGTTTCAGATAGGAAAAGAAATCCATCCTTAACTACAACAAATATTTTTTACTGTCACAAAAGATATTTATAGGATAGTTGCTTCCAGCTAAAATATTTGTTGTGCTAATTTTCCTTTTATGCCATTGACTAGTTTTATCTCTCGTTTCCCCTGTTTTATACTCTGTTTTTTCTATGCATATTTCTAAAGGAAGAGAAGCATTCACTATTTGCAAATAATATCTTTGATGTTCATTCAACAGATTGTTTTATTTGATTACAATGAAAGAAATATCAAACACTTAAATATTCTGAGGAAAAAAAAAAAAAAAGAAGAAAAGCACGAAAGCCAGATATTGATGTGCATAACTATAGGAAAACTAACTTAAATGAACAATAAAACCGGTTTAGTTGTAGGCATCAGGATTCTCTTGGAGGTACTTCTCGACAACCTTGAAGAGATGGGCATAACAGCAACAAACCGCACTTCAATGAACAATATGTGGAGAAAACATTGGTAAAACTGGTTTCAGTTGTAGGCATCAGGGTTCTCCTGGAGGTACTTCTCGACAGCCTTGAAGAGATGAGCAGCCTTTTCTTTCCCAGCCTTAATTTTGTCTTCTGTGATGTTGTGGTCGTCGGTTTTGGTGTGGTATTTGCTGACGTTCTTGATGATGGATCCTCCATCAGCTGCAACAAACTTGGTCTCATAAGAGATTTTCTCGAGTTTGTCTGTCAAAGCATCACCTTCGATCAAACTGTAGGTGTAGATGAAGTTGTCTTTGTCAACTGTTTCAATCTTTTGCTTTGAATAGTTGAAGTGACTGCCTGCAAATTCATGACATTAAGGGAATAAGAATCTGACTCCAAAAAACCATGATGTCAAAGAGATAATGGTGTAAAACTATCTAATACTAACCTTCGCCGAAGGTGATCTTCTTGATGGATCCAGCTCCTCCATCTCCTTCAATGATTTCAACAGACTTAACTGCATTGGGAGCAATCTTTGGAAAGAAGTTGTCTGCATCAAGGACAAAGGCCTTGAAAAGCCTAGCAGGAGGGATAGAGGAAGTAAACTCACATTCATAAGATAGAACACCCATGATAGCTAAAAGGGTTTCGAAAATGAGATCAAAGAAAGAGTGAAAAGACTAGGAGTGTATTGCTAAAACTTTGAATTAGTTTTTGAGATGAAGAGAAATGCATATTAGAGTAGCTATTTATAGACTTTGTCTGAAGGTTTACCCTATTGGTATGTCCATGCAGGTCAATTACTTAGGCATGGTTTGAAATTTACTATGGAAGCTTCTGTTTGGTCAAAGAATGATGCCTCATTAGAATATGGGCTATGAAAAATGTGTTTATTATTTCATAAAATAGGACTATTTTTCTAACTGCATTATTTAAAAAAAGAAAAATTAAGTCAAAGTAGAACATTGTTAGTCAATAATGCCAACTTCCCTGGCTGCCATTGGATGAAGTCAAGCTTTGAACTCTTTATCACACTCTCACCCTCTAAAAACCAATGGAGGCCTTTCAAACATTAATATTGTTTAACATGGTGTTCTCTTAGGTGAAAATGTTGTGATGAAAGAATAAAAATAAGGGATCCTAGATGGTCTACTGTAAATGAGTGCTTTTGGTAGAAAAGTTTTTTTAAAAAATAATTAATGTATTAACTATGTTTTATATTTTATAGTCGAGAAAATTAAAAAGATGAAGCTACTTAAGCTAAGCATGATAAAAGTGTCCCATTGGTTTAAATTTGTAGATTTGATGCTTTTTTCTCACAAAGTCATTTAGAACAGTAATGATAGTTTTATGGGTAAGAAAAATGAGAGGAATAGTGATGGTCAAAATTGATTGCATGGTCCTAAACTTTTTGAACCCCATGCTTCGAAAACAATCATTCCTCTTAGGCGTTTCAACTATTGTTTTTAATAAAAGTCATTTTTAATTTAAAATATTCTTTTTTATAAGTTAAATCTATTTTTCACTAAAGTTTCATGTTGGATTACTAAAATTTTTCACTAATTTTTTTTATTGTTAATTGATAATTTATATAGTCACTCTATTACCATGATTTTCTAATAGAATTATCATACAGTTTCAAACGTATCCTATCAAAATACATATGTAGATCCAATAGTTTAGTATCCTTGAAAGGATATGCTTGAATTCACAAGATAATTCCATCAGGATGTCATGATGTTATAACTGTTAATTACATACATAGATTCAAAATGATATATATAATGAGATAGATCTATGTTACATAGTAGTCAACATATGTAATACATTTTACAAAAATCTATTTAGCAAAGTATATTTGGTATCTTTTATCTGGATTAAGGAATTGAATCTCAAAATGATGAATTAATTAAAAAAAGGTTCCTCAATAAATGTGGGCCATATAATGAGTAATTAATTATTGGGAATTGGATAGAAGATTATAATTTTATATATAGACAATGTGGGACCAACTTAGGTTCTTGTTTTCTGTTTGGTCAAACAAATCGCCTTTCGGTTTATCCACAAAACCTTTTTTGTTTTTTTTGTTTTTTTTGTTTTTTTTTTTTTTGGGAGAAAAAATGTGTTTGTAGATGTTATACAATTGTTTAACAAGTCCATGTGGATTTTACATAATTGGGGATCATTCTTTTGAGTAGCTATGTAAGATGTTAAATTTGGAGAATCTCTTTTATCAGTACCCTTTTTATATATTTTTAAAGATGATTCCATCTGGAAATATTCAAAGGATACAAACTGGAAGCTCATTTTTTATTCTATTTAGAAAATTCTTCACAGTAATTCAAATCCCCACAAATCCTTAAATGTTATTGAAACTTTTACAACTGGAAATAATTGTTCAAAGGGGGTTTGAAGCAAAATTCTGGAATATGCTTCACAGTTTCTTAATCATAAAGAGTTGATATTTGTTGGCAGCAGGCTTGCTAAGCCGCCTAACAAGTTTATGTTTATTGGTTCTTTTGGTGCAAGTTATGTGCAATCAAAACTTATTTTAAGGTACTGACACCCAACTATTTGTTCCTGTCAGAGTAGCTATTCATTGAATAGTAGACATTGATTATGATCTAGTAATATATTCGGTTATCACTCATCAAATGTCTTATCTGATCATAATAAAGAAATACAAATGTTCACACCACAAAATTCTGAGAAGAAAAACAAGCCCAGATATTGATGGGCATAACAACAGGAAACCACACTTCAATGAACAACATGTAGTGGTAAAACTTGTTTTAGTTGTAGGCATCAGGATTCTCTTGAAGGTACTTCTCAACAACCTTGAAGAGATGAGAAGCCTTTTCCTTCCCAGCCTTGATTTTGTCTTCTGTGATGTCGTGGTCATTGCTTTTGGTGTGGTATTTGCTGACAGTCTTGATGATTGATCCTCCATCAGCTGCTATAAACTTGGTCTCGTAAGAGATTTTCTCAAGTTTGTCTGTCAAGGCATCTCCTTCGATCAAACTGTAGGCGTAGACGAAGTTGTCTATGTCAACTGTTTCAATCTTTTGCTTTGAATAGTTGAAGTGGCTGCCTGCAAATTCATGACATTAAGGGAAATGAGGAACCTACTCCAAAAAACATGATGATCAATTAAGGAGATAATGACGTGAAAACCAAGTAACACTAACCTTCACCGAAGGTGATCTTCTTGATGGTTCCAGCACCTCCATCTCCTTCAATTATTTCAACAGACTTAACTGCATTGGGAGCAATCTTTGGAAAAAGGTTGTCTGCATCAAGAACAAAAGCCTTGAACAGCCTAGAAGGAGGAATAGAGGAACTGAACTCTGATTCATAAGATAGAACAGCCATGATGATCACTAAAATGGTTCATAAAATGATACCAAAGGAAGAATGAAGACTTGGAATTTGGTTCTGAAATTTGAAGAACTTTTCAGATGAAGAGAAGTGAATACTAGAGGGTGGTATTTATAGACTTGGTGTGAAGTGAAGGGTTGCCCCATTGGAATGTGTTGCATGCTTCCAAATTTCTATGGAAACTTCTATTTGGTCAAATAAAAGTTTGGTCCAAGCTTCAGAAAATAAATATAAAAAAAAATTATAAGTTGTTAGAAGGAAGTCAAAAGTTTAAGCCTCCAAGTAGTACTTCAAGTTTTTCTTATTTGAGTTCTAACTAAACAACCTTGATCCATATTTTTTTTTATTATGAAAAATATAACCATTTTATAAAATAGAAGTAAAAAAATTTAAGCCTCCAATTACATATTGGTAGATGGAGGTGTCCTCATTTTTTCTGCGCAGAAACTGATTCAAGAAGTAAGGAAACTTTTTTTTTTTTTTTTTTAATCAGAAAGGAGGATAAATGCCAAGGAACTACATCAAAAAGTAGGAAATATTTAATATATTTCTAGTCCATCTAGAATTCCTCTATTAATTTTCTTTAAACTATGAGGGACTTCCCATATATAATTATTGTCAAAAATCAAAATTGTGAAAGCCCAGACAGAGGGAACCTTAACCACAGCTTGGAGTTTTATTCAAGCTGATATACTAATCTTTCTCATCAGTTATATTAATTAATATATATGTAATTATGACAGTCTATATCCACCAAAGTAATCTTGCCATCTTTCATTGACATAGATTTTTGAACATCAAAATCTTCAATGTCCAACACACAAAACAGAAAAAAAGGAAAATAATAAATAACAATAAAACAGGACGAGAAAAAAAAAAATTCAAAAGTTGCTTAATACATATAATCACTTCATGGGTACTTTTGGCACTAAAAAGGAAAATTCAAAACGTTAAAATCTTACCTAGTATAATTGTACATATATATATATATATATATATATCTGTTTAATTCATTCATTTCCTTGTCTTAATTTTTAAAGGTTTATTAAGCCAACTTTATTGTTGTCCTTCGTGTTCGTCCCTAGCTGAATAGTAAATGGTCCGTGTCTGAACAATAAGTCCCAGGTGAGGCATGAGAGGAGCGGTCTGAGAGGTCAAGGGAAGAGAGCAATCATATGACAATAGTAAATTTGAATTAATAGAGTTTTAAAAATTAAAATTTGAAAATGGATAAATTATTTAGATCTAATTCTTCTACTAGTTCTAGATTAAGTACTAGCTCTAGATCATCGCTTAATGGAAATCAAATACCCGATATAATTAATGAAGAACATTATAGTTTCACCTCTAGTGAATCAATCAACCCAGACTGGAATATACCCCCAGTTTCCCCTCGTGAAATCTACCACCATAAAACTTGGTCTTTGTCCTCCTTTAAAAGTGAATCACATATTAAAACTGTTGAACAAGTTTACACAATCAATAAAGATCATGAAACCTGCCAATTACTCACTAAATCAAACATCAATCAACATTTAAAAGATGGTTATAAATTTATGCACATAGGCTTAGTCCAAATAGGAATCAAACCCCTAACCAAATTAGGAACCAATTCATCTATACTACTGTGTCTTAGAGATGCAAGCTTTAAAAACTTTAATCAAAGTGTTTTTGGAGTTATAGAAACCAGTTTATGTAATGGTCCTGTTCATTTTGACTGTTATCCCAATTTTCCAGTCAGTTTAACAGACCCATGCATATTAAAGGTCTTAACTCTTAATTTAAAAACTTCGGGTTATCACTTTGACGAAGGTCGTTAACCCCTAGCCTTAATTTACAGAATTCATTACAAAGTCTCAGGAACTAATATGAACTTTAAAGCTAAACAACATAATGCTAAAGGTCATACTATGTTAATCCAGAGTCAATATCAAGATTTAAATATTCAAATTCCTAAATTAATCAAATGGTCAGATGTTAATTTACCCTCTGATTGGGTATTAACTGATGTCCGAAGTCCAACACCTATTCAAAATATATTAACCAACACTGAGTTCATCTCACAATCTGATGATGGATCAGTTCGAATCTCTTTTGATAGAAATTCTAGATCTAATCAACCCTTAGGAGAAACCTCCTCCCGAAGATCCCTTAATCAACCAATCATCGAGTCAGTCTCTTCTGATAGTATATCTCGAAGAGATCATGAAATAGAAAAAGATTTACAAAGAATTAAAATTCAAGAATTGGAACAACAACTACACAAACTAAGATTAGAAAATGAACTTAAAAATCTTAGATTAAAATCAATTCACCACACTGGACAAGTAAGTCAACCTCGTTACAGTGATGAAGAAATCCAATCCACACAGTCACCCACAGCTTCAGATTTTATAGATCCCCAATTAAACACCTTAGATACACCCTTTAAACCACATTGGAAACAATTAAATCAAGAAATGATGTCTGATAAAAATCACGACAAACTAATCAAATATAGACAATCACACACTAGAGAACAGAAAGAAGAAATTTGGCAAACTTGGAAACAAACAATGTTACAACTTAAATTTGATATTAAATTTTTTGATTTTCTTGAAAAATTCTACTATCCCTTAAACAATTTAAAAACTTTAACAAAAGAAAAATGGATTAAATCAGATAAATCCACAGTCCTGTCTAGTCATCCTCCAGTTGAGAAAATAATCATTCCCCATTTAAATAACCAAGTCATAGCTTCACCCTTTAAAACTTCTACAAATGAAAATAACGATTTAATTAATGAAACTAGGAAAGTTATTGAACAAAATAATTACACCAATCAAAGTCTAATTACAATAGGTAAACAGTTAGACAAAATAGAAACTAAAATTGATAAATCCTCTAAAGAAGAAATTAAACCTCAACCACTAATAAAATTTCCAGATATTACAAAAGTCCCAACTCTTCCAACTAAAACTAATCAACTGAGTCAACTCTTAAAAGAATTACAATTAAAAACTTCAAAACATGAAGCCTCTTCTTCTAATCTAGCTACCATCAACAATAAATCTTCTTCTGATACAGAATCAAATCAATCTTCCTTAGATAATCATATTAATAGACTTAAAAATCACAAACCAAGATTTAATAATTTTAAACAATGGAATAACAAACCATTACCCCCCGAATTTCAAGAATCCACCTCTAAAAATCAATTCTCTGTTAGTTCTGATAAATTATACGAATGGAATATAGACGGTTTAAAAGAACAAGAAATATTAACCAAATTACACCACATGTCCATGGTTGCTAATAGTTATTTTACTAATCAAAACCTTCCCCAACCTGAAATTGTTGAATTATTAGTCACAGGTTTTACTGGTACGTTACACTACTGGTGGGAAAAACATTTAACAGATCAATCTAAATCAGAAATCATTCATGCCGTCAAATTAGATGAAGAAGGATTCCCCATATTTGACGAATCAATAGGTCAAGGTGTCCCTGACGGTGTCAATACCTTGTTAGCCACAATCATTAGACATTTTATAGGAACCCCTACAGCTGTCACAGAAAGAATTCATAGTCAATTAACCAATTTACACTGTCCCACTCTTAGTGATTTTGAATGGTATGTCCAAACATTTACCACTGGAATCATGATGAGAGATGATAGTAATCAACCTTTTTGGAAAGAAAAATTTATTAATGGTCTACCCCAATTATTTGCTAGAAAAATCAGAAATGTCTTAAGTAATGATAGTGGTCACATAGACTACGATTCATTAACTTATGGCGATATAGTCTCAATAATCAAAAAAGAAGGATTAAAAATGTGCACTGATATGAAAATAGCTAATCAACTAAATAATGATAAAAAGAAAACTAAATACGAATTAGGAAACTTTTGTCAACAATATGGTCTATCTACTATAGCACCCTCTAGGCAAAACAAAATCAAAAACAAATCATACAAGAACACTCTTAGACATAATAAATATTCACATTCTAAACCTTATTATAAATCTCATAAGTTCAATAAATCTAATCCTAATAAATTCTATAAATCAACTAAACATAAAAAAGATTCAAAAGATAATACTAAAATTAAATGTTTTAAATGTCATAAATTTGGTCATTTTGCTAATAACTGCAAAGCTAAGCAAACAATCAAACAATTAGAAATACCAGAAGATCAAAAACAAAACTTAATCAATGTTTTAGGTCTACATAACACAGATAGTGAACATAGTGAAAACAATATTTACACTGAATCAAGTTCTGACGAATCAAGTATTCACACTAAATCAACTAGTGACACAGACAACCCTAAAATTACTTTAGGATGTTTAGATGCTTGTTGTCTAGATACCTGTTGTAATCAATCACTTAGTGTCTTAACTACTTCTACAGAAGATGAAGATATCATTTTAGAATTACTTAGTAAATTAGAAAATCCTGATGAAAGAATATAATACATGAAAAAATATAAAAAGATAATCACCGATAATCACAAAGAAACAAATCAACATCATAAAAGTACTCAAAAAATATGTTTAACAGAAGCCTTACAAACATTTAATAAATCCAAAAATAAACCCATCACTGTTCAAGACTTACAAACAGAAATTAAAACAATCAAGTCTGAAATTAAAGAATTACAAATGGAAAATCATTTAATCAAACATCGATTACAATTTATTCAGGATAATCCTCATCATCCTAGTCAACCTGATGAACAGGAAGAAGGATCTTCCCATCATAATTGTATAGCTTCAATTCAAAAAATCAAACTCAGAAAATGGCATATTAAAATCACCTTACTCATAAAAGATTTTCAATTAACAACAATTGCACTTTTAGATTCAGGTGCAGATTTAAATTGCATTCATGAAAGTCTTATCCCTAATAAATATTATACCAAAACCAAAGAAAAATTAAATTCTGCTAATGGTAGTAAAATGGATTTAAAGTATCAAATTAATCAAGCCCATATTTGCCACCAAAATGTTTGTTTTATCACCTCCTTTGTTCTAATTAAAAATTTAATAGATCCAGTCATATTAGGCACCCCTTTTCTCTCTTTGTTATACCCCTTCACCACAGAACATGATGGAATCATCAGTCACCCTTTAGGTGAACAAATCAAATTTAAATTTATTCAGAAATCAAACAATATACACCAAAATTCTAATTTCATTCAACATAAAACTAAACATCTACATTATTTACAGGATGAAATTAAATATAAACACATCGAAAATCAATTATCTACTTCTTATAATCAACAAAAAATCAATGATTTCCAACAACATTTAATCAAAGAAATCTGTGCAGACATCCCTAATGCCTTTTGGCATAGAGCTAAATATATTGTTAAATTACCTTATATAAAAGATTTTGTTGAAAAGAATATCCCTACTAGAGCTAGAGCTATTCAGATGAATCAAGAATTAATGGAATATTGCAAATCAGAAATTAATGATCTTTTAAATAAAAAATTAATTCGTCCTAGTGAATCCCCTTGGTCTTGTTCTGCCTTTTATGTCCAGAAAAATGCTGAACTAGAAAGAGGATCCCCTAGATTAGTAATCAATTATAAACCCTTAAACAAGTGTCTTCAGTGGATTAGGTATCCTATTCCAAATAAACAAGATTTAATCAAAAGACTTAATCAAGCTACTATTTTTTCAAAATTCGATATGAAATCAGGATTTTGGCAAATAGAAATCAATGAATCAGAACCTCCACCTTGGTCTTCCACCCATACTAAGCTTGTTCAAGAAATCAAACTACATGTCAAGACTCTTCCTTGTCTTGGCATCCCTTCCCCTTCTGCATTTAAAATTGTTCAAACTGATGCCTCCGACATAGGTTTTGGAGGAATTCTATTACAAAAAATCAACTCTGATTCCCCAGAACAAATCGTCCGGTTTCATTCTGGAACATGGACATCTTCTCAAATCAATTATAGTACTATTAAAAAAGAAATTTTATCTTTAGTATTATGTATATCCAAATTTCAAGACGATTTACTTAATCAAAAATTTTTAGTTCGCATTGATTGCCAAAGTGCCAAATATATTTTAGAAAAAGATGTTCAAAATCTTGCATCTAAACAGATTTTTGCCCGATGGCAAGCTATCTTAAGCGTTTTTGACTTTGACATTGCATACATTAAAGGAAATCAAAACTGCATACCTGATTTCCTAACCCGAGAATGTTTACAGGAAAAGAAATCTCTCTGCAGGATTATCATGCCTCCCAAGAAAAAGGGGTCATCAACCCCAAAGGAATCCTTGATTCCTTCTTCCAATCAAACAGGATCGTCTATCCCACTTTCTCCACATCACACCCAATCACCCCATAATCAACCACTCCCCGATGAGGATCAAATAACCACTAATCACTCCCTAATTCCCATGGAATCAACTCATCTTTCTCATCCTATCCCAATCAGACAAATCAATTACCAAACTGCTTTGACCAAACCATACAATCTGTATAGTTTAATGACTAGCCAACCATTCACTCCTCTTAATCAATCACAAGCCAAATCAACCCCTTATTTTGATATCTTCAAACAACTCTTATTTTACATCGAACCTCCTCTTACTAAATTAACTTCTATCCCCCAAATTATTAATCAATTTTTACCGCCTAATTTTCATTTCATACCCAAATCACCTAGCATGACTCTAAAATACTATACTGCCATCCTCAACCATACTCAATCAGCAACCATAACCCCACTTTTTGACAAAAACGATAATCAAACCATTATCTCCAACAAACTTTGGATCCACAAATTAATCACTCTAGAAGAATGGAACCAACCAGCCTATAAATCAAAAAAGATCACTTATCCTGGTGACGTCCCCATGATTCCCTACACCTATACTTATTATGATTATATGGATGCTTGGGAATATATCTTCTATCACCAAAATGAATCATTTAATCACTCCTGGTTTATCAGTTGGGATTCAAAATTTCAACGAAATTTCCCTAGCTGGTTTTTCCAATGGTGGTGTGATCATGGTCCTAAAAAGGAACATCTTCCATCACAAATTCAAAACTTAATCAATCATTTTTACAAAAAATATCAAATCACTTCCAAAGAAATTGGATTTCCTATTGAATTAATTTTTATGTCTAAATATAAAGTCTCTTGGATATTCAAATGGCAATATTCTAGAGAACAGGATATTATTCACCGAATTCATTCAGTTAAATGTTGGGATAAATGGAATTCAGACCGAACTCAAAAAATGGTCATGGATGAATTTCCCATTTCTCCTCCTAAACCAATTAAATCATCATGTAGTCAAACTTCCAGTAAATCAACTAGATCAAAGAAAGAAATGCTTGCTCACATTCAAAAATTAATTGAAGAAGTGGACCAATTATCAGATGACTCAGAAACATCTGATGATGCCTCCAGTCAACCTATAGCAGAATCATCCAAATCACAAGGCATTTTTGGCACAAGATGGGCTGACTACCAAGACAGTCAAGATCCATATGATTTAGGGTCTGACTAAATCATAATCACCAGAAGGAATCTTTGACAGTACAAAGTTACTTTCAAAATTCCACCCACAAAAGCAGATCACGAGACTTACTGTTCAATCACTATTCATGAACAGTAAAAGGAGCCGAAAGCATATCACTGTTCAATCAACTATTCATGCACTGTTCACCGACAGAGCACTGTTCAATCACTGTTCAATCACTATTCATCAACAGGAACCGAGCCCTCCTTTGCCTATTTAAAGGAGCCCCATTCCTCTTCCAAATCAAGTTTTGTTGAAGGCAATATTGAGAGAGAATTAGAGAGTTTTCTTGGCAGAGTTTCTCCTCTTTTCTTCTTCTCTTTATTCCCCACAATTCTTCAATAATCAATTGTAATCAAAATATTTGAGTGTTAGTTTGAGTGTTTTGTAATCAATTGAGATACCAATTTTGTGGATCTCTCCATAATCAAGTAAGCATTTATCATTCATTTATTTCATTTAAATTATATTGCTTGGCTGGTACAACCGCCTTCAATATTATTGTTTTCATTTAATCAATTATTTTAATTATTTATTTTCATTATACTTGGCTGGCTTTGCCGCCTCTATATATTATTCATTCAATTCCTTCATATATATGTACAATTAGACCTGCATAATAGGTTTTTATAGCCTGCTTTGCTAAAAGTGCTATAAAATGCTCTCCAGACGGTCACGTCTCTTATAGAAAAGTATGCAATTCAGATATATGCGCATTAGTTTTTGTCTAAGAAGAGTGTTAGTTAGCACCATGGTGCTCGGTTTTGCGTAGCTTTCATAGAAAGAAATATTGGAATCTAAAGTAAACATTTCTATTTTGAGCTAGAAAAGATAATTGTTCTTGGAACAGAAAACATTCATTGGATAGTTATTCCTAGAATTGGAATTTAAGAAACTAGGAAAAGTAGAAGGCTTTGAAATTTTGAGACAAGTAGTTGGGACATGGGAGGTACTTTCAAATTACATTTCCATAGTTTTCCCCTATTTTGATACTCTGCTTAATTTTTCTATGCAATGTTGTTGAACAAAGTGGAGCATTACTATTTGCAAGTAATATAATTTCTGATCAATCACCAGATGTTTTTATTTGACCATACAAAAACAAATACAAATCTTCACACTAAAACATTCTGACAAAAAAGATTAAAGAAGAAGAAGAAGAAGCACAAGCCATTGATTGGCGCAACAACAAAAAACCACACTTCAATGAAAATGACACAGAGGAAAACATCATAAAACTGGTTTTAGTTGTAGGCATCTGGATTCTCTTGGAGGTACTTCTCAACAACCTTGAAGAGATGAGCAGCCTTTTCTTTCCCTGCCTTGATTTTGTCTTCTGTGATTTCATGGTCATCGGCCTTGGTGTGGTATTTGCTGACGCTCTTGATAATGGATCCTCCATCAGCCGCTATAAACTTGTTCTCATAAGAGATTTTCTCAAGTTTGTCTGTCAAGGCATCACCTTCGATCAAACTGTAGGCGTAGATGAAGTTGTCTTTATCAACTGTTTCAATCTTTTGCTTTGAATAGTTGAAGTGGCTGCCTGCAAATCCATACAATGAGAGAATGCGAAACTGAATTCGAAACTTGGCGATAATCTTAAGTACTTAGTTTTTAATGTTTGAAAAGTACTTCCAAAATAATAAATGAACATGATGATCATAGAAAAAATTGATATAAACTAAGTAACATTATACTAACCCTCGCCGAATGTGATCTTCTTGATGGTTCCAGCTCCTCCATCTCCTTCAATGATTTCAACAGACTTAACCGCATTAGGAGCGAGCTTTGGAAAGAGGTTGTCTGCATCAAGGACAAAGGCCTTGAAAAGCCTAGCTGGAGGGATAGAGGAAGTGAACTCTGATTCATAAGATAGAACACCCATGATAGTTAATAGGGTTTAGAAAATGAGATCAAAGGAAGAATATTGAAAAGTTGAACCTATTGCTGAAACTTAGAGTTTTTGTGATGATGAGAAGTGAATGCCAAAACGTTGTATTTATAGAGTTGAGTTTATTTCAAGGCTTAATTTAGACATGCAGTCGTTAAAAAGTTATTTTATTAATGCTTGCAAATTCAATATGGAAGATTTTATATGGTCAAAGAAATCAGCCTTTGAATGTTGATTCTAAAAATAAATAAATAAATAATAATAATAATAATAATAATAACCTTATTAATGTATGAGAAAAACACTTCCAACAGTCTCTGGCTGCTAACTAATTTCACAAATAATATAATTCTCTAATTTCATTAGTTTCGAGAAATTTAAGGCCAATAAAAATATTGTTGTCAAAAGAAAAAAGAGAAAAGATAACAATTAGTGAATGGTTAATAATGTCAATTCCATTGCTGCTATTGGTGGAAATCATGCTTTAAGGAGGCCTAGCAGTGATATCCACAAGCAGTTTTATGGCTAAAACAAATAAAAACTCCAAGCCTCCTTAAAATATATATGAACAGGCTGTCAACTAAACTAAATTATAATTGGTAGCAAAATATCCTTCTCAACTAAAAAATTTAATGATAAAGATGTGACCAAAATTTATTTCTCGTTCAACCACGTATAGCTGATGATTTTAGTTGAGTAACTAAATGTCTGAAAACAATTGTATGTATTATACTGCAAATATTCTTGATTTAGAGTAAAAGAGTCGGTCACAAAATTTTGCTCCATAATAATTAATGGATGATTTTGGAATTGGAATTGCTGTTCAAACTTTATTTATTTATTTATTTTTTTTTTAAGATGGTGTTCTCAAAGGCAAAAAAAGTTATTATGAAAGAATAAAAATCAGGGATTCTAGATGGTCTACTGTATGAGAGTGATTTGGTGGAAAGGTTTCGTAAATATAATTGAATAATATTGACTACGTCAAGCAAATCAAAGAGATGGAATGAGTAACGTAAACTAGAGTGAGTTACGTAAACTAAGCATGATATATAAAAAGTATCCCATTGGATTAAGCTGGTAGCATATCAATTTTGTCACAAAATAATAAAAAAGTAATATGCTAGTTATATGAGAACAAGAGAAAAATGAGAGTAGAATACTGATGGTCAACGTTGACCGCAAGTTCATAAACCTTTTACGGTCGTGTTTGAAAAAGAATCATTTTCTTTTATAAGTAGTCAAAATATATGCATTATGAAATATATTTTACAGAACCTATCAATTAAAGTATATTGGTTAACTTTTTTTTTTTTATCTAAATTAAGATAATGAACCTCAAAATGATCATTCAATTGGAAATGGTTCCTCAATGCAAGTACATGTGGATCATTCATCTCAGTGAGTAATTTTGGAATTTGAATAGAAAATTCTCCCCCCCCCCCCCCCCCAAAAAAAAAAAAAAAAAAAAAAAACAAAACAAAACAAAAAGAAGAAGAAGCTTAAAACTTTTGTAGAATCTTATACATGGACAATGTGGGACCAATTTAGGGTTGTTGATTCTTGTTTTGTGTTTGGTCAAACAAATCGACTTTCCAATTGATCCAAAAAAGGCTGAGTTTCTGTTAGAGGTTTGCTTTCTCTCCCAAAGGCAAAAAGCTTTTAGTTGTTTAATAAGTTCATGTGGATTGCACATAGTTGATATGATCATTTTCGGAGTAGTTATTGGATCATTTTATTTGTTCTCTTTTTTTATTTTATTTTATTTTTTTTTGGGTGGAGGGGGTCGTGTATTACAAACACCAAAAACCACTGTCAAAAGAATATTAAAAAAAGAAAAAAAGAAAAAAAAAGAAAGCATTTGACATAATTACTCTTTAAATTAATTAACATTGTTGCTCAATAGAATCTATAGAAGTAAATTTGACTGAGGCTTTTAGATCTGGAAATTATTGTCGAAGGGAGGTTGATGCAAAACTCTTAAAATATCCTTCATGGTTTCTTAACTATTAAGAGTTGACATTCATTTGAATAGTAGCCATTGAAAGTTATATGCTGTAGGTTTCCCCAGTTTTAAACTCTACTTTTGCTATGCATTTAGTTGAAGGAAGTGGAAAATTCACCATTTGCAAGCAATATATTTGGTGATCACTCACCAGATGCTTTTATTTTATCATTGTAAAAGAAATACAAATGTTAAAAACTGAAAGCCCAAAAGCAAGATATTGATGGGCATAACTGTAGGAAAACACACTTCAATGAACAATAAAACTGGTTTTAGTTGTAGGCATCAGGATTCTCTTGGAGGTATTTCTCAACAACCTTGAAGAGATGAGCTGCCTTTTCTTTCCCTGCCTTGATTTTGTCTTCTGTGATGTCGTGATTGTCGCTTTTGGTGTGGTATTTGCTGACGCTCTTGATGATGGATGCTCCATCAGCTGCAATAAACTTGTTCTCGTAAGAGATTTTCTCAAGTTTGTCTGTCAAGGCATCTCCTTCTATCAGACTGTAGGCGTAGACGAAGTTGTCTTTGTCGACTGTTTCAATCTTTTGCTTTGAATAGTTGAAGTGGCTGCCTGCAATTTCATGACATTAAAGCAATAAGAAAATGACTCCAAAAATACATGATGATTATGATTGAGATAATGATGTAAAAAAACCAAGTAATCCATACCTTCACCAAAGGTGATCTTCTTGATGGTTCCAGCACCTCCATCTCCTTCAATGATTTCAACAGACTTAACTGCATTAGGAGCAATCTTTGGAAAGAGGTTGTCTGCATCAAGGACGAAGGCCTTGAAAAGCCTAGCAGGAGGGATGGAGGAAGTGAACTCAGATTCATAAGATAGAACAGCCATGGTGGCTAGAAGAGTTTGAGAAATGAGATCAAAGAAAAGAATGAAGACTAGGAATGTGTTTCTGAAATTTGAATGAGTTTTTGAGGTGGAGAAAAGTGAATACTAGAGGGTGCTATTTATAGAATTGGTGTGTGAAGGATTGCCCTATTGATATGTCCCTTATAGGCTGTAGATCCAATACTTCTATGCATGAAGTTTTTGCAAAATCCTTTGCATGCTTCCCAGTTTCGCATAGAAACTTCTATATGGTCAAAGAAAGTTTGCTCATGAGGCAAAAAATAAATAAATAAATTAACAAATAAAAATAAGATATTGATAAAAGGGACTTAAAAAGTAAGCCTCACAAGTACAATAAATCAAGGTTTTATTTATTTGAGTTCTGATAGACTCAACAACTTTGATCTGTACTTTTTCTATCTCCTTATTATTTATTTATTTATTAAGCCGTACATGTGAGAACCTCTAGAAACCGTGAGGTACATACTGTCTGAACGTGCAGAACCTGCTTCATATATGTGAAGCAAAAGATTGATGCACTTGACAAATAATACACCACCGTATTAAACTTTAAATCTAAAGTCAAATACCAATTTATAATAGTTAACTGGCATTCTATTGGCTTTTTCTTTCATGTTGACTACTTAATTATTAATTTGTATTATACATTTGTTCAAGCTTACGTAATAGTCAATATATGTAAATATATATTACCTGTTTTATAATTTTTATATACAAACAATATTGGACCAATTTACACATGTTGGTTCTTGTTTTCTGTTTGGTCAAACAAATTGCCTTTCGAAATGATCCAGAAAAGGCTTGGTGTAAGTGGTGTGCTCTCTTAACCAAAGACAAAAAAAATTAACTGTTTAATAAGTCCATTTGTGGATTGTACAAAATTGAGGATCATATTTTGAGTAGTTATTTAAGATGTAAAAGTTGGAGAAGCTTTGTTTTGTTTTTAAGTACCGATTTAAAGTATGTTTTCGTAGTGCTTCTAAAACTCTTAAAACCAGTGCCAAAAATTAGTCCTTTAAATTAATTAAAAGGGCTATTGATTCTGTTATGTTTGGTTGCCTTTTGGTTCTTAAACCTTTTGTGTTTTTCTTTTGGCACGTTGGATCCTAAACTCCATTTTTTGGTGAACTTTGTTCGCTAACCTATTCGTTTTAGTAATTTCGAAACATGCAACAAAATCATAAAATCATACAACACCATACGATCCTTGCATGTTGCATCAAGTACACTACACGTGTCAAAAATGTTAAAAAGTAGACAATAAATAGTTTGAGGACAAAAGTACATCAAAACTAAAGTTCATGAACCAAAGTACTAAAAAAATAAAATAAAATAAAAAATTGGTTTAGGGGTCAAAGTGCAACTATGGATATATAATTCGAGAACTAACCTAGTTAATAACTCTAATCAAAATTGTCTAATTGTCAAAGGAGGTTGATGCAACATTCTGAAAAATGCTTCAAAAGTTCTTAATGAACATTTGTGATACGACGCTTGATAAGCACCCTAAGAGGTTTACTGATTGCTTTGCCGCAAGTTCTTTGGAATGCTATCCGAAAAGGTAAATCCCTATTAGGAATGTAATACAATCCAAATTTACTGGCTATGAAGCTAGAAATTCGATTACTATATATGGTGGTTAGGTTAATTTGGTGAACTTTAATTAAAGAAATAAGCTGCAACTATTTCTTCCTGCCACACACAATATATATTCATTGAATGGTAGGCAATGATTGTTCTGTTCTGTAGGTTTCCCCTGTTTTTTACTCTGTTTTTTCTATGCACTTCCTCAAAGAAAGTGGAGCATTCACGATTTGCAAGTAATATCTTTGATGATCACTCAAGTTTTTATTGAGTAAAATTTTAGAAATGGAATGTTTTCAATTCGGCATTCTGAGAAATAAAAAAAAAAAACAAAAAAAAAAAATTTCCCTAAAGCCAGATATTCGGTGGGCATAACTATTGGAAAATGCACTTCAATGAACAATTTGTAGAGATAACATGGTAAAACTGGTTCAGTTGTAGGCATCAGGATTCTCTTGGAGGTACTTCTCAACTACCTTGAAGAGATGAGCAGCCTTTTCTTTCCCCGCCTTGATTTTGTCTTCTGTGATATCATGGTCATCGCTCTTGGTATGGTATTTGCCGATGCTCTTGATAATGGATCCTCCATCAGCCGCTATAAATTTGTTCTCATAAGAGATTTTCTCAAGTTTGTAACCATCATATATGTGGTAACCATCATATATAGTAGTTTCTAATTTCTAGCCTTGTAGCCAGTAAGTTTGGATTGTATTGACTTCCTAACAGGGATTTACCTTTTCGGATAGCATTCCTAAGAACTTGCGGCAAAGCAAGCATTAAACTCGTTAGGGTGCTTACCAAGCGTCGTAACGAAGTGGTCAAACTGTACGCATAAACGAAGTGGTCTTTGTCGATTACTTCAATCTTTTGCTTTGAATAGTTGAAGTGGCTTCCTTCAAATTCATGACATTAAGGGAATGAGAAACTTACTCCAAGAAATATGATGATAATGATGATGATGAAGGAGATAATGATACAAACCCAAGTAATGAAGGATCAATATTGACTTAGAAGATTCTAGAATTAACTAGTATATTTGATATACTTGGTTGGAAGTTGAGCATTGGAATTTGTGAAAAAAATATCTAAAATTGGGGATGAGAGCAAGGACATAGTGGAGAAGTCTAGAAGCTTTGAGAACGCCAAAGCAACCGACTTTGTCAAGTATAAAAGGAAGCTTTGGCTTCCTTGCTTGGTGAGCTACACAAGTGAGCTCCAAGGAGGCTCTCGGTTGGTGTGAATGAAAGAGCTACTCAATTGAGTAGAGTAAGCTCTTAGAAAGAGAGAGCTTTCATGTGTTAATAAATGTTAAGAGTTGTGTTTATGTGTTGAGTCTTAATTATGTGTGTGGGTTCTGCTGCATGTGTATGAGTATTTTATATTATATCAATGTATTTGCTTGTATAAATTATTAGTATAGTAGAATTAATTTATTTTCTCCCCCAACAATTTGATATCAGAGCGGGGTAAGATTCAATGGGATAATAGTTTAAAGGGTTTAGTAAGTTTTGGTGTCTTGCTTGGTATAAAAGAGTGGTATGTAAGAGTTTGTTAGGGATCAAGGCATGAGCATTGGTGACCACAATATTGGAGGAAACGGTCAAAGACCGTATGGTGAACGGTTAGAGACCACAAGTGCCAGAGGATGGTCAAGGACCATAAAGTTGTGAGGCAATCAGGGATCGCGGTGATGCATGGAGGCAGTCTAGGACTGCAGTGGCAAGAGGTGGTCAAGAATCGTTGTTGGTGGAGCTTCGTATGATCGTGCACAATCTGGGATTGTGGAGCTTGCTGTTTGGGACCAAGCTTGTTTGGTGCGTGAGCGGACCACCAAACCACGATGAATGACCTTCAAAAGATAGAAGGTATGTGGAAGCTCAATAGCATAGATTACAATATATGTGGTCGTTGCAGGGATAGAATTTCTGGGAGATCGTTGGAGGCGACAAGATTATGTCGCTGGTGAATGTCGCTGCTTTGATGAAGTGGAAGATCAAAGCTAGTAAGGCATGTTGGTAATTAAGACTACCATGGAGGGGATAATTTCGAAGCCTACTGGAGATGCCAAGACACCAAAGGAAGAATGTGATAATTTTTCAGCACTCAAGAAGAAAAGAAAGAATGGGAAGTCAATATTGAGGGGGAGAATTGAAGGATCAATATTGACTTAGAAGATTCTAGAATTAACTAGTATATTTGATATACTTGGTTGGAAGTTGAGCATTGGAATTTGTGAAAAAAATATCTAAAATTGGGGATGAGAGCAAGGACATAGTGGAGAAGTCTAGAAGCTTTGAGAACGCCAAAGCAACCGATTTTGTCAAGTATAAAAGGAAGCTTTGGCTTCCTTGCTTGGTGAGCTACACAAGTGAGCTCCAAGGAGGCTCTCGGTTGGTGTGAATGAAAGAGCTACTCAATTGAGTAGAGTAAGCTCTTAGAAAGAGAGAGCTTTCATGTGTTAATAAATGTTAAGAGTTGTGTTTATGTGTTGAGTCTTAATTATGTGTGTGGGTTCTGCTGCATGTGTATGAGTATTTTATATTATATCAATGTATTTGCTTGTATAAATTATTAGTATAGTAGAATTAATTTATTTTCTCCCCCAACAAGTAATACAATCCTTCACCGATTTCCACCACCTCCATCTCCATCAATGATTTCAACCGAGTTCACTGCATTGGGAGCAATCTTTGGAAAGAGTTGGTCTGCATCAAGGGCCAAGGCTTTAAAAAGCCTAGCAGGAGGAATGAAGGAAGTGAACTTAGGTCCATAAGATAGAACAGTACTCATGGTAGCTCAATGAGACTGAAAAATGAGATTAAAAAACAAAATGAAGACTAGTAATGTATTGCTGAAACTTGAAAGAGTTTTTTGAGGTGAAGAAAATGAATACTAGAGGTTGGTATTTATATACTTTGTCTGATGGAATTCCCTGTTGATATTTCCCACAAAAAGACTCTAAGTACTTTTATGCATGCAGTTTTTATAAATTTTTTTCATGCTTCCAAATTTAGTATGGGAACTTCTATTTGGTCAAAGAAAATTTTTACCTGAAGAAAATAACATTAAAAAAAAAATTGATCAAATGAAGTCAAAAAGTTTATGACTCCAAGTAGTAGATAAAGGTTGCCTCGTTTGAGTTCTGATAGACCAACAACTTTGATCTGTACTTATTCTCTCTCATTATTATTGTTTTCTCTCTCATTATTATTGTTTTTTAAGTTCTTGGGCTGTATATGTAAGAACTTCTAGAAACCTGAATCAATTGTAAAGTGCCTTGGCCACCTTCCTCATCAAATATGCAAACAAAAAAAAAAATAAAAACAAAAAAAAATTAAAAAAAAAAAAGGAAAAAATCCTCCATTCAAGATTGACGGTGACAATCTCGTCCCAAATGATATTGCATGCATCTCAGGCTGTTAGGCAAACTCAAATATTCCTTGAATGGAGATGGTAGGGAGGGAACCATCAAGAATATCCATTTAATTTTAGGAGAAAGTTAATTAGTAAATTCATTACCATTTTGAAATTGTTTTTCTTTCTTCCAAATTTTTTAAAAAAATTATAATGTATGATTTATGAATCAGTGAGATGGATGATAAGCTAAATGTGTTGAATGTTTTGCATGTGAAAGCCAACTTCAAGTATGTGAAGCACAAGATTGATGCACTTGACAATCAATTTAGCACTGTATTAAACTTCCAAATTTAAAAGCCAGTGATTTAAAAACAAAAAAAAAAGACCTTTAAATATAAATTTTATATTTGTAATATATTCTGAACTTTTTCACATGAATTAAAATAACAAAATCCCAATTTTATAATGGTCAACTGGCATTCTGTTGGGTCTTTCTTTCATTGGGCCATCCAACAAAGTGAGTAGAGATGGTCCAATATTGATAGGTCAGAGAAGTAAAAATTTGTGAGAAACAAGGTTTGAGCATTTTAACTGGTAAGCCTAAAAGTAGGCACTTTTGTGTTTTTATGGAGGCTTTCCTACTGTTTTTGAAGTGTTTTCTGAGGCAGCATTTCATGAACTGTTTTTAGGTACTATATCTACGTAGTTACAAAGCAATTAATTTTTTTCTCTCTATCTTTTTGCAACTATAATTTCATTTAAAAAAAAATGATGCTTAGCAAATCATGCAAAGTGATTCAACCATGAAAAAGATTTAGATATCTGAGAGAGCATATACATATGAAATTAATATATAGTCCATTTCTTTGGGGAAAAATATATATCTTATTCTACAAGTAATATGCATATAATATCACTAGATTGTGTCACTTTTCTAATTAGCTGTAGTTTTTAATATTAAATAAACCATATAATGTCAATGACTATTACTCTAAATCCTTAAATCTTTATACCACCTTTATATTATTTGCATGCTAAAATGGCAACTACTTTTCTTATATCTATGAACTTGTTATAAAATAATAATAATAATAATAATAACAATAATAATTTACTCATGTTTTCCAACCCATCAAAAGCAAGGGGAAAAAAAAAGAGAAAAATATTACGTCAAGAGGTGGTTATTTTATTTTTTCTGTTTGATAGCCTACTCTGCAAACATGAGTGCGATTTTCTTTGCAATTTTCAGCAAATTAATATTTCATATGCGTGGCATCCATTTGAAATGGTGGTCCAAACAAGACTTCCACATAGATTTGACGACGGAGGTTCCAAATGCATCTCTTTTTGTACCAAAGAAAGTTGAGCAAACAACTAATAATGACTAGATCTTTTAGAAACTTCTTGTTTTTGGTTCTTTTTGGAACTGAACAAAAAAAAAAAAAAAAAAAAAGAAGAAGAAGCCCACCTGGGTTCTCCACATTTTTAACCAGAAAACTATCCTTTGTTTTTTTTTTTTTTTTTTTAAGATTTTATTGTTGCTTATTCTTTTTTTCTTTGTCTACTTGAACGGAAAGAGACTTTGATTTTATTATTCCTAATGTCTTCTGAATCTCAATAACCATCACGAAGAGGGATGGACAAAATCCAATCAAATCCATCCAATTTAGTTCATTTTTAATGGTTTGGATTGAATTTTTACATCAATTGGATTAGATTGGATTCAAAATATCATAAATTATATGGATTGGATAGGTTATGAATTGGAAATATATATCAAATCCAATCCAAATAATATATTATACAATTAAAAAATTATATATTTTTTATTTTTTTCATTTTTATATATTAATTTTTAACTTTTTTTTTCATTTTTATATATTAATTTTTAATATATATATTTTTTTTACATCCCCAAATCCTAAATCGATTCTTGAGTGAATGAATTTTGATGAATGTATTATTTTACATTAATTATTCTAACAATTTTAATTTGATTTTGTAGGAGTGAGATGATGACATTAATGCTTACTACTTGATAAGAGCATGATATGTATCATTTGCTACATTTTCTTCTTGAATATATTATATTATTTTAATTGTATTTTATGTTTGGATAATTATAATTTATTATTTGTATTTTATATTTGAAAATTTTTTTATTTGTATTATATATTTATAACTTAGTAAGTTTCAAACCGATTAATCAATCCAAACCAAACCGATCATAAATTATTTGGTTTGGATTTAATATTTTAATGGTTTAGCTTGAATTACATATTAAAAAAACCGATATGTATGTATTGAATTATATTTCGGTCCAAAACCGAACCAACTCAATCCATATCCATTCCTATTCACTAGGCAAGTTTTTTATGGCCCTTGATGGCTTTTCTTATAAGGACCACTTACCCTATGTTTTGGTCTCTGGTGCTCTAAACTTTGCTACATGTGAAGGCATACGTGAACGTGAACCTCACATACCCAAAACATTTATAAAAACTAAGAAAACTTTGTAAATTAAGCAATTTTCTAAGGAAAATTTGCACTCTCATACACTCTAAAATTTAGGATTTATGCCATTTGGATTATAAAGTTTTCATTTAAGCGATTTTGAATTTAAAGTTTCAAAATCAATATAAATAGATTAAATTTTTAATAAGGCTATTAAATTTAATATATTGACAGCAGTATGACATCATAATTTATTTTTTAAACATAAAAAACTGAAAAAATATATCTTACATTTGTTATTTTTTATTTTTTAATTAAAAAATTATATCTATTCCTTTTGTTTATTTAAATTAAAATACCCACAATCTTAATTAAATATTAAAATATCCACAATCTTAATTAAATTTTTTGAACCTAAAAACGGACCAAAACTAAAAATTATAAAAAATATATATATATTAGATTAAAAATTAAAAATAAAAATATTTTTTTTTTTTGCTTTAATTTTTAATTTTTATTTTCTGTCAAGTAAATTAATTTATAAGGATGCCATAATTCATTTTTCAGAAATAAAACAAATAATTTTTAACATTTATTACTTTTCCATTTTATAGACCAAAAAAAGACAAAGGAGTCTAATTTTTCCATTTGATCAAAAGAATTAAAGACAAAAATAACAATACGGAAATGAATTATGGCCTTTTTTTTCATTTTTGAAAACTTTTTCGATTTGACCAAAAAATGAACCTCAAAAATGAAAAAACAAAAATTAGACCAAAAAAATAAAATCTAGGCCATTTTTCTATTTTTGAAAAAATTTTCCATTTTCCATTTTGGTCTATCCTAATTAATTTTTTCATTTTTCCATTTTTGGCCTCCATTGTTTCAACTTTTTAAAAAAATTTACCTCTTTTTAAAAAAAAATATTTATTTTAATTTTTGACATAATTTTATTTTGGTATTTTGATCTAATTATTTTTAATTTTTGGTCTAATAAAATTATTTTTATTAGATCAAAAATTCTAATTTTATGTTAATTTTAATTTTTGGTTGAATTTTAGATCTAAAACTATTTAATTATGATTCTAAATATTTTAATTTAAGTTAAAAAAATGAATGTATATACTTTTTCAAATAAAAACCATAAATATGAAATAGAAAAAATAACAAACGTATTTTTTTCAATTTTTTTAAAAAAATATTTTTATTTTTAATTTTGGATCTAATTTTTATTTTGGTATTTTGGTCTAATGTTTTGTTGATTTGGGCATAGAAAATTATTTTTGAGTTTTGGTCTAATAAAATTATTTTATTAGATCAAAAATTTCAATTTTATTTTAATTTTAATTTTTCAATCTAATTTTAGGTACAAAATTATATAATTATGATTGTGGGTATTTTAATTTAAATAAAAAATAAAAATACAATTTTACAAGTAACAAACCATAAATATGAAATGGAAAAATGATAAATGTATTTTTTTTCAAATTGTTTCTAAGAAAATTATTTTAAAAAAATATCTTTATTTTTAAATTTTGGTCTAATTTTTTTTGGCTTGGGCACAAAAAAATTATTTTAAATTTCTGGTCTAATAAAATTATTTTTATTGGACCAAAACTTCCAATTTTATTTTTGATTTAATTTTGGGTTCAAAAATATTTTATTAAGATTGTAAGTATTTCAGTGAATAAATCTAGAATAATCAAATTTTTTTTTTTATCAAAATTTTGATATTCATAAATTTGCATCTGTTAAGTGGTTTATATTCCCATAAAAATAGGACAATATCAATTTAACAATATTAAAAAACTGTCACATAATTGGTTATCAAAATTTTGATAAAAAAATTTAATATGTGTAACATTGCTCTTAATTTATATCGATTTTAAAACGTCATAGCTGAAATTGTATATATTGAAATCTTAAATCCAAATCGCATAAATTTTAAACTTTATGATACTAAAATGTAATTTTCCTTTTCAATTTACCAAACATAAGAATAATTGTTGTATGGAAATATTATCAAAAATTTACCAAACAAAAGATTAATTTACCAACAAAAAGTTAATCAATTGTTTAATTTACGAAACATTGCACAATGGGCCCCACATGTCGTTCACAAAAAATATTACCGAACCGATAGAAAATGAACTTTTTTCCTTAAATTTTAGATTCTCACCAAGAATAACACGAAGTTGCCTTTTAGTGCATGAGTCTGGCAGTGAAAGATAGGTGCCAATCAAGGATTTGGCAAAGGATCATGAGCAGTGAAAAAAGGTTCATTAATTAATTTGGAGGCAAGATATATTAATAATATCGACAACTATCATGAAAATAACTAAGCAAATGAGAAGGACAAGCATTGAAAAAGAGAAAACCAGAATTAAAGGTTTTCATCCTATTTGAATAATTCATGAATGGATGGAGAAAGGTAAATTTATCTCTTTGTGTAAGTGTCACTAAATGAGTGATGGGCAGCCAAAAAATGACACAAATGCTAGCCTGTCTGGATGTGCGAGTGCCAATTCCCCAATATTGCATTATTTTGTTTTGGAATTTGGATGGTGATCAGGCACCTTTGGGTTTGCAATTCAATTCACTGAATAATTGGTGCAATTCCAACCCGAATTATATGTAATATTATTATAAGCTTTTGAAAGCTACTTATTTGAAAAAGGATAAAAATACCATTTAAAGACAGAGATGGCATACTAGTGATAAAGTTTGTCTGATGCTGGTTACCACAAAGGTGATATGATGCTTCTGCTGCCACAAACTTTTGCATCAAATGGATCTCTATATATATTTATATTTATATGTATGTCTATATATATATAAATATAGTTACTAAAATATATTAGATACTGAATATATCATATAAACATTTTTGCCTTACTTTCTTTAAGTTTCAATTGAATAATATTTGGGATAAAATTCTATGTAAGACTAGATTGTGCATATATTCTTTACTACAGAAACTAATTATTTCTAGCCATACACCAATATCACTTCTATTACAAATTATAATTTTGTTCTTGGAATCTTGCGGTTTAGATTTTTATTTTTAATTTTTGGTAGTGGGTTCACATACAATCTTTTATACTAAAACGAGGTTATTATAATAAAGCATATTGTTGATAATTATTACCCATAGTAAAGATTTAGTTTGAGATCAGATCATATTATGAAATTTTACAAATTCTTATAAGAATTATAGAAAAAAAGGCAAAAATATTATATATCATCACCACCATAAAACATTAATAAATAATAATAAACGTCACATTAAATCTTATAGTGAAAATTGAAAAAAAAAAAAAAAAAGAAAAGATGATTCCACTATACTCGTTAATAGCGGCATGCATGCACGTATGAGACCATAAATATTGAAAAAAAAAAAAAAGTGCCAATTTTCTTTTAAAAAATATGAATATACAATACAATAAACTGGTTACGTTATTGTCATAACCAAAACTTATTTAAAAATATGACAATAAACTTAGGAGAAACCGAAATAGCACTCAATTATGTATTTTTATCTTTTCAAAAAAAAAAAAAAACTTTACATTTTTATATCTATATAATGCTCATTTCTCCTAAAAATAATAAAGAAAAAAAACCAAAAAGATGAAAGTTACATCAGCGATCTCCTGTTTGGTTACGTGGAAAAACCTCACATGGGGAGAAAAAGATATGTATAGGAAAATTAAATTGCATTTGAACACAAACCTTAAAAAGAAATCTCTTTTAAGATTTTGTTTTAGACTCTATGACTTTCTTTTTCAAATCTCACCTATATTTTGAGATGACCAAACTACCAAAGTTGAAAATTATATGCATTTTCAATTTAAAACTGGCAAGTCTACTCAGATTTGCATTAAAATGAAAGGGCATGCATGTATGTTTCTTAATTATTGTTATTATTTTTTTGAACAAATGTCTGTTAATTATTTGATCAAACATAAAAAGTTTCTTTTGATTCACGAAAAAATGAAAAGTTTCATTTGGGATTCTTTACAGCACTACAAAAGTCACAATAAAAATTCTAGTAATGTCACAACTCGTGAATATTCACAAGTGATGTGGCAAGATGTGGCCGGTGAATACTATATATGATGCTAAGCAATTAAATTCTTCCACATAATTCATAAATATTCACAAAATGTGATAGAAAGCATTTTTGAATTAGAACTGTGAATAAATAATATATGTAAGTCATACAATGATTCAATAATTACTAAGCATATAGTTATTATAATAAAAAAATTTACTTTTAAAAGATGCAAGCTTTAAGTTATAAAATAAATTTACTAGTGGATTTTTTCCTTTGCGTTTTTTTTTTTTTTTTTTTTCCCTCTTTAATGTAAACAGGATGGAGGTGATGTTGTATTTCCGTAGGAAAGAAAAGGCAGCTAGCTACTTGATTTCACTCTCTAACAGCATTTCATTATTGATTTCATTCGAAGTATAATAGCATTGTCATTGTAAGTGGAACCACTTTTTTTTTTTTCTTTTTTTCTTTTTTCGGTTTTTTGTGTGTGTGTGTGTGGGGCTTAAGAGGACACCTGTCTCTCCCTTCGATTTGCTCTTCTCTTTATTGGACAGAGAAAACAAATTAAAGTTTGAAAATATAAAAGCCTAACAGTTTTATGGACTCAAAAGATAAAAATTCGAGAAGATTTGGTGAAAGAAACTGGACCTCTTTTTTTTTTTTAGGCTAAAAAAAAAAGAAGAAAAATCTGGACCTTAATGCTTTTAAGTAAAGTATATTTATGCTAGTACGATTATAAAAGGAAATTTTTCAAAAAAAAAATATTATAAAAGGAAAACAAAATTCGTGTTATTATTATTATTTTTTTTATATTTTATATTGACGTTTTAGAAACCTAGTACATACAGTTGAATTCCACCTGTTTGTGAAAATTTGTCACTCTTTTATTATTACTTTTATTAATCCATTTGTTTTTTAATCATTTACAATAATTTTTCATAATTTTTCCTTTTATTTCTATCTTTCAAACCTATAATTTTTTATTTATAAATTTTATAAATGTAAGTGGCTTTCCAAAGAGTATTATTTAACAATCCAATCATCAATTAGATAACATATTTTACACAATAATTTGTAATTATGTTTTTACTTATTTATTTTATAAGAATAAATTTTTAAGCGTATATAACCTATTATTTTGTTTATATTAAAAAAATAAATAAATAAATAAAACCTTTACCCTATGATGAAAGAGATTATAAACTATCTTTGAAATTTAAACCAATTCATAGTACCGCCGAATATTATTTATATTTGATATTTGAGCATTGTTATTTATACTTTCGATAACAATATTAAAACTAGCTAGTTCATGATGGCCATTAATTTACTATTATTAAAATTTTTTAGGACTTTTAAAAAATGATTAAAAATATTTATTAGATAATTATATTTGTATACGGTTTATTGCCATATCAGTTAAGAAACTAGAGGATGAATAACATTTTACTTATATATTTAAGATTATATGAAATCCAAAAATAAATCATAACTCAATCCTTATTAATCTTTACTATAAAATATTATCTTAACTAATCATTTGCCTACTCATATCCACATAGTAATATTCATATTTTATCTTTAAATTAATAATTATTTAAATGAATATTATCAACAAAAAAGTAATAATGAGATTTTACAATTTCATTGTCTGCTTATTTCTTTTGGTAATAAGTTTCATTATCAACTCGTTACCAAGTAAATAAAATAATTATTAATCAGACACCCATTTGTACATTTTTTTTTTTTCAAAGAATGTAACTTTATTTAAAGAAAGAGTAAGAAAAATAATAATATTATTTAAAAAAAATAAAAATAATTAGGAAAAACTTGGATTAGAATGACCAAAACCCAAAACCATAGCAAATGTCCACCAAATCTCTCGGAAGAACCAAGCCAAAGCGAAATGCCCGCATTGGGAACCGGACAGCATTGGAAAGGGTGATGAAAGTCCCCACATGAACACCTACTCTTTACACGTGTGTTCTTTCTGGTCCCACCCTTTTCCTGCCACATGGCACTCTCTCTCTCTCTCTCTCTCTCTCTCTCTCTCTTCCACCATTTCTGCTTCACTCTCCTAAAACAACCAAAACTCTCCCCTACACACAATATATACGCACACCCTCAGAAAACAAATATATAATATTTATATAATTAACATATATATATATATATATAAATATAAAAAACTATCTGGGTATTTTTGTTACATGCCTCAGCAAATACTGTCCAAGTTTCTTCCTTTTTCTTTTCCTAGAAAGTATCCTAGAAAATTTTATTTTTATTAGTTTACTTTAAATAGTTTGTTTTTCTTATTGTATTTAATATAAGGCACAGAACCCAAGAAGGATATATATCTGCATGTAATGTTCATTATTGGCTTCTATGCTGGTCTGGTATTTTGTGTATCATTTTTGAAAAGCTAAAAATTTAAAAAAAAAAAAAAAAAATTTTGTTGGGTAATTTTTTCTTTGTTCATGTTTTATATGTGAAAATATCCAAGTGGGTGGAAAAGGGTTGTTCTATTTTTTTTTTTTTTTTTTTCCTCTTTTGCATGTGATGGTGTTTGAATAGCGTAATGTTTTCTGTTTTGATATATTTGAAAAAGAAACAGAAATCCCAGATTTTTGGATTTTTATGAGCTTGAGAAAATTTTGGTGAAAAAAGAGTGGGAAAAAATATGGCTGGAAATGAGTGGATTAATGGTTACTTGGAAGCTATACTGGATAGTGGTGCCTCAGCCATTGAAGAGCAAAAACCAGTCCCAGTGAATTTGAGAGAAAGAGGGCATTTCAATCCCACAAAGTATTTTGTGGAAGAGGTTGTCACAGGTGTTGACGAATCGGATTTGCACCGTACATGGATCAAAGTGGTAGCCACCCGCAATACTCGGGAGAGGAGCTCAAGGCTCGAGAACATGTGCTGGCGCATTTGGCATCTTGCTCGCAAGAAGAAACAGGTTAATTCTTCTTCTTCTTCTTGTCTCTGTTTCTGTGTATGAATGGCTAACAAAATTGGTAAAAAGTGAGAGACTTTTACGTAGATGCTGTTTGGTTTCAGAGAAAGTGGTTTTTTAATTTTATCAAAGATTCTAGAGTCTTTTTAAAATGGATTGTGGGTGAGGATTGGCTAGTTAAATAAATTTGTTCTTTTGTGTCAGAACTTTTGTGTTATATGTTTCCATATAATTTTTTTTTTTTTTCCTCTTTTCCCTCCCAATTGTTAATTTGAAAAGAATTCTTAATATTTGATGGGTTTGATAGAAAATCTATTGATAATGATATGGAGCTCATGTTGTTATGTCAACATTCGTAACTAACTCCATCTATTCATGAAGATCTCAAGGATAAACTAGTAATAACCTTCATAAATTGCATAAACAGGAGATGGGTTTTTTAATTCACAAGATAAAATTTTGGGCTAAAAAAGTCATAGTTGCATTAATTGATAGATGGATGACATTCCCATTGGTGAAGAATGCCATGAAGTTGAACTAATATGTCACTAACTAGTACCTAAATACTCAAGCACTTGCAAAAATAGTATCAATTCTCTAAAGAACAGATTGACTACTGTATATATATATATATATATTTTTTTTTTTCCATCCATGGTTGATACTGAAAATTTTCAAGGAGACTTTTTCAGTTGTCATTCTTTCCTTGCATCCTAGCTTCAAGTAAGAATATACAAGATGAAACCTTCTTCTTTTTTAATTCAAGATGAAAATTTTCTAGTGTTGCCACACTTTGATGTAGTTGGAATGGGAGCAACTTCAACGACTGGCAAACCGCAGATTGGAGAGGGAACAAGGACGAAGGGATGCAACCGAAGACATGTCCGAGGACTTGTCTGAAGGAGAGAAAGGGGATGCTTTGGGAGAGATGATACAATGTGATACACCGAGGAAACAGTTTCAACGTTCGATTTCCAATGTCGAAGTATGGTCTGATGACAAAAAGGAAAAGAAACTTTATGTAGTCCTTATCAGGTATAATTCTTTATGTTTAAAGTTAATCATGTTGAAGTTCATTGTTTCAAATTTAAGCTATGATCCAGCCTGCTTTTCATGCAATGTGCAAGCTGTTAATGTTCGAAGTTTTAAAGTCATTAAATATCGAACCAACAAAGTCATTAATTAGTCTGCACATCTGGTAGATGACTTTTGAGTTTTAATGATTTCTTTAATTGCTAGAATGATTTCAAATGCCACTTTTCGATATTTTTCTGTCTTTCCTTATTTTCCATCTATTCCTTGATAATTAGGGGAAAAAAGAATCAATATTGGATCCTTTTTTTTTTTTTTTTTTTTTTTTGTTTTGCCTTCTCATTTCTTTGTTTTTATAATTTTCTGTCCATTGCTCTACATAGATGTTTTGGAATCCTAAAGGCAAGCTTTCCTAGTTGTGACTTGCTATGGATTAGCAAACTGGCAAACTATAAATGTCATCAAAAGATTAGAGTTTAAATTCAAAAGTTTTCTCGATCTTAAAATTGCACGAAAATGTGCCTCTCAGGCAACTATAACAGTTCAATTAAAGAAATTTACATCGACGCATGTAAATTTGTAATTGCAACTACTCTTCATGGCCAGTTTGCATGGTTTGGTACGAGGTGAAAACATGGAGCTTGGTCGAGATTCTGATACTGGTGGGCAGGTAGTTATTCACCACAACATCCTTCCTTATATAGATGTTATTATGATTATGTGTTATTTTCCTCATTTAATCTTGTTTCATGCACTAATGGAAAAATAATAAATAGATCAAATACGTGGTAGAACTTTCTCGAGCTCTTGCAAGGATGCCTGGCGTTTACAGGGTAGATCTCTTCACTCGCCAAGTATCTTCTCCGGAGGTTGATTGGAGCTATGGTGAGCCAACTGAGATGCTAACGGCAGGCCCTGAAGATGATGGAGTTGATGTAGGAGAGAGCAGTGGAGCGTATATTATAAGAATTCCCTTTGGTCCTCGCGATAAGTACCTCAGCAAAGAATTACTCTGGCCCTATATTCAGGAATTTGTAGATGGAGCTCTTGCTCACATTCTTAATATGTCAAAAGTTTTAGGCGAACAAATTGGAGGAGGCCAACCAATTTGGCCATATGTTATTCATGGTCATTATGCAGATGCAGGGGATAGTGCTGCTCTTCTTTCTGGCGCTTTAAACGTCCCAATGGTTCTAACGGGACACTCACTTGGGAGAAACAAACTTGAACAGCTTCTGAAGCAGGGCCGCCAATCAAAGGAGGATATCAATTCAATGTATAGGATTATGAGGAGGATAGAAGCAGAAGAGCTTTCACTTGATGCAGCAGAACTTGTCATCACAAGTACTAAACAGGAGATTGAGGAGCAATGGGGACTTTATGATGGGTTTGATGTCAAGCTTGAGAAGGTTTTGCGTGCACGTGCTAGACGAGGAGTTAATTGCCATGGACGCTACATGCCAAGGATGGTGGTAAGTATCTAGAAACTAGAATTTGTTTCTTTTACATTTTGTTAATCTTTGCTGCCTTGTTTTAGGATGTTTTGACAGATGGGATTAACTGAAAGGGGAAAGGAAGAAATTTTGTTTTTGAAATTTTGTTCATTTCTATGCTGCTCACTTCCCCTTATATGCCTTGTAATCCCTTGTACTTCATGTTTTGAGTAAAAAATAATGCTTCCATAAATCAGATCTCAAAGTAACTTAAGGATTGAATTCGTCTAGTGAGCTTTTTCTGCCCTTATTTTACCTCCCTTTTTTGAGATGTAAAATATAAATATTGGCATGTCCATGATTACTGTGGCGTATTATACGTTAATATGGCACGGCTACATTGGCATTGATCCAATGGAATTCAATTTGCAGGTCATTCCTCCTGGCATGGACTTCAGCAGTGTTGTGGTCCAAGAAGATACCCCAGAGGCTGATGGTGAACTGACACAACTTATTGGTGGTAGTGATGGAATGTCTTCTCCAAAAGGACTTCCTGCAATATGGGCAGAAGTAAGTGTCTGATTTGTATTATTATAATTCCATACTGACTAATTATTTTATTTCTATGTAAATTGAAATAAACATATTTTGGTAGGTGTTTCGCTTTTTTACAAATCCTCACAAACCGATGATATTGGCTTTATCAAGGCCAGATCCAAAGAAAAACATAACCACTCTTTTGAAAGCCTTTGGAGAATGTCGTCCCTTAAGAGAACTTGCTAATCTTGTAAGTTGATTTATCTAATTACTCGATTAGACTATTTAATAATGTAATTCAATGTTTCCAACAAACTAATATGCTTTAAACAGACATTGATAATGGGGAACAGAGATGATATTGATGAGATGTCTACTGGTAATGCTAGCGTGCTTACCACAGTGTTGAAACTGATTGATAAATATGACCTGTATGGACAAGTTTCCTTTCCTAAGCATCACAAGCAATCTGATGTACCCGAGATATACAGGCTTGCAGCAAAGACAAAGGTTAGCCGAAGTTGCAATTTCTAGACGTAGCTTTATTATTATTTTTACATGATGAATAGCGTTGTAGTTGGAATATGCAGGGAGTTTTCATAAATCCAGCATTGGTGGAGCCTTTTGGACTTACTTTGATTGAGGTTGATTTTCCACCTAATACTGTCTTTTCTTGTGTGATCTTTGTTTTGTGAGAACTTATGATTCAATTTATGTTTTGAAATTTATGTAGGCATCAGCACATGGGCTTCCAATGGTGGCTACCAAAAATGGTGGACCAGTTGACATTCATCAGGTAAAGACCTCTGTCACTTCCTATATCCTAATCATATAATATGCAATTTGCTACTTGTTATATCTAATGAAGTCAAGCTTCCTTATATCTCATTTTCCTACAAGGAAAATACCAAAATAAAAATAACAGAGTAAAAATTTCAGGATCTTTTTGGTCATAGTTTGTTGTTGGAAACATCGTTATAGATCTGAGTTATCTACTTTCTACTTTCTGTCTTCCCACCAAGTAAATGCACGCAAAAGAAGAGGAGGTAGAGTGTATCTGACTAAGATTACCAAGTAATGTTTGTTATTTCTTGTGGTTTTTAGGCCCTCAATAATGGTTTGCTTGTGGATCCTCATGATCAGCAAGCCATTGCTGATGCATTGCTTAAGTTGCTATCAGAGAAGAACTTATGGCTCGAGTGCAGAAAGAATGGTTGGAAGAACATACACCTCTTCTCGTGGCCTGAACACTGCCGCACGTACTTAACTAGGATAGCTGCCTGTCGCATGAGGCACCCACAATGGCAAACTGACACCCCAGGTGATGAAATGGCTGCTGATGAGTCTCTTAATGATTCACTTAAAGATGTACAAGATATGTCTCTTAGGCTCTCAGTTGATGGGGAGAAGAGTTCGCTGAATGGATCTCTTGATGTGGCTTCGACTGGTGGTGATCCTGAGCTGCAAGATCAAGTGAAACGGGTGCTAAGCAAAATGAAGAAACCAGAATCCACTCGAACTGATAACAATAGTGGTAATAAAGCTGCTGACAATGTGCCAGGAAAGTATCCCTTGTTAAGGCGGAGGCGAAAGTTGATTGTTATAGCACTTGACTGCTATGACAGCAATGGAATGCCTGACAAGAAGATGTTTCAGATTGTGCAAGAAATAATTAAGGCTGTTCGATTAGACTCCCAAATTGCAAGAATCTCGGGCTTTGCTCTATCAACAGCTATGCCAGTGTCAGAAACATTAGAGTTCTTGAAGGCAGGGAAGATTCAGGTTACTGAATTTGATGCATTGATTTGCAGCAGCGGAAGTGAAGTGTATTACCCTAGTACTTATACAGCAGAAGATGGGAAGCTTTTCCCTGATCCAGATTATGCTTCGCATATTGACTACCGTTGGGGTTGTGAAGGTTTAAAGACAACCATCTGCAAATTGTTGAATGCCCCTGAAGATAAAGGAAAGAGCAACCAGTCTTCAAGCCCCATTGAGGAAGATTCAAAATCAAGCAATGCACATTGTGTCTCATATCTAGTGAAGGATACCAAAAAGGTAGATCAACGTTGGTGTTGATAGTGTAGAAAGCTTGGTTCTAAATTTTGAAGTATACTCAAGGTGGTGTGCTTTTGCAGGCAAAGAAAGTAGATGACTTGAGGCAGAAGCTAAGGATGCGAGGGCTTCGTTGCCATCCTATGTATTGCAGGAGCTCAACAAGAATGCAAGTTATTCCACTCCTTGCCTCTCGAGCACAGGCACTTAGGTACATTTTTCATTCTTTATAACATAAACTCTGAAAATTATGCTCTGACGTCTTTACATTTCAGGAATCTATGATCTAATTTGGATACATTTGCTTCTGATTTTTAGGTACCTTTTCGTCCGTTGGAGATTGAATGTAGCTAACATGTATGTCTTCCTTGGTGAAAGTGGAGACACCGATTACGAGGAAATGATATCTGGGAATCATAAGACCATAATCATGAAAGGCATGGTGACCAAGGGTTCTGAAGAGCTGCTAAGAACACCGGGAAGCTACCTTAAAGAGGATATTGTTCCTCCTGAGAGCCCACTTATCACATATTTGAGCGGCGAAGCAACAGCAAATGAGATTGCTAATGCTCTCAGGCAAGTTTCTAAATCTGGTGCTGGAATGTGAGTTGATGATGGTAATATATATATATATATATATTCTTTTTGTCTAACAAAAATTTTTTATGAAAAATATTTTGCAACGCATTTTTTAAATGCGGGTTGAGGCTATATTGGAGCAAGATGATGGCTCCTATTTTCAGAAAATTACTATCATGCCTTTTTTTTTTTTTTTTTGGGATATTTATATACAAGTTGAGTTTATTGTGGCTCTCTGTCACAAATTTACAATGATGCTGATTATAAAGACTTGGGAGGATTTATAAAATGGCAGAAAAGGATCAGTGTTGATTTGACGTGGTTATACAATGTGGGTTTTCATATTTTCCAGTTGTCTTTGCTATATATTTGTTCATATCTAATCAGATAATCTATGTCAATGACTTTGACATCCTACAAAAATAGCACCTATTAAAATTTGAAACAGCTAGGCTTTATCTTTTTGTATTTTCTGAAATTTAATATACTTTCTCTTCTGATATGAGGAACTCTGTTTTTCCTTTTTCGCTGAAATGAGGAACTCTGTTTTGAGAAATAGAAGATGAGTGAACGAATTAATTGCAATTAATTTGAAACCCAAATATAACCCCTTAAGTTTTGCTTAGATACGAACAAACAACACAAGTTCTAAAATTCATCAATTGGTTCTATTACAGTTTTGAAATCCATTAATTAGCTCCTTTTTTGCTATCTACAATTGATCGCAAAATTTCAAACCAGTGGTGGCGTCTTGTAAATTGTAACCATGTCAATTAGTAAGGGAGGGCATTACTATTTGGCTGATATAAAATTAAGACAAGTATGTTCTTATGTTGCATTTTTTGGAATATGGCTATTTATCAAAGTTCGTATTTTCGTGTTGTTTTAATTTATGTCAAGCTGCGTTCAATAAAAATTTCTATCAAAGACTGGAAATGAATGAAACACAAAATTTACTCATTATTACGTTGGCAAGCCTTGTTCATGTGCTATTGAAACCTTAACACTATGTTTGAATTGATAGAAGAGGAAATAGAAAAGAAGGTATTTAAATTTTTTAGTTGGATAGTTAAAATGTAGTGGAAAGGAAAGGAAAAAGAAGGAAAGAGAATAAATTGATTATTTTATTATACTAAGGTTTGTTTTCCTTTTAAAATTGGCAAGAAATTGATAAAAAATAAAAAATTTTAATAAATTTTTTTCAATATTCCAATATAATCTTATTATTATTATATAAAAATATTTATTACTTTTTATATTATTTTCTTTTTTTATTTGTTAATCATCCAAACAACAATTTTTACTAAATACTTTCATTCCTTTTTCTTTTCTTTTTTTTTTCTTTTCTTTCTTGTTAAGCTTATATTGTATTTCGTTTTTCTCCTTTCAATTCAAATATTGTTAAAATATAGTGTAAAACAATTACAACAAATAAATAAAAATCAAAACAAAATACGCAAAAATAGTTGTAGAATCCACCATCTCTACTAACGCTGCTTAACTATCACAATCTGAAGAAAAATATACGCATGGATGTCGTCCTTATTTTTTTGTAGACATCATAAATACATGTGTTGTTGGTGACGGTTTACTAAATATTTTAAAACTAAAAAATTTGGTTAGACAAATAGCAATTTAAAACACTTCATATTACCATATGTTTGAATATAAAATGAGATATAGCTTCCAAAAAATCAAAATTTTCAAATATATAAATTAAAAAAATATTATTTATCATTATTATTAATTATTATCTGTAATATCCATATTTATATGTCATGTCAATTATTAATAGGTTTATGTTAAGTATTTCATTTTCTACTTAAAATTTTAGGTTTAAATTAAGTTGAACGTGAATGCATCTCTATTTATTAATTAACATATAAATATGAATTAATGATAATAGCCAAAAATACTATATAGCAATATAATTATGTGTAAATTAACACGTGCAAGAAGTTATTGGTAGTGCAACCGTACCTATAGCTGCTCTGTTATGCACTTTTATTGGAATGAGCATCTCTTAGAACTAGTAGTAAGTAGGAGTGGGCTCGGTTCGGTTCGGTTTTGTGAACTTTTTTAAACCGAATTGATCGGTTCGGTTTGGGTTGGGTACAAAACCGAACCGAACCGAATGAATATTTTTCGGTTTGGGTTGGGTTCACGGGTTGGGCCGGGTTGGGCTTTCTGATGGGTTTCGGTCCAAATTTTTTTATTTTTGGTTTAGGCCGGTTTGGACCTTATGATGAGCTTCACTTTCAGCCCAATTTTTTTTATTTTTGGTTTGGGCCAGTTTGGACCTCATGATGGATTTCGGCCCAAACTTTTTTATTTTTACTATTTTGAGATATGAATTTTGATACATTGAGCCAAAATTGTTAAAAATCTCTTTTAAACCTTTTTAATTATCAATCTTTAATTATATTATTATTCATGCATTATATTTTAAATTAAATATCTTTTTCAAACTATTATCTAACTTAAATAATTTTAACATACATTCACCTAAGTAAAAATACTAAATAAACTAACTATTAAGCATCAAACATGTGAAATAATACAACATAAAACTATACAACTACAATACAAGTTTATAGCTATCACCTAATTATACAAATACATCATACAATAACAAATAAATTCTCCAACAAGTTTACAATCAATATTAGTTATAAAATAGAATACAACCATATTTGATATCTTAAACTTCAAAATTAACTTAGAATTTAATAAACTAACAATACATAAAAATAAAAATTATTTTAAATAGTCTTCTTCCACACACTTCATTCCACGAGCAACCACCATCAACCACAATCCCATTATCACAATATGCCATGCAAAGCCATATTCCATTCATCCTTCAACAAGCATTAAAATTACACATTAAATATTAAATGTAACTAGCAATCAATAAACTTAAGTGCAATTTAGTATATTACTAAAATATTATCTAATTTAAAAAATAATTGGAATTAACAACAAACTTACCAAGCAATCATAGATCAATTAGATAGAGGTAGATTTTGTTTTGTAACACAAGATGCTCCTAAACAAATTAAAATATAATATTAAATTAATCAATAAATACTAAAAAGACGTTGTAAATATTACTAAAAACATTTAAAAAAATATTACTAAAAACATTTAAAAAGCTCTAAAAAACATGATAAAAATAAAATTACAAATAATTAAAAAAAATCGTACCTGATTCAATAGAATCATAATATGCAACATCCTCAATTGGTACTTCAACTCTATAATCATATCTCATAGGATTTGATTTCAACCAATTTTGTGAACAAATCAAAGCCTCCACCATCTTTGGACCCAATGAACTTCGAAATGCATCAAGAATACGTCCTCCGGTACTAAATGCAGATTCAGATGCTACTGTAGAAACTGGAATGGCATATACATCTCTTGCAATTTGAGATAAAATTTGATATTTTGTGCAATTATTTTTCCACCAAGCCAAAATATCAAATTTCTCACTCTCCACATCCTCACATGGATCAAACAAAAATCTATCAACCTCATTCTTTATTTCCAATACATTTTTCTCCATTTTTCTTTTTTTAAATTGTGATTCTTTCAAACGCCGACGATCATCTATACTTCCATCATCCATTGAATCCACCATCATCCCACTTTGTTGTGCTTGTATTGATTGATTATCATTAGGATTAGACACTTTAGAACTCTCATCCATAGAATCAACTTCTTTATAAAAGTCATAAAGATTATATAAAGTATCTTTCACATCCTTAGTCAAAGATTCAACCATACCACTTTCATAAGCATCCTCAAAAAGATATGATACATATTCTAACTTATATCGTGAATCAAGCACAACGGCAATAAGTAACAACTTGTTGACATTTCCAAGTGAACCCCAATATTTCTCAAACTTTGTCAACATTTTCTGTGCCATATCAGCCATCAAATGGTTTTGACTATTACTCCATTCAACAAGTGCATTATACATCAAACTCAATTCATGAAAACATATATTAGAAGTAACAGTCAAAGAGACACTAAATTTTAAGGTAACCTCATAAAAAGTAGCAAGAAATTTCACAAAAACCCTTGCACTATCCCAGTCTTTACTTTGAGGTGGCCCAGCTCTCTTCCTTCCAACTTCATCCTCCTCAAAATATCCAAGAAAAAAACCATCATCATCTACCATCCTATCAAAAGCTTTTTGATACTTCAAAGCCGAATTCAACATCAAATAGGTAGAATTCCACCTAGTAGACACATCCAAAACCACGGTTTCTCTAAATTCCATCTTCTCCTTGTCTACACATTCTTTAAATTTGGATAACCTTGAAGGCGATGATCGAACATATCTAATAGCATTACGAATTCCAGCAATACTATCATGAATTTCCCTTAATCCAAATGTCACAATCAAATTTACAATATGTGCAGCACAACGAACATGCAAAAACTTACCATCCAAAACATTTCCTTTCCAATAATCTAATCTTTTGTTCACAAAATTAATAGCCACATCATTTGAAGAAGCATTATCAACCGTTATTGTGAAAACCCTTTCAATACCCCATTCAATTAAACAATTTTCTATAACCTTACCAATTGTCTCACCCTTGTGATTTTGGACAATACAAAAATTTATAATTCTCTTATGCAACTTCCAATCATCATCAATAAAATGAGCGGTAAGAGTCATATAATTGTTATTTTGAATGGAAGTCCATGTATCCGTCGTAAGACAAACCCTTTGCTTCCTCAATGAAAACACACTTTTCAAAAAAAATTTCTCATCTAAGTACAATTGAAACACATCTCTAGAAATTGTTCTACGAGATGGAGGTTCATACTTAGGGTTCAAAGTATTACAAAACTTTCTAAACCCTTCCCCTTCAACATGGCTAAATGGCAACTCGTCTATGATGATCATTTGAGCACATGCAAGCCTACATGCCTCTTTACTAAATGTTGTACTTGCAGACACCAAATTACTACTACTACTATCGAAAGAAAGAACTTGTTGGCTTTTCTCCACTGTCCTATTAGGGTATTTCTTGCATTGGTTCATCAAATGATTCCGTAACGTACTAGTTCCACACCTCTTAGTATCACATGCATAATCTACCCCACAATATTTACATTTGCATCTAGGATTACTTGGATCACTATCTGGAATTTTTTCAAAATGTTCCCAAACCCAAGATGGAGCCCTAGAAGGTTTTCTCTTTTGTGTCTTATAAGATTTATCCGATTTTGAAGGTTGAGACTCAGCTTTCTCTGATTCATTTAGATATTCTTCCAATTCATTAATATCATACAAATCATTGTGGTCCTCATCCATCTATAATCTATTAAAAACAAAAAAATCTATTGAAAAACATATAAAAAGAAACAAGAAAACAAAAAGTATAATAAGATTTCATGCACATCCATGTGCAAAGAATTAGTTTTACTTAATTTACTACATTAAGGTGCTTGCTGTTTTTTTTTTTTTTTTTTTTTTTGGTTATCGGTTTACTCAAAAAAGAAAAAAAAATATGTTGACACATTAGAATCAAATCCTTCAATCGAAAAAAACAGAAAAAATGAAAAATAAATTTAGGATCAGTTTTAAAAGATTTAGGAGTAAAGTCCATATCAAATAGAAGAAAAATGTGAAGGGTTTTTAGATGCATATCCGATGACACATTTAATGGTTTGATGTTTTGATTTTGTGGATGCAATCAATATGAGATTCAAACATTGTTCATAATAACTTCATAGAAATCAAATAACACAAATTTCACTTCACAATCTCCAAACTTCACAGCAAACAATTTCACAACCTAAGCTTCACTACACTTTCCAAAACTAATTTTCACCTTCCCACTTCTAATGAACTTCAAATTTCACAAATTGATGCAAAAATAATGAGAAAAAAGTCTAATAACTTACCTCCAAATTTCTCAACCACCAAAATCAAACGGAACTTGGAATCCTATCCTTCTTGAAGTTGTATCTGAATTTCTCAACCACCAAAATCAATGAGGTTGTTCCTCTCTGCAAAAAACATGTGCAAACCATTTTAGATCTGAATTTCCCTTACATATTTACTTTAAAAGAAAGAAATATAAAACTTTTTATGTCTTTTCTTTCCCTACTAAATAAAAAACAGCATATATATACATATAATCTAAACAAATGTTTAATGATTTGTTGAACTGTATGGAGTCTGGACGCCCACGGATTGATTGTGTAGGCAGGTGTCATATAACCAGTTTGCCCAAAATTGAAATTGAAATGATACATAAGACTCATTAATCGAACAGTGCTCAATGCTCATACAGGTTAACAGAAAATCAGCTAGAAAGTATGCCAATTTAATTGATTTACGAATACAAAATTTATGCACTAGATGCTACAATTATTTCAAAATCCTAATATATATATAAAAAAATATTGTTATTTCAAAATTATTTCGGAAGTGGAGATGCTTCAATTGTGGAAGACCTTCCACATCTAATTCTTAAACAACATTGTTAAAACCTGCTAATCCATTGAGATACAGCACTTCGGACTTTTTCAGTAACATTTGAAGACCATTCCCATTAAATACATCGCTGTTATTGAGCTTGAGGTTCAACTTTCTTGCAATTCCAAAATCAACGTATCTAACAAGGACATCTCCAATTACTATGTTATACCTTTCCAATTTCTCACTAAAAATTTCTTCAGACAGAATGCTGGCATCTGGTATCTGTATATGTAAAGTGGTAAGTTTATGCAAACTCTTTAACTCAATAAGACTTGCATTACTCCTTTCACCACCATCTCCTTCTACATCCCAGTCTCTAAAACTCTCTTCCATATCTAACTCTTGTAAATTTATCAAGTTTGATATGGTACCGGGTTGGACCAGTTTAAGGCTGGAACAATGCTTCAAACCTAACAATTGTAGATGAGTAAGTTGACCTATCTGATTTGGTAGCTCTTTAATATAAGATCCCGAAAGGTCAAGGATTTTTAAATTCTTCAACTCTCCAATCATAGCTATATCACTCATATCACAATACCACAAACATAGCGTTTGAAGATTCTGAAAGAAACCAAAACAAGAATCCAAAAAAAAAAAAAAAAGCTATTTCTTTTCATCATCCGAAATTCTAAGCAACCAAACAGTCACAAGACTCACAACTGCACATTTCCATTTCCAGAATCTCGCACTTTTATTACAAAACACACAAAGATTGAAAAACAAAATCACCGAATGCCTACTTTACAAACTGAAAAAAAAAATTGATTTTGCAATACAAATGCTTCACAAAAAGAAATAAAATTAGGGGTTTTTAGAGAGAGAGAGAGAGAAAGAAACTCACTGTGATGTTAAGAAACTACCATTGAAGCTCGAATGGTACCCTTCTCTTCAAATGCCACTGGCTAGATCTGCGAGAAAGAGAGAGAAACAAAGAAGCTGTCCGATTAGTTGTGGATGCCCGACGGTGCCAGAGAGAGAGAGAGAGAAGCAATAATACAATCTGAGATGAGAAATGGCTAACCTTAGAAAATACAAGCTGTCCTGGAGAGATGGAAAGAGAGGAGAGACGAAGGCAGACTGGCAAAGAGCAAGAGATTTCCTGAAGGCAGAGATTTCGACTGGCAGAGAGCAAGAGATTTCGACTGGCAGAGAGCAAGAGATTTCGACTTCGACTGGCAGAGGGCAAGAGATTTCGACTGGCAGAGAGCAAGAGATTTCGACTTCGACTGGCAGAGAGCAAGAGATTTCGACTGGTTTTCTTTTTTAATTTTCAAGCAAATTCCTGGAGAGGTGGAAATGAAAGAGACGAGAGGCGAGAGACGTATGGGTCGGTTCGGTTTGGGTTGGGTAAATTTTCTACCCACCCGTAACCCGAACCGAAAACCACGGGTTCAATCCATATGTAACCGAACCGACCCGCTTAACAGTTAAAAACCAACCCAACCCGACCTAAATAGTTCGGTTCGGACGGGTTGGTCGGTCCGAGTCGGGTTTTGCCCAGCCTTAGTAGTAAGTTGGCGGATCTTTGATTTACCAAAAAAAAAAAGGGTTGGTGGATCTTTGCCATCGAACCATCGCTCGTTCTCATGTGATTTTGTCCTTTTTGTGGTCCCTATCTCTTCTTCATTTTAACAAGTCTGGTACTCATAAATTTCACTTTCAAGTTGTAATCTTTCAAAGTACATAGGTATGGAAATGACCCACAAGCAATGAAAAAAATATCGATATCGATGAAAATATTGAAGTTATGAATTTACAGAAATATCGATGGAAATATCGATATCGATGGAAATATATATAAATTTACAGAAACTGTAAATTTTTAAGATATAAAATAATTAATATAATAAAATAATATAAAAATTCAATAATTAGAATATCATAATAATAAAATATAATAAAATACTTATCCAATTAAACATATACACTAAAATCTTATATATTATATAATAAAAAAACTAATAATATTATTTATTTATTTTTAAATAGATAAAATTAAATTTATTAAAAAAAATTAAATTAAATTAAACACTAAGATAAAAAAAAATAAAAAAAAATATATTAAAATACTATATATAAAAAAAATCATCTATTATCTTTTATATAATATAATATTATCATATTATTATTTTATATTATTTTATTATAAAATATTATCCTATTTTATTTATTTTTTTCTTTTTTCCTTCTCTTTCCTTCCCCCCACGTGGAAGAAAGAATTCTATCTTTCCCTTCGTCTTCTTCCTCCCTCTCTTCTCTGCCACGCCAGATTAGTTAACAACCAAAAAAAAAAAAAAAAAACAAAATTTCCAATTTCGGCCTTCTTCCTTCTCTTCTCTTCTCTTCTCTTCAAACTTCTCCATTCACGGCCGATCTCTTCTCTCCTCTTTCTCTTCTCTTCTTTTCTCTTCTCTCTGTGTATCCCCCATCTCTTCCTTCTTCAGTTCTTCTCCCGGTCGATTACCACAAACCAAACACACACACAAATCAACACAAACACACCCAACCAGTCCGGCCGACATATCCTAGAAATTTCCACCTTCTTCCATCGACAACCGACCGATCTTTCCACCTTATCCACCCAAAACCCGAAATCTTCACCGACAATGGACGATTCCGTCGACTTCCATCAATTCCAATGACAAGTCGACGACACGCGTGCAAGAAACTTCTTCCCCTCCCTGTCAATGTCGGACAGGGTCGACAACCGAAACTGTCGCCGACATTTCCACCGTCTCGACGATTTTTGCTTCCCTGTCCACAAGGATATATTTGTAGACTTCTTTTTTTTTTTTTGGTAAAAGGATATATTTGTAAACTTGTTTAAGCTGGTACAATGTAGAAAATTGGGGATCTCAAGTGACCGCTGTCATAAGTTATTGTTTCAATTGGCATTATAATTGTTGTTGCTTTCTTGTTTTCTTTTTTCCAGACTTGTAAATTTATAATATAATGTCAAATTGGTATATGAAGTAGAATTTAATAAAATCAATCAAATAATACTTGAAAAAATAACTCATATATAATATTACCAAAAAATATATATATATATATATAATATATGTCTATATTATAATTTTTTTTAAAAATTAACAAAAAATAAAATCAAATAATTTATTGATCTTAGAAATATCTAGACTCGCCATGTTTTTTTAATAATCACATTTATCTTTTTACAACTTATTTTTTTCCAAGTTCTTTTCTTTCACTAGCTGAAAGCATATAACACAGTTTTTTTTTCTTTTTTTTTTTTTATGGAGAAACAAACATATGATATTTTTCTTCGAGAAAAACATATAACAGTTAGAAATGTAATATCTATCTTCAAATTATATAATTATTGCATTATTATTATTTTTTTTATTTTGAAGAAAATGAATTTTATCTTTAAATAAATAAATTTCTGCGGTTAAAGAAAAGTGGTTGTAAATTTCTTTTCTTCCTTGCTTCTTGGGGCACTCATGACCCATGTGCTAACTTTATTAATTTTAGCACAAGTTGAGCCGTGAATCCAGCTGAAAAGTTTAAATAATAATCATTGTAATCATGAAAACAAGTAAATATTTGCCAAAAAATAAAATAAAATAAATATATATTTTCATAAAAAGATAAAATAAATAAATACATAAAATAATAAAATATAAATACATAAAATAATAAAATGAAGTTTCCCAGAGAGGTTCCAAAAGGAGTCAAAAACCCTGGCTCTGTTTCATTCTGAGTCATCTCTATAAGAAAGCCATTATCCATCTTCATATCTTTCAAAACTCTCTATGAAACACCAAACCAACCATGTGCGATGAAAGCGGCGGATCAATCTTTCTTCTCTGCTTCCCTTCAACTGTTGGTCTCATAGAAGAGCTTCTATGGAGGTCTTCGACTTCTTTAGAAGCTGAAATGGTGTCACTGTCAGTTAGTGGAGCTCTGAACCATGCTAAGCAGAAGAAAATGGAAGACATGGATTCGAGACAGTGGCTTGGTGAGTTCAAAGATGCTATCTGCTGTGTAGAGGATCTGGTGGGTGAGATCAAATCTCAAGCTTTTCGATGCAAAGTGGAAAAAGGTAAATCTGGAATCTGCATATTGGTTAAGGTATGCAACTTTTTCTCATCTACAATCACTGTTAAGGAAATAGAAGATAAGATAGAGGATAATCTGGGGATGCTAGATTATGTTGTGAGAGAAGAAGATCTATTTGGATTGAGATTATCTGAAACTAGTTTGGTGGAAGAATCTGATATTTATGGGAGGACTAGGGATAAGTTAGCCATGTTTGACTTGTTTTTGTTGTTGTTATATGATGATGAAGGAGGTGGTAATAAAATATGTGTCATTATGGGAATGGGTGGAATCGGCACTAGCACTCTTGGGTTAAGATACTTTTGATTCTAAAAGTATAAATTAGATTGTCCGATAAATTGATATTTTTATATTGGGATGAAAAATTTATTAGAGAATTAATAGTTCAAAAGGTTGTCCTAGCAAGTTGTTTTTGAAAGAAAAAAAATATTTCTTTGTTCTGGATGATGTTTGAAATGTGAATTAATAGTTCATTTGAATATACAGAACATGAAAATAAGATTGTTTGTTACAATATGGATGGAAATACTGCATGAAAGATGGGATGGTTTGGTATTTAAGAAAGATGTTTGGAGTTTATTTCTTAAGCATGCCTTCAATAATGTAGAGCCAAGTGCCTACCCATCTTTGGAAGAAATTGATAGAGAAATTGTTAAAAAATGCAAAAGGTCTTCCTTTAGCAGTAAAACAACTTGCTAGTTTTGTGTGCATTAAACTAAATCCCAAAAAATATTAAATATATCGGACAATGACATATGGGAGGTTTAACTCAAAAGAGTGAAATATTCTTCTAGCTCTATGGTTGAGCTACTATTATTTGCCTCCACATCTAAAACGATGTTTTAGATTCCATGTTTATTTAAGAGCATTGAGCAAGAAATACGTCAAGTGGAAAGCGAGAAGCTCCAATTCAAGCGAAACAAGATACACTCTCTCAAAAACAGGTGCTTCTTGAAGAGCAAAAATCACTCATTGTGGAGGCTGTCATCCTCAGTGACCAAGGAGTCTAGAAGAATCCATCGACTCTTGATGATGTAACATCAAGGTCACTATTTCATAAAAAAATAAAAATTTTGGTTTTATCATGCATGATCTTGTGAATGATTTGGATAAACTTATAGCAAAAGAATCTTGTTTGATGTTTGATGATAATAACTCAGACATCTTTCTAGGAAAGATTCTTTATTTGTTTTGGATTGCATATAAGTTGTTTGATATCAAGATGTTAGAATATTTATCCAGAAAACAAGTTATTCTGCTTTCTTGATAAATTTTAAAACATTGCAAAAATTTCAATGCTTAAGAATGCTTTCTTTGTGTAAAGTTGATACTATCACAAAGTTGCTGAATTTAGTTGACAAATTGGAGCTTTTAAGGTATTTGGATTTGTCTTGGACTGAAATCAAAGAAATACTTATGCAATTTGTAGTATGTACAATTTGCAAGCACTATTATCATATTGTTGTAGTAATTCTGGTAGATGTTAGATTCAATTGGTAATTTGAAGCGTCTAAGGTACGCAGACTTATCACGCATCTTAGTTGAAGAGATTTCATTTGCTGTATGTAAGATCTGCATACTCTGTTGCTGGGAGTTTGGGATCTTGTACTACTTGTTTATCAACAAATGTGACAAGACAATCAATTTGTCCCACTTGAACATCAGTGAGACGTCTCTGCAAATATCCAACTTCTGATATCAGAAATATTATGTGATTTTGTTGTAAGGAAAACAATGGATCTGGTATTAAGTAATGGGGTTGGAAGCCTTGGAAAAGTAGTAACTGTTGATGATATTGTAGATTCATTTCTGAAGAAATGTCAGCTTCAGCTTCCAGTCACACTGATTTCTCTCAAGCTATTCAGTCTTAATAACCTTAAATCTCTTAATGGCCAGGCCTTTAGACATCTGGCTTCCCTAAAAGTATTGATTTCTTTTGCTGTGCTTTACTAAATGAACGGTGCCAAAGAGAGATAGGAGGAGATTGGCGCCCAACATTTCAGCATACACATAAATAACAGTTATACATGATCAACAGTGTACAAAGTATGGACAGACAAGTACTCTGCTTCTCTTCAGTTTTTGAGGTATCTTTTTTTCCTTATGTAGAAGTATTTGTTTTTATTCTTTCTCCATTATGCTATTCATCTGTATCAAATGCTCTGCAATTTACCTTTTTGTCTTAAAAATTAGTCCTGTGAATTTATGTGATTGATTGATGCCTAACCTTCTGCAAAGGTTGGTGGTATCTTCAATTTTGGACTTTTGTTTTAGAGTGTTTCATATTATATTTATGTGCTACTAAAATTATTGCTAGAGGTGATTCAATTTGTATCTAGTCAAGTTCAGATGTTTTTATGCAGACCCATGATACTTTTGTGGTTCCCATAGTGGGAGACAACTACTGTTATTTCCAGATGACAGATCGCTTTCAAATTATAATTGTATACTATTTCTGGAGCAAAGAGCTTTTATTACATTTTTGTGCACTGGGAATCTGCAAGCACTCTAGTCTCCTATGTTCTAACATATCGAATGCATAGATGATGTTTGGGATGGTTTTTTTCATGCTATCAGCTCCAGTGCTTGCCAGAAGGTCTTTCCCATTTCTCTTTCTTATTTGACCATCTAGCTAAAAATGGCTGTTACTACGGCTTGTTTCTAGATTCATACAATCAGCATCATGCAGATATGCCCTGCTTTTTGTGCAATGAACTATTTTACTAAGCGTCCTGAATTCTCAAACTTCGGTGTAAAATATTCAGTTGGAGACCATTTCTTTTTGAAGTGTAATATATGTTATGTGAATGCATCCTTTGTCATTGTCTTGTCACAAAATATGTGATCTTTTAGTAAGAAAGCTTTTATTAATATATGGTCTCAGTTTCATTGTAGGTGGCTCACATTTTCTGATAAAGGAGCTATTGAAAAAGATTTTCATGTCCTTTGTTTATTGTTTGATTTAAGCCCCATATGAAATTAATTGATGTGTTATTCAATAACCATTATATGGCAGTCCATTTCTTCTTATGTCATTCCCCATACAATGTATTGCAGGAGCTCAACAAGAATAAAAGCTATTGGTCTCCTTGCCTCTGGAGCGCAGGCGCAATGGTATACCAGTTGTTTGGATCTTAGTTCAGGTTAGGAACATTATCTGTGAAAATTGTGATCCAGAATCCGATTTTGATCTGCTCATTACATATTTGCTTCTGATTATTAGGTTCCTTTTTGTTCTTTGAAAATTTGAATGTAGGAATTAAGTATGTATTCCTTGGCGGAAGTGAAGACACCAGCGATGATGAGATGAGATTCAGAAACCATAACATCATATCCATGAAAGTTGCGGTGGCTAACAGTTTGGAAGAGAGCCATTAATGAATTTACGAAACTATGGTAGCCTTTTGTAGCTATGTGAAACATTGAGGGATGTCAATAATATATGTGCTGATTAAGAAAAATACAAATTTATCCTGATATAATAATATCAAATATCAGAGAGAAAATTTTGAAGATAAGTTTCAGCATGTAGACACTGATATCAGTTAATGCAAATGTGGTGTTATGGTGCAATTCTAGAATGTGCCACTTTTTCTGAAGGTTTGTATGTTGTGTTAACTCTTATATTGGTCTTTCTGTTCCACAAATTCGTTATTCCATCAAAGATTGGGCATGAATGTAACAAAAAAAACTTTCGTTCATACTTAACAGCAGACCTTGTCAATGTACTATTAAAACCTTAAAACAATGAAACAAATTAATATGAAATAAAAGTATCAACTCACAGAAATAGTTGTGTAACCACGCTATTCTTTCGGAGCCCTGATTTCCAAACAGTGGGGGCAAATGTAAGTAAAGATAAAATGGAACAAAAAATTCTTTAAAAAAAAATGATAAAATAGAACAAGAATTCCTTTTATAAAATTTATAAAAAATAACTGGAAAAGAACAAGCACATTATAGACAACAAAAATGATTTTGTAATATTATATTTTAAATTATCTCAAAAAATATATTTTACGGATTCTGTTTACAAATTTCAATGTTTTTGAAAAAGGAGTTTAATCATAGAAATAATACTTTTCTCAAAAAAAAAAAAAAGTAGGAAAAAAGAAATAGTAAGAGAAAAATGAATTATTTTTGTTTGATATATATTATATTATTAATACTTAGCATTTGATTTTCAAAATACACAGATATAATCAAATTATAATAATGATTAAGTGTGCAAGATAAAAAATACAATTTAAGATTCAAAAGAAATATAATTAGCTCAAATAAATAACTATAAAAAAATTAATGGAAAGTACTTTTTTATATAATAAATGAGTGTAAATTCTTTGTTATAGTTTTTAGGTGACAGAAAGTTTTTTGACTTTTTTTTTTCTTTTTTTTTTTTAATTTTTGGAAAATTAGTAGGAGAGTATTGTATTAAAAAAAAAAATCGTAGAAGAATAATTTTGACAAAATTTGAATGTTAAAAATATGTTTTTTTGAAAAAAAAAATATATTACTAAGAAAAACTTTGAATAAGAGAGGTAATTGCTTAATAGATGCTAATTAGAGGAGGATAATTGAGAAAGAATTAAAGAGATTTAAGCGCATTACATTACATAATTAACGTTTGCTGAAAGAGTCAAAGAAATCGGAAAAGCTGGGAATTTTATGAGAAAGCAAGACAAATTGAAAAAGAAAGAAAATGCAAGAAACTTAAGGGAAAGTTTATTGAGAAAAGCTGAACCCTCTTTTACCATGTTCTTTGTTTTTTTTTTAAAAATATTATTTTTAAAATAAAATATAAAAAATTATTTTTTATTTTATTTTATGAAAATAAAGAAATATTTGACCAATGGTGTTTAAAAATAATTTTCAAAATTAAAAAAAAAATGTTTGATTAAATAATTTTTAATTTTTTTAAAAATAATTTTAGTTTTTACCAGCAATTTATTTCTAGTTTGTTTATATATTTAAAGGTATTTGTGATTTTTTAAAATAGATATTTTAAAAATATTATTAAATAATTTAAAATATAGTATGCGTATCGAAATTTACAGTGTTAATAGTGATAAGTAGAACCACCTATTTACATTTGGTAGATATATAAACAAAAGCTCGAAAATCCAAAGTCCATCTAAAAAAATAGGGTGTCTAAACTCAGCTTGCACCCGAGCTTATCCAATTTTTGTGTTTTATAGATTGGGCTGGAGCTTTAGATTTTTAATATAAATCTATCTTGAAATCAGGCCCATTGGACTACTAGTCAAGTCAGCTTAAAGTCTAGCACGAAATTCAAGGGGAATTTGGCCCAATATCCTCATAGGACCAAGGTTAATGATTTTTGCCCCCTCACTTGATATCTTTTTTGTTCTACCCCTCAATATCCATTGTAACCTTCAAACAAAAAAGAAATACTTACATATCCTATTATATTTTAAACCAAACAAAAATCAACTTTTTCTAAACGTCTTTACACGAACACATAAATACAAAAAACCAAACAAACGGCTTTACAGGAACACACAAATACACGAAAATTAAAATTTCATAAAAGTGTCTCAAATTTTGCAAAAAAATTGGATGACTGTTCACCCTCGGTAATTCCCGAGGAAATCATCGATAACCAACAAATACCCTCTGGAAAAATTACCGACGGTTTCGTTGGTAATTCCCGAGGGTGTACAGTCCATAACATTTTACCAATTTTTTGGGCCCCACAAGTCCAATAACATGTGTTGAATGCAAAAACATGGCAAATAGGGATTGTAAAATTATGCTAAGTAGAGAAAATCCCAAAATTTCATAAAACTGTATCAAATTTGGATGACTGTTCACCCTCGGTAATTCCCGAGGAAATCGTAGGTAACCAACACATACCCTCTCGAAAAATTACTGACGGTTTCGTCGGTAATTCCCAAAGGTGTACAGTCCATAACATTTTACCAATTTTTTGGGCCCCACAACTTCCATAACGTGTGTTGAATGCAAAAACATGGCAAATAGGGATTCTAAAATTATGCTAAGTTGAGAAAATCCCAAAATTTCATAAAAGTGTATCAAATTTTGCAAAAAATTTGGATGACTGTTCACCCTCGGTAATTCCCGAGGAAATCGTCGGTAACCAACAAATACCCTCTGGAAAAATTACCGACGGTTTCGTCGGTAATTCCCAAGGGTGTACAGTGTATAACATTTTACCAATTTTTTGGGCCCCACAAGTCCCATAACGTGTGTTGAATGCAAAAACATGCAAAATAGGGATTCTAAAATTATACTAAGAGAGAAAATCCCAAAATTTCATAAAAGTGTCTCAAATTTTGCAAAAAAATTGGAAGACTGTTCACCCTCGGTAATTCCCGAGGAAATCGTCAGTAACCAACACATACCCTTTGGAAAAATTACCGACGGTTTCGTCGGTAATTACCGAGGGTGTACAGTCCATCACATTTTACAAGTTTTTTGGGTCCCACAAGTCCCATAACGTGTGTTGAATGCAAAAACATGCAAAATAGGGATTCTAAAATTATGCTAAAGAGAGAAAATCCCAAAATTTCCTAAACGTGTCTCAAATTTTGCAAAAAAATATGATGACTGTTCACCCTCGGTAAATACCGACGAAACCGTCGGTAATTTTTCCACAGGGTATGTGGTTGGTTACCGACGGTTTCCTCGGGAATTACAGAGGGGGTACAGTCATCCAATTTTTTTTGTAAAATTTGGGACACGTTTATGAAATTTTGGGATTTTCTCTCCTTAGCGTAATTTTAGAATCCTTATTTTGCATATTTTTGCATTCAACACACGTTATGGGATTTGTGGGGCCCAAAAAACATGTAAAATGTGATGGACTGTACACCCTCAGTAATTACCGATGAAATCGTCGGTACTTTTTCCAGAGGGTATGTGTTGGTTACCGACGATTTCCTTGGGAATTACCGAGGGAATACAGTCATCCAATTTTTTTGCAAAATTTGAGAACTTTTTAAGCAATTTTGGGATTTCTCTCCTTAGGATAATTTTAGAATCCATATTTTTCATTTTTTTGCATTCAACACACGTTATGGGACTTGTGGGGCCCAAAAAAATTGGTAAAATGTGATTGACTGTACACCCTCGGTAATTACCGACGAAACCGTCGGTAATTTTTCCAGAGGGTATTTGTTGGTTACCGACGATTTCCTCGGGAATTACCGAGGGTGAACAGTCATCCTATTTTTTTAGAAAATGTTAGAACTTTTTAAGCAATTTTGGGATTTTCTCTCCTTAGGATAATTTTAGAATCCATATTTTTCATTTTTTCGCATTCAACACACCTTAGGGGACTTGTGGGGCCCAAAAAATTGGTAAAATATGATTGCCATAGGGTTTCGGTAATTACCGACGAAACCTTTGGTAATTTTTGAATCAAAAACAAATTGAACGTTTTCATTTTTTAATGCCGTTTGATCACTTACTTTGCCAGAATTTATCATTAATAATGCTACATTTAGCATGTTATTGGTTGGAACACACATGATTGAAGTTGCCGGATGGAATTGTTGTGAGTCTTTTACGACGGTGTACAAATGTCAATTACCGATGATGCATTGGTCATTACCATTGGGCAGTAATATCATCCATGCAATAGTAAGAAACATACAAACAACTGAACCAAAAATTGAAGACGGAATGATATGTTATCAAAACAATACGACAGATGAATTTGACAATAAAAGAACACATAAAGCCAACGTCTATTACGCCAAAACACACGTTACGCGGTTGACCAACTAATTGCATTCCTGACTACATTTCATACACATGCATACCACATAACATGGCCTCATTGTCTGCATATAGCATCATGCGATTGATGGGCGTTCGTTTCAGTGGTGCTGTTGGTTGTTAGTGCTATCAAGAGGTACGGCGGCGGAGCATGATCGGCTGCTGTGACCAACCTGTTTGCACCTCCCGCATCTATATTGATGACGCTCCTCTCCTTGAGATTGAATCCTCTTCTTTCTCGGTCTTCCTGACTGTTTGCCAATTTGAGGTGGAAGTACAACCTGGTTTATGACATCATCTGGAGCATGCCACTGACTTTTATCTCCAAGTGGATATATGGTTTCCGAATATGCATCACGGAGTGAGTCAACTGAGTAATGCGCCGAGCAAAGGAAATATGGAGAGATATGTTGATGCTTACATGCTGCAATTGCATGGACACAAGGAAATCCATCAATGTCAAATTCCTTGGTGAGCACGTCTTATTTTCTAAGTTAACAACTCCAACGAACATGCCATGGCCAACAACTTGAAACTCATATAAGTTCATTGGCATAACACGTAAGCCTCTGCCATTATTTGAGCGGTCCTGCATGATTTTTTTCCAACCAATTAGTAACAGGAGTTTGCATTGCAGCAGCGTTAGTTCGACGTTCATACCACCACCTTTGTAAGACATCACGAATGTGATCTAGTAATGGCAAAACAGGTTTATCCCTAGCATCAATAAGCACAGAGTTCATGCTCTCTGTAATGTTAGTTGTCATTATGTTGTATCTATTGCCCGGAAAATGTGATCTAGCCCATTTTGAAGGACTTGCATCCTTGAGATATTGTACAGCTTCAATACTAACCCCTTCTAAAAGCTGCATGACCTTATCAAAATCCTCAACAATATATGCTCTAGCTGCATCATTAAAAGTTGATATAATCGCGTTGATATTACCTTTAAACTTCTTAGCACGTAAATTTGTACCAAGATGATATGTGCAGTGGCCATGGTGATTATTAGGGAAAACTGTACGTATTGCTTTTGCAATGCTCTTGTGTCTATCCGATATAAAAGCTATATTCGGATCATCCCCAAACGCTTCTTTAAAGCTCTCAAAAAACCACGTGTAAGCCGCATCCGTCTCCTCAGGGCCCATTCCATAAGCAAGTGGATAAATTTGATTGTTCCCATCCAAACATGATGCAATATATAACAAACCTCTATATCTATTCTTCAGTGTAGTTCCATCGACAGCCACGACTCTCTGCATATGCTGGAACCCTCTAATGCTAGCTCCAAGTGCCATGAAAAAATATAAAAATCTGTTTTGATCATCAGTTTCAATTCGAGTAAACGTGCCCGGATTTTTGCTCTTCAAAACGTGACTCCATAAAGGAAGTTTTGCATATGAATCTTCTGGCGTGCCCCACAAACCTGATAGTGCAACTTCCTTAGCGGCCCATGCTTTGTTGTAGCTTATGTTTACTCCGTAATTAGAGCGGATGTCATGCACGATATCTCGAGGTTTGTATTGCCTTGAAATCCCATCAAACATTGGTTGGATGATGTCTCCGATAACTGAACTTGTTGCTTGACGATGATCCCTTTTAATAATATTTAAAGAGCAAATATGCTCATCCTTGAAGGCCCTAATCATGAAGGCCTCTGTATTATCACCATGTAGTTTGGTAGCACGCATTCGCCACATGCAATTGTCGTTTGCACATACAACCTCATATAGGACTTTATCCGACTTCTTGACCTTGAATTCAAAATTTCTCCTTAGTGCATAAAGACTAATCTTCTTCTGTAGCGCATTCTTACTCGCAAAGATTTGGTTGATTCGAATGATTTCATGGGCATTGACGGATAAGAAGCGATGGTTAACCCTAAGTTCAGCCATGGTTGCGGTAGAATCCTGTCGAATGTCCAAATGGTTTTTGGTACAAGGAGAGGCAAGCACATCATCATTCACATTATCAATTGGACTACTACCATAAGGAGACTCACCATGTCGACTATCACCAGCTGAAAGTCCCGAATGTTGGGTCCAACAAATGTCTCGTAACCCATCAATGTCAAAATCTCGAACACCAACTCGCACCACAATTGGTATAATGCCAAACTTTAGTGACAGCACTAAAAGCATATGGGGCACCTCCATTATAACGGAGACTAATTTGATACCTGGATAAAGTCAAACGAAATGTCTGCGGTGAGTTACAATATTTAGTATACATGTTTCAAATAAAATAATTAAATACCTAGAGTATCCATAAAGAAGTATAAATGTTCAAATATAACAATTGAGACAATAGCTTATACCCAGTAATAATAGAGGAAAGTAGTAAAATACACTTGCCTTCATGAACATTAAGGTAAGACCCAATTCCGTGGCCTGTACCATGCCGATAATCAAGACCATTTTTCTATAGTGGAACTCAAGCAAGAATGTTTAGGGCATTACCTGTAGGAAAATGAACATGTACCTTCCTATCACACAAACTTACAAGAATATAGTCAATACATTTCACTTAAAATGAAATACATAATTTAAAAAATAAAATAAAATACCATTGGTTCCATTAGGAAATTGAGCATTCCCAAGTGCAATATGACCCTTGAGGACCTACAAAATAAAGCAAACAAAATTACTTTGCAAGACTCAAAAAAATATAATAATAATAATGATAATAAAAGGAAAAACAAAATAGATTAGCACTTACTGCAGTATAGCATTTTCAACTATATCACTTTTTAACAAGAACATTTGAAAGTAGTTAATAAAGTAGGAATTAACATATCTATGTCAAAGTTCATTTTAAAAGTGGACAACCCTTTATTTCTCTTGATATATTGGAATTTGTTATGCATCGAATGTCATGCTAGCTTTTGAACGTGGTTGCTAAACTAGGAATTAGCATATCCATGTCAAAGTTCATTTGAAATTGGAAAACACTTTATTTATCTTTATATGGTGAAATTTGCCATGCTTGCAATCATTCCATCATTATTTGATTAGTGTGTATTGAAACTGCATAAGCAGAGTATTGCATGCAAACACATAGAAATATACACAAGCTGTGTACTGACAAATTGTCTGATACGGTTTATGTCCTTTTACATTCCTCTTTCAGGAAATATTTAGGCCACAATACATCTCAACTGGTATCTCAATCAAATGTTAGATGTTGCATAACAACCTAAAAAAACCAAAAAAAAAAAAAAATTGAAAAACAAAAAATGAACTTACAATTGCTTTTTCTTAGTCACTTCGTGTCCCTCCAAGAAGTAACCAGAAACCCCATATATCTCCTACATCCGTACATGCACTAAAAGCTTAGACATCTTTTTTTTTTTTTTTTTTTTAGTTTTATTGTTTTCATAAAAAGCTTTTTCCTCAAAAAAGGGTATATTGACTACTTGTCCAAGAAACAAACAGATGCACAAGTTTCACGGATTACCTGCTTATCCAACCAGACAAGATATTGCACCACTGCAACGCCATCTCGAATGTGTGCTTTTTTCAAACCTTCCAACTCCACTAGGTTCCAAGTTTTTAAATTATCAGTTGTAAATAAGATAAGGAAAAATCAGAATTCAAACTAAATAAATTGATTGCAAAAAATTTATTCATTCTAAGATATCAAATTGCAAATAGAAAATTAAACGTGACATGTTTTTACTGGAAAATGAACAAAAGTCAAATCTTTGGATAAAATCACAGGTTTAATTATATCAAGTTTTTAAATATTTTAAATTTCCTCGTTATAAAGGGTTGTCTGACTATTTGAGGGCTATCTCTAATTTGCATTGCCACCTTGTCTTTTAAAAGGCAAGGTATAAAGTTCAATAAAGCATCTAGGATAAGAAGTAACCATCCTTTGAAAAGAACAAACTTGTAAGAACTGCCAAATTTGAAAATAACTTCTTGTCTTCTACATATTGTCTCAAAAATATGAAATGGACATTTTACATATTACATATTGACATATGTCCAACTGTACGCACCAATCAAAATATGTATCTTAAATATGAACAGAAATCCATGACAAGAAATGCACGGTCAAGTTTAACATACCTATCAAACATGCTCTGTAGTATGCACCAATTTAAGGTCCACTCAAGGGTTTTAGTCAGTATCAAACGACGGCACTTTCCCTTTGAACCAGATTTGACAGTTGGACCAGCACCAGGGACCCATTTTGAGATTGGAAATGCAAGTACTCCCTTGTTAAGCATTCCGATCAAGTAGTTTTCCTTCTGCATCAATTACATCACCACATCATGAGCAGAAAGATCCTTAACCACACAAAGCTGTTGCAAACTTTGTAGCTGGACAACCTTTTCAAGAATCGCTGCCCATGGCATGGTTTGAATTTTATTATCTGTAATATCAAGACTGCAAGAAAAAATCTTGGTCATTGTCCTAAAAAAATGATACATTCAGTATAATCACCACCAAATATTGCTGCATATCAAATTTTGAGTCATACCTATTGTAATAGAAATGACGGATTCCAAGAGTTACTCTTCCTATTAATCATTTTAGAAATTGATTCCTAAATATATATATTCCTTTTTCCAAAAAGAATGTTTATACAAAGCAAAAAGGGAGCACAGGATAAGACAAGCTCGTTTAGTTCAACATTTGATAACCCAAACCCACAGAAGGCATCTGCAATACTTTTTTGTGAAGCTTCCCAAATGCAGGCAAACAAATCAAAACTCTCAGATTTTCACTAGCTATTTGACAGTACCACAGGGAAGAACCCACCCAACCAAATGCAAATCTTGTTGCTGATGCCTTGTCTGACAAGCTTGCATCATCCATTAACACATTCGAAAGAGTCAGTACAAAGAGTAATAACACCTTGGCCTGAAACTCAAAACATTTAAAATTATGTATATAGCATCTAAGAAATTATTCAAAAAATCTAGAGTGATTTCCTAACACAAACAGAGGTCCTTCATTATGAAAGATGAACACAAAATTTGGACAAAGGTATTGAGAAATTAATTATAATTATTATTGTTCAGAAGTTTGTTCTTTCTTCTCTAAACTTTTTTTTTTTTAACCCCTTCATGTCATGACTGTTTAAGAACCTTTTAATGCATTTTACCAATATCTACTCTGCATGGTTACCTTTCTAGGGGGATATATTCGGGTTCTCCAACAAAGGGCTTCTGATTCCTCCCTCAGTCTGCAATATTGAAGACAGATTTTCTGATGAGTACTTAAAGAAAGCAATAGAACAAGATAAATTTCCTTGCTTATGGAATTTATTAATCTGGCACTAATTATAGTTGCATACAGACTTGATACTACATCATAATTACTGCAACAATTGAAAGTCTGCATATACTAACAAATTTTCTACCCAAAAAATGATGGAAAGCGACAAAATGAAAGGAGGTTCAGGACCACTCACTCATTCTCATCTCTGGTGCTGCTAGTGCAGGTGTTAGAGCAGCTGCAGGGAACACTTCAATTGTTGGCACTTAAAAATTTTCCAGAATATGACTTCCTTGGTTGAGACATTGTGAGACCGTTTTGTAGTTGGCTGCAGCAAATCATCTGAGAGGTCTCTGACGTACGCAGCTTCTTTTGAAGCCTTAACAATCTAGAAAAACAGTTTGGCTGATTCTCTGGTTCGCGGAAACATAAAACAAGGGTTGAAGAAACACCAAAGGAACAAAAAGAAATAACAACGAGAAGGTTGAAAAAGGATATTAAATTAAATTTTTGAGTAATGTAATGTTTTTTTTTCTTAAAAAAACAAAAGGCAGAGGAAACGAAAAGACGATGGAGAGGGGTTTGGGCTATTGGGTATTGGATTGCGTGGAAGAAAAAGGAATTTTTTGTAACGAGGTGGCAACGCAATACCCTAATTCTTTTAAAATTCTCTTTCTTCACAATACCCTAATTCCGAATTCTGAACTATCAAATTGAACAGGTATGTATGGAATTTTAGTGACCTGAGAGATAAAACCAGGTTGTTTGGCAAAAAGGCAACTAAGTGAAGAAATCTTCATGAATAAGAAGAGGTGAGCCAGCTTTGGGAGAAAGGTGATGAAGGAGAAGAGAAAGGCCGATGAAGAAAAAAAAAAAAGGAAAAAAAAAAACAGGTAAAAATATTTAATTTTGATATAAGGGTATTTTAGGATTATTGAAAAATAGAAGGGTAAAATAAAAAAAATAAAAGAAGAGGGGGTATATTCAGTTAAAGCCCTGCCCGTGAGGGCAAAGGGCCAAATTCCCCCGAAATTCAACCCTATTAGCTAGTCCGATGTAGTCTTATATTTTCAAATATTTTTATTTAATTTATTATAAATATTTATTACATGTTTTATTAAAAGAAAATATTTATCATATGTTAAATTGTATTTATATATTGTTTGTGATAAAATATGATAATTTATTAAGAATAATCCTATATTCACATAATTTATTAATCAAATATTTAATATCAATGACTTTGCAGTGTATAATGAATTTTCCTTTTATGATTTTAAAACATTTATTAATATATCAATCTTAACAAAATATACACATGAGATAAAAATTAAAATTTTAAATTCGATACTTGTAATTTTACCTATTTATTAAATTATTGTTTTTATTTTATTATTATAAAAATATTTTTTAATTAAAATTTAAAACTATTAAAAAAAATAAAAAATTAAATTTTGGACTTTGAATTTGGTTTTAAATTTTAAATTCAAAGCATAAGCCTGATACCAAACCTGAAATCCAGTTTAATATCCATAGGGTTGGATATTAGGCTTTAAATTTGAAATATTAGACTATTCAAATCTAAATTCTCTTTCCAACCCAAAAAATCCAGCCCGAGTCGCCTGAGCCCAAAGTTTTTAGGGTGGGCGGGCTGGTCAGCTCAAATTTACGTCTTAGTATTTTGGGGAGGGGAATTTGACCCTATACCCCTATTGAAAAGCCCTTAACGAAATCTACCCACCTCCTTTCAAATTTTTTCATTTTACCCTTTTAATTTTTAATATTCCCAAGTTGCCCTTTTAAAATAGAAAAGCTATTTCATTTTTTCCCTTTAACAGGGCATGAAGAATAGAGGAATAGAAAGTGAGAGAGAATGGTGAGGTAGCTACCGGAGAGTTCTTTCAGCTTTGCCACATTCTTTTGGGTCTTGGCCTTGGACTCACTGCCTTAGCATTCTACTTGGTCGACGAGCAGATCTACAACAAAACCCTTGGTCCTTCCTCCTTTTCTTCTTCTGGATCTGCTTTTATTTTGTTTTTATTAGCTGATGGGGAATAATTGGATGGGGATTTGGGATTTTGGCATCGGGGGGATGGGTCAAGGAGATAGGGTGAGTTAACCAGGTGCGAAGGAGTGGATGCTTTGAGATGCAGAGTTTCTTTGTTCATTGTATTATAAGCACCTCAAAACTGAATAGACCATAACTGGATGGTTAGACAACCGTGGAAGTCAATAACATCACAGATATTAATAGCATCATAAAACATCATTTCAAGACCCACCCTTCAGGTATTGCAATATTGGAAGAAGAAAAAGGTAATTGTTAATTTTCATTTGATTCATTATAGGTTTTTATGGTCTTTAAAAGTTATCCGAAAAATGTAAAAGATATGTTATATTTTTGGAGATATAATTTATAGTCCCAATGCCTTATATCAAGGTGGAGATGTTGAATGAAAAATGAATGAGGTTTAAGAACAAAGGGCTGTTTGATAGGAAATATCATTTTTATTTTGCGATCTTTGTGGAAAAAGTAAAACATAGTTTTGGGAATTTTTTTAGAGTATCAATCTTATTTTATGATCTTTGTGGAAAAAGTAAAACATAGTTTTGGGAATTTTTTAGAGGGGAAGCAATGGTTCTTATATGATCATAATGAGATTGTTGAATTTGGTCATAATTTTTCTATTAGCTTTTTAAAATCTTCAAAATTAAAACAAATTTAGATTTGAATAAGATTCTAAATTTAGTTTCAACGATTATTTGTTTTTACGACAATATTGACTATAATGAATATATATATATATATATATAAAATGAAGAAGATATAGTTTTGAGGCAGACTATTATGATTAGCAAGATTTTTACATATATGTACTTTCAACAGTTTTCAATCTTATTTTGACTCTCTTTCATTTCCTCTCTACCTCAAATCTTGCTTCTTCAAATCTGTCTATGAAACAATTCCAACATCTAAGGCCAATGGCTTTCTGAATCCATTGCCTCAACTCCAAACATACATCAAGGTACTTGATTGTAAACTTTATATATATATATATATATATTTTTTTTTAATATGAATTATGAATTATTAGGTAATTTCAATATGTTTTATGATCAACTGGAGATTAACCACTACTTTTTTTTATCTAGTTGGACATGTTGATTGAAAATAATGGGATGTTGGGTTCTTGAAATGTTCCATTGGAAACAGAGGAAGAATGACTTTTAATTTTTATGTGAAATTTCTATTTTATGTGTTGTTATTTTGTGAAAAATAAATGGACTTTTTAACAGTTGAAAGCAAATGGTTCTAACATTTATGGATAGGATTGCCTAAAGGCGATACACAAATCCATTCTTTCATCTTCTATTTTAATTAGTGAAAAAGTAAATTTACGCCCCTATTTTTTATTTCTTTCATGCACAAACTATTATATATAAATATATATGTATTACACGCATTGGTAACAATGGGTTATAATGTTTTTTTCAAAGGATAACTCATGGGCTTGGTTTATCTTAGGATTGCATTTTTCATCTTGCCAAGACATAATAACTTATTGTGGTGATTGGTGGTTCAAAAAATGAGGTATAATATTAAACCAAAAGTATATTTAAATGAACTTTACACAACTTTATTATCAATGAAAGACATAAATATTTGGAATATATTTCTATTTTATTTACCTTTACAGAGTTTTTAGTCATGATTCATTCAAGAAAAAAAGGTATATATTAAATCATAATTTTAGTTCTTAGGTTGCTGCAAATACATATTGATAGCAGAATGTGATGATCACATATTAGAAAATTTTAAGGCCTATTCCATTTTTCTATATTAAGCCCCCTCAGACTATCCCACTTGCAAATTTTGATGATCCAATTGGAAATTTCTCCAATAATCATCAAGAAGATTATATATTTTGGAGTTAATATTCTTTGCCTTGTGATATTGGATAAGAGTCAGACATTATATTTCATTTGTTGCTCAAATTAATATTCATATGTTTTCTACATTGAAAAACATTTAATTTTTGTGGTTAGGTTGAGATACTAGTTTTGTACATTTGAAGTTTGACTCCTAACAAATTCTGCATAATGGTTGCACCTCAGTTGAAGAGTTTTGAAGATCTTCTATCAACTATAGTAAACTCTTTGAGTTGATTATTTGAATTCTACGTAGAGCAGGTAATTCACCATAAGAATTCTGATAGCAGTTATATTTTTTGGTGGTAATCTACCTAAAACAAATTTGCGAATGGAAGGTGTATTTGCTATATGATAATAATAAATCCGATATACAACTGCATTAATGTTGCTATGGTTGTAAGACAAAATTTTGACAACTAAATAACATGAAGAGTGCAAATCTCATTTTCTCAAAAAAATTTATTATTATCTGAAAAATTATAATGCACTGAATTGGTTTTCAATTATTCTCCTCCAATAATGTTAAATGCATATGAATCATTATAGAAATTTTATTGTTTAGTTTCAATTCAAAGCTATGTTATATTCCGAGCTCTATGAATGTCCTTAAAATTTGGCCTCATAAGTTTTACTTTTGACAGCCAAAAACTCAGGAGGTTAAAAAGGAACTCACAGACAAGGACATTTAGGAGGGTTTTGACATTACTCTTACAAAACATAAGGGGCAGGTGTATTTTCTTTGTCCTTGATGTTACATTTATATAATGAATATTGTGTTCTATTATTTATTGAGAGTTCAATCTATTTTATTAGTTCAAATCTTGTAAAATTTCTTTACTTTTCTTTTTTCTTTTTTTTTTCTTTTTTTAAGTAAGTTGTACCATGAAAGTTCAAGGCTTGTATGCGTACTATATACAGCTCCAACATATGGTCCATGTAGGACTTTGAAGCCAATTCTTAGTAAGGTATGCAAATAAAAAAATGTTTCACTTTTGCATGACGTTCAATCTCAATGCCACTATCAACTCTTACAATGATTGATGTCTAATGTGATTTGAAGGTGGCTAGAAATATTTGGGATGACATGATGAAAAACCAATTTTATGTGGTAACATCTCATTGTGTGAAGAAACACATGCTTTACTGTATCTGTCTATTTTAGTGTTGATGCCTCATATAGAATGCAATAACCTCTTTTTAATAACTTTCTTTTATGGCAAGTGATTGACGAGTTTGATCAAAATGTACATTTTGTTGAAACTGATATTGAGGAAAATTCGGAAATAGCAGAAGCAGCTGGTATTATGGGTACACCATGTGTTTAATTTTTAAAAAAACAAGGAAAATTTGAGGTTGTTTTTCTTCTATACTCCTGGTGCTAGTCCAAGTGTCAAATCTGGTTCAAAGGGAATGCGCCATCGTTTGATACTGACTAAAAACCTTGAGTGGACCTTAAATTGGTGCATACTACAGAGCATGTTTGATAGGTATGTTAAACTTGACCATGCATTTCTTGTCATGGATTTCTGTTCATATTTAAGATACATATTTTGATTGGTGCATACAGTTGGACATATGTCAAGATGTAATATGTAAAATGTCCATTTCATATTTCTTAGACAATATGTAGAAGACAAGAAGTTATTTTTAAATTTGGTAGTTCTTACAAGTTTGTTCTTTTCAAGGGATGGTTACTTCTTATCCTAGATGCTTTATTGAACTTTATACCTTGCCTTTTAAAAGACAAGGTGGCAACGCAAATTAGAGATAGCCCTCAAATAGTCAGACAACCCTTTATAATGAGGAAATTTAAAATGTTTAAAAAATTGATATAATTAAACCTATGATTTTATCCAAGGATTTGACTTTTGTTCATTTTCCAGTAAAAACATGTCACGTTTAATTTTTTGTTTGCAATTTGATATCTTAGAATGAATAAATTTTTTGCAATCAATTTATTTGGTTTGAATTCTGATTTTTCCTTATTTTATTTACAACTGATAATTTAAAAACTTAGAACCCCAGTGGAGTTGGAAGGTTTGAAAAAAGCAAACATTCGAGATGGCGTTGTAGTGGTGCAATATCTTGTCTTGTTGGATAAGCAGGTAGTTCGTGAAACTTGTGCATCTGTTTATTTCTTGGACAAGTAGTCAATATACCATTTTTGGAGGAAAAGCTTTTTATGAAAACAACAAAACTAATAAATAAATAAAAAGATGTCTAAGCTTTTAGTGCATATACAGATGCCGGAGATATATGGGGTTTCTGGTTACTTCTTGGAGGGAGATGAAGTGACTAAGAAAAAACAATTGTAAGTTCATTTTTTGTTTTTTGTTTTTTTGTTTTTTTACGTTGATATGCAACATCTAACATTTGATTGAAATATAGTTGAGATGTATTGTAGCCTAAATATTGCCTGAAAGAGGAATGTAAAAGGACATAAACTTATCAGACAACTTGTGTATATTTCTATGTGTCTGCATGCAATGCTCTGCTTGTGCAGTTTCAATACACACTAATCAAATAATGATGCAATGATTGCAGGCAAACACTTAAACTGACAGAGGTGATTGTAAGCGATAAGTTGTAGAGTATCGGCATGGTACAGGCCACAGAATTGGGTCTTACCTTAATGTTCATGAAGGCAACTGTGTTTTACTACTTTCCTCTATCATTACTGGGTATGAGCTATTGCCTCAATTGTTAGATTTGAACTTTTATACTTCTTTATGGATACTCTAGGTATTTAATTATTTTCTTTGAAACTTGTATGCTAAATATTGTAACTAATCGCAGATATTTCATTTGATTTCATCCAGGTATCAAATCGGTCTCCGTTATAGTGGAGGTGGCTCGTATGCTTTTAATGCTGTCACTAAAGTTTGGCATTATACCAATTGTGGTGCCAGTTGGTGTTCGAAATTTTGACATTGATGGGGAACTTTGGGTCAAATTAGGATTGATATCAACAGATCCTTTTGTAGGAGTTGTAATATTTTCTAGATTTTATTCATAAAACACTTGTACATTTTTTTCTTGCTAATTCAGATTTAGTTTTTAGTTTTTCAACATGATTCTCATGTCAAGATGAAGTGTACGGATCCAATTTCATTATTAAATTCTCCATATTTTTTGAGATGTGGAAAAGCAAGAAATAAGAAGGATGAGAATTTGAATAGATAGTAATTGAGTTCTCAAATATTGGCTCTCTAGTTTGGGACCATTTGAACTTGTTTGACTGGTATGCATTGAAATTTAATTAGTTTTAAATTGGAGGCTATTCGCAGCTTGAAAGCTTCTTCCAATCTCTTTTAAAATGCGGCTCCATGGTAGTATGTCCAAAAGAAAGTAATCAGGAGGGAATTAATTGTGTAGTTGTGGAAAATATTTAGATAAATGGATATGAAAGTATCGAATAAATGGAACCATCTTCCATTTCTCATCTACCCTCATTTCTCATTAACTGTCGAATAAAGTGGAAAACATTTTGCATGTTGTTGCATTTAACACATATTAGGGGACTTGTGGGGGCTAAAAAATTGGTAAAATTTGATAATCATAGGGGTTTCGGTAATTACCGATGAAACGTACGGTAATTTTTCCAGCAACTACAAATTGATTACCATAGGTTTCATTGGTAATTACCGAAGGCCCTACAGTAATCAAATTTTTGTGCCAATTTGAGAACTTTTTCAGAACTTTTGGAGTTTTTTTTCTTTAGGATCATTGAAAAATGTATATTTTGCATGCTGTTGCATTTAACACACATTAGGGGACTTGTGGGGGCCAAAAAATGGGTAAAATGTGATTACCATAGGGGTTTCGGTAATTACCGATGAAACCTACGGTAATTTGTCAAGCAAGGACAAATTGATTACCATAGGTTTCATCGGTAATTACCGAAGGCCCTACGGTAATCAAATTTTTGTGCCAATTTGATAACTTTCTCATAACTTTTGGGGTTTTTTCTCCTTAGGATCATTGAAAAAAGTATATTTTGCATGTTGTTGCATTTAACACACATTAGGGGACTTGTGGAGGCAAAAAAATTGATAAAATGTGATAACCATAGGGGTTTCGGTAATTATCGATGAAACCTACGGTAATTTTTCCAACAAGGACAAATTGATTACTGTAGGTTGCATCGGTAATTACGGAAGACCCTACGATAATAAATTGTTTTTGGCAATTTGAGAACTTTTTCAGAATTTTTGGGATTTTTTCTCTTTAGGATCATTGAAAAATGTATATTTTGCATGTTGTTTCATTTAACACACATTAGGGGACTTGTGGGGGCCAAAAAATTGGTAAAATGTGATAACCATAGGGGTTTTAATAATTATCGAAGACCCTACGGTAATAAATATTTTTTGGCAATTTGAGAACTTTTTCCGAACTTTTGAAATTTTTTCTCCTTAGGATTATTGAAGAATGTATATTTTGCATATTGTTGCATTTAACACACATTAGGGGACTTGTGGAGGTAAAAAAATTGGTAAAATGTGATTACTACAGGGGTTTCGGTAATTACCGATGAAACCTACGGTAATGTTTCCAGCCAGGACAAATTGATTACCATAGGTTTCATCGGTAATTACTGAAGGCCCTACAGTAATCAAATTTTTTTGCCAATTTGATAACGTTTTCAGAATTTTTGGTAAGTCCATTCACGGCTTCTCCGGCCTCCTTGACGCTGATTTTTCAAAAGAAACCTTGGCGAGCAACGTTAGAAACTTAAAAACACTCACAAATCCTAGTAGAACCGGAACAAAACCACCATTTGCTAAAGACCCAAATTCTTCCGATCCATCATTCAAGTATTTCTGAAGCAACAGAGAAGAAACAACCATAAGTGAGAAGGTAAAAGCATTCCGATATTTGTAGAAACAAAGGCGCGATTGAAGATGGGCATCGTTGAGCATTAGCCTAAAGATCTTAGCATTGCTTTCTTCGAACTCAAACTTCTTGTCTTTAGATTTGGTCCTTTTTCTAATCTCAGCATTGGTTTTTTATGAGAACCCAGAAGCCAAATCGAAGGAGCCACAAAAGGTTTTCTTATATTAAATCTAAAATAAAGAATATACAGGTCTTTTAAAATTTTTTTAAGGATATAATGGATATTAAAGGGCCAAAAAAAAAAAAAAAGGACCGATGAAGGGGTATATATCATCATAGCCCTTCTAAAAGGGACATTGGGCCAAATTCCCCTTTTGGGGATGATGGCAATTATGCATTTTTGTCTTTTTCCATCCGATGTGTAGAAACTTTGGGGAAAAAAAAAAATATATATATATATATATATTTAACTGGGAAGACTAAAGAAAAAAATTAATTCCTTCAAATTCCACCGCATAGAGATGTAAAGGAAGAAAACGCACACACATAGAGTATTTCTAGTGTCAAAACCGTCCACATACTGTAACAGTCCAGTCTATCCGCATATAATATTGTTCGTTTTGGATCCAGTCATTACGATTTTGTCAAAATGTATCACAAGAGAAAGGTATCCACACTCCTTTATCAGGGGTATTTCGTTTTCCTTTCTAACTAATGTGAAACTTCACACATATGGATCAGAAAAAACACACACACGTAGAGTCTGTCTACTGTCAAAACCGTCCACATATGGATCAGAAAAAAATCAACACTATTTTAACAAAAAATCCTAAAAAACATTGATTTTTCTCTTATACATGTAGAAAAAGCCGATACTTTTTAGGATTTTTTTAAAAATAACATCAGTTTTGTTCCTAATCAGTATGTAGAATGTCCTGATCATAGAATTGCCCTGTTCGTATATATATTCTCAATCCTCAATAATCAATGTAAAAATTTACATATATGCTTATCAAAAAGGTCTCCTCATTACAAAAAAAAAAGAAAAAAGAAAAAAAGGGCTCCTGGCAATATTTACAGAATACAAGAAGATGAAGAAGATCTAACAAAGAGGGAAGACAAAAACATTAAAATAAGAACCCGCTGCCCATATTTCCCCTAAAACGTTTGCTTCCCTTCAGGGGTGAAATGGGAAATTGGATAAATATCAGGGGCAATGAAGAAAAAAACAAAATCCTTTAATTAAAAAATAAAAATAAAAGAAAAAGATGAGAAACAGCTTTACAGCTATGTTCACTTGCAAAAAACGAAACCCAGATTCTCTATGTGATATTAATCTGATTCTGATCCGAGACCTTCTTCTTTTACCTCTTTTCATCTTTCTTTCTTTCAAATCTCTGTGGAAACACCAAAGAAAGCCAGCCATGGCTACTGAACCGTTGGTTGGACCTTTCCTCTCCCTCTTGTCTTCCATTGAAAAGCTGTTTGACTGGTTGAGTTGTAGGGAGGTGGTTGAATTCGTTCGTGAAATGAAACTGGAAAATGAATTTAACAAGCTGGAGATGATATTGTCATCAGTTCATGGATTGGTGTATGATGCTGAGACGAAGCAAATGGGAGACGAAGTTGTAAAGCAGTGGCTTCAAGACGTCAACAACACTGTCAACACTGCAGAGGATCTACTTTTTCAGATCTACTTAGAATGTCAATTTGAAGCAGCAGCAGCACCTGAATTTGCAGGAAGCATCACATCTAGTGTTCCATTCCTACGAAGCCCACACCAGATCCTACTGACAAACCTAAGGGGACTCCAGATCCTACAGACAAACCTAAGGACTTCGGATAGTGAGGAAAGACAAGAAGACCCGCTGGGGAAGCGGAAGCTAAACGAGATCCAAGGTATTCATGTGAACCGAAGAGTCCGTCCGTTGAAACAGACGTCTGGAGGCCCGATAAGGAAGCGCAAGCTACAAGAGATCCAAGATGATAAGCAGAAGATACATGGTATCAAACAGCCCATTCATTACGACCTGGTTATACAGCAGATCCTGAAAAGGCTAGAATTTAGTGTGACACAAAAAGATGCGCTTGGCTTGAGAGAAGGTGTTGAAGTTAAGACAACAACCACATTATCGGAAACTACTAAAACAATGGAGTTGGAGGAAGAAGAAGAATCTTATAATATTTATGGGAGGGATGCTGATAGGGAAGTCATCATTAAGTCGTTGTTATCAGATGAAGATGAAGAAGAAGAAGAAGGTGGTAATAAGATATGTGTAATTCCCATTGCGGGCATCAGCGGAATTGGTAAGACCACTCTTGCGCAGCTTGTTTACACGGATATTGACAATAAGAAACGTTTTGATGTCAAAACATGGATAACGGTGTCCAATGAATACGATGATGATGTTTTCACCTTATCAAAGATAATTTATGAGAGAGTCACTGGTTCAAAGAATTGCTGTATCCGGGATACAGATCAAATTCTACTTGAGTTGAAGGAGTTTTTACAAGGTAAAAAGATTCTTGTTGTTCTTGACAGTGTTGGGAACTTGAATTCTCAAAGCTGGTATGACTTGAAGAGCTCATTCGAATCTGCAGCATCTGGAAGTAAGATTGTTGTGACAACAAACAATGAACATATTGCATCAATGTTGGGTACTGTCACAACTCATTGGCTACAATTATTATCAGAGAAAGATTGTTGGCAGTTATTTTCAAACCATGCCTTCAATAACGTAGAGGCAAGTGCATATCTAAATCTGGAAGGAATTGGTAGACAGATTGTTAAAAAGTGCGAAGGTCTTCCTTTAGCAATAAAATCACTTGCTGGTCTTCTGCGTACTGAATCGAATACCACTACATGGATTAATGTATTAAAAAGCAAAAGATGGAATTTACCTAGAAAAAATTGCAATGTTCTTGGGGCTCTATGGCTGAGCTATTATTATTTGCCTCCACATCTCAAACGTTGCTTTGCTTACTGTTCAATTTTCCCCAAAGGTTATCAATTTCGAAAGGAAAAATTGATTTTATTATGGATGGCAGAAGATCTATTGCTTCCTCAAAATGGTAAGACGCTAGAAGAAGTTGGAGAGGAGTATTTTGTTGATCTAACATCAAGGTCATTCTTTTGTAAAAGTAAATTTTACGGTTTTACCATGCATGACCTTGTGCATGATTTGGCTCAACTTGTGTCAGGAGAATACTGTTTGAGGTTTGAAGACTATAACTCAAAAATCCGTTTATGGAAGGTTCGTCATTTGTCGTGGATTGGAAATAAGAGGCACAGTATCCAGAGATTAGTGGATGTATCTAAAACTAAAGTCTTGTGCACTCTAGTGCGAGTGGATGGATGGTCTGGATTGAATAACGAGTTCTTGATACATCCTGAAGGATTGCAAAATTTCCGATACTTAAGAGTGCTGTCTTTGTATCGAGTTGATGCTGTTACAGAGTTGCTTGATTCAATTGGCAAATTGAATCTTCTAAGGTATTTGGATTTATCTTGGACTGAAATAAATGAAATACCAAATACAATTTGTGGTTTGTACAATTTGCAGACACTGTTATTACAACATTGTTGTAATCTTAGTCACTTGCCAGATTCAATTGGCAATATGAAGCATCTAAGGCACTTGGATTTATCTAACACTCAAGTTGAAGAGATTCCTGACGCATTGTGTAATTTGCACAATTTGCATACTCTGCTATTGGGATCTTGTAAAAAACTTACATATTTACCAACTGGTGTTGAAAGACTGATCAACTTGCAACGCTTGGATATTAGTGACACTTCTTTAAGAGAGGTGCCACCACAGATATCCAACGTGAGATTTCTGGAGATAACAAGTGATTTTGTTGTGGGCACAAACAGTGGATCTAGCATTGAAGCATTGGGTGAGCTCCAAGATATGTGTGATAATCTTAGTATTAGGAGCCTTCAAAAGGTACGAAATGTTGAGGACGATCTGGAAGACAAGAAGTGTATTACTGATCTGTATTTGGAATGGGAGGGTGATACCATTGATTCACAAAAAGCATTGGAGGTACTTAATAGACTCCAAACTCTTATGGATCTTGAGCAACTATCTATTATAAATTATGGAGGTATAAGCTTCTTAGGTTGGGTAGGAGAACATTCATTTTCCCATTTAGTGTACATGTGGTTAAGTAAATGTAGAAACTGTTGCAATTTGCCACCACTCGGACAGCTACCATCCTTGAAATCCCTTAGCATTGATGGATTTGATATGGTGGAGAGCATAGGTAATGAATTTTATATCAGTGGTTCTTCTACAGTGTCTAAACCATTCAAGTCTTTAGAAAAATTGAGTTTCAAATTTATGCCTCGGTTGAAGGAGTGGTCATTTCTGGAAGGTGAAGTTTTCTCACCGCTTAAGCAGCTTGATTTAGTGGATTGCCCCTCCTTGACGTTAGATGCTGCCTGCCTCCCTGATTCTCTTCCATCCTTGAAATATCTTTGCATCTCAAAATGCCAACTTCAGGTGATGGCTTCACTCCTAAGTTGTCAACTTCCATTGCTTGGTTCCTTGTACACAGGTTATTGTCCCGAATTGGAGTCATTTCCAGAGAGGAGATTACCCACTAATATACATACTATTGAAATTTGTGGATGTGAAAACCTCAAGTCATTTTTAGAGGAGGGGTGGCCTTCGAATTTAAAATCACTTTCAATTGGTAGTTGTGGGAAGCTATTTGCATCCCCCATGCAGTGGAATCTGCAAACAGTAACCTCTCTTACATCTTTAGACTTCAGCTGCATAGATGAAGTGGTCGACTCATTTCCAGAGGGAGCACAACTTCCCACCAGTCTGACTTCTCTCACCTTGTGCCGTCTTCATAACCTTAAATCACTGAATGGCAAGGCCTTTCAGCAGCTCACCTCCCTTGAAGAGTTGTCAATATCATATTGCCCACAGTTGCGATGCATGCCAGAAGAGTGGTTGCCTGCCACTTTGAGTTCTCTTCATCTGAGTTGTCTTGATAATCTTCAAACCCTAAGCGGGATGGCTTTTGGACAGGTTGCATCCCTTGAAAACTTGTCAATTTCATACTGCCCGCAGTTGCTGTGCATTCCTGAGGAAGGGCTGCCTGCTTCTCTTTCTCAATTGACTATCGAGTGCTGTCGTTTTCTAAATCCACGGTGCCAAAGGGAGATAGGGGAGGATTGGCCCATGATTGCTCATATCCCTAGCATATACATAATCCAATATTGATATGACTCATGTTGTAAAGAGATGTCCATCTCTTGTACAATTTTTCAGGTATTTCTTATACAATCTTTGATGTTATGATTTTACTCCTTTATTTTTAGATGATTACAATATTGCCATCAATTCGAAAATATCTTATTTCTCTGTATTGCTATTCATTTGTATCATATACTCTGCATTTTTTATATTTCTTGAATATATTCCTGTGAAGATATATGATTGATATCTGACCTATCTGAAAAGGATTACAGGTATATCCTCATGTAATATATTTTAACTTCAGACTTTTAGTTTTGTTTTCTAGTGTTTGCTTGAGGTGGTTCTTAGATTTTTCTTATTGCTTGAGTGAATCTAATTGTTTACAAGCAATGCAATTGCAGCTTATCAGATTTACATGTGATTTCATGTCCATTCATGATGCTTGTGTGATTGGCACAGTAGGCGAAATACTGAAGTTTTTTCATTAGGAGGATTGCCTATGAATTTAAATAGCATATCATTTCTATATTCAAAAGCCTCTTTGCGCATTTACACACAGTGGGATTTGCAAATACTTACCTAATCTATGTTCTTAAATATCAGATGCATATAAACTAGTTTCATTCCTGGCGGCTGGGGCTTGTGAATTTCTTCCTGGAGTCGGTATCCCCTGCATATGGGTTTTCTTAATTTATTAAGGTAATAAAAACCACATATTACCCCTATGAGAAAAAGATGTTTAGTATATATTGTCTTTGATACAAGCTTCAATCTAAGAAAGTGGACTTTTCTGCAGGAATTTACAGGAGTTCAAAGCATGTTTCAGCATGGCATGGTCCCATTCATAATTCTTCTGCAGCTGTGTAAGATTTACCTCATTGTAGGTTGCACCACTTTTGGCCATCCTCTCATGGAATTAATAATTTACTTGATCTTTGTTAAAGTTTTAACAAGCCATGTATTGTTTTGGTGCCTGTTTTCATTTAACAATGCTGGCTGTTGCTCCTTCTCTTTATGTTTCAGACTCATAATTTTCCCTTGTAATATTTTGAAGTGCATGGATAAATTTATATTTGTTTGACAGATATATTGCATGTATAAAACGAGATGTTATTTCTACATTGTTTCTTTTTACTTAAATGAACTCTTCACAGGGTTCATGTCCCAGTTCCCTCAACTGGGATTTATATAAATAGTTCGCAACGGTTGTGTGTTCTATTTGTTAGCTGGGGATCTCAACAATCAGCTGTAGCAACTCATGGTATATATAGCTCATAGAATTTCAATATGTATTCAACAAACTGTTAAAACTTTCTTTTATTGCAAAAGATAGTGCACTTCAGTTCTAGCTATATAAACTTGCGTGTCCTGTGCTTTCTCTGCTGGTGCACTTGAGTTCTAGCTATATCAACTTGCGTGTCCGGTGCTTTCTCTGCTGTTCTGTTAATCCTTTCTCTAATGTATTTTTAATCTCTCCAACTAAGACCAAATAGCTTAAAAAAAAAAAAAAAAAGGCAGAAGTAGAAGAAGAAAGAGTAGCCCAGATTGTCAAGAAAGAAAATATACAATAGGTTTTTTTTTTTTTTCCTTTTTTTTTTTCCAGTAATAAAATATCCAATAGCTTGTATGTAAAGGAGTCAATATTGCTTTGATGCCTTGCTTGGTTTTCTTTTATTTAAAAAAAAAAAAAAAAAAAAAAAAAAAGAACCGCAGTGGCAAAGCAATTTGCTCGGGTGATGGTCTGAATGGATTTTCAATCTGAATAACATGAAAAAGAGAAAAGAAAAGAAAATAATAAAAATCATTTAGATTTTTGAGTTTTGTTTTAACTGTAGTTAGATTTTACACTTTTGAAAAGTTACAGTTTAGACTTTATTGTCAGTTTTATCAATTAATTTTAGTGGTTAAAGGGCAAATTGTATTTTTATATTATTATTTAATTATAAAATAATGATTTTTAATTTTTTTTACCGTTAATTATAGAAATTAATTAGAAATAAATTGACAAATGAATCTATTTTAATGGATACAGAAAATTAAAAAGAGGTTAATAATAATTGTTCAAAATATAAGATTTAAATATAATTACAATAAAATTGAAGATGTTTAAATGAAATTTATCCTAAAAAATGAGGAGCTAAATGGTATCTAAGAAAATCAAAATTAAAGAAAAAAAATACTATTTGTTATAGGATTAATTACACTAAACATTCCCAAATCATGTGTTCTTTTGTCATTTTTCCCTCATATAAGTTGCAAACAAAACTATCATTTTTGTTATCACTTTAGTACAATTATTATTGCTACTTAAAATGTGTATAAAATGTACTCCATTTAAAAATCACTTGCTTTTAAACAAATGATATTTTTGTGCAAGAGCTATTAAAAATTCATTAAAGTGAAATGAGGGAAAGAGTTTTTTCTTTTTTTTTTTTTTTGGTAAGTAAGAAATAGTATAGATAAAGCATTGGATATTATAGTAAAATTGTACTAAAGATAGAAAATTGATAATTGGAATGGAGTGTGAAAGATTTAAAATTTAGGGGCAAAATGAAAAATAATGCATAATTTGGTGTGTAAGGTGTAATTAATCCTGGTTGATATTAATTTTAGTTTTAAAAACATTAAATAAAACCTAATTAATTACTACCATATTATTATTTTTTATTTTATTTTTTTAACTTAAAGGGGAATTGCATTAACCAAAAAAAGCAATATTACAAAAAAGCACGCTGCCAGAAAATCAGATTGTGATAGCCAAACCACTTTCTTGATTCATCACTTCTACAAATTCTCTAGAAATCAAAAAAGGAGAAACAGTACCAGAATAGTCATTATAAAGAGCTCAATGTGAGGCTAAAATGTGCCAACTTATTATTATATCTTGGGGTTCAAACAAAAGAGATAGAATGAAAAAGTGGGCACAAGTCTAAAACCTTTTTGATAATTCTTGCGGTAGACCAATGGCATGTTAAGTTTTCTGAGTTGTTAAGGTTTTGAATAACAGCTTTGGCGTCACTTTCACAACAAAGGTCGAGGTGGCCATCTTTGATAGCTAGAGAAATAGCTTTAAGAATTGCAGGTGCTTCAGCAGCTTCAGGGATTTCAATTTTTTCATTCAGAATTTTGACTTTGAGAACTCTTCCATAGTGATTCCTAACAATCACCCCCTAGGCTTACAACTCCACTCCCGAAACCAGCATCGTAGTTGATCTTAATGACTCTGTTCAGAGGATGGCGCCACAAAGTGTGAGCATGCAAGTTGAATATAAAGCTGTTAGGGGGGCCAGAAGAAATGGCCATGGACTTCTTGTGTTCTTCAATCCTAGTAAACAAAACCTTAATTTCTTTTTCAAGCAGACACCTTTTCCTCTAAAAAATTAGATTGTTTCGCAACTTCCAAAGGTTTCCAGAGTCAGAACACCAAAAAGAAAGAAATTGTTACCATCGCTGAGGTGGACTGGTAGTTTTCCCACCAACTTGGCTAACCAATCAAGACAGGATTCCAAGTTAAAAAGTCGATTATCCTCCCACTTGATACTCTATAGGAAAGCCAACCAAAGGTCCCTAGCAACGTTGTAGTGAAAAAAGAAATGAATTTCTTCTTCATGACACTCGCAGCCATGTGGACAGTTAGGATTGTCCACCTCCCAATTACGCCTAAGAAGAGTCGATCGCACCAAAAGACCACAAACAAAAGTTTCCACATGAAAAATTTTAGCCTATCATGAATGTTGCTATTCCACAAACATCGCCACCAGTTCGAATCCTCCATTGCAATTGGGTTAAGAAACTTGTAAACTGACTTTAGTTGGAATTTTCCTGAAGAACTTCCAGTCCATATGAGCTTGTCTTCCAAGGAATCATTTGCCTAGAAAATTTTGATAATGTTGTTGACTGAGTCCTTATCAAAGAGGCTTTCCAGCAACAGTTTGTTCCATTCACCATTCGAAAGCATCAATGGTTCAACCATTCTACACTGCATGTCCACTACATTCAGGTTTGGAATTGGTTGAAAATTGGGGTTGTTAGGGATCCATGGATCCTTGCAGTAATTTATGTTGTTTCCTTGCACTACCCTGAAGCAGATACCCTTGGCTAAAACTGATCTTATACTTGGAATCCCATTCCACTGCCAAGGATTAAACCTCTTCCAAACACAATGCATAAAAGAAGAAAATGGAAAATACTTGGCTTTCAGTGCTTTAACCCAAAGTAAATCAAAGTTGTTCTCGAGAGACCATCGTAGCTTACAAGGCAAGGCTATATTAATGTCTTCTAACTTTCGGATACCCAAACCACCATGAAGCTTAGGTCTGTAGATTTTTTTCCAAGAAACCAGAGTGTAATAAGAGATTAGGGAAGCATTACCCTTCCAAAGTAATCTTCTAGCCGGCTTGTCGATGTGCCTGCACCATCCATGAGAGAGCTTGCATGAAGACATGGTGTAAATGGGGATTGAGGTGATCACAAATTCAACCAAAATATATCTGCTAGCTTGAAAAAGCAAATTAACTTTCCAACCCTGAAGCCTCGCTTCCACACGCTTCCTCAACTCATCATAATCCTTAATTTTATTTCTTCCAAAAAATAGAGAATTGCCTAGATATTTGGCTTCCTTAGGTATCTTTGACATTGAGAATGCTTTTGATTATAGTTTTGAGCCTTTCTGAAATATTCTGTGAGAAGAAACAACCCGACTTAGAATTATTCACCAACTTCCCGGTCCATTTTTAATGATGCTGCATACATTTGGCTACTTCTTGGATTTCTGGTCTATTAGCTCTACAAAAAATGAAGATGTCGTTTGCAAAGAAAATGTGTGAAATATAAGGATAGGTCTGACCCATTTTGATCCTGTGGATTCTATCCTCAAGCTCCAACTTATGCAGCATTTTAGATAACAGTTCTGCAAATAAAATATACAAATAAGAAGAGATCGATCACCTTGGCAGATGCCTCTTTTCATTTTCATTGTCCCATAGATACTTCCTTAAAGAAGGATTGAAGCATTATCAATTGAGTAGCATTGACTTAAGAATCCAATCACTTTGGTAAAAAACATAAAACTTATGAAAATTTCATTGAGCACTCCTCATTTAATGCAATTATAGGTTTAGTGCATATCAAATTTGATCCCAATAAGGCCATTGGCTCTTTTTTTCTTCTTCATTGTATGGATGATTTCGTTGACAAGGATGGTATTCTCTTATATCCCTCTTTTTGAGGTAAAAGCTGCTTAATTGGGGGAAATAAGCCTGGATAGCAAAGGGCGAATGCGAGTAGATAGTATCTTGGAAAACACTTTGTACACAGTATTACAAAGGCTTATCGGACGGATATGGTTGAATTGGGAAAATGTCTTCATCTTAGGAATAAGCACAACAGTTGTTCTATTAAGGGCAGCCAAGATGAGACCAAAGATGAAGACATTCTGAATGTTTTTCACTTGATCACTCCTAACAATGTTCTAGTAGCATTGAAAAAACAAAGTCGGCATCCCATTTGGTTCTGGAGCTTTGGTAGAGTTCATTTTCTTAATGACATTGAAAATTTTGAATTCTAAGGGGATTGTAGAAGACCATCTAGCATTAGGCAATGCTCCACTCCTTCATCTCTATATAGCTCAGAAAATTTGTCAACCAGATAGCTCCCTATAGCCTCTCTGCTATCCATCCAGACTCCTGTGTCATTCTTTAAAACTGCGATAAATAATCTTCTACGATTGGCCAAAGTGGAAGCATGAAAAAATTTAGAATTCCTATCCCTTGCCTGCAACCAAAGCTCTCTAGATTTCTGTCTCCATAATAGTTCCAACCTAAATTGCCATTTGTCCAGTTCCTTTTGCAATTTGTTCTCATAATCTATGTTCGAAATCGATGGCCAGGCTTTGCAGAAGAGTTATTTGGTCATCTAAGTCCTTTATTTTGATCTAACAAAACCCAAAGCTTTTTTTGTTCCACACTTTCAGTGCTTTCGGCATGCATTGAAGTTTGGCAATTAAGGAAGTTCTTCTACCACTTCTTTCAGCCTTGTTCCAAGCATTAACTAGCACTAGTTCCCATGTTGGATAGCGAGTCCAGGCTTTCAGGAATCTGAATGGCCTCGGAGCTTTACAGTGATCCAGAATGAAACAAAGCATTCTAGGTGCGTGGTCAGACCTAGTTGCAATGAGATGAATGACACCAACACGTTCAAAGATACTTGCCACTTTGGACTAACTAGGACCATGTCCATTCTTTTTCTAATGTTAGCTTGCCCCCCTCTCCTATTACACAAAGTGAACGAGTTTCCTGTGAAATCTAAGTCGAAGGCTCCCACATCACACATGAAATTCTTTAAGAAGGAGTTGGATTTAGTAGTGACTCTTCTTCCCCCCCCCCCCCCCCCCCCCCCCCCCCCCCCCCCCCCTTTTTCTCTTTTTGTTCCACTTCATTGATGGAATTCTCAATACAAGCCCAGCCATCTAGACTTGAAAAGATACATATGGTCAGAGCATTCCAAAAATTTTGATGCAGGGCAGTAAGAACACCAAAGATTCCAACACTTTCCCTGTTGAGACTTGACTTTAACTCCAATAATCCAACTAGAGCTAAATGTAATCTTTTAGCAACACTCATCTTTCCATAAAAGGGCCAGACCCCCACGCTCATTAATAGCTTCCACAAAATACCGGTGTTCAAAATTAAGTAATCTTACTATTCTTTCCATTCTAGCCTTGTTCACCTTGGTCTCAATAAGAAAGAGATCCAAAGGGCAAAAGTCTCCTAGTCAGGCCACAAAGGCCATGTATACTGAGGGTCTTCCTAGCCCTCAGCAGTTTTAGGAAAGTAGCTTCATTTGTGAGGTGGGGGCATGGTAAGGCTCGTCACCTTTGCTGCTGATAATTCAGGCGAAACTCCACTAACCACTGTTCTTTGATCATCTCCATTGATGCTCTTTCTTGTTTGGTCCTTTAGTCTCACTCTTGGTGAGTCCATAGTCTGAGATGGAGCAAATGATTCCAGTTCTTTCAAAAAATTTAGGGTTTGAGACCAACCTTGATCGGAGAAGTTGAAAAAGGAGGTTTGATGTGGGTTGGGTTTTGGTCTCACTTGTGGTTGAGATCAATGCTTAACTCCTTTGACCCGGTCTAATTAGCCATACGTTTGAGGCCTACCTTCTGAAAATTATTACAGCCCGGCCTTTTTAAATGGACTTCTATTTCATTAGCCTGCACAAACGGCCCATAATCTCTATCAGAAGAGGCAAGAGCTGAAAATTTGAAATCTGTAGTCCTTAATCTTGTGTTAGAGATTGATTGATGGTTGTCTTTCTAAGCGTCAACCTTGCCTACATGTCCATTTATGGGTGGCTCATCTTGACTAGTCATTTATGAGTTAGACTTTTGCTTCTCCTTTCTCCAAATCTGACTTGGTTTTGAGTCAATTGGTCTTCCACCTCCAGCATAGCACACTACTCACTAACACAAGGTTCTCCAACTTCCACTTCCTCTTCTCCGTCTCTGGCGTCTGTATTGATGTCCTTAAGAAGGTGTCGAATATTTCACCTCTTAGGATTTCAACTCTTCTCAAATAATTTCCTTTAGATACCACTGTGAAAGCATTTGCTTCCACCTTTAACCAAGGACCTTATAGCTCTCCACTGGTAATTTGGTTATGGGAAATTGGTTGCTTGCAGGTGGCTTTTCTGTGACCTATAGTGCCCGTAGTTGTACCAAAATTCCGCCAGCCTTTCGTTACAAAACTGAATCCACACTCCTCCATTCCCAATTTTTTGGAGAAATCCAACAATAATGGGTTTCTTGACATCAACTTCTACTTGAATTCTCATATACTTAGTACCTATAATATTTATTTGAGATGAGAATTCGCACCAAAGCACTTTTTTGAAAAGATTCCCTATCTTTAAAGCATTATCTCTTGTCATGAATTGGAGTGGAAGGCCGTGAATCTGTACCCAAAATAAGGAATAGCTAAAATCTATGTCATGGACTGCTATCTCAGGTCCTCATTCTCTCAGAAGAAGGTGGAACCATTAATGGACCACGGTCTCCTCATCCAAATCTTGTTTCTATCTGCAAATGATTTGAAGGAGAACAGGAAGACCTTTGGTTTTGGTAGATCCACACCAATAGGGCCTGGGTAAACCCCACTCTTTTGATTACCATCAAAACTTTGTTCTTGGTTATACTTTTATTAGAAAGAATTTTTCCAGCTAACAAGCGCTGTGAAATCCTTTTTGCGCTTGACTCATTAGCCACCAAGTGTAATTCTAGGACTTCAGAGGCACCTATGTGAATATTGTCTTTCATTGATAGAAAACTAAGCTTAGTTCTTCAGCTCGAACCAGTCGAGAGCTACCGCTACCAAAAATGGACGTAGGAGGTACACGAAGATACCTAGCATACCCAATACTTGATCAATATAAAACAAGCAAATCCCCAATTAATTAATGTCATATCATGACAGAGTAATTAAACTAGATGATGGTGCTCACGTAATTCCATGATTTCCATCTGACCGCTCCTATTGGATCCAAAATTCTTGTTCCTTAATAGTTATACATTAAAATATATATATATATATATATTATTTGTTATTTTTTTAATATTACATTATTATAAAAAAAAATATCATTACAGTTGTTTTATATTTAATTTTTATTGCAATATAATATTATTTTTTAAAATTTTTACTTACAAAATTAGAATTTAATTAATTTGCCTTTTTTATTTTTTAGTTTTTTTTTTGGATTTCTAAGAATTTGAAAAAACAAATAAAAAAACAAACAAACACATATACAAATATATATACATCTTTTAAATTGCTAAATCTTTAAGATATTAGGGCTAAATTCTCTTTCCCAATTTATCCAAAAAAAACTATATATAATAATCATGATTATTTTAAATACAAAATTAAACTTAATACATTTAAAACTATTTTTTTTTAATCTTAAAACGGGAAAATTTAATTATGAGTTTGATCATATTCTTTTATTCATTAATTTTTATTTTTATTTTTTTATCTTTAATAATTGATATAATAATTTGATTAAATGAACGATAAATTGATCAAATTTTAACTTAATTATCAAAAATTTTAAAAAATAATGTTATATTGAAAGGAAGGTGAAATATAAAGATGTTATATTGATATTTTTCTTAATAAAAATATAATATTGAAAAAATAAAGTAATAGAAGGGTTTGTAGTGATATTTCCCAAAAAGAAATAAAAGGGCATGTAGTGATATTTATCAAAAAACAAAAAACTCTTTTACCAAAGTTTGCTGTTTTAAAATTTTATTTGGTATAATTTCAAAAATTACTTTTAAAAGGAAACGGCAGCAAAACAAAAGTTGAATCCAGCTCGGGGTTTTAAAACAAAATAAAGAAAACAAAAGGATTAAAAAAAAAAAACAAAAAATCCCAGTCAATATACACAGAGAAGAAACAGCTTCAAGACCCTAAGTGCAACACAAAAGAAAAATTCTCGTTTCTATTGCTATTTCTCAGCTTCTCTAGCTTCATCTTTTCAAATTTTAAACACTTTTTGAAAGACCAAAAATTATGGCTGCAGAAATGGTGGGTGGAGCTGCCCTCTCCTTTGCCCTTCAGGAGCTGAGTCGTAGTTTACCTTGTTTGGTTGACTTCCTTGGTAAAAGTAAAGTTAACGAATGGCTGGTGAAAAAGTTGAAGATCAAATTATTGTCCGCTGATAGATTGCTCAATGATGCTGAGGCGAAACAGATCAAAGACCGAAATGTGAGACAGTGGCTTGAAAATCTCAAAGAAGCAATCGCTGATGCTGAGGACTTGGTGTATATGCTAAATCCTGATGCTAGAAGCAGCAGCAGCAGCATCGGCATGTTTTATAAGGTGCGCAACTTACCATCTAGAATCAATCATAAGAATAATGTAGAAGATAAGATAAAAGGAACACTTGGCATGCTAGATTATATTTTGGATCAGAAAGATGAACTTAGTTTGAGAGAAGGTGTTGAAACTATAGCTTTTAGAAGATCATCTAAAAGTAGTATGGTGGAAGGATGTGATATCTATGGAAGGAGTGATGATAAGTTAGCCATCCTTAATTTGTTGTGTTCTAATGAAGAAGGTGGAGATAATATATGTGTAATTCCCATTGTGGGCATGGGCGGGATTGGTAAGACCTCTCTTGCTCAGCTTGTTTACACTGACGACGAGGTCAACCAATTTTTTAATGTTAAAGTATGGATTACTGTGTCTGATGAATCTGATGTTTTCGTATTGACAAAGACGATTTATGAGAAAGCTACCAGTTCGGGAAATAGCAACGTCATGGAAACTTTTGAGCTTCAACTAGAATTGAAGAAGTTTTTGCAAGGAAAGAGGCTTTTACTTGTTCTTGATGATGTTTGTAACTTGAAATATGAGAACTGGTGTGAGTTAAGGAGTCCATTTAAATTTGCAGCATATGGAAGTAAGATTGTTGTGACAACACGCAACAAAAAAATTGCATCAAGGATGGGTAGTGTCCCAAATTATCCCCTGCAATTATTATCAGAGGAAGATTGTTTTCAGTTATTTGAAAAACACGCCTTCAGTAACGTGGAGCCTAATGCATATCCTGTTTTGGTTGAAATTGCTAAACAAATTGTTAAGAAATGCAAGGGTCTTCCTTTGGCAGTGAAATCGCTTGCTGGTCTTCTTCGTACTGAACTAGATCCCAAGAAATGGAAGCATGTACTGGAGAATGAGATATGGGATTTACCTCAAGAAGAGTGCAATATTCTTCCAGCTCTATGGTTGAGCTATTACTATTTGCCTCCATGTCTAAAACGGTGTTTCAGTTACTGTTCAATTTTTCCCAAGGATTATGAATTTAAGAAGATAGACTTAACATGTTTATGGATGGCAGGGGACCTTTTACTCCCAGAAAATAAAATGATGCCTGAAGAAGTTGGAGAGAAGTACTTTGATGAATTAGAATCGAGGTCATTATTTGAGAAAAATAATACCAAAGGCTTTACCATGCATGGCCTTTTGAATGATTTGGCTAAATTTGTAGCAGGTGGATCTTATTTGAGGTTGGGTGATAATTACTCAGGTGTGCATCCAAACAGGATTCGTCATGTGTTATGGACGGCAAATCAGATTCATGGTACCAAGGAATTATCTGAAAATAAAGTAATACGTACTTTGCTGCGATTGGATAAAGGGAATGAAGTGAATCAAGAATTCATCAATGAAGAATTCTTGATACATCCTAAAAGATTGGAAAATTTAAAATGCTTAAGAGTGCTTTCATTGCGACGAGTTGTTGCTGCTACAAAGTTTCTTGATTCGATTGGCAAATTGAAATTCCTAAGGTATTTGGATTTATCTTGGACTGAAATCGAAGAGATACCTTATACAATTTGTCGTATGTGCAATTTGCAGACATTATTACTATATCAGTGTAGAAATCTTGGTCGGCTGCCTGATTCAATTGACAATTTGAAGGATCTAAGGCACTTGGACTTATCTTACACACAAATTGGAGAGATTCCAGATACAGCATGCAATTTGCACTGTTTGCATACTCTGTTATTGAGATCTTGCAGAAAGCTTAAATGTTTACCAACCAGTATCGACAGACTGATCAACTTGCGCCGCTTGGAGATTAGTGACACACCTTTGACAGAGATGCCACGGCAAATATTCAACTTGAGAAATTTGGAGATGTTATCTGATATATCAGTAAGCACAAACAATGGATCAAGTATAAAAAGGCTGGCTGAGTTTCACCATCTGCGTGGTAATCTTTGTATCAGAAACCTTGAAAACGTGGCATACGTTGAAGATGTTTCAGAGGCCAATTTGAAAGATAAGAAGTGTATCACTGATCTGCGGTTGGAATGGAATGGTGATACTGATGAACACAGAGCGCAAGAGGTACTTAACAATCTTCAACCACACACAGATCTTGAGCAACTGTACATTATAAATTATGGAGGTAGAAGCTTTCCGGATTGGATAGGAGATTATTCATTTTCCCATATAGTAGACATGTGGCTAAGTAACTGTAAAAAATGTTACAAGTTGCCAGCAGTTGGACAACTATCATCCTTGAAATCCCTTAGGGTTGATGGATTTGATGTGTTGGAGACAATAGGCGATGAACTCTATATCAGTGGTAGGTTTCCAATAACTAAACCGTTTAAGTCTTTACAAACATTGACTTTTAAGTGTATGCCTCAGTGGAAGAAGTGGTCATTAGTGGGATGTGAAGTTTTCTCACAGCTCAAGGAAATTCATTTACTGGATTGTCCATCCTTAACATTAAATGGGACCTGCTTTGTTGACTCTCTTCAATCCTTGACACATGTTAAAATCTTGAAATGCCGACGACAAGTGGTGGCTTCACTTCTAAGTAGACAACTTCCCTCGCTTTGTTCCTTGTACATAGAGCATTGTACAGAATTGGTCTCATTTCCAGAGAGGAGATTGCCTACTAAAATACTCACGATTAAAGTTTCTGGATGCACGAGGCTGGAATCATTTTCAGATGAGGGATGGCCTTCAAATTTAAAATCACTTTCAATTGTTGGATGCGGGAAGCTCTTTGTGAACCGCGGGCAATGGAGTCTATGTACACTCACGTCTCTTACATCTTTAGACTTCACTGGTATAGATGAAGTGGTGGATTCATTTCCGGAGGAAGGGCAAATTCCCAAAGCCTTGACTTCTCTCAAGCTATCGAAACTTAGAAACCTAAGAACCTTAAATGGCATGGCTTTCAGGCAACTCATCTCCCTAAAAGTGTTGAGTATTTCTTTCTGTGATCAGCTCAATTGCTTTCCAGAAGAAGGGTTGCCTGCTTCTCTCTATCAGCTGGATATCATTTCTTGTCGTTTGCTAAAAGAAAGGTGCCAGAGAGATAAAGGACAAGATTGGTCCAAGATTGCTCGGATCTCTCACATATGCATAGACAAAGAGTACATATGATCAACACCATATGGAAGATAGACATGTATCCCTCTGTCTACAAATTTTCAGGCATTTTTTTAATCTATTTAAAAGGTATTGTTAATTTTTTTTCTCCATACTGCTACCATTTGTATCAAATACTGTGCAATTTATTTATTTTTTTCCACTAAAGAATGTTCCTGTGAATTTATACAATAGATGTCTAACCTATTATCTGTAAAAGGTTCTAAATTAGTATTTTCAATTTCAGAGTTTTATTTTTTAGCCTTTCATACTGTATTAATGTGCTAATTGTTGCTAGAGGTGTTCACATTTTAGATGCAGCTTGTATTTAATCAAAATTTATGTTCTGTGGACTCATGATACTTTTGCAATTCCACACTGCCCACCAAAAAAAAAAAAGGAAAAAAAAAAGAAAAAAAGGCTGTTATTTCAAGATGACGGATTGCCTTCGATCCAAAATTGCATACTGTTTCCAGAGTATAGAATTCTTACATTTGTGTGCATTTGGAATCTGCAAGCACTCTACTATCCAACATTCTTAAATATCATATGCATAAAATGGAATTCAAGATGGTTGAGTATCTTCCTGCTATCATTTGCAGTGCTGCCAGAAGGTCTTTCTACTTGCTTTTTCTTATTTTACTATCTAGCTAAAAATGTCCTTTTGGCTTTGGTCAAGTTTCATATAATCAGCACCATGCAGAAGAGCCCCTGCTTGTCATGCATTGTACTGTTTTACTCTAAAAAAATCCTAAATTTACATTTTCCTGTCCAAAATATTTACAATTGGTGGATTTTACTCTTCAAAGTGCCACGTGTTTTTTTATATATGTTCTCTTTATTGTTGTCTTGTCATGAAATGTATTATTTTAGTAAGGAAGGTTTTGTTATTTAGGTACACTCATTTTCATTGTAGGTGGCTCATCACAATTTTTGATCAAAAAGTTAACCGAGGAAGATTCACTTCTCTTTGCTTAAATAAAAGTAGCTGTACTAGATTTTTAAGATTCTCTTCTCTTTGCTTAAATAAAAATAGCTGTACTAGATTTTTGTTACAATAAAACCATTTAAGAAATTAATTGACAGGATATTTACTATCATATTAACACAGTCCATTTCTTCTTGTACAGTTGACATGTTAAATAACTCATTGTAGGATCTCAGTAATAACGTCAGAAGCAAAAGTTTGTTATTAGCACTAACTGATTAAAAACTATTGTAGCTTTTGTGTCTCAAAATCATCAGTTTGAGCACTTCTTAACCAGCTCTTTCTTCAAGTAAATAGTATTTGTTACCTCGGACTTTTTGATTGCTTTAAAGTTCTTCAGGGATTTGAATCCTTATCCATGATATTACTAAAACTTCACTTCTTCCAATTGCAGCACTTGTATATTGGAACATGAGCTCTCTACTTCTCTCACAGCTCACCGTCTCTGGTCTACCTATCAAAGTCAGCAATTTTTAAGCTCCCAAACATTGGCTAATCTTAATCATTTCTGGTAATAAAAGCTACATATTACCCTTTAATAAAAATATGAAAATACATTGTGTTTTTACACTATCTTCAGTTTAAGACAGCGGAATTTTCTGCAGGATCCTACAGGATTTTAAATCATAATGGAGCATGATTAGTCTTTCCATCCCACCATGAGGAAGATTTGAACTCAAAGCGATGCACATTGTGTCTCATATCTCATATCTTCCATTAAGGTATATGAATGTCAGTATTGACAATGTAGAAATATTTGTCTTATTTTGAAGTATATTCAAGGTGGCTTGCTTTTTGTAGGCAAGGAAAGTGGATGACTTGAGGATGAATGTAAAGGATGCGAAGGCGGTTTTTCCTTCCAATGTCTTGAAGTTTGTAAGAGCAAGAGCAAGAGCTAAACAAGAAAGAAAGTCATTCGCCTCCTTGCCTCTCTAGTGCAGGCTGGTGTATACTTGTTATTTGGATCTTTGTTCAATTTTTGGAGCATATTGTGTGAAAATTCTGCACCATGATCTGATTATGATATGGTCAGGACATTTTTGCTTTTGATAATCATTAAAGGGGGTGGTCAAAACAAGTTTTCTGTTTATAGATACTGTTAAGATTTGCAATTGCAGTATCGGATATTCAAGGGTCAACATAATAGATTGTCATGTATTAACTTTGTCATTTTCTTAATCTATCAAACTAAATAGGATTTATTATTTCCTTTATTACATATTCTCTAAACTTAAAAATAAAGGTGTTTCTTCAAATATTATACCCAAGAAAATTCAATGCAAACATAGCTCTTTGGCTTTGTGTCTTGTGGATGTGGGTCAATATTTGACCAAGTCACATTCAATCCTTTGTGCTATTTCTCTCTCTCTCTCTCTCTCTCTCTTCTTTGTATACAGTGGTAATCTTTTTAGTGTTTTTGTTCAACAAATTCTTGTAATAAAAAATTAGACATTAATGAAACGCAAAATTTGGTTCATTCTCATTGTTTCAAAGGTAAACCATTCCACTTCCATTTTCATGTGACATTAACAGTAATTATAATCCACCATTCTCACCCCAAAAAAACAAAAAAAAAGAAAAAAAAAAAAGGGAAAACGCCATTGTTTCCTAGCAATTCTAAAGCTAGGTCTTTCAAAGTGAAATATACAGTATGTTTTTTAAAAAAAAAAAAATTAAGAACAAATAATATTTAATATTTGTATGTATAAAAGCATTTGACAATGGAAAAATTTTAATTAGCCCCCCTCACATTTAGTATAATTACAAATCACATCCGTAATTTTGTATAATTTCATCTATCTTCTTTATCGTTATCATTTTCTGTTAGATTTGACAGAAAAAAAGATAATAATGTAATTCCACCACATTTATGTATTGATAAACATGCAAATCTTTATTTTTTACTCCGAAAAATATGTGGATCCCTCATGTCTTTCTCGCTCTCACTCTCGCTCTCACCCCCTCTTACACACATTTATACCTTTAATTCATTTTACATTTAATATATATATAGATATGTATATATAAAATTTTCTTTTTATTTAAATTCATTTTACTTTTAATTATTTTTTATTCATTATTTATACATATCTGGCATTCATTTTTCATAGATATACAAAATTGTTTATAAATATAAAATATTGAATAGAATTAATTGGTATGGGAAATAAATGTAATTAAAAAAATGTTATTCTAATTTTTGTTTCAATAAGAGAGAAGAGTTGAGCTGCATCTTTTTTCTAATTTTAATCAAACTTATTTTTAATTTAACTTATTTTAAATTTAAACAAAATCAAAATTTAACTTTTTAATATGCATTTGTAAACAAATTTATTGTGAAATTGTAAAATTAATTTTTCCAAATCATTTTGACCCCAAAAAAATTAGAGATAAAAATCTAGCTCCTGTTAATTCAATGAATTTCTAATAACTCAACTGTAATTTTTTAATTTTCTATTAGCTCTATTTAAAATGATTATTCTAAATTATTATTAACAAAAATTTAACATACTTTCCGTATGTTTTGCATAATATATAGGCTATTCATGAGAATAAATGGGCATTTATATTAAGCTATTTTGTATAAGTATCAAATTATGTTTAGTATTGCATTATAATGTACTATTTTATTCTTTATAGTTTTACATATTTATCTTCTTATAGTCGTTTATATTAATAGTAATAGATAGTGATATATTAAAATACAAATAAAAATAAAATAATGATTGGTAATCATATTATAATTATATTTTTATTTTCATTGTGTTGATATTTAATTATTAATATTTCCTATTTCCATTAATTTTGTTGTTATTAGTAATAATTATGATTATAGTCTCCTATTAAAACAAAAAAATTAATTATACTATTATTGTTTGATTATTTAATTTTTTATACTATTCAATAATTATGTGCTATCAATAAAATTTCTAATGTTATTGGTTATTATTTGCTATTTGTATGTCTTAAAAATTATTATTATTACTATTATTATTATTGCAAAATAGTTTCAAAAAGTTATTGTATAAAAATATAAAAGAATATTTATTTATAAACATATATATTTTGATTTTTGTTATTAATTTTTTATTAGTTATTATCATTTTTAAAATTTTAATCTAATAATAGCTTATTTTATTTAAAATTGATTTTATAAGAGATGTGAATGAAATTGATTTATGTTTAGAAGTTGAAAAGGATAATTTTGTCATTTAAGATGCCATATAATAGGGAAAAAATGGTTTGATAAATGGATTCATCCGTAAAGATACTGAATGTAATATTTAAAACTTGAAAAGTTAAATCTAAATTATGAAAAATTTTAGAAGAAGTATGTGGAATTTTCCTTTTTAACAAACGCCATTTTTGTTGGATAGGTAATGTATATAAATGATAATTTTAACTATCTATTACTTTTTATTGCTTATGCACTGTTATTTATTTTTTAATTATCATTATTTTTTAGATGTATCTATTTGAAATATAAAAGGATTTGTCAAAAATTTAACTCCGGAAAACAAAAAAACGCGTTTTTAATTTACTTGTAATTTTAAATGTTTGAGAAGTGGATGAACCACTCCTCCATGTTGCTCCTCCATCCTGCTGCAAACGAATAGTTCAATTTTCAAACATGCGAGCCTATCCATAATTTAAGGAATATAATTTAAAACTAAAATAAAATTAAGATAAAATAATTGGATTTTTTTATTTTTTATTTTACATAAAAAAAAATTAAATAAGAAGATCTTTTTAGTGACAGAAATCCCACAAGGAGCACACCAAAAATCAGCTTATGAAAAAAAAAAAAAAAAAAAAAAAAGAAAAGAAAAAGCGAGCCATTGACTCTATATCTGTTTTTATCTCTGTTTTTGCCATTCGGAGAGTTCCACCTTTTCTTTCATATCTGCAGCTCTCAACAAGGGCTGCCGACTTCGTCCATGAAAAGAAATTTAAAACTACCTCTGACGGACCTAGGAATTACTTTTAGTGGGAGCATGCTGTGTAGTGTAATGGTACTATTATATTTTGAAATTTTGGACATATATATATATATATACATAACATTTTTTTTTTTCTATATCGTAGCTAGACCGAAGCAACTAATTAGATTTTTTTAATACATTGAATAGGTTTTATTCTTTTAATTTTCCTCTAATTCTATTTTCTAAGAACAATATGATTTTAATATTTAGATGATGATTTGACATTCAAAATAAATATATTAAAAATTTACATAAAAATATTATAGTTCTCCCTTAAAGAAAAGGAAAAAAAAAAGAGAAAAAAAGGAGAAATTATTTTAGATTTTGTTAGAAATTAGTTAACCAAAATAAATCAAGAACTAGAAAAATAACAATAAAATTAGTAATTAAAATGAATAATTGGCATCTCTATAATTAAAGCAACATAAAATACTAATTAAATAAATAATGTTTTACAAATAAGTATAGTTTTTTTGTTTTAATTATATAATTCTTTTGTTATTAACTAATTGTATTCATTCTAATTGTAAATTATCATTATTTTTAAAATTTGTAATTAATAAGTATTATATTGATTTTCAAAAAACAATTATATTGTAGCTAAAGATCATAACTATGTTTAATAAGTATGATTGTAAATAAATAAGAGATGAAAAAAAAAATAAGTGGGAAAAATGTATTAAAACTAAGAAAAAGTAGAAAAAAAGAAAGAAAAGAAACTGTAAAACCAAATATGGAGTGTGCGAAAGTAAAAGTAGTGGGGGCACAAGTTTGATTTTGGCAATCTAATAAGAAAATATATTAAAAATTTTGAAAGAAAAAAAAAAAGAAAAAAATTGAGGGGGAGGGGTAGGTTCACTTGCCCCTGGGGCGTGGGCCCTACCTAGGTCCGTCCCTTTAATTCAATTATTGTTGTAAATATGTAGTTATTATAGTGCAGTTTTTTGGAAAAATCTTGCTATTTGTTAATGAATCACCAATAATAAATAGTATTATTTCAATTTTGTATGTAAATGAAATAGATAAAAATTGGCCAACTTAAAATTGTAATAAGTAATATGCATGTCTAAAATCATAAAATATTTAAAAAAGAAAATTTAATGAAAAGTGAGAATAACACAATGAATTTATTCATATAAAGAATAGTTGCCATAATATCTCAATCACATTCATGTATAGCAACATTTCTTTAACCTTTCTCTCTCTCTCTCTCTCTCTCTCTCTCTCTCTCTCTTCTTTAAATATATAATATATTTTAGAAATTAAATAAATCATTTTTTAAATCCTATAAACTATTATTAATAATCATTAAACAATTTTTTTTAATTATAAAGGATATTAATTTTTTTTTTTTAAAAACAAGTGGTTAGTAAATTTCATTTACTAACAATAGAAACAGCTTTAAGATAAGATTTAGCAGAGCTGTTGTTGACTTCCAAAACAAGGAAACTCATGCATATTCTCTCTGTTTCAAATCCTGAACTTGAAGCTTCATCTTTCAACTCTTTTGAAAGAAGAAATCATGGCTGACAAAGTGGTGGGTGAATTTTTCCCATCCGCTTCTGTTCAACTGTAATTCCATAGGATGGCTTCTAGGGAGTTGGTTGACTTTGTTCGTGGAAAGAAACTCGATAAAGAGCTCGAAAGTTGAAGATGGTGTTATGGTCTGTTAGCAGAGTGCTGAGACGAATAAATTGAGAAATGAATCTGTCAGGCAGTGGCTTGTTGAGCTTAAAAACGAAATCTAAATGCGGTGGACTTGGTGTATGAAATCTGCAATAAAGCTTTGCGATGGGAAATGAGCAACACGCTTAAGCAGATATCAAATGCTTCTCATCTCCATCCAAATTGCATTCGAATTCGAAGACAAAAAGCATAGTTCAAATTCTAGAATTAATTGGGGGAAAAAAAAAAAAAATCCAAAAATGATGTTCTGATTTCGTAGAAAATGTTGAAATCAGAACTTTCCAAATATCATCTGAAACTAGTACCATTACTAATATAAGCATTGGTCATTGGTGGAAGGTGAAGTTTTCTCACAACTCAAGGAGCTTCATTTGATGGAATTTCCATCTTTGAAATTAAACAGGGCCCGCTTCTCTGGTTCTCTTCCATCCTTGATACTTCTTTACTTCTCAAAACGTCAACAGAAGGTGGTGACTTCTCCTAAGTGGTCAACTTCCATCACTCGGAGCGTTGCACATATTTTATAATCCAGAATTGGAGTCATTTACAGTTGAAATTTGTGAATGCGAAAACCTCAAGGCATTGTCAGAAAAGGGATGACCTTCAGATTTAAAGTTACTTTCAACTGGCAGTTGTGGGAAGTTTTTTTTTTTTGTGCACCCCATTGAAGTGGAATCTGAAATCACTTACCCCTCTTTCCAATCTACACTTCAGCCGCATCGATGAAGAGGTGGATTCATTTCCGGAGGAGGGCCAGCTTCCAAGCTCTCAAACTTCACTCAAGCTATTTAGTCTTACTAACTTTAAATCCCTGAATGGTAGGGCCTTTAAATACCTTACCTCCCTAGAAGTACCAAATATTTCTAAAAGAGACCAGCTCAATTGCTTGCCAGAAGAATGGCCGCCTGCTTCTATCTCTCTATTGGATATCTTTTGCTGTGGTTTGCTAAATAAAAGTTGCCAAAGAGGGAAAGGGGGAGATTGACACAAGATTGAGCACATCTCTCGCATATCATAGATACTGATGACATATGATCAACATGTATAGACATGTACACAGCCTGCTTCTCTACAATTTTCAGGTTTTTTGTCTATCTACAAGCATTCATTATTGTTCTTTCTCCATTCTGCTCTTCATTTGTACCAGAAACTACACAAATTAACTTCTTTTCCTAAAAAAAATGTTTCTGTAAACTAATAAGATTGATGTATAACCTATCTGTAAAGGGTAGTTGGTATACTTAATCTATTTTAGGGTGTTTCTTACTGTACTTATGTGCTCCTAGCTGTTGCTAAAGGTGCTTCACATTTATTTTTTGCTGTAGTGGATTCTTTAATCTCTTGCAAGAATAAATGCAGTTTGTAATCCAATCAAATTTCAGATGTTTTAATGTGGAGACATGACAGTTTTTTGAGTCCAACAGCGGGGAAATAACTGCTGATGTTTCCAGATGATGGATTGCCTTCAATTCAAAATTACATACCATTTCCAGCGCAAAGATCTCTTTTTATATTAATGTGCATTGTCAATCTGCAAGCGCTCGACTTTTGTCCTGCATTTTAGATATTAGATGCTTAAATGGAGTTTAAGCTAGTGTAGTATTTCTTCATGCTATCAGCAGCAGTCTTGCCGGAAGAAGCTAGGTCTTTCAACTTTTCTTTCATATTTCACCATGTAGCTAAGTATGTCCGTTGCTACAGTGCGATTCTTGATCAGCATCATGCAGATATATTCCTTGCTACTCTTTTCAATTAAAGATCCTTAACTTACATTTTTCAGTCCGAAATATTTTCAAGTGGAGAAAATATATTTAATTGTCTTGTCATACAATGTAATAGTAAGAAGGGTTTTACTTATATGCTCTCTTTTCATAGATAGTTTCAATTTTCATATAAAATGCCTGTGAGTAACATTTTCTTCTATTTTTCTTCAATAGAAGCAGCTTTACTAGCTTGTTATTTCATTTAAACCCTTTATGAAATTCATTGATGGGTTATTCGATATCCATTCAACCATTTCTTCTGATGTGGTTGGCATGTCAGTTAAGTCATGGTAAGACCTCAGTTCCAAGTTCTCTCAACTGAACATTGGATTCAAAATTTTATTTTTCACAATGACTGATTCTATATTTTTCACGTTGTATAATCCACTACTACTCTTCTTTACTTACACTTTGAAACTATGTCTTTCAAAGGGAAATATACCATATCCATTTTGGGGGGGGGGGCGGAAGGTAAAAAGAAGCAAAAAAAAAAAAAAACACAAAAAAAACTATGTAAAGTTAAGACAGTGAAGGAAGCCAATTAAAACTGTGTACGTTACAATGTTATGCTAAGCACTTTGGGGGGCAGCCTGGTCCAGCGGAAGCCTAAAACTCGGGCTTGGGCTGATTTAAGTTGGGCCTCTATAGGCCGCAGAGAATTTTATATTGGATTGAATGGGCTAATATTCTAAATCCTGAGTTGATTGTATAAGTATCAAGCTAACCTTGGGGAGTCTAAGACTGAGAGTTTGGGTTTAAAATTTAGGCCCACAAATTTTTATTCAAAATACTTATTGTATTATGCTTCTAATATCTTTAATAATAAAATTAAAATTATTGATTTATCTTATCATATTTACAAAATATAACATACGAAAAATAATAAACAAATACAGCTTAATATATAATAAATAATTTTTAATAAATAGAATAAATAATATGTAGTAAAAAAGTATAAAATTATATTGAACTAGCTAATCAAATTAAATTGTTTTGCCAATGCCATGTGATAATTCTGTTTTGATGTCTATCTCTTTTTTCTTAAACAATTCTGGTTGTTGCCCCTGCTCTTGATGTTTCAAACTCAGAAATTTCACTTGCAATCTTTGCAGGTACTAGATATGTTGCAAGTTGTTTGAACTGAGATATCAATTATAGTCTATAGAAGCCTTTATTTATTTTATTTTATTTTATTTTTTTGGGGAAACAATCAATTATAGAAGCCAGGGATCTCAAGTTACACTTGTCATAATTTACTGATGCGTCTAAAGAATGAAGATAGATAGGAAAAGAATCATTAATCGACTTCATTTAATATCTTTTTTTTTTTTTTTTCCCTATCTCCTTTTATAGCAATTATGATATCGAGTAACCGTATCACAAAATACTTTTTTCATCTTAATCTCATTTTACATAGTAAATTGTTTTTTTTTTCTTTTTCTTTTTTCAAAGCAATTCCCTTAGCCACATTTTACGTTCATGAGATCTTATACAAGATTTTAGGTAAGAATATGATAAAATTAAACAGATTAATATTAAAATAGTTACTATTTTTCTAAAACGCGATTTTTTTGGTTTAATAAAAAAATAAGTAGGATAATTTGTTGATTAAAGAAATAGTGAGACTCACCATCCTTTTCTTCTAATTGTATTTATCTCTCTACCTACTTTCTGTCAAGCTCTTCATTTCTCTTCTGAAAATATACAGTATATTTAATATATTTTAAAAGCTGTCTTCAAATTCTACGATTAATTCTATTTCAAAAAAAAAAAAAAAAAACTACGATTAATACATTTTTTTTTTTATAGATAGTCTTATTATTTCGGCTAAATATCATTTTTTTTTTCAGATTTCCTTTCAATTTCTTTTTCCCACTTTAGTATGCAACTTACGCATATAACTTTATTTATGAATATTTTATTCTATTTAATTTAATTTAATTTTTATACATCGTAAATAAAGATAATATGACCAGTTTGGATTAAAAAAATAAAAAAAAATTTATGATTACACTAAAGTTTTATTATTACAATTTAAGATTGGAAAATATGTCAAAGGTCATTTGAAACTTTTAGCATCCATTTGGTAGAAGGGATGGAAAATAGAAAGGATGAACGAGGAGTGATGGAAAAATGAAGGAATGTAAAGTTCATATCCACACCTTGTTTGAAGTAGATGGGAAAAATGGAAAAAAGGAAACTTTAATTGTTAAATCAATTTAATTATTTTTCTTGCACAAGTTTTTTTTTTTTTAAAAAAAAAACTAATATATATATATATATATTTATAAATCGGACAACTCTTAATTTTATTCAATTTTTTTTATCAATTGGATTTTTATATTTTTATAAAACATATCCCTTCAATTTATAATTTTATAAATAAAATATTCTTAATTTTATTCGTCCGATCACTTGGATATACAAAATTTAGGATAATAAAAAATGAAAAGAAAACAAAAATGGACTTGAATTTTAAAAAAAAAAAAAATAAAAAGAAAGAAAATTAAAATGAAAATACTTGCTAGAAAAATAAAAATGCACGAGTAAATAAAAAAATATTTAAGTTAAAAATCAGGATACTTCAAAAAAAAAAAAAACAAAAGGTTAAAAAATCGGGAAATGAATAAAAAAAGAAAGAAGATTTAGATGAATATGCACAAAAATATAAAATGTCAGGAAAATAAAAAGAATTACATAAGAAAGATCTTAAAAAAACTCTTAAGTTTTTTTTAAGGACTTGCTAAAAAACTGAAAATGAATGAATAAGGAAAATGAAGAAAATATGATAGATATAAATGGAAACAAAAAATTGGTTTAAAAATACAAAAAAATGGAAAGAAAAAAAATTTATGAGTATATAAAAATATAAAATAAAATGAAAAAAATAAAAAATAAATAAAAGATAGAAGTAAAGAAAACAAAATGAAAAATGAAAATGTATAATATAACAGTATGGGAAAAATGAGGGAAACTTTCCTTCCTTTAATCCTTTCAATTTAAAGGGATTGGTTTCGATGAAAAACTTTTTTTTTAACTTTCTTTGCTATCCCTTTTCCCTCTAAAGTAAATAATTTCACTGTGTTCTCTTCCTAAAGCATTTTAAATACTTTTGTCTATTGAAACTTATATGATAAGAATTTGGAAGATGTTAAAGTTTGAGGGATACAGTACCTATTTATAGATAATATATATATATATATATATAAACTTCTTCTTTAATGGGTTATATATTTAAACTTCTTCTTTTAACGGGTTATGTTTAGAATTTTAAATTAAATGAGTTAAAATATTAGGAGAGAAAAGAGAAGAGAGCATAAATTGATTAGGAAAGAGGAGAGAGAAAAATTAAATTTATAAATTATACCATCTAATAGATCTTTTACAAATAGATTGTTTGTTAGAATATTTTCAATGGAATGTCGATTAATTCTTTCCATCTAAAAATACATTTGCCACATCAAATGGATTGACAACTTTTTGTAAAAACATTCTCTAGTGGTACTGTATAAAAGATCTATTAAAGTGAAGTGGTAAAAAAAAAAAATTTTCAAAAATCTATTAGTTAACATGAATAATATATTTAACATTTTCTCTCTCATCTCTTCTACTCTCTCCTCTCATCTTCTCTTCCAAGATGTTAACTTATTTCATTTAAAATTTTAAACATAATCCATTCAAGAAGAAATTTAAATAGACATTGTTCATTAATAGATACTATACCACCTAAGCTTCAACAACTTTCAAATCCCTTACCACATAAGTTTTAATAGACATTTATTCATTGAAGAGAGCATCTTCAATAGCCTTTTTGTTGCTCTGTTTATTGCTAAAAAAAGTTACCATATTGGATAAAATAGACAGCCGGTCGAAAAAAATTCTTTCAATGATTCTTTAAAATAAGTTTGTCAAATTGGTGTGGCAGAAAAAAAAAAAGAAATTAGAGGTTGTCAAAGTGAAGAGTTTATTAAACATGCTAACCCAGCAATTAGCTTCTCTCTTCTTCTTCCCTTCCAAAACACCAACTTTCTTTGTCTATAAAAATACCATCAACATTCAAAACCATAGCCAGCGAAAGAAAAATAACATAACGCAAACACTGAATTTTTTTTTTTTAATACTATTTCTATGTTTATCAATTGGGAATTCAACTGCGGATTTAAGCTTTTCGCATTTAGTTAAATATATATATATATATTAAACAATTAATACACAAAAATTAATAATAAAAGAACAAACAATATACAAAAAGAAAAATAAGAATGATGAAGTGGCCTAGCTCCGTTGATAACCACCCATGCCGAGGGAACTTGCGTTCGAGTCGTTGGATGGAGGGCCTAGGGGACATAAAAGAGAAATAAATAAATAAATAAAAATTTTCTACACATAAATAGAAAAAATAAAGCCTCATTGATACTAGAAAGGGACATAATAATAAGTGCATAAATCATAATCAATCAAATAGACAGTGCAGTAATTCGACAAATCCATAGTATAATCATGGCTACCGATGATAGGAGAAAAATGAGCAATATATTGAAATATAAAAGATACATGATAATAAATTCATCTATTCAGAATCCTTTGATGAGAAAACTTGTCGATATTGTCGATATTAGAAGGAAGCAAAAAGGAGAATTCAGAGCAGGATACAATGGTGTAGGTGGATCTGAATCCTGTTGACTTGAAAACAAAGATAGTGAGGATTTTTAGGCAGCGCATGGATAAGAAGCAGGAAAAGAAGAGCTGGTAGAATGGAACAACCGAGTAGTATTAGATTTACACTCCAGAAGCAATCTAAATTAATGATCAAGAACCTTAATTAATGATGGCCGTTGGATTCCCAAACTAGCTAATAAAATGATAGAGCCTATTAATGAATTGTTTAAAGACAAGTGTAGCCCATTTGTTGGGTCTAAGGCAATTAGAAAACCTTAAGACTAAGGTTTGGAGTCTATAAATAGATTGCTTTTTAAAGATCTTCCACAGAGGGTTTATGCGGTTTTAGTTTTCAGATACTAAAAATCTCAATGGTAAACCAAAATAGAAAAATAAAACCTTTGAGATTTTTTGTTTCTAGTAATTAAGTGTACTCACATACAAATTTATCGTAATTAGAATAGCTTAGAAGGTTATGCATAAAAGGTTAGTAAAAATTAATGGATAATGACATTAATTTATCACATGGTTTCTTCAATCTCGATCAGATTTTCGCTGTATGTATGATTCCAACAAGTAGGTCGTTGAATTTCAAGTCTAACCGAGTAGTATTATAATGTTGAAGTGCAAGGGTAACCGGAATTTATGATTGACGATGATGGTGGTTACATTCCAACGACGACAACCTAAAAATTCCATAAAATAAGTAATAAAATAAAACAAACAATTTATAATATTATACATCATCCCCGATTTTACTTTAAAACAGAATCATTTAAGAATAATTTTCAATAAAATTGTCTATTAAATAGATTTCGCACCATATTAATTATAATATTTTTTAATTTTTGTATTATATAGATTTTAACAAACACAATCATCAAAAATGCTTTTAAAAAGCTTTTATAATTTTTTTTCACTGTTATTTTATTTTAATAAATCTCTTGAACAACATTTTTGAAAAAGATTTTTTTTTGAAAAGATGTTTATCCATTAAATGTAGTAAATTTTTTTTTTAAATGAATAGAACTAATAGATATTCCATTCAAAATTCGCTTAGTTTTTCCATCCATTTCTTTCTATCTTTATATTTTCCTACCATATTAAACATACACTTAAGATGACCATGTGTTGTTTTGCTATTAAGATGCAATGTAACGCATAAATTAAAAGAATATTCCATTTAAACCATTTCAGTTTTATTTTAATTATTATTAGATATAATTTTTCAAAATTTTCAATTGTCATTTATTATTGGTTAATTTGAGTTTTACAATTAAAGATCAGGATCAATAATAATAACCACGGCTTTCTAGTCCCCACCTCCAATATAAAAATAAAAAATAAATAAGAATTATATTTTCACACTAATAATAAATCATAAAATACTGGTTAAAATGAATGGATAATTTCACACACAAAAAAAAAAAAAAAAAAGGTCTGTTTCATTGACGTTTAAATGAAATTTGCCTATAAACTAGAAAGGTAGAGTAGGTGAAGAAACGGCTTTAGGGCTATTGACTTTCCAAGAACCGAAACCCAGGATCAGATTTATCTCTTTCTCTGTTTCTAATGTTCTGATCCGAGTCTGACATACTAGTCTTACCTCTTTCATCTTTCTAACAGCCATGGCTGCCAAACTGTTGGGTGGACCTTTCCTCTCGCTTATTTCATCCCTTGAACAGCTATTTGACTGGATTGCTTGTGGGGAGGTGGTTGAATTCGTTCGTGAAAAGAAACTAGAAAGTGAAATTAACAAGTTGGAGATTACATTATCATCAGTTGGTAGAATTGCGTATGATGCCGAGAAGAAGCAAATGACAGACAAGGCCGTAAAACAATGGCTTCAAGACGTCAACGACGCTGTCAACGATGCAAAAGGGTTGGTCTATGAAATCCACACCGAAGCATTAGGTGAATCCGAACACCGTGGAAGGACCATCGGAGCTGGAACCAGCAGAATTCTCAAGATTACTAGTAGACATCCTCCTAAAAGAGGACTAGCAACAATATACAACAGAAGAATTCAGGAAATATTGCGGATTAAAAGCGAATCTAGATCCGGTTCCAGTGGTGAGAAAAAACAAGAACACCACCACCAGAGGATACTGCAGATTCTTAACAGGCTAGAATTTAGTGTCAGACAAAAAGATGTGCTTGGTTTGAGAGAAGATGTTGAAGTTGGAACAACAACAACAACCACGTCATCGGAAACTACTAACACTGCTACTGCTGCTACAATGGAGGTGGAGGAGGAAGGGGAAGAATCTTATTGTATTTATGGAAGGGATGCTGATAGGAGAGCCGTCATTAAGGCGTTGTCATCTGATGATGGAGAAGAAGGTGGCGATAAGGTATGTGTAATTTCCATTGAGGGCGTGAGTGGAATTGGTAAGACCACTCTTGCTCAGCTTGTCTACGGAGATATTGACACTATCAAACGTTTTGATATCAAAGCATGGATAACTGTGTCCAATGACTACAATCTTTTCACCTTGTTAAAAGCAATTTATGAGACGGTCACTGGTTTGAAAAATTGCCGTATCCAGAATATAGTTGAATTTCAACTTAAGTTGGAGGAGTTTTTTCGAGGGAAAAAGATTCTTCTTGTTCTTGACAATGTTTGGGACATGACATTTCCAGTCTGGTATTTGTTTAAGAGGTCATTTGAATCTGTAGTATCTGGAAGTAAGATTGTTGTGACGACACAAGATAAATATATTGCATCAAATTTTGGTACTAGTGCCCCAACTCATTGCCTTCAACTATTATCCGAGAAAGATAGTTGGCGGTTATTTTCAAGACATGTTTTCAATAATAATAAGGTAAAGCCACATGGTCTGGATAAAATTGGTAGGCAGATAGTTAAAAAGTGCAATGGTCTTCCTTTAGCAATAAAATTGCTTGCTGGTCTTCTGCGTACTGAAATGAATACCACTAGTTGGAATAATGTACTGAAGAACGAGGCATGGGGTTTATCTCGTGAACATTGTAATGTTCTTGGGGCTCTATGGCTGAGCTACTGTTATTTGCCTCCACATCTCAAAAGGTGCTTTGCTTACTGTTCAATTTTTCCCAAAGGTTATGAATTTCAAAAAGAAAAATTAATTTTATTATGGATGGCAGAAGGTCTTTTGCTTCCACAAAACGGTAAGATGCTAGAAGAAATTGGAGAGGAGTACTTTGTTGATCTAACATCAAGGTCATTCTTTCACAAAAGTAAATTTTATGGTTTTACTATGCATGACCTTGTGCATGATTTGGCTCAACTTGTATCAAGAGAATATTGTTCAAGGTTGGAAGACAATTACTCGGGAATCCTCTTAAGGGAGATTCATCATTTATCATGGACAGGAGATGAGCCAAATAGTATCTTGAAGTTAAAGGATGTATCTAAAACTAATATATTGCGCAGTCTAGTGCAAGTGGATGGATCATATGGATTGAACAAGAAGTTCTTGATGCCTAAAGGATTGCAAAATTTCCAGTACTTAAGAGTGCTTTCTTTGCATCGAGTTGATGGGGTTACAAAGTTGCTTGATTCAATTGGCAAATTGAAGCTTCTAAGGTATTTGGATTTATCTTGGACTGAAATTAATGAAATACCTAATACAATTTGTTGTTTGTACAATTTGCAGACACTATTATTACAGTATTGCAGTAATCTTAATCACTTGCCAGATTCAATTGGCAATATGAAGCATCTAAGGCACTTGGATTTGTGTAACACTCAAGTCGAAGAGATTCCGGATGAAATGTGTAATTTGCACAATTTGCACACTCTGTTATTGGGATCCTGTAGAAAGCTTACATGTTTACCAAGCAATATGGAAAGACTGATCAACTTGCACCACTTGGATATTCGTGACACTTCTTTAAGACAGATGCCACTGCAGATATACAACTTGAGATATCTGAAGATAATAGGTGATTTTGTTGTAGCCAATAACAGTGGGTCTGGTATTGAAGCGTTGGATGAGCTCCGAGATATGTGTGATAATCTTAGTATTAGAAGCCTTGAAAAGGTAGCAAATGTTGATGATGTTTCACAGGGCGTTCTAAAATACAAGATGTGTATTACTGATCTGAGTTTGGAATGGGAGGATGATACCAGCGATTCACAGAAAGCACTGGAGGTTCTTAATAGACTTAAAACACTCGTAGATCTTGAGCAACTATCTATTATAAATTATGGTGGTATAAGCTTCTCAGATTGGGTGGGAGAACATTCATTTTCCTGTTTAGTATACTTGTGGCTAAGTAATTGTAGAAAATGTTACAATTTGCCACCACTTGGACAGCTACCATCTTTGAAATCCCTTAGCATTGATGGATTTGATATGGTGGAGAGTATTGGTAAGGAATTTTGTATCAGTGGTTCATCTACAGTGGCTAAACCATTCAAGTCTTTAGAAAAATTGAGTTTCAAATTTATGCCGTGGTGGAAGGAGTGGTTATGTCTGGAAGGTGAAGTTTTCTCACAGCTTACGGAGCTCCATTTAATGGATTGCCCATCCTTGATGTTAAATGCTACCTGCTTCCCTGATTCCCTTCCATCCTTGACGTATCTTTGCATCTCAAAATGCCAACTACAGGTGGTGGCTTCATTCCTAAGTGTTCAACTTCCATCACTCAGGTCCTTGTACATAGGTTATTGTCCTGAGTTGGAGTCATTTCCAGAGAGGAGATTACCCACTAATATACATATTATTGAAATTTGTGGGTGCGAAAATCTCAAGTCATTTTCAAAAGAGGGATGGCCTCCAAATTTAAAATCACTTTCAATTGGCAGTTGTGGAAAGCTGTTTGCATCCAACATGCAGTCGAACCTGCAAACACTCACCTCTCTTACATCTTTAGACATCAGCTGCATAGATGAAGTGGTGGATTCATTTCCAGAGCTAGGCCAACTTCCCGACACTCTGACTTCTCTCACCTTATGCCGTCTTCATAACCTTAAATCCCTGAATGGCAAAGCCCTTCAACAGCTTACCTCCCTTGAAGAGTTGTCAATTTCATATTGCCAGCAGTTGCGATGCATGCCAGAAGAAGGGTTGCCTGCCACTCTGAGTTCTCTTCATCTGAATTGTCTTGATAATCTTCAATCCATAAGTGGCAAGGCCTTTGGACAGCTTGACTCCCTTAAAAAATTGTCAATTTCATACTGCCCGCAGTTGCCATGCATGCCTGAAGAAGGGCTGCCTGCTTCTCTTTCTCAATTGACTATTGACTGGTGTCGTTTTCTAAATCCAAGGTGCCAAAGAGAGATAGGGGAGGATTGGCCCAGGATTGCTCACATCCCTCTCATACGCATAAATCCAAAATTGATATGATGCAGTGTGTACAAGCATGTCCTTTTCTAGAATTTTTCTGGTAGTTCCTCAACAATCTTTGATTTTATAATTAAAATTTTTTTCTTAGATGAATTCAATATTGTCATTCATTCTAGAATTTCTTCCTTCATTTCTTATTCACTTGTTTCAAATACTCTGCATTTCGGGGTGTGTGAGTGTGTGTGTGTGTGTGTGTGTTTTTAATGAATATATTCCTGTGAAGATATATGGTTGATGACTGATCTATCTGAAAAGAATTGGGGTATCCTTAGTAGTAATTTTAAATTCAAACCTTAATTTTTTACTTCAAGTGGTTGCTGGAGATGGTTCATAGTTTTTCTTATTACTCAAGTGGATCTCTGAATTTTTGCTAGAAGAAATCAGTTGCAACCATTCAGAGTCACATACATTTTCATGTGCATTCATGATACTTCTGTGATTCCCACTATGGAATTTGCCTTCAAATTCCCAATTGCATACCATTTCTAGATTCAGAAACCTCTTGGCACATTCATATACAGTAGGATTTCTCATCTTATCTGTATTCTTAAGTATCAGATGCATAAATTAAGTTACTTTCATTTCCTTGCGGCAGGTGAGGCTACCTAGACAGTTGAGAATTTCTTTCTTTTATCCATACCAGTGCTTGTCGGGATAAGGGTTTTCCACTTCTCTTTCTCATTTGACTATCTAGCTATAAATGTCCTCTACTATGGCTCAATTCGAAACTGATGCGATCAGCATCAAACTGATGCGTCCCTGCTTAATGCATTATCTTTGAAAGAAAGGTCCCCATTTATGTTTTCCAGTCCAAAAAAAATTTCAGTTCAATGCTTTTATTCTTGAAGCGTCATACGCTATGCTCTCATTCTCATTGGAGGTGGCTCACATATAGAAAAACCACCAAGTAAGATTCTCTACACTTTTGCTTAAATAAAAGTAGCTGTACTAGCTTATTGTTTCATTTAAACCCTTCGTGAAGTGAATTAATAGGATATTCAATATTCATTTTCATGCAGTCCATTTCTTCTTTTGTGGTTTGCGTATTATAAACTTCTGTTCCTTGGTATTTTAATTAAACTTGTGATAAGATTTCAGTTCCAAGTTTTCTTAAACTTGTGATAATGTTTGAATCCAAAATATATTATTAACACAATGGCTGATTCAATACTGTCAAGCTTTCATGCCTCACATTGATTAGTTCTTGCACTTACTTGACCATTGTAGTGTAGCAGACTCTTTGATTCCTTCAAATTCCGTTTGGAATTTTAATCTATATCCAAGATCACTATAAAACTTCATTTCTTTGAATTGCTGCACATGATTGCTGAGGGATTAGCTCCCAACCTTGTCACTGTTATATAATCAATGTCTCTGGCCTATGGCAGTGAGGATCTTCTGCCAAATGTATTTATTTCGTGTGTTTAAATTTTGGGCTTTTTTAATCCATCCACTAATGAAATGATATTGTGTACTTTATGACAGCTTCAATCTAAGAACTTGGACTTCTTCTGCAGGAGTTTACGGATGGTTAAAGCATATCACAGCATGGTACTGCCAACCATAATTTCTTTGTTAAAATTTTAGTATGCCGTATATTTGTTGCTGTAGTGCCTCCTTTCATTTAACAATTCTGGTTGTTGCTCTGTTCTTTATGTTTTCAATGTCAGAATTTTCACTTGTAACCTTTGCAACTGCTTTGATAAACTTATATCTGTCTGAACTGATATATTGCATATACGTATAAAAGGTTCTTTTTACATTGTTTCTCATCAACTTTAATGAACTCTTTACAGGGTTTGAGGTTCCAGTTCTCTCGTGTTAGGATCAGGATTAAGTTGGCTATCTGTTATATCACATCAGCTGCATAGCTGTCTGGGAGGCAGCAACTTATAACATAATTGCTCCAGCTTTTGAGCAACAAATTCAGTGCCAAATCCATTACCCAAAAAAAAAAAAGAGAATCAGTGTCAAATCATCACACCTCAACTGGGAGTTATCTATGCAGTTGGAAACAGTTGTGTTTTCTATCTATTAGATGAGGATCTCAATATAAAGGTGTAGCACGCTTATTGAATAGCAAATAGAATTTAAATATGTATTCAACACTGTAAAAGTTTCATTTTTTGTAATTTCTTTCTCCTATGAATGTTGATATAATTACATTGCATGTGAAGCAAAAGATGGTGCAGTTCAGTTGTAGTTTTAAACTTGCGGTTTCTTTTGCTTTGCCAGGGAGATCTGAGTATGATACGTAATGTTATATATTTCAAATTTCAAGAATTAACCAAGTGCCTATTAATTTAAAGGCAAAATATTAAGAGACTTAAAATTGATCAAATACAATTTAGGTTTCGTTTGATAACATATATAATGAAGAAAAAATATTTGTCAAAATGAACTTCATTTTTTATTTTTTTTCTATTTTATAATCTTTTATTGAGCTTGTAACAGGTAAGAAACCTAATTATTATGCAAAAGTGTGCCAAACTCTGTTTCGATGAATTCTGATGTCACCGGATTCTGCGTGTGGGTGTCTTCTTTTCCTTTTTTAGTTTTTTTGTTTTTGCGGGTAATTGTAGATTGTGTTTTGTTAAAAATATACGAATTACACTACCTCATTTGAAACCCTCCATACGGCATTTATTTCTATTAAAGCCTAAAATATTGTTCCCTTTTCACAATTGTTTTTCTTACTATTACTGTATTACTTTGTAACCTGGGGCTATTGGCATAGTTTTTGAGCCCATAATCAGTAGTAGACTAGGAGTTATTTTATTTATTTATTTGTTTAATTTTGGTAAAAAAGAGTAGAAAGAGGTAAGAGAAAGTTGTAGTTAGTTTTTTTTTTTTTGCTTAGGAAGAAAGCAGTAGTTAGTTGTGAAACAGGAAGTATGCATACTTCTCAAATACTGGAACGCAGCGTTCATTAAAAATAATAATAATAATAATAATAATTAAAAAAAAAACCCTTGAACCCAGCTGGATAAAAAGAGCACCGAAAATACAAAAGAAAATCGAGCAGACAAAGAAGGAAAAGCTTTTGAGATCATTCACAAACGAAACCCAACTCTCAGTTTCCAATTCTGAGCTTCATCTTTTTCAAAAAACCAAAAATTTATGGCTGCTGAAGTGGTGGGTGGAGCTTACCTCTCCGTTTCCCTTCAGGAGCTGTGTCGCAGGATGCCATTCTTCATCGACTTCGTCCATAGAAACAAAGTCAACGATGGGCTGGTCAAGAAGTTGGAGACGATGTTATGGTCAGTTAATGGAGTACTGAATGATGCAGAGGCTAAACAGATCAAAAACCCAAATGTGAGACAGTGGCTTGATAAGCTCAAAGACACAATCTACGATGCAGAGGACTTGGTGTTTGAGATTAAGCCTGACGCATTTCAAGGTCAAGGTCAAGATCAGTCTAGAAGCAGCATAGTGTTCAAGGTACGCAACTTTTTCCCATCTAGAATCACTTGTAAGAAATTAGAAGAAAGGATAAGGGAAATCCTTGAGATGCTAGAATATACTGTTGGACAGAAAGATATTCTTGGTTTGAGAGAAGGTGTTGAAACCAGGAATTTCCGCAGATCATGTGAAACTATACTGGTTGAAGGACGTAATATTTATGGAAGGGATGATGATAAGTTGGCCATTTTTAACTTGTTGGTGTCTGATGTTGTAGAAAGTGGTGATAAACTATGTGTAATTCCCATTGTGGGCATGGGTGGGATTGGCAAGACTTGTCTTGCTCAAGTCTGGAAATTGACAGCTTGATTGAAAAACCTTTTGATATCAAAGCATGGATTACAGTGTCTGATGAATCTAATGTTTTCACATTGACGAAAACGATTTATGAGAGAGTCACCGGCTCGAAAAATTGTTATATTGAGGAAACTTTTGAACTTCAACTTGAACTGAAGAAGTTTTTGGAAAGAAAAAGAGTTCTTCTTGTTCTGGATGATGTCTGGAATTTGAATTCTAAAAACTGGGGTGAGTTAAAGAGTCCATTGGAATCTGCAGCATCTGGAAGCAAGATTGTTGTGACGACACGCAATAAAAGCATTGCAGCAAAGATGGGTACCGTCCCAAATCATTCCCTACAATTATTATCAGAAGAAGATTGTTGGCAGTTATTTTCAAAACAGGCCTTCAATAATGTGGAGCCAAGTGCATATCCAAAGTTGAACGAAATTGGTATACAAATTGTTAAGAAATGTAAAGGTCTTCCATTGGCAGTAAAATCACTTGCTGGTCTTCTAAATACCGAACTAAATCCCAGGAAATGGAAAAATGTATTGCAGAATGAGATATGGGATTTACCTCAAGAAGAGTGCAAAATTCTTCCAGCTCTTTGGCTGAGTTACTATTATTTACCTCCACATTTAAAACAGTGTTTTGCTTACTGTTCAATTTTTCCCAAAGGATATGAATTTCAAAAAGAGATATTGGTTTTTTTATGGATGGCAGAAGACCTTTTACTACCCCAAAATAATAAGACGCTAGAAGAAGTTGGAGAGGAGTACTTTGATGATCTAGCATCAAGGTCATTATTTCAGAAAATTAGTACTTGTGGTTTTACCATGCATGATCTTTTGAATGATTTGGCTACATTTGTAGCAGGTGAATCTTGTTTGAGGTTTAATGATAATTACTCAAAAGTCCCTTTAAACAAGATTCGTCATTTGTCATGGAAGGCGTATAAGATTCGTGATATGAGGAAATTAAAGGATTTATCTGAAAATAAAGTACTTCGTACTCTGCTGCATCTGGATAAAGGGAATGAAGTGAATGAAAGATTCTTGATACATCATAAAAGGTTGGAAAAATTTCAATGCTTAAGAGTGCTTTCTTTGCATCGAGTTGTTGCTGACATGAAGTTGCTTGATTCAATTGGCAAAATGAAGCTTCTAAGGTATTTGGATTTATCTTGGACTGAAATTAAAGAAATACCATGTACAATTTGTAGTTTGTACAATTTGCAAACCTTATTATTATATAAATGTAGTAATCTTAGTCGATTGCCTGATTCAATTGCCAATTTGAAGCATCTAAGACACTTGGACTTATCTAACACAGAAGTTGGAGAGATTCCCGATACAGTTTGTAATTTGCACAGTTTGCATACTCTGTTATTGGGATCTTGCAGAAAGCTTACTCATTTACCAACCAATATTGAAAAGTTGATTAACTTGCGTCGCTTGGATATTAGTGATACATCTTTAAGAGAGACACCACTGCAAATATCCAGCTTGAGAAATTTGGAAATATTAAGTGATTTTGTTGTAGGCACGAACAGTGGATCTAGTATTAAAATGTTGGGTGAGCTTCAAGATCTGCGTGGTAATCTTAGTATTAGAAGCCTTGAAAAGGTAGAAAATGTTGATGATGTTTTGGAAGCTAATTTGAAAGATAATAAATGTATTACTGATCTGAGTTTGGAATGGGGTGATAATAATGACTCACAGAAAGCCCGAGAGGTACTTAACAGACTTCAACCACAAACAGATCTTGAGCGACTATCTATTATAAATTATGGAGGTATTAACTTCTCAGATTGGATAGGAGACCCTTCATTTTCCCGTATAGAATTCATGTGGCTAAGTAAATGTAAAAAATGTCACAATTTACCACCACTTGGACAGATACCATCCTTGAAATACCTTACCGTTGATGGATTTGATATGGTGGAGAAAATAGGTGATGAATTCTATACCAGCGGTTTGTCTCCAGTGGCTAGACCATTTAAGTCTTTAGAAACATTGAGTTTCAAATGTATGCCTCAGTGGAAGGAGTGGTCATGTCCGGAAGGTGAAGTTTTTGCACAGCTCAAGGAACTTAATTTAATGGATTGTCCATCCTTGACTTTAAATGAGGTCTACTTCCCTGATACTCTGCGATCCTTGACATGTCTTTGCATCATGAAATGTCAACAACAAGTGGTGGCTGCACTTCTAAGTAAACAACTTCCATCACTTTGTTCCTTGCGCATACGTGATTATCCAGAATTGGTGTCATTTCCAGAGAGAAGAATGCCTACTAGGATACATACGATTCAACTCTTTGGATGCACAAACCTGGAATCTTTTTTGGATGAGGGATGGCCTTCAAATTTGAAATCACTTTCAATTGGTGGTTGTGGGAAGCTCTTCATGGTTCGCATGCAGTGGAATCTGCAAAGACTTACATCTCTTACATCTTTAGACTTCAACTGCATAGATGAAGTGATGAATTCATTTCCAGAGGAAGGGCAAATTCCGTTGACACTGACTTCTCTCAAGCTGTCTAAACTTAATAAACTTAGATCCCTAAATGGCATGGCCTTTAGACAACTCACCTCCCTAAGAGACTTGAGTATTTACTATTGTGATCAGCTCAGTTGCTTACCAGAAGAAGGATTTCCTGCTTCTCTCTCTCAGTTGGATATCCTTTCTTGCCGTTTGCTAAATGAACGGTGCCAAAGAGATACAGGGCAAGATTGGTCCAAGATTGCTCGTATCTCTCGCATACGCATAAATAATGAGTACATATGATCTACACTGAACTGAACACATACATGTGTCCCTCTGTCTACAAATTTTCAGGTATTTTTTTATTCTTTAGTCTATTTAAAGCTACTATTATTTTTCTGTCCCCATACCGCTATGCATTTGTATCAAATACTCTGCAATTTATTTCTTTGTGTAGTTGCTTTGAATATATGTGATTGATGTCTAACCTATTATCTGTAAAGGGTTATTGGTATCCTCAATTAGTATTTTTCAATTTCAGAGTTTTATGGTTTGAGCGTTTCATACTGTATCCATGTGCTAATGGTTGCTAGAGGTGGTTCACATTTTTTCTTGTTGCTGGAGTGGATTCTCTAGTCTCTTGCAAGATTAAATGCCGTTTGTATTTAATCAAATTTTAGATATTATGTGGACTCATGATACTTTTGTGATTCTGACAGTAAACAAAAACATGCTGTTATTTCCAGAAGATGGATTACCTTCAATTTAAAATTGCATAACATTTCCAGGGAAAGGAGTTCTTACATTTGTGTGCAATGGGAATCTGCAAGTACTCAACTCTCCAGCATTCTTAAATATCATATGCATAAATGGAATTTAAGATTGTGAGTATTTATTCCTGCTATCATTTGCAGTGCTTCCACAAAAGGTCTTTCTACTTTTCTTATTCGACTATCTGGCTAAAAATGTCCATTACTATGGCTTTGGTCGAGTTTTATATGATCAGCATCATGCAGAAGTGTCACTGCTTGTCATGCAATACACTCTTTTACTAAAAAAGATTCTAATTTTACATTTTCCAGTCCAAAATATTTACAAATTGGTGTTTTTTACTTTCCAAAGTGTCATATCTGTTATTATATATGTTCTCTTTGTCATCGTCTTGTCATACAATGTATTGGTTTTGTAAGAAAGATTGTGTTATTAGCATACTCTAATTTTCATTGTAGGTAGCTCACATTTATTGATCAAAGAGTTAAGTTTCTCTTCTCTTTGCTTAAATGAACGCAGTTGTACTAGCTTATTATTTCATTTAAACCATTTAAGAAATGAATTATTTGACATGATATTCAGCATCCATATTAACACGGTCCATTTCTTCTTGTATGGTTAGCATGTTTGAGCACTTCTAGACCAGCTCCTTGTTCAAGTAAATACTGCTTGATACCTCAGACTCTTTGATTTCTTCAAAGATCTTGGATTTGAATCCCTATCCAAGAAACTACTAAACTTCAATTCTTCCAATTGCAGCACATGAGTACTGGAAGATGGGCTGTCCGCTTCTCTCACAGCTATTCAATCATCTCTGGTCTAGCTATCAAAGTCAGCAGTGTTTTAAGTTTCCTTCTTTAATTATATCTGGTAATAAAAGCCACATATTACCCATTAATGAAAAGACATTGTGTTTTACATTGTCTTGAGTATAAGACGCTGAAATTTTCTGCAGGAACAGGATGTTTAAATTGCACTGGAGCATGATTGGTCTTTCCATCCATAATGAGGAAGATTTGAGCATGAGCAATGCACATTGTGTCTCATATCAACCATAAAGGTATGTGAATGTTATTTGACTAGTGTGGTAATATTTGTTTTATTTTGAAGTCTATTCAAGGTGGTTTGCTTTTGTAGGCAAGGAAAATGGATGAGTTGAGGCAGAAGGTAAAGGATTTGAGGGCGTCTTTTCCATGCAATGCATTGCAAAAGCAAGAGCTCAACAAGAATGAAAGCTATTCGTCTCCTTGCCTCCCAAGTGCAGACACAATGCTAAATGTGTGGAAATTGTGCACCATGATCCGATTATGATCTGGTCTGGACATTTTTGCTTCTGATTTTTAGGTACTCAATATTTGTCTGTTGAAAAGGAAATGATAATTTGGGAATCACAAGACCGTAATCGTTATCGTTAAAGGGGGTGGGGGGTGGTCAAAATAAGTTTTCCCTATGTAGACTATAGATTTGCAATTGCAATATTGGAGATTACAAATTTAAAAGTCAACATAATCAGTTGTGTTTGTGATGGATTAACTTTATTATTTTCTTAATTTATCAAATTAAATCGGATTAATGATTTATTTTATTACATATTCTCTACATCTATAACTAAAGGTGTTTGTTCATGAGTTATAAGCAATGAAGTTCGATGAAAAGATAGGTCTTGGGTTTTGTGGATGTGGGTCAATATTTGACCCCCTTTTTTTTATTTTTTACTATTTGGAATAAGCCAAATCACATTCAAGTCTCTTTGTTATTCTTTCTTCCATTCTTTTTTTTTTTTATAACAGAGATATGCATTTATATATTGATCATATTTTAACCGATATTGATATCAATCTAAACGTAATTATGTTACTACTTTTTTTTCGTTCTTGGGTGAATATAACTTGTTACGTTTACAATGTTAAAAAATTTAGAACTTTTTATGCTGTGATAGATCTTTATCTCTGTGTTCCACAAATTCTTTCAATAAAAAATTAGACACGAATGAAACATAAAATTTTAGTTCATTCTCATTGTTACATAGGGAAACCACGTCCATGTCCGTTTGCATGTGACACCCAGAAGTAGTTGTATAATCCACCATTCTTCTTTCCTAAAAGTTCTTAAAGTATCTTTTAAAGAGAAATATACGGTATGTATATATATATATATATATATATAGAAAAGAAAATTAAGAACAAATAATAGTTAATATTTCTATTTATCAAAATATTTGACAAACATCATCTTTTATTAAATACATCAAACTGTGTATAAATGATAATTTTAATTATCTATAATTTTTCATTGCTTATGTACCTTTGGTTTTTTTTTTTTTTTTTTTCTTTCTATATACCTATTTGAAAAATAAAGTGATTTGTCAAAAATTTATACCTTGGTCCAAAGCCTTCGTTTTCTATTTTTAATCCCCATTCCCAAGGATCGATAGTAATAATAATCACACCTTTTTTTTTTTTTTTAATTAAAAGAAAACACTATATTCAAAAGAACAATCCAAAAGTAACAGAGAACGCATATTTGGACTAGACACAGGGTCCCAATTCAAAGGAATAAAATCCTTGCCACTAAATCAAACCCAATGAACTCGCTCGAGGGAAAGAAAGTGGACGGATTCACCCACCACTTTAGATTATTTCCTTGGTTTGTGTTGTGCTTCCTTGAGGCTTATATATCCTGCTACTGAGTATGTTGGACATTAGATATTTTTAGATTATAGGAGGAAACAAGCATGCTTATATGCTTATATGTCTGCCACCTGCGAGTTTATGTTTTGTTTTTTTTAAAATAAGGTATTATATATTTTGGGCCTGGAACATGTAAAGAGTAGGTTGGAGTTGATTTTGGAGTGGATTAATTGCTCCTGCTCTATTTATTTATTTATTATTTTTTCCCTATTGAAAAATAATTGCTTTTAGTAGGTATACTTCTTTATTTTTATTTATTTATTTATTTATTTATTCCTTATTCGTAAAGTTAGAAAGACACTTTTTATGCTGTCATAAATTCTTTTAATCTCTATGTTCCGCAAATTCTTTCCATAAAAAATTAGATATGTATGGAAAAAAAAAAAAAATTTAGTTCATTCTCATTGTTACACAGGGAAACCTCATCCATGTCCATTTCCATGTGACAACCAAAGTAGTTGTATAATCCACCATTTTTCTTTACTAAAACTTTTTAAAGTTTATCTTTTAAAGAGAAATATACACTCTGTATTAAAAAATAAATATAAAAAAATTAAGAACAAATAATAGTTAATATTTCTATTTATCAAAATACATGACAAACGCCATTTTGATTGCTGGATAAGTACATCAAACTGCGTATAAATGATAATTTTAACTATCTATAATTTTTTTATTGCTTATGCAAAATATTTTTTCCTCTTTTCTTCTTTTTTTTTTTTTTTTAGATGTACCCTTTATGAAAACTAAAATGATTTGTCAAAAATTTATGCCTTGGTCCAAAGCCTTTATTTTCTCGATCAATGATTTAATCCCCAAACCCAAGAATAATAATAATAACAACAACATCTTAGAGCATCTACCACCATGCACTACTATAGCACAAAAACATAAAATTTGGCGCAACTTGTGGAAGTTGCTCCAACTTTGCAGCAAAAGCTGCATCATTTTGGCGTAATAAATAATTTTGCACCATATTTTGAACATTATTGTTTTTTTCATCTTAATGTCATTTTTTATTTAAATTTTTAAAATTTACAAAACGATTTTCAATATTATAGTAATTTTATAATTTTTATCAAAAAGTATATTTTGAGCAAAATCAATTGCTTTTTGGTAAAAAAAAAAAAAAAAAATTCTTCCATTTGTTCTATATTTTTAATTTTATATGGAGTAAATTTAATTTGTAAATGAAACAAAATGTTAATTATAATATAAAAACAGTAATACTAAAATTTTTAATATTAATATATTAGTTTCTACAATTTTCTTAAATAATAAAACATATTATTGGATTAATATGAAAAAAAAATTGTACGTGCGGCAATTGATGAAATAAATATGAAGTTGAGAATTAGAAAAAAAATATATAAAATATAGATAAAAAGGAATAAAAGAAAAATATATATTTTTAAATGTTAAAGATTGTGCAACGGATAAGAGAGAAATTAATATTTGATTCGATTTTTGCATCATTTGGTTGCAATGGGTTGCAATACTCTTAGATGTATAAAAGCATTAAAGCTGGGGCCGTCAATTTTGTTTAGATTTTTTTTGTCTTTTTTTGCCACCAAAAAAAAAAAAAAAGATGTATATATTTTTTTCTCGAATTTAATCATTCATATATTATAGCATATTTTAGTTAAAAAAAATACGAAAGCTGAAGACATGGACTACGTGGAGATGTGGCTTTCGGTAATCATAAGACCACAACCATGAAAGCTGCAGCGGCTAAGTTTTTGGAGGAGAGCTCTGGATAATGAATTTTCAAACCAGTAGTGACATCTTGTAATTATGCCAGACATTGAGGGAGGTCAACAATATATTTGCTTGTATAAAATTGCAAATTTCTCCTGATAAGAATATTAGTATTAAAAAAAATATAAAGAAAAGTTTCAGCTTGTAGACAGACAGTGATATCAATAACTGAACATATGCTGTTATGTTGTAGTTTTTAGTTACAATGTGCCAATTATTTTAAAGTTTGTATGTGAATAAAATTGTTAAAATTGACCGAATTAAAGTTGTAATAAATAATATATTAGTATGAATAATATACAGAATGTCTAAAATCATAATTTTTTAAAAATAAAATTAATATAAAGGGATTTCATAAATACGAGACTCGCCATATCTTTCTCAATCACGTTTAGGTATAGAAAAGTTTCTTTTAACTTCTCTCTCTTCTCTAAATAAATATTAATATATTTTAAAAATTAAACAATCTCCCTTCAAGTTCTATAAATTATTATTAAATAATTACTATACATATAATTCGTTTATATATTTTATAATGCTGATATCTATAAAAATAATAATTTTTGAATAAATATTGTTAATATTATCACATAAAAATAAATATTGATAATATTTTTTTAAAACATTATTACTTTTGGAACGATTTATATTGTAAATTCTTTTTATATTGGTACATTTATGATACGAATATCACACATTTTTTATTATATAAATATTTATAAAGATAATAATTTTTGGATCATTATCGATACTATCGTATCAAAATAAATATTAATAATAATTTAAAAAAATGTGATATTTAACATGGTCCGTACTATAAGATGCGTATTATCTACGTCATATAATATATATATATATATATATTTAATTATAAATGATATTATTTTAAAAAATAAGTGGTGAGATTTTTTATTTTATTTCATTATTATTATTTTTTTTCCCAAAGGAAAAGCCCGATCAAGGCTTTGGAATTATTGCAGGAATTTGATACTGCCAAAAGACAAAGCATCTCAAAAGACAAAGCATGTGGGATTAATCTTTATGGATCTGTGTGGGTCTGACAGGCTTGTCTAGACACAAATTAAAGAAACAATAATCAAAGATGTAGAAGAGCTGTTTGTTGGTTGTTGTTGACATGCAAAACAAAGAGAGAAAGAAAGAAAGAAAGAGAGAAAGAAACCCATTTAGGCATATTTGAAGTCGTATCTGGTTTCCAATCCTGAAGCCATTGAAGGTTCATTCATCTTCCAGCTGTTTGTTTGTGGAAGGATAAAAAACCATGGCTGACAAAGTGGTGGGTGAATCCGTCCTCTCCGCTTCCCTTCAAGTGTCATTTCGTAGGAATGCTTCTCAGGAGTTCGTCGACTTCGTTCGACGAAACAAATTCGATGAAGTGCTCGACGACTTGAAGAAGGTTTTAGTGTCGGTTAGTAAAGTGCTGAATGATGCCGAGATCAAACGATTCAGTAATGTAGATGTGAGGGTTTGGTTTGATTTCCTCGAAAACTACATCTACGAGGCAGAGGACTTGGTTTATAGAATCTACACCGAAGCTGAAGAAGAATCTGCAAGCAGTAGCAGCAGCATATCTAAGCAGGTAAGCAATTTTCAACTCCATAAGATCATTGAATCGATCAAATTTATTGTGGAAAAAGTGTCCAAAGTTGGTTTGATAGAAGGTGTTGAAATTGACAGTTTCCAAAGATCATCATCATCATCTGAAACTAGTAATTTGGCCTATATTTGTGGGAGGGATGCTGAGAGGAAAGCCATCATTGACTTGTTGTTACCTGATAAAGACTGGCATAAGATATCCGTTATTCCCATTGTCGGTGAGGTTGGGATCGGCAAAGCCACCCTGACTCAGCTTGTTTACATGGATATTCACAACAACTCCAACAAACCTTTCGATGTCAAAGCATGGATTACCGTAGGCGATAAATTTGATGTTTTCACGATAGTAAAAGGAATTTACCGCCAGGCAGTTACTGATTCACCAAATTGCCATATTGGGAATCCTTATGAACTTCAACTTGAGTTGAACAAGTCTTTAGAGGGAAAAGGGTTTCTATTTGTTCTTGATGATGTTCGGACTCCGAATTTTGGCGAATGGTGCGCAATAAAGAGAATGTTCTCATTTGCATCACATGGAAGTAAGATTCTCGTAACAACAAGGTTTATAGCTGTTGGATCAGGGCGGGCTACTGTTCCCATTTGTAAGCTAGGATTATTATCACACAAAGATTGTTGGCAGTTATTTTCAAAACGTGTCTTCAATAATGTAGATCCAAGGGCATATCGAGATTTGGAAGAAATTGGTAGACAAATTGTTAAGAAATGCAGAGGTGCTCCTTTAGCAGTGATATTACTTGCTGGTCTTCTGTGTACCAATCTAAATACCGTGAAATGGAAAAATGTATTGAATAATGAGATTTGGCGTTCACATGGACCCACAGATTTTCCAGCTCTAAGCTTGAGCCACCGTCATTTGCCTAACCATCTAAAACAATGCTTTGCTTACTGTTCAATTTTCCCTCGAGGTTATGGATTCCAAAAGGAAAAATTAATTTTATTATGGATGGCTCAAGACCTTTTGCTGCCCCAGAATAATAAGATGCTAGAAGAAGTGGGAGAAGAGTACTTTAATGATCTAGAATCAAGGTCGTTCTTTCAAAAAAGCGTATTTTGTGATTTTACAAGAATCAAGAAATTTTTGTTTTGAGGTTGAATGACAATTACTTAGCATTCCATCCAAGGAAGATTCGTCATTTATCGTGGATGGGAAATGAGATATTCAATACCACAACCTTAGTGTATCAACTTGAACATAATGTGTTGTGCAGTCTACTACAAATGAATGGATGGTTTGGATTGAATAGCAAGTTCCCGAGACTCCCTGCAGGACTGCAACACTTCAAATGCTTAAGAGTGCTTTCCTTGTGTGGAGTTGATAATATCGAAAGGTCGCTTGATCCAATTGGCAAATTAAGGCTTCTAAAGTATTTGGATTTATCTTGGACTGAAATTAAAGAAATACCTAATACAATTTGTAGTCTGTACAATTTGCAGACACTATTATTACATTATTGTGGTAATCTTAGTAGGTTGCCTGATTCAATTGGCAAATTGAAGCATCTAAGGTACTTGGATTTATCTAACACTCAAGTCGAAAGGATTCCTGATGCACTTTGTAATTTGCACGATTTGCATACTCTGTTATTGGGATCATGCAGAAAGCTTACTCGTCTACCAAGGTATATGGAAAGACTGATCAATTTACACCACTTGGACATTACTGCTACATCTTTAAGAGAAATTCCACCGCAACTAACAAACTTGCGACATTTGGAAATATTAAGTGATTTTTCTGTAGGCACAAGCACTGGAACCAGTATCAAAGTGTTAGATGAGGTTCAAGATATGCATGGAAATCTTAGAATTAGAAGCCTTGAAGAGGTAGTAAATGTTGATGATGTTGTAGAGGTCAATTTGAAAGATGAGAAGTGTATTACTGATCTGAGTTTGGTTCAAGATATGCATCGAAATCTCAGAATTGGAAGCCTTGAAGAGGAAGTAAATGTTGATGATGTTGTATAGGTCAATTTGAAAGATGAGAAGTGTATTACAGATGAGAAGTGTATTACTGATCTGAGTTTGGTTCAAGATATGCATGGAAATCTCAGAATTGGAAGCCTTGCAGAGGTAGTAAATGTTGATGATCTTGCAAAGGTCAATTTGAAAGATGAGAAAGGTATAACTGATCTGAGTTTGGAATGGGAAGGTGATACTGTTGATTCACAGAAAGCACGAGAAGTGCTTAACAAACTTCAACCACACGTTGATCTTGTGCAAATATCTATTATAAATTATGGAGGTCTAATCTTTTCAGATTGGATAAGTGGCTGTTCATTTTCCCGGTTAGTATACATGTGGCTAAGTAAATGTAAAAACTGTTTCTATTTGCCACCACTTGGACAGTTACCTTCCCTGAAATCACTTAGCATTGATGGGTTTGATAGGGTGAAAAGCATAGGTGATGAATTCTATGGCAGTAGTTCGTCTATTGTGAATAAGCCATTCAAGTCCTTAGAAAAATTAAGTCTTACATTTATGCCACAGTGGAAAAAGTGATCATTGGTGGAAGGTGAAGTTTTGTCAAAACTTAAGGAACTTCATTTAATAGATTGTCCATCCTTGATGTTAAATGGGGCTTCCATCCCTGATTCTCTTCCATCCTTGATACATATTTACATTTCAAAATGCCAAGAACAGGTGGTAGTCTCACTCCTAAATGTCAACTTCCATTGCTCAGTTCCTTGTACATAGGTTATTGCCCTGAATTGAAGACATTTCCAGAGAGGAGATTGCCCACTAATATACAAACCATTGAAATTTGTGGATGTGAAAACCTTGAGTCATTTTCCGAAAGAGAGATGGCCTTCAAATTTAAAATCACTTTCAATTGGCAGTTGTGGGAAGCTATTTGCACCTTGCATGCAGTGGAATCTGCAAACACTCACCTCTCTTACATCTTTAGACTTGAGCTGCATAGATGACGTGGTGGATTCATTTCCAGAAGAAGGGAAGCTTCCCAAAACTCTGACTTCTCTAACTTTATGCCGTCTTCATAACCTTAAATCTCTAAATGGCAAGGCCTTTCAGCAGCTCACCTCCCTTAAAGAATTGTCAATTTCATACTGCAAACAGTTGCAATGCATGCCAAAAGAAGGGCTGCCTCCTACCCCGACTTCTCTTCATCTGAGTTGTCTTGATAATCTTAAATCCATAGATAGCAAGGCCTTTGTACGGCTTGCCTTCCTTGTAAAATTGTCAATTTCATATTGCCCACAGTTGCCATGCATGCCAGAAGGAGGGTTGCCTGGTTCTCTTTCTCAACTGATAATCGAGTGGTGTTGTTTTCTAAATCCACGGTGCCAAAGAGAGACAGGGGAAGATTGGCCAAAGATTGCTCACATCCCTTGCATATGCTTATATCCAGATTGATGTGATAAGTACTGTACCGATCTATCCATCTCTTCTAGAATTTTTCAGGTATTTCTTTCACCCTTTATAATTTTAATTCTTTATTTTCATATGAATTCAGTATCACGGCTCATTTGAAAACTTCTTTTTTATCCATCTTGTTACTCATTAGTATCAAAACTCTGCTTTTTATTTTTGTCTCCTGTGACAAAACTACGTGGTTTGAACCTTACATTAAATTGTGTAAAATGTCAATAGATTTTGGCTTCATTATACCATTTTTTGCCTCCCCAAATTTTGCTTCTTTCCTTGATTGCTTTCTTTGTGAGTCTTTTGATTGTAAATTTTAATTTCACCTACTTATAACTTACCACTCTAAGAATTGATATAATAAGTTCTTCATTTTCATATTGTGGAATCTGCAAATGCTGACCTCATCTTCATTCTTAAATATCACTATCAGATGCATGGATATTGTTTAGATTCATTTTGCGGAGGCAGGGCCTGCCTTGCTGGCTGGGAATTTCTTCCAGCTATCAGTTGAATTGGAGTGCTCATTAAAACAAGGGATTTCCACTTCAGTTTCTTGTTTGACTATCTAGCTACAAATATCCTCTACTACAGCGCAGGTTGGAATTCATGGGATCGGCACATAATGAGGTATCCCTGCTTGTTGTAAACTTGTGCAATGTATTATTTTAGAAATAAAGTTCCTCAATTAACAATTTCACCAGTCCTTGATATTTTCAATTTTAGCCTGTTATTGTTTTTAAGTTTATACATAGATAACATAACCTCCCATTTTCATTATAGGTAGGTCATATTTTTTCAGATAAAAAATCAGCAAGTAAGACTCAAGCACTAAGAAGTGCAGTTCATTTAAAACCCTTATGAAATTAATTGATGTGACATTCAATCTGTAATTTATCGCCATCCATTTTTTCTTACATGGTTCTCATCTTATAAACTTTTTACCTCGCTAATAAGTAACATGAGGTAAGATTTCACTTCAAAGTTTTATTAATTGCAGTTATAATGTTGGAAGCAAAAGTTTGTTATTCCGAATGGCCGATTCAGTACTGCCCAAGCTTCAAAGTCATCATCTCTAGCACTTCTCAATTTTCAAGTAAATACTGCCTATTCTTGAAACTTCAGACTTTTTGATTGCTTTAAAGTTCTTCTGAGATTTGAATCCTTATCCAAGAAAAATATAGAACTTCATATCTTTTAGTTGCAGCACATGATTGCCGGGGTATAGGCCCCTAATGTGCTACTAATCAGTGTCTTTGGCCTATTGCAGTCAGCATTCCAGCATAATGGATTTATTTCAGATGTTTAAGTTATCAAAAGTGGGATTTTCTTAATTAAATCAGGTAATAAAAGCCACATTTTACCTGTTACTTGAAAGACGTTTTCTTCCTTTTTTTTTATTTATTTTTTGGTGGGCCAGCTTAAATCCAAGGGCGGTGGATTTTTCTGCAGAAGTTTACCTTATGTTTAAATCATATCAGAGTACAATAATGCCGCTGGTAATTTATCTGCAGGTATTTTGTAAATGAACTTCCCTGTAGGTTGCACGAGGCTTTGTTTCTTTTATTATTCTTTCGACTGCAACGAGCATCTGCTTGTGAATTAATAATTTACAGGTTCTTTGTTAGAGTATGCCATATGATAATCCTACATTGTTTCTCATTGCCTTAATGAACTCTTACAGGGTTTCATCTTTGATCCGATTGAATACATATGTATTCAACAAACTGTCAAACTCCTTTTTTTGTAAATTTTTTTTGCATCTCACTTTTTATTGTTGATGTCCTCTACTTGTATATTCAGTTGTAGCTGTAGACTTGCTGTTTTCGTTGCTTTGCTAGTTTAATGGCCTTCATAGAAAGAACTGAACACCTTCTATGAAACATCTCTATTTGTCAAGAGTTAATGAAGTGTCTGTGTTATTAACTAACTGGAAAGGCAAAATGACATTAGTCTAAAAAATTATCAAATCACAACAACAGTGCTTAATTTCAAACCATAAACTTGGGACGTAAAAGAGGACATTTCCAGAAATATATTGACAATTCTAAGTGCTAGTCTTTGTGCGCATCGGAAATTCAATGTGTACCATTATCATTGATACTGATATTGAAAACCTTCCTTTCATTTGTGTGTGGTTAAAAAAACAAATAAGCTGCGGTCTCTGTAGATGCCATGCAAATGACGCACAAGAATCCTAACTTAAGTAAAAGGGTTGTCTTTGAAAATAAAGAACAAAAGTTGTAACCGGTTCTCTTTTAGCCTACAAGGAAAATGGATTTTTATATAAAACTGAGATTCTATAGAAACGATAAAAAGGATTTCTCAGCTAAGTTCGTTGTCTTTCACCCATCACCGCTATCCAGGGTATGTGGGGAGTTCAACTTTGCATCATTGTTCAATGAAAGTGTCTTAGAGCATTCTATCTTTTCAAATGGAGAGTGAAATTTTAAAGGTCCTCCATGAACACTTTCTATTTTCTTTTATCTATAAATGTTTATTGTTTTATTTTATTATTATTATTTTTTTAATACTGAACTCTCTTTGAATATTATACAGTGACAAGGAATTTTGTAATGCATTAAATTAAAATAATATAATATTAAAATAAAATATGAATTTGGCTTTGTACATTGGGAAAGTTAATCTTTACATTAAGAAGTCAACATAAAAGATCAATTTAAGCCATTTTTTAAAAATTAATTCTTTAAAATAAAAAAATATGGAACAAATAAAAAAAAATTAATGTTATTAAAGCATCTTCAACATACTTTTTATTTTAAAAAATATAAATTTTAAAATATATAGCATCTTAAATAACTTTGAAAAATAAGGAGGGATCTTTTATCCAACTCCAATAGCACTATGCCACACTATCTATAATTATTTTGTATTTTGTATTTTCTCATAAACAATTATCATTCTCATTTTCACTTCTTTTTTACTCCTATTAAAGCCAAAGTAGTATTTTAAAAAATTGAAACATGATTAATTGTAAGTTTGTATAGAATTGTATAATAATCAACGGTGATATAAAGAGTAATTTTGACTCTCTTTGATTAAAGAACCTAAGTTCCGTTTTTTATTTTTATTTTTTAATTTAAAAAAGTCATAAATGTTATGGGAAAATAAGTGTGATTTTTTAAAATGAAGTAGAGAAAGCCTTTAGAAAGCCTACTAAAAATGCATTTCCAGGTGCCAATATAACAATTGTTCATTGGCCTACATTTAATTTAATTTAAAATTTCTTTTCCCTTAATTCAACGCAACAATCAACCACAGCCATTTATTACCAAAACAATAAAAACCAGTGTCAATTTTTTTAAAATAAAATAATAATAATAGAGTTTATGAACGGGAATCCCAAGTTACTTTTTTTAGTGGAATAGATGCTCCACAGTTGGAATAGATGCTCCACTTTTTGATAACCCGATCGACCAAAAATAAAAATATCCAACACAGATCCACCGACCCACTTTAAAGGAAACTCAAAGAGCAAATTCCAAAACCTAGCTTTGTTTTCATCTTTCAACTCAGCAACAATGGCAGACGAAATGGTGGGTGGAGCTTTCCTCTCCGTTTCCCTTAAAGAGCTGTGTCGTGGTATCCATTGGATGGCACACTTGCTTAGTCGAAAAGAAGTCAACGACGGGCTGGTGAACAAGTTGGAGATCATGTTATCCTCAGTAAGTGGAGTGCTGAATGCTGCTGAGTCCAAACAAATTACTGACCCTCAAGCCCAGATTGCAGTTGCAGAGCCTCACTGGAGATCCTTGACCAGTTAGAAATTATTGTGGCAAAAAAAGATCTACTTGGTTTGACGGCTGACGCCGGACCTTTCCATGGATCATCATCATCTGAAACTATTTGAGTAAAAGAAACCGATATCTATGGAAGGGATTCTGATAAGGAAGCTATTATTAAGTTGTTGTTATCTGATGGTGAAGGAGGAGGTGAAAGTAAAATATCTGTGATTCCCATCGTGGGCATGGGTGGGATTGGAAAGACCACCCTTGTTCAGCTTGTTTACAATGATATTGACAATGTTATCATGGAAAAAAGTTTCGATATCAAAGCATGGATTATGGTTTCGGATGAATCTGATGTGTTTGCATTAACAAAAAATATTTATGAGAAAGTCACCAATTCGAAGAATTGCCCTGTAGAAGAGACATTCCAACTTCAACTCGAATTGAGCAAGTTTTTGGAAAACAAAAAGTTTCTCATTGTTCTTGATAACGTTTGGAGCTTGAATTCTCAAAGTTGGCATGAGTTAAAGAGTCCATTTGAATCTGCAGCGAATGGGAGTAAGATTCTTGTGACTACACGCAACGAGAATATTGCATCCGGGATGGGGAGTGTCCCAAACCATTTCCTCCAATTACTATCAGAGGAAGATTGTTGGAAGTTATTTTCAAAACGTGCCATCAATAAAGTAGATCCAAGTTCACATCCAAATTATATTCTGGGGCCAAATACAAAGCCTTTTGGAAATCATTTCTTCTTGGTTGTTGTAATTGGCAATCCACACTCATTTTGCAATCTATCTTCATCTCTCTAGTTACAAAAATAGCATATGTAGGTTCACCAGCATAGCCAATGTGTGCCTTGAGGACCCACTGCAAACATATATTCCTTAAATATTTTAAACAACTAAAAATTTGAGAGGAAAAAAAGAAAAGAAAAGGATTTTGTAATCTTTCATCCATAAAATTGCTAAACTCAAGCATAAAGACGAGGACAATTTTTTATAGAGAAGTTCAAACGGATCAAGAAATTGAAGAAATAACAAACTAAATCTGAGTGCCAGTTAAGGCAGATTACCAATTTAATCGCATATTCCATAACAATGAACTTTAAGACATGTAGAATCAAGTATTTGCTTTACAATAATTTTTCCTTTATGGTTGAGAGGTCTTGAATGACATATTTGAATGGTAAATGACTGCTATGACACCAAAAAATAAATAAATAAATAAATAAAATAAAATAAAATAAAATGTGAAAAGAATATTTATAAAAATGAACCTCATTAATTTTATAAACGCTTTGAATTAATGGTTATCAATTTTATTTTTGTATTTTTAAATCTTGTAAGTAGCTAATTTCTTTAAACTTGTACTTAGATGATATATATAATTTAAACTTTAAACCAATTATACACAATTAAGTAAAACCTTTAAAACTCTCCAAGAAAAAATAATAATAATAATAAAACCTTTAGAAAAATGAAAATAAAAAAATCAAAGACATAAATGTTACTAAACCAGCACAAAAATAATCAAGTACCTATCTGTAAATATGTTTTTTAAGAGTTTTCAGTTTTACCTAGCTATCAAGCTGCAGAGCTATAGATAAATACAGTAATAGACAACTGCTCTCGAACACACTATTATTTGAATGTTGATTTTCTTCTTGGTCATACAATATCTCCAAATGCCTCAGCAAGTATTTACCAAAAAAAAAAAAAAAAAATTAATAAAAATAAAAATAAAAACGCCTCAGTAAGCCATTAGGAGTCTTGTGCCTTGCAAGAAATTATATGCAACAGGGCAGTTGGTCTTGGATGATTCCAAAACCTTTTCTGTTTGTGTCTAATCCGGCCTCCCAAATAAATAGTTTGTCGAGTCCAATCTACTATCGCATTCCATCAGGGGCGGACTACAGTTGGGCCTGAGGCGGCATGGCCCTCTGCCATTTTTGTTTTTTCTTCCTCTTCCATTTTTTTTTTTAAATTCTTTATATTTATTTACTTTTGTCATACCTAAACTCTTATATGTTTTAGGTTCGTATTTTGTATTTGATATATTTGGCCTTCCATATTTTATCAATGTCTGTTATTATCAACTAAATATTAAAGTTTGTAATTATTTATTAATTATTATTAAAACAATTGCAATAATAGATTATTCGTATAAAAAAATTTTTGATTGGTTTATTATTTATATTCAGTTATGTATGTTATAATCTCTTACTCTAAATTTTACTTTTTATATGTATAATCTCTTACTCTAAATTTTACTTTTTATATGTATAAGACTTGGACAAATAAAAGAAAATTAAAATATGTTTTCATATCATAAATTATTGGATAACTAGGAAAATTATGTGGGTGTGTGTGTGTGTTTTTTTTTAATTATGATCTTATGTTAATAGAATAGAAGCAAGTATTGTCCGCCATATATAGGAAAAGTAACATGTAATATGGATTTAATAAAGTTATATAATTTAGAAAAGTGAACCCATCATTAAATTAATCTGATATAAACTTTATTTTATATATATATATATGATTAATATAGTAAGTGATTTATGAAAAAAATTTATAAAAAAGCATTTATACTTATTAGATCGAAATAACTAATTGCTCTTTATAAATTCCTTACTATATAAAAAAAAAAAAATTTAAAAAAAAGAAAAAAAAAAAAAAAAAAAGCATTCCCTTCCTATATTTTTTTCAACCGCGAAGTAGAAACTTAACCCTATTTAAACCTGTATATATACCGCACAAAAAAAAAAAAAAAAAAAAAATTGCATTCTTCCTTCCTTTTTTCTCAACCATGCAGCAAATTAGAACCCTATGAATGGCTGACATCTCAGCAAAACCAAACTGGTCCGAGCTTCCAAGCGAACTCCTGCCATCAATCCTAGAAAAGCTTAATGATATCGTATAATCCTATGGTTCAAAGCAGTTTGTTGTTCATGGAAAATTACTTCAAATACCTACTTAACTTCTTCTTTTTTCTACTCTCCCTTTTATCGCTTCTTCAATGTCGCAGAGAAAACGACACACAGGATCAAGAACGTGTTGAAAGACGAAACTGATTATGTGGTAGGAACATCCTATGGTGGTCGGTAAACTAACCCTCTTAATCCCTTTTCAAGACCTAATAAAAAAATTCAACTCCTTTTAAAGCCAGCCTCATGTCCGAGCCGTCTCTTATAAAAAGCTTTAGAATTGTAGTTTCAACTTCGTATCCAAATCAAGAAGACTTGCACGGTACATGCATGGAAACACTTGTAGTAGTAGCAAATGGATTGAATTCGGTCACAGACTATTGCATTGTATTTGAACGGCTTTCTTGAAGTTTGGAACTTTCCAAATTATACTAGTTTTCCCGAGAAAGTTATGAAGGTTGATTTCCCTTATGTCTTGCCATATGTTGGATACTTTCCAAAATAATGTTTATCTTGTGGTTTGGTGGAATCATTAGGTGAGATTCGGCTAAGTGGGGTAAGGTGTAACACACCAAAGTTCAAAATCAAAACGTGCACTTTCATGTCTATAAGCTTGATTGTTCTGGCAAAAGATGGGAAAAAGGTTGAAAGTTTGAGGGATAGAGTTTTGTTTTTAAGTGGAAATTCGGAAACAAGGACTGGCATATCTGCTAAAAGTTCTTCTGAACGTGAAGAAAATTCAACATATTTCATGAGGAATTCTGGGTTTTTCACCTACGACGACATTAGTAAAAAAAATATATATATATATATTAGAATATGGAATATATAAGCTAGAAGAGAAGATTATGAAACCCTTTAAACACTTTAATACTAAAAAGGACATTTTACACCCTTGTGGATTGTTCCGAAACTTTGGTGACATTATATATATGAACAATATTTTTTTCATTGTATCTATTTTTATTTTTTTTATATTTATTAATTATGGCATGTTTTTATTTTTTTTAAGAAGTTTTTTTTAAAAAAAAAAAATTTCAAACTTTGATTAATAGCTGCCTCCTTTTTAATTTAAAAAGAAAAAAAAAATGAAGATTAGGGGCTTCCATATATATAACAAGGTTTCTACCCTATATATGAGAAAAATAGGTACAACTGCTAATATATAGTAACAAGATTAAGTTTTATTATTTAAGAAATATATGCCAAGTTAAATAAGAGTGCAAGTTAAGACAGATTACCATTCAATCACATATTTCTAAAACAATGAATTTCATAACATGTTGAAATCAATTGTATGTGTTTCAGAAAAGGTAAATCCAACTCCTAACTATGAGTATGCTTGATATTAATTTTCACGGTCTCCATTCAAAAAAAATCCTCCTAGTCTTGTTAAATGCCTCTGCAAATTAAACCCTCAGAAACCTATTAGGCAGTCCCTTTTTCTAGCAAGAAATTATATGGAACAGAATATCTGCCAATTTGAGTGCATTTAACTCAAAAAAATAAAAATAAAAAGAGCCTAATTTATTTATATTTTTAAGCACTTTTAATTTTCCTTTAAACCTGCTTATATATATGAATATAGCAATGGAAAGCAGTGTTTTCTGGACTACAATGAAAACCAAGAAAAACTCAAAGAATTTTGCATGAAGAAGAGATGGCCCTCAGTGCCTACAGATAAATATCACATTCATGTTCAAACAGAATTTCAACCTTGATTGGATTTTGTCTACCTAACTTTTCATGGTTTAATTTTCTAAATCAGTGGCAAAACCACTATTTTCTTGGACAATAATTCTAAAATTTAATCACCAATGTAAAAAATTTGGCACATAAAATCTATCAAAAAGGAAAAAATAAAAGGAAAAAATTGTTACATAAAATAAATGGGGTATTAATTAAAGACCCAAAAGACCAGAATGCAATTAACTTGATTGTTTTTTTTTTTTTTTTAAAGGAACAGAATGCAATTAAGTTGGTAATTACGTTGGTAAAATTGGTGGTGAAAATCAACTTATACTCTTGCATAATATAGCACTATATTTTAAACTATCTAATGCATTCAATTTCTAGTAAGGCATTGCAAGGTCTATAGATCTTTTTGTACTTTTTGCTAATAAAAAATAGAGTTTTGTTATTTGTTACTAAGTAACAATGATCAGCTTATATAAAAATTTTAATTGAGATATTTAATTTTATTATTTTATTATTTTAAAATCTTAAAAATAAACCCTTTGATATATAGTAACCATTTAAATTGTAATATAACATGTAAATACTATTAGTAATCCTTAACCAATGATGCCAAATAGTAGTTTTCTAAAAATTATGGGTGTGAGTTTCATTGTTTTCCATACCCACAAGCATATTTCTCCCGTTATGTGTTTGTGAGAGAAAAATACTCGAAAGTTTTTCGAGGGCTAGAGGTACATGCTTACATTAAGGATAAAATATTTAGTAGCGTAGCCTGTATATGTAGGTCTTATCCTCACAGATATATAGAATCTATAAGGATTCTACCTGCGTTTGTAAGAAAGGTTTACAGCAGCCTGATCTATTGAATCATTTTTTCTATATATATAGATGCATTAGACGAATATCACATTCAATTATAATACATATTAACAGGTAATATTGAATATTTATTATATAAAAAATTGTACCCCTGGTTGTATTAAAAATGCTGTTTTGAACAAAAACATGGTACGATCTAATAATGTGGTTTTATTACATTAGAAAATATTATGAGCTATTGGTAAACAGAATGTTGTATTAAATTCGTATTGAATTTATAAATATATATCATCTTTATAATTATGTCGCATATTTGAAAAGATATGGATCAATAATTTCCCCTGAATCAGTGGAAACTAGCAGAAAATAACTCCTTGAGAGAACTTTGTGCTTAGTTTAAAGTTTGATCATAAACTTTCTTGCTTGCAATGGGGTGATCTTTGAGGTATATTATCGAGCTGGGAGAACAGACAAGGTTTTGTCATCTACTAAAGTAGCTAATTGATCTATTTATTCTTGACTTTATACTATTTTTCTAAAAATAGCTAATAATTCTTCATTTTATTTTCGCTTTTGCATATATATAATTCGCAGGAGGGATCACCTTCAAAATTATGATCTTCAAACTTAAAGACTTTGCTTGTCAAGACCCATTCAAAATTTCTCATCGGAACCCTAGACAAATTTTGATCCTAAGGAAACACCACCGAATCTTCCAATGAAAAATCCGACAGCATTTTCTTTAAAGGTAGGACTTACCACAAATTCCCTATATAGAAAATACATTTCTAGCACAATCCCCTTATTCCTCCCACCTTACTACAACTTATTTTTCCACAAAGTTGCAATACTTCAAAATTTAACAAGGAACCAATGCAATATTATATAAATAAACATCCAAACATTATACAAAGATTTATAAAGATACAACTAAGTATGGAATTTAATACAACAACAACAAAAGATAAAAGAAAAGATACAAGATAGAGAGGGAGAGAAAGGGAAAACTTCTTGGACTTTCAACAAAAAACAAAGACATCGAGCTTGTTTCCGGACAATCAATATCTACTAACCTGGATCTAGGAAAACGAATTTTAAAACGTGAGATGCTAATCATCTCAATGAGTGACCCAATATATTATGCAGTACTAATAATAACATAATAATAAAATAAATTTAACCAATTAATAATAGATAAGTAAATAAGTAAAAACTAAGCATTTGAAATAATATTTTCTCTCAAAACCCTTACAGTTCACTTAGTTGAAAATGCCGCCCTTTTAAAAAATTTCACAAAACTCAATATCCATATACCCCGAAAATTAAGAAATAATTAATTAAACAAATTACAAATAAAATACAATAAATTAAAGATCTATAATATATAAGGAAAATAAAAACAGAAATACAAATAAAAATAATTTTTGTAACAATTACTAAATAATAATTAAATTCAATATCATAAGACAAAATAAAACAAAGTCACATTGGGATTTACATTAGAAGTAATCAAGGAAATATTAAATAAATAAAATACAATAAATTAAAATGCACAAATAATACAATTGATAATTTAGAACTCAAGGTTTACATTGGAACACTTTAAAAATCCATTATTTAAATTAAAATAAGATATCATTAGATAAAATAAAATGAAATCATAAATAAACTTGTATTAAAGAAATTTGGCATAAAAACAAAAATAAACTTAATATATAAATTATAAAATTTACCAAAATAATCAAAGAAATATTTAAATCAATTTAAATAGTAAAATCAAGGTAAAAATTCATTTTTAAACCATCAACTGAAATAAATTATAAAAACACCATTTAGCACATTTTTAAATATGATTTTAAAATATTTGTTTTGAAAATCATATCAAGAATATCCTGAAGCACCATACTATATATCAGTGATGTCCGACGGTGCCCAACGTCCCAAAGCACCACATGACAGGGAGGTTAAGAAGTGAACCTATATCCTGTCACCATAGCATCCCACCGGACCGATGCTATCAACAATCGTCCTGACCATGGAGAAAAACGACTGATGCTCATTATGCAGTATACCCTGCTAGCCCTTAGGTCGAATGGCATCCATAGGATAACCTTATAACATGCCCGCTAATCATATCTATATATATACAGAACACTGGTATTGTATGGATGCATTCAAAATCAATAAAATCATATATATATATATATACATTATTTCCAATTTTCATAAAACAAGGGCTAACACCGATCAATACCAATTCATCAATTAATCCACCATCTCAAAATCCAATGGTATATATATATGTCCAAAATTTTCCAATACCATAAAATAATTTATGAAATTCATCTCAATGCATAATAAATTTGTTTATTTATTTTTCCTTCAAATCCATAAATCCAACCAATGTCCAAAATAATATTAGAACCACATAAATCCATATATAATTAAATTCATACAATTATGCACAATAAATTGAATAATAACATAACAATGATTAAAAGAATTTAAAACCACAATTCCTTTAAATTCCCAAATATATTTTTGGCACCAAACATATATTAAAAATTATCATAAATTGGCAATATAATTTTAGATGGAAAATTCTCTTAAATATCAAATTCATAAAACATATTTTTCAAATATTTAATTATGCAATATTCCCACAATAAAAATTTAACAATTATTAACAAAATTCCAAATCCATAAAATTCTTAAAATCAAAATATTTCTTAATGCTTAAATATTTCTAATTCATTCAATTTTGACATCAAAATTCCAAATATAAATTCACTAAATATTTAACACATGAAATATTAAATTTCTAAATATTCAATTGTACAAAATGTATATATTTTAACACTCGAAAATAAATTTGAATGTGGATCACTCACCTTGAGCACACAATTCAATCAAGATCCTCCATAGGATCGATGCCACAATTCACAAATGCTCCTAAAATATCAACAATACACAAAATCGATTAAATTAACATTTTAATCAGGTAAATTATATACGATTATCCGGAGGATTTAACACAAACGTTAACCAAAATTCACAAATGATATACCGAATCGAAACTTATGATGTGGAGATTAAGAATTGAGTCTCACCTTCTGGGGATCGGACCCGTGGTGGCCAGAATTTCGTCGAAAAGCTCTCAGACTTAATGTCCTTGATTCTCACAAACCGTCATAAATTGGAGGAAACCAACCTTAGATTTGGGTTTAAGGAGGTTGAATTAGTGGGGAAAGATAGGTGGGATCACCAGGAACTCACCGAAATGGTGTTTCATGATGAGCCGTAGTGCCCACCAGAGAAACTCGTCGCCGGTGGCCCATCCGATGGCCAATGGCCTTGAAAATTTGTGGGGAGGTAGATCAGAAAATAGGTAAATCAATGGAACCAATATGAGGCAAACGGAGATCTTGTTTGGAAGAAATCGGCAATGGAACCAAACGACACTACTGACGGAAAAAGTCCTGATCTGGGCGAGTCGCTGGCGATCAGGCCATGATTTTTGGCTGGCCAAATGGTTTTGAGGAGTGGGCCACGGTGGTTATGCATGTGTATGGGTTGGGTGGCCGGAAAAGGGTGAATTGGTGGTGGCTGGTAATGACTCTCCCTTAACTCTCTCTCCCCCTCCTCTTTCTCTCTCCTCCACCTCACTCCTCACATGCCCCACATAGCAATTTGCCTAATCAAAATGCCTCCCATGGATGCCACTATGCACTCACTGGATTGGCCAAGAAATTGACATATGACATCACTGTTCCCACATTTAGAAATAATATTAAAATACTATGATAATTAAAAAAACTTTGCAGGTCCATAACGTTTCAATGAAATATTTAAATTGGACGTTCTATTAGTCTATGAACTCATATCGATGAGTACTTCACAACCATACATGAGTCAAAGCTCAATTTCACAAGAATAAAAAGTCAACTCTGGCACCTTTGGACAGTTCGAATCTCAACTTGTTTTGCTCATAACTTTCAAATCGTAGCTCTGTTTTCGACGTGCTACTAGTTTACAGACTCGGTTCGATCAATACTTTGCAATGGTGCCTCGTTCAACCTAAAATTCTTATTGAGTCAAAAAGTCAAAGTTTGACATTTCTCGGCAATGACAGTCAAACCCGATCAACTTGAGAAATTTCCAACGTACTTCGCGGTGAGGTGTTACATTGCTCTTTTTTTTTTTTTTTCCCCATAGTTTTGATTAAGGAGAAAAGATGATAATTTTTCATCTTTATTGTTTTGTTTTAGTTAAAATAATCAATGAAACTATAATCGAACTTCTTTGATAAAATTCATAATATTATATATAAATATATATTACCGATTTATCCCTGCTGAAATAGACATTTGAATTATGTGAATGATCATTTAAAAAATAATTAAAATTTAATTTAATCGTTAAAAGCCTATTGTTTTGCTCCTTTGGCCAAGCATCTCCAGTTTCGATCTCTTCTGACAATGGAAATTTGGCCTGATATTTGGCTAAATTCTGTACTGAAAACAGTTTTTTAGGTTTACAAATAATATTATGTTGATTCCAAAACAGAAAATTATCTTTCGTTCGTAACCAAAAATATTATTAGCTATTCAGGTAGGAAATTAAGTTTATAGGGTATGAATATAGAAAATGGAGAAACATATACGGTAAAACCACAATAAAATATTCATGGGACTATGAAAGATTATTTATTGATAAATAAATAATTTATAATTTATGGATAAATAAACATTTATTAATTTAAAAAGAATATTATAATATTTTTAAAAATAACTTTATTAACTATATAATATATATTAGAAAAGAAAAAATCAATCAGGCTCAACAAAATCTACGATCATAGGATTGATCACCACTTAATGAACAAATAATAAAAAAATCAATAGAAAATTTCACTAAATAGAGAAGTCTACGAATAGGAGGTATCCCATTGATAAAAGCAATGAAAACTATTGTTGCAATTGGATCAGTTGATTAATTATTATTCAAATCTTATTTCATTTTATTGTATATTTTGAAAAAAGAAAAAAAAAACTTTAGATGGATATTTTAGAAAAAAAAAATATTAAGTAAAATTTTCTTATTCTGTTTTATATATATTATTTATTTATTACTAGATTTAGTCAATTATTAATTTATATATTTAATGGGCTTTAAATGATTTTTTAAAAAATTATTACCGTATGCATTTAATGAATTTATTTATTTAGTACGTCAACCCAAATTAGGAATATACAATTTTATTTATTTGCGAGATCATTCATTTATTAAAAGGATAAATACATTTCAGTATTCTTTACAATTCAAAAAGTTTCAATTATACCTTCTAGAATTAATTTTGATACATTTATATCTTTTAAATGAAAATTTATTTCAATATGCTCCAATTGCGTTTCAATTAACGGACTCAATCAAATTTTGATCATGTGCATCTTAGACCCTCAAAACATTATTTTCTTTTTTCCCGAATTTTCTTCTCTCTGGAAAAAAAAAATTATTATTATTTAAAAAATAAAAATAAAAAAAACAAAATATCCATGACGCACCATTTATTTAGTACTTCAGACAATTAATTTACCCATTTGTGTTGGCTGGACGTAGGCCTTGTATCCTCTGTTAATGCATTGATCTCCTGCATGCAAAAGAAAGCCACTTAGCTGCCGCCGGAGTTTCTTCAGAGATAAATCAGGAGCTCGATATTCAAACACTTGACCTACAACATTTCAGAGGAAGTGAGATTAGTTATGAACTCAACATCCATGTAACAAATTAATGGTGTATAATATGGTCACCATGATGGGTACGAATCACTGCAGCATGCGAAGCATTCATTCCATTGGAGCCACCGCAAGGAGCTAAAGGAAAATGTTGTAAAATGTGTTGTGCAATATCTAGAAAAGCCCCTTCAACAGCAAGAAAAAGTGGAGATTAATTAGCTTCATTCACCAAACCCAGCAGCCCTGCATCTTTTTCTATCAGCAGCTTTGCAACAGCAAAGTGGCCGTTTTTCACGGCAATATGTAAAGCGGTGTCTCTCTAGCTCAAGTTCTTCTTCCTTAAAAGATCAGTCTGTACTTGGCTTTCAATGTCTTTATTGGAAACTCCTATGAGAAGAAGTTCAACCATTTCTAGGCTCCCAATTTTTGCTGCTATATGCAAAGGAGTGTCGCCATTAGAATTTTCTTGGTAAAGGAGAAATGGACGCGAAGAACTCCTCTTGAAACTCCCATTCGATCGAAACTCACAGAAATGTGAAGAATGGTGTTCATGACCTGGGTTGTGACTTGGTGAGGATCAATGTCATGTTCTTCCAGTTCCAGTCCTTGAATAAGGCTTTCATCTCCTGATGCTGCAGCTTCAAACACTGTCTTGTTAATCTTCTTCCTTGGTGTACAAAACGGTGCGTCATGGACATTTTGGTTTTTTTTTTTTTTTTTTTTAAATTATAATAATTTTTCTTTTTTTTAGAGAGATGAAAATTTGGGAAAAAAAATGTTTTGGGGGTCATACGAAGCAACCCAAATTTGACAGAGTCCGTTAACTTAAATGCAATTGGATCATATTTAAATAAATTTTTATTTAGAAGGTATAAATGTGTCAAAACTAATTTTAGAAGGCCTAATTAAAATTTTCTTGATTATAGAAGATACTAAAGTGCATTTATCTCTTTATTAAACATTCATTAATCTACTGTATATAGTAGAGCAAGTTAAACAATTAATAACGAAGTTAAACAATTAAATGTTTATTTAGAAATTTTTACACTTTACATTCTAAATTATACAAAATTGCACTTTAAACTCTCATTTTCTGCCCTACATGCCACTCATGATAATTTTGTATTTAGTGTATAACAGCATTCCAAAGGATTCTCCACTGGTTCTATACTCTCTATTTTAAATAGATAACTTTTAAAAGGTACTCTAATATACAAACTCATTAGATTGACTTTTTAATAAAAAAATACTTTTAATTTTTTAAATATAGAAAGTCAAATTCATTCTTTATTTTAATAAAACATTGATTTAAATTAATGTAACATAAACTTTTGTACCTATTTTAAAAACAAATTGGAAATATATGTAAATAGAAAGATAAACAGTTATAGAGAAATATATTAGCTTCTACCTCAAGTATCGACTTCAGTTTCCTTGGCTACAAAAGCAAACCACCTTGATCAAGGTGCATTTCTTGAGTTAAAATCTTCCTCAACCATGATGGAAGACTAATCATGCCCAAATATGATATATACATCCTCTAGAATTTTGTTTAGCCTCCTCCTAAAGCTCAGTCTATTAAGGTATTTAACTTATTCTCTATACTTAATAACCAAATTAGTTTGTAAAAATGATAATTTTATAAGCCTATAAATAGATGTTAGACTTGCAATTTTGTATCATGAAGAACACAGATTTTAAAGATTTGGAGAGAACTTTCAAAGGTCTTTTTTAGAGATAAATATTCTTCAGTACCTTGTATAACCACAAAAGTTTCAATTGGATCTTCTAAAATCAATTTTAACATATTCATATTTTATGTTTTCAAAATCATTTCAATGTGATTCAATTTCATTAATTTTAATATGTTCCATCAAATTGAGATCACATGCGTTTCACGTGACCCCCAAAAATCATTTTTGATTTTATTTTTTTAAAATTTTATTTGTTTATTTTGTAGGAGTAAAAGAAAAAAAACACTTTATACCCTTTAAAATTATTGAATTTAGTTTTGCGTTTCCAAAATCAATTTTCTCACATTTATTAAAAAAAAAAATTACTAGATATTCAAAAAATCTAAAAGCTCAAAAAATTATATGGTAAAAAATTTGTGAAAACACAATAAAAATACAAGATAATAAAAAAAATTTTGACAGCCTCAAAAAATACCAAATGCTAAAAATATATATATATATATATATCTGAGAGTCCAAACAAGGTTCCTTAAAAAAAGCAATACTTTAAGGGAATTTTTAGTTGCAATACTAAAACAACTTTATACAATCTCAAATTTATTAAATGTACTAAAATACTTTTTTTATTTTTTTTTAAATCTTAATTATTAAATTTTTTTATATTATATTTTTTGAATTTATGCGTCTTACACCGGAAACAGTCACCGCCTACAACTGCTAAGGGAGTTACCAAACCTCTCGCACTACAAAAAATAAATAAGTAAATCATTTTTTTTTTCTCTTAATTGATTTATATATTATTTTGTACTACAAATACCATCTACCGTTTGAAGAGGGTTACTGATAGTACTGAAAAACTGGAAGCCGATTGGAAAGCTTTTGCCGGTGATTTTTTTCTTTTGTTTTCATAAAAGAAAATAAAAGAATACTTTAATATTTAAATAAAATAAAATAAAATAAAATAAAAAAGCACGAAGGGATGGTAGCCGGAAATGATACCCATTGCGTCATGCCATAAGCGGTGCTAACAGTCTCTTTGGTTTAATGGCAGAAAATTTTTTAAAAAATATTTAGTTCTTTCTTTTTTTTTTTTTTTTTTTTTTTTGAACTATAAAGAATATTTCCTTCTGGTTACAGGATCAACAAATACCAGATCAAACCATCAGGGCAACACAGAAAGCGCAATTAACCCAAAAAATAAACTATAAAGAATATCTACTTTGAAAGGGCAAAATTAAAAAAAAATATTTTTAGTATTTAAAATTTATGTGAGTGTAAAGATTTCAAACGGAATTGTGAAAAGAATCACCCATACTTTAAACTTAAATGGAAAATTTAAAAAAGTATTAAATAAACAGTAAAACTATTTTTAAAATTAATAATTAAATGCTTATTAATTTTTAAAAAAAAATCCTTTTTATATAAGTTTTATTGGAAGAAACTTTATAGCTAAAAGCTCTTCTTACTTAAATTATATCAAAGGGATCCTAAATATAATTATTTTGTAATTAACTAAATTATTATTATTTTGTTGTTCAAATATTGATAATTGACAGGTGCGTCAATTGAGAATTCAAAATACCCCGGTAGAATTACTCACTTTTTATATATTAGTCGTTTCTTAATATCCTTTGCCGGGCCATCTTCTGACGAGAATTACATGGTAAATTATTTTGAATATTAGTAGATGCAGCCAAACATAGAGTACTATTCTGATGAAACATAATAATTTTGCTTCTAATGAGATTAACATGATAAATTATTTTAAATATAAGCATAAAACAAATATAGAGTTCACACTCTAAGCTACCATAATTTAAGAAAAATGATATTTACCATTATTGATGAATAGTGGCTAGTTAATTTGTATTTAAATAATTATAATTAAAAAATTTACTTTTAAAATTTTAGTATAAATAATAATAGAATTAAATATTACAATTAAAATTTACTATATAAGTTAATAATTTTCACCGATAACAATAAATAGTAAAAAATTAATTTAAATAAATTATATATTATCAAAACTTCAAAGACATAAGTGATGAATTTTTTAAACTTTCGTGAGTGTGGTGGATAAAAATTTTCCTAAGAAATAAGAAGGTAATTTGAAAATTGGGCTTAACTATTTTAATAATACACTAGATCTTTGTTAGAGTTCTAACATATGCCAACCGGAGTTCTAATATTTTCCAACTGACAACTTTTAGAATTAATTTCATTTATCTATTTTAAAATTTGATTTAAGTACAAGTTAATTTTTATGATTTTAAAAGTATCATTTATCTTTCTTCAAATTTCAAACAATTTTTATTTTTCTTTTCTATTATTTCTTTCACACTTCTTCAAAAAGTTTTATTTATATTTCTATAAAAAAATTTAATTATAATTTTTAAAATCTAAAATACTAAATTGAATGTAATATAAACATTAGAGGAGATCTAGATAAAATATTGTCAATCAAATTCACATCATCGTAGGCGGTCCCACATGGTGCCCAGGGGCACGTGCTGCGTACGCCCCTCAATTGTTTTTTTCCCCCTTTTTTTTTTTACATTTTTAGTAATCTCTTTTTCAATTTACAAGTTTATCCCCGAAAGTATATTGGCGACCCCTTCATATTCCCATTTATCTAAATATTTTATTTATATATTTATCACTTATTTATAATCAAATTTATTATTATTATTAATATTTATCTAGAATATTTTAGCAATATAACTTTTATTTATTTAATTTCTTTAATATAACATTTATAAGCAAACTATAATTATTTAATAACAAAATTAAATATAATTAAAATGAAAATTACTTATTTATATTGATTTTTGTTTTAATGAAAGAGAAGTTAAGCTGCAATTATTTTTCCTATTTTTAACTGCACTTATTTAGAATGAATTTTTTTAAAAAAAATTACAAAATCAAAATTTTACTCCTTTACTTTTGCCTCAAGCAGTATTTTTTCTTTTTTTCTTTTTTTTTTTTTGGGAATGGTATTCTAATTAGTTTGACTTGCAATATGACCAAATATATATATATATATATATATATATATATTGTATACTTCTATAAATTTATTTTTCTTTAGAGTTTAGACCATAACTAAAAAAATTTAAATTTTATCATATAGTGATACCTCTGAAAAAAAATTTTGAATCCGCCAATGTCGTCACTTGTAATGTTTGAAAGTCCATAGATATGTTTTTATTTGATTGATAGTTGATATATTGCCTGCATCTTATAAATAAATAAATAATCTCTTTCTTTACATCTTTTGTCATTGATTAACGAACTTTTTTAATTAGATTCGATTTTCTCAACCGAGCGCCATTTGATTTACATAAAAAATAATAATAATAATAAAATAAAATTAAAAAAAAAAAAAAAAACAGGATTGCCATTTGATTTACCAAAAAATAAAATAAGAAAAAGACTGCCATTTGACTTGAATAATGCCAAAAGAAAAGAACTTCCAAACATGCCTTTTTTTTATTTCTTATTTTTTTCTTGGGATGAATATGCCCAAATTCGTTTGGCCCTGCATTACTGGTCCATATTCATAAAAATAAATAAATAAATAACTAAATAAATAAAAATGTATTACTTGTCCAAATCTCTTTAAATTGTATACAACTTTTGTATGGATGTTATGGCATAACCGACCATTAATAATAGGATACTCAACAAAATATATTGTAGCAGCCATTCGATTCATTTTGACATTGACGTACAGACAAGTTAAATCATGGCAGTAAGTAAAATAATGTCTCTGTCGTTGAACTAAAAACTAAATAAAAAATGAAACAATTTCGCCAATAGCAATAAAAATAAATAAATAAAAAGCAAATTAATAATAATTAGAGAAATTTTGATTGAATTATGAATGGAAGTAACTGAAAGTACATAGATGAGGCGGTGAAAAATAATTAATTAAATAAATATAAAATTATAAAATATATTGAAGATGATAGAATTGGTCAAATAATATAATTTAAAATAAATAATTAAAAATAATTAAATGTAATTGCTTACTTGATTAAGAAGAGTATCACAAATTGATATCTTAGTTGATTACAGAGCATTTAAGATTTAATATTCAAATATTTGATTACAAATGATTATGAAAAGAAGAAGAAAATAAGGAAATCTGCCAAGAAAACAACTCTAATCTCAACTCTTGATTCAACTTTTCAAAATGTGATGGTGAGGCTCTTTTAAATAGACAAAGAAGGATTTGGTTGAATAAGTAGGGTTCCTGTTAATCTCATGATTGTGTCGATAAACAGTATTTTTGAACTGTATTTTACTTTTCGATGTCTTTTACTGTTCATAAATAGTTATTGTAAATAGTAATTTTTGTGATCTTCTTTTGTGAGTGGAATTCTAAAATTAATCTGCACTATCAGAGATTTCTAATGTTGATTATGACCCATCCTTCCATTATATTGTCAATAATATATATATATATATATAATAGCTAAAAGGGGATAAATAATGTGTATGGTCGGAGCTATACCTGGCAATTCGGGTTGGTGGGTCGTGTTCGTGTCAACCCGTTTAATAATCGTGTCAAAAATCCCTAACCCAAACACGACCCATTTATTAATCGTGTCAGGTACCTAAAACACTAACCCGACCTGTTTATAAACAGGTCAACACGACACGACCTGTTTAACACGATTATTTTAATGGATCGTGTTGACCTATTAACCCGTTAACCTGAAATTGACCTATTAACCCGAAAACTAACCTATTAACCAGTTAACCCGAAAATTAACCTATTAACCCGAAATTTTTTTTATTTTATTTTTATTTTTATGTTTTTGTTTTATTAAAGATATATTTTTTGTTTTTAAAAAATTAGTAATAGAAAATTATTTTTATAAAATTTTTAATTTATAATATTTTTTAGTTATTAAATATTATATTAGTGATAAAATATTAATTTAAAATTAAATTTAAATGGGTTGTAATAGGTATATAATCGTGTCGGGTTGAAACTGACACGTTTAATAAATGGGTCGTAATGGGTCAATTTCGAGTTAAACAGGTCAACCCGAAAATGACACGATTAATAATCGTGTTAAACGTGTTGATCCGATTATGACCCGAACCCATTTATAATAAACCCAAACCCATTTATTCCGTGTTGTTTTCGAGTCGTGTCGCCGTATCATGATCCAAATTGCCAGGTCTAGTCGGAGCATAGAGCTAAAAGTTACTAAAATAATAGAAAATAATAGGAAAACCATTTCAAAATAATAATAATAATAATGGGAAAAATAAATAAGAAAGGCAGAGATGAAAAGGCCAAAAAGAAACAGTGTAGAGCTATTTGACTACCAAACAAGGAAACCCAGACTCTCTCTGTTTCCAATTCTGAGCTTCCCTTTGGTCTTTGAAACTTTTCTGCGAAAGGGAAAGAGGAAAAAAACCATTGCAGACGAAATGGTGGACGTAGGTATAGGTTTCCTCTCCGCTTCTCTTCAACTGCTGTTTCACAGGATGGCTTCTCGGGAGTTCGTTGACTTCGTTCGCCGATCGAAACTCGACAATCTTCTCAACAAATTGAAGATGGTGTTGTTATCAGCCAGTGAACTGCTGAACGATGCTGAGAGGACACAGTTCGGAAGTCAATCTGTGCGGCTTTGGCTTGACGAGCTCAAAGACGCAATTTATCAAACAGAAGACGTGGTGTATGAGCTTCACAGTGAAGCTTTGCAATGCGAAATGATGGGTCAAGCTGAATCTGGAAGCGGAACTGGCGGCATAGTTTCTCAGGTACAGGGATTCTTCTCATCTACATCTGAATTACTACCTGATGTTGTTGTTAAACTGCGTTTGAGTTTAAAGAACAACCTTGACATGCTAGAATTTCTTGTTGGAAAAAACGATGTAGTTGGTTTGATCAAAGGTGTTAAAGCCAGCCCTTTTCGAAGATTGTCGAAAACGGGTTTGGTGGATGAAGAATTTTATGTTTTTGGGAGGGATGCTGATAGGGAAGCCATTGTTAACTTGTTGTTGAGTGATGAAGAAGGTGGTCATAGAATATCTGTTGTTGTCATTGTCGGCATGGCTGGGATTGGCAAGACCACCCTTGCTCAGCTTGTTTATATGGATATTGATAAAAAGGTTAGGAAACCTTTCGATATCAAAGCATGGATCACGTTGTCAGATGAGTTGGATGTTTTTAGATCAGCAAAAAAAATTTATGAGAAAGTCACTAATTCGCTGGATTGCTGTGTTGGTGAAACATTTGACAAGCTTCAACTTAAATTGAAAAAGTGTTTGGAAGGCAAAAGGATTTTATTTGTTATTGATGATGTTTGGAATGAGAATCCTGAAAGATGGTATGCACTGAAGAGTCTATTTGAGTCTGCTTCGCATGGAAGTAAGATTATCATAACAACAGAATATGTAACAGTTGGATCTAGAACTGGTACTGTTCCAAATTATTACTTAGAAACATTGTCTGAGGAAGATTCATGGCAGTTATTTTTGAAAAGGGCCTTTAATAATGTAAAGCCAAGTGCATATAAAAATTTGGAAGAAATTGGTGAACAAATTGTTAAAAAATGTCGAGGTTTTCCATTAGAAGTAACCTCACTTGCTGGTCTTTTGCGTACCGAACTAGATCCCAGGAAATGGAAAGATGTATTGAAGAGTGAGATTTGGGATTTACCTCAACATGTACATTTTCCAGCTTTATGGTTGAGCTACCACTATTTGCCTCCGCATCTAAAACGATGCTTTGCTTACTGTTCAATTTTTCCTAAGGGTTATAAATTTCAAAAACATAAATTAATTTTGTTATGGATGGCGGAAGACCTTTTGGTGCCGCAAAATAATAAGACGCTAGAAGAAGTTGGAGAAGAGTACTTTCACGATCTAACATCAAGGTCATTCTTTCATAAAAGTAAATTTTATGGTTTTACCATGCATGAGCTTGTGAGTGATCTTGCTCAATTTGTATCAGGAGAATATTGTTTGAGGTTGGATGACAATTACTTAAAAATTCTTCCAAAGAAGACGCATCATTTTTCGTGGACAATAAAGGAGGCACATATTAACAAGAAATTAAAGGATGTATTAGGAGAAGATTACTCAAAAATCCATCGAAAGACAACTCCTCCTTTGACATTGAGGACAAGGGAGACACATATCAAGAAATTGGAGGATTTATCAACAGAATATTGTTTGAGGTTGTATGATGAATGCTTAAAAATCTATCTAAAGAAGACTCGTCATTTGTCATGGATGACAAATGAGGCACATAAGTCCAAGAAATTAGAGGATGTACCTTACAATAACAGTTTGCGCACTCTACTGCGAATAGATGGACAGTTTGGACTAAACAACAAGTTCTTAATGCATCCTAACTCACTGCAAAATTTCCAATGCTTAAGAGTGCTTTCTTTGTATCGAGTTGATGCTGTCACTGGTTTGCTTGATTTCATTGGCAAATTAAAGCTTCTAAGGTATTTGGATTTATCTTGGACTGAAATTAAAGATATACCTAATACAATTTGTAGTCTATACAATTTGCAGACGCTATTATTGCATTATTGTAGTAATCTTAGCATGTTGCCTGGTTCAATTGGCAAGTTGAAGCATCTAAGGTACTTGGATTTATCCAACACTCAAGTTGAAGAGATTCCTGATGCAGTGTGTAATTTGCATGATTTGCATACTCTGTTATTGGGATCTTGCAGATTAATTTCTTGTTTACCAACCTGTATGGAAGAACTAATCAACTTGCGACACTTGGACATTAGAGCCACATCTATAAGAGAGATTCCACCACAACTATCGAACTTGAGGTATTTGAAAATATCAAGTGATTTTGTTGTGGGCACAAGCAGTGAATCTGGTATTAAAATGTTGGGTGAGCTTCAAAATATGTGTGGTAATCTTAGCATTAAAAGCCTTGAAAAGGTGTTAAATGTTGATGATGTTTTGGAGGCAAATTTGAAAGATGAGAAGTGTATTACGGATCTGAGTTTGGAATGGAAAGGTAATACTGATGATTCACAAAAATCATGGGAAGTACTTAATGGACTTCAACCTCACATTAATCTTGAGCAAATATCTATTATAAATTATGGAGGCATAAGCTTTTCAGATTGGGTTGGTGACCATTCATTTTCCCGACTTGTATACATGTCACTAAGTAAATGTAGAAAATGCTGTCATTTACCACCACTTGGACAGCTACCTTCCTTGAAATCACTCAGCATTGATGGATTTGATATGGTGGAGAGAATAGGTGATGAATTCTATACATGTGGTTCATCAACTGTGACTAAACCCTTCAAGTCTTTGGAAAAATTGAGTTTCAAATTTATGCCTCGGTGGAAAGAGTGGTCATTTGTAGATGGTGAAGTTTTCTCACAACTCAAGGAACTTCATTTAATGGATTGTCCATCTCTGACATTAAACAAGGCCTGCTTCCCTGATTCTCTTCCATCTTTGACATGTCTTTACATTTCGAAATGCCAGCACCAGGTGGTGGCTTCACTCCTAAGTGGTCAACTTCCATTGCTTGGTTCCTTGTACATAGGTTATTGTCCTGAATTGGAGTCATTTCCAGAGAGGAGACTGCCCATCAATATACATAAAATTGAAATTTTTGGATGTCAAAACCTCGAGTTGTTTTTGGAAGAGGGATGGCCTTCAAATTTAAAATCACTTTCAGTTGGTGGTTGTGGGAAGCTATTTGTACCCCACATGCAGTGGAATCTTCAAACACTCACCTCTCTTACTTCCTTACACTTCAGCTGCATGGATGAATTGGTGGATTCATTTCCAGAGGAAGGGCAACTTCCCACCACTTTGACTTCTCTCACATTATGTCATCTACACAACCTTAAATCCCTAAATGGCAAGGCCTTTCAACAGCTCACGTCCCTTGAAGAGTTGTCAATTTCATACTGCAAGCAGTTGAAATGCATGCCAAAAGAAGGGTTGCCTCGTACTCTGACTTCGCTTCATCTGAGTTGTCTTGATAATCTTAAATCACTAAATGGCAAGGCTCTAGTGCAGCTTTCCTCCCTTGAAAAATTGTCAATTTCATACTGCCCACAGTTGCCATGCATGCCAGAACAAAGGTTGCCTGCTTCTCTTTCTCAATTGACTATCGAGTGGTGTCGTTTTCTAAATCCACGGTGCCAAAGAGAGATAGGAGACGATTGGCCCATGATTGCTCACATCCCTTGCATACGCATAAATCCGAAGTTGATGTGATGCATATTGTAATACATTTTCTGGTATTACTTCGACAATCTTTGCCATTATATTTTTAATTCTTTATTTTCAGATGAATTCAATATCATCACTCATTCTAAAATTTCTTCCTTCTCTGTTCTACTATTCATTTGTATCAAATACTCTGCCTTTTATTTACTATATTGAATATATATTAATGTCTGACCTATCTGGAAGAGATTCTGGGTATTCTCAAATAGGGATTTTCCAATTCAGACTTATTTTTTTACTCCTATTTTTGCCAGATGTGGTTCATATATGCCTTTATTGATAAAGTGGATCTCTAAATTTTTTCCAGAAGAAATGCAGTTACATCTAATCGGATTCACATACATTTAATGTGCATTGATGGTGGTATTGTGATTTCCACACTGGGCAAACTGGAGTTATTTTCAGAACTTGGATTGCCTTTGAATTGAAAAGCACATATCATTTCTAGATTCGAAAATCTCTTTGCATATTTGCATACTGTAGGATCCGCAATGCTCACCACATTAATATTTTTTTACTTTCAGATGCATAGTTGAAGTTCTAAATTCATTTCTGGAGGGAGGGGTCCACCTAGAAGGTTGAGAATTTCCTACTATCAGTTTTAATGCTTGCCAAAAAATGGGCTTTCCACTTCTGCTTCTTATTTTATTTGACTATCTAACTACAGGTTTCCTCTAACATGGCTTGATTCAGAACTCATGTGATCGGCATCTTGCATAGCTGATGTGTCTGCACTTGTCATACAATGTTTTCTTTCAGAAGTAAAGGTCCTCACTTACATTTGGCAGTCTGTGCTATTTTCAATTTGAGACTTTCCTTTTTTGAAGTGTCATCCATATGTGATATGTGCTTTTGCTTTCATTGTAGGCAGCTCAACTTTTTTTGGATAGAAGAAGCCCAGTAAGATTCTCTTCTCTTTCTGCCTAAATGAAAGTAGCTGCACTATCTTATTGTTTCATTTCAACCCTTTGTTAAATTAATTGATGGGATATCCAATATCCATTTTAAAGCAGTCCATTTCTTCTTACGTTGTTGATGTTGTATAAACCATTTTTCCTCACTAATGTAAATAACTTACGGTGAGATTTCACTACCAATTTTTCTTAACTGCAGATATAATGTTGGAAGCAAAATTTTGTCATTCGTAATGGCTGGTTGCCCAAGCTTTTGTCTCTCAAATTCATCAGTTCTAGCACTTCTTTGCTACCCTCAATGTTCAGGTAAATAATGCGTACTACTGAAGACTCCTTTGATTACTTCATAGTTCTTGGATTTTGAGTCATCCAAGAATGCTGTAAAACTCCATTTCTTCCAATTGCAGCATGTGATCGTGGGTAGTGGGCTCCATGTTGCTTGCTGCTATCTGATCAGCGCAATGGATGTATCTTAGATGTTGAAGTTTTCAAAGACGGTATTTAAGTCATTAGGGCAACAAAAACCATATTTTTCACATTAATGGAAAGATATTTTGTAATTATATCAGCTTCACTATTTTTTTTTTCCCGGTAATCTATTTCAGCTTCAATCTAAGAAAGCGTAAATCTTCTGCAGGAATTTACTGGATGTTTAAATCATTATATCACTGTGTGATACTATGGGTGTTAATTGATCCACAGGTATACATTTGTAAGATGTACTTCTCTGTAGGTTGGACCAAGCTTCCTTTCTTATATTTACTCTCTTTTGACTGCAAAATATGCCATGCCATGTGATAATCTTGCGGTGTTGCCTTTTTTTTTTTTTTTTTTCCTTGGAACAATTTTGGTTGTTGCTCCTGGTCTATATGTTTTCAAAAACAGAATTTTCACTTCTAAACTTTTTGGAAGTACATGAATAAAACTTGTTTCAGGGAGTTCAACGCCTTGATAGCAAAAAAAATGCATGAGTCAGAATTTATATCAGATATCTCCAATTTGAAGAGTTAATCAAGTGTCTTTGTTGATGGCAAAGGCAAAACAATGAGACTGAAAGATCATCAAACACAATGGTAGAGGAGACTTGTTTGGATATTTATTTTCTCTCATCTGGTTATACTTTGGATTGCCCTCAAAATACCTGGTCCATTCCCAAGCCTTTTAAAATAAAGCTGAAGCTTGTCTATGCTTTTGGTCCCCAAAATCAATTAGTTGTAATACTAATTAGTTGTGCGATTTGGTGGGCAATTTTTCAATTTAAGAGACTGGATACATAATTTATTAGATAGTCTAAAAAAATCATTTTATTAGTTGTAAATTTTGGATAAATATCTTGGGTTCATGGACCCTTTGCGTGATTATGCAATTATATGAGAATTGTCATCTTTCTCTCAATCATGCACATTTGACTTTTGGAAAAAAATAGAAATAAATAAATAAATAAATAAATAAAAAATTAGCATGTTTGTACAGAAAGTTTCCAAAACCTTTATGCTTATTTTCTCTCCCTTTTATTTGTTTAAATTTCCTTTTTTCTTTCTTTCTTTCCTTTTTATTTATTTTTTATTTTAAAATTTACCTTTTCTTCATTATGTTTACAGACTTGGCAAGCCTTCGTCCAAAGCCCTTAAGAGGACCAATGACGTTCCTCCCTTGTGAATGCTACATTCTTATATTGTTTGACAGATGAAAACTGAAGGTTGTTTGAATATTTTGTAGCGTCCATATAAACAATAGCAAGAAAATTTAATGCATATCAACTGTATATTCAAAATTTGTTAAGTAGATATATGCTGAACATGAAAATTTTGAATTTTTTGGCTCGTGCAACACAATCTTTTAGTTAAGTTTGTCCAACCAGGGCGTAGTATACTTTTGATATTCAATAATAAGTTCATCTCCGGCGGCCGAAGTGGACACACATATGATAAAATGTACATAAATCTAGTCTAACGGTTTTAAATCCAACAAATATTTGATGAGAATATTTAATCAACACAAATCTTCTCGGCTAAAATGCTCTACAAAGGCCTTAAATCCATTTTTTTGGAGCCAACATAGTCAAGAACTCAGCTGAAATGGACTGAGTTGATTGATGAAGATGACATGATGAAAAGATTTAGATTATTTATTTATTTATTTTTTTTTGCCAAAAAGAAAACATGAAATGTTTGTGCAAAAACATAAATCATTAAAATTGTCAATCATGTGAGCCCACTGATACTCTAAGGAGCATAAAATAAACATAAAGATGAAGATGTTAGGAAGATGTAGGAATCCAAACCAGGAGTAGACAAAGATTCACATCCAAACGTAGAGCCGTTGACTTCCTTGCAACGATTATACCCAGTTTGTGTCCCTTCATCTACAGTTTTCTTTCATCTTTCTAAAACTTAACCATGGCTGCCGAAGTGATCGGAGGAGCTTTCCTCTCAGTTTCCCTTCAGGAGCTGTGTCGTAATATCCGTTGGATTGTTGACTTGTTTAGTAGAAATGATGTCAATCATGGATTGGTCAACAAGTTGGAGATCATGTTATCCATAGTTAATGGAGTTTTGAACGCCGCAGAAACCAAACAAATCACAGACAAAAATGTAAGGCAATGGCTTTTCAATCTCAAAGATGCAATCTACAATGCAGAGGACTTGGTGGACCAGATCAACAACAATGAAGCTTTGCAATCTGGGCTTGAAGGTCAATCTAGAACCCGAATATTTTCCAAGGTACGCAATTTTTTACCATCTAAATTCACTTTTAAGAAGGTGGAAAAAAGGATACAGGAAATTCTTGATCTGCTAGACTATATTGTGGCAAAAAAAGATCTACTTGGTTTGACAGTTGATACTAGACCTTCTTTTGGATCATCTGAAACTAGTTTGGTGGAAGAATCTGATGTCTATGGGAGGGATGCTGATAGGGAAGCCATTGTTAAGTTGTTGCTGTCTGGAGAAGAAGGTGGCAGTAAAGTAGTTGTAATTCCAATTGTGGGCATGGGTGGGATAGGCAAGACCACTCTTGCTCAGCTTGTTTACATGGATGTTGACAAAATGGGGAAACAATGTTTTGATATTAAGGCATGGATTACTGTGTCACATGAATATGATGTTTTTAGGTTGACGAAAGCAATCTATGAGAGAGTGACTAATTCAAAAAATTGCCATATCGAGGAAACATTTCAACTTCAACTTGAACTGAAGAAGTGTTTGGAAGATAAAAAATTTTTCTTTGTTCTTGATAACGTTTGGAACTTGAATTCTGAAATATGGCGTGACTTAAAGAGTCCGCTTGAAGCTGCAGCTTGTGGAAGTAAGATTATTGTGACAACACGGGACGAGAATATTGCATCAAAGATGGGTAGTGTCCCAAATCATTCACTGGAGTTAATATCAGAGGAAGATTGTTGGCTGTTGTTTTCAAAACGCGCCTTCAATAATGTACTGCCAAATGCTCATCCGAAGTTGGAAGAAATTGGTAAACAGATTGTTAGAAAATGCAAAGGTCTTCCTTTAGCAGTAACATCACTTGCTGGTCTCTTGCATACTGAACTAAATCCTAAGAAATGGGACAATGTACTAAAAGATGAGATATGGGATTTACCACAAGAAAAGTGCAAAATTCTTCCTGCTTTATGGTTAAGCTACTACTATTTGCCTCCGCATTTAAAAAGATGCTTTGCTTATTGTTCAATCTTCCCCAAAGATTATGAATTTCAAAAGGAGAAGTTAATTCTGTTATGGATGGCAGAAGACCTTTTGCTACCCAAAAATAACAAGATGCTAGAAGATGTTGGAGAGGAGTACTTTGATGATCTAGCATCAAGGTCATTATTTCACAAAAACAAATTTCTTGGTTTTACCATGCATGACCTTGTAAATGATTTGGCTAAATTTGTAGCAGGAGAATCTTGTTTGAGGTTGGATGCTAATCACTCAACAGTCCTTCTAAAGAAGATTCGTCATTTGTCGTGGACAACATACAAGTCCTGTGATATCAATAAACAGAATGATTTATCCAAAAACAGGGTATTGCGCACTCTGTTACACCTTGATAGATTGAATGAAGTGAATAAAGAATTCTTGATACATCCTAAGAAATTGCAAAATCTTCAATGCTTAAGAGTGCTTTCTTTGTGTCGAGTTGATACTGTCATGAAGTTGCTTGATTCAATAGGCAAATTGAGGCTTCTAAGGTATTTGGACTTATCTTGGACTGATATTAGAGAAATACCTGATACAATTTGTAGTATATACAATTTGCAGACATTATTGCTATATTACTGTAGTAATCTTAGTCGGTTGCCTGATTCAATTGGCAATTTGAAGCATCTAAGATACTTGGATTTATCTAACACTCAAATTGAAAAGATTCCTGACACAGTATGTAATCTGCTCAATTTGCATACTCTATTATTGGGATCTTGCAGACAGCTTACTTGTTTACCAAACAATATGGCAAGACTGATTAAGCTGCGCCAGCTGGACATTAGCGACACATCCATAAGAGAGATGCCACCACAGATATCCAACTTGAGACATTTGGAAATGTTAAGTGATTTTGTTGTAGGCACAAACAGTGAATCAAATATCAAAGTTTTGGGTAGGCTTCAAAATCTGCACAGTAATCTTAGTATTAGAAGCCTTGAAAATGTATTAAATATTGATGATGTTTCGGAGGCCAATTTGAAAGCTAAGAAGTATATTACTGGTCTAAGTCTGGAATGGAAAGGTGATACTGATGATTCACAAAAGGCAGAGGAGGTGCTTAACAGACTTCAACCACACACATCTCTCGAGCAACTATCTATTATAAACTATGGTGGTATAGCCTTCTCGGATTGGATAGGGGACCATTCATTTTCCCATATGGTATACATATGGCTGAGTAAATGTAAAAGATGTCACAGTTTGCCTCTTCTTGGACAGCTACCTTCCTTGAAATCCCTCAACATTGATGGATTTGATATGATGGAGAGAATAGGTGATGAACTTTGTATCAGTACTGGTTCGTCTACGGTGACTAAACCATTCAAGTCTTTAGAAAAACTGATTTTTAAGTCTATGCCTCGATGGAAGGAGTGGTCCTTGGTTGAAGGCAAAGTTTTCTCACAGCTCAAGGAGCTTCATTTAATGGATTGTCCATCATTGACAATAAACTGGGCTTGCTTCCCTGATTCTCTTCCATCCTTGACAGTTCTTTACATATCTAAATGCCAACAGCAGTTGGTGGCTTCACTCCTAAGTGGTCATCTTCCATCACTCAGCTCCTTGTACATATGTTATTATCCAGAATTGGAGTCATTTCCAGAGAGGAGATTGTCTACTAACATACATACAGTTGAAATCAGTGAATGCGAAAACCTCAAGGCATTTTCGGAAGAGGGATGGCCTTCAAATTTGAAATCACTTTCAATTAGCAGCTGTGAGAAGTTATTCGTGCACCCAATGCAGTGGAATCTGAAAACACTCACCTCTCTTGCATCTCTACACTTCAGCTACATAGATGAAGAGGTGGACTCATTTCCGGAGGAGGAGCAGCTTCCTACCTCTCTAACTTCACTCAAGTTAACTGGTCTTAATAACCTTAAATCCCTGAATGGCAAGGCCTTTAAAAACCTTACCTCTCTAGAAGTACTGAGTCTGTATGACTGTGATCAGCTCAATTGCTTGCCAGAAGAAGGGCTGCCCTCTTCTCTCTACCTATTGGATATCTTTTGCTGCGGTTCACTAAATGAACGGTGCCAAAGAGAGATAGGGGGAGATTGGCACAAGATTGAGCACATCTCTCGCATACGCATAGATAATGATTATATTTGATCGATAATGTACAGAGTACAGACAGCTACCTTGCTTCTCTACAATTTTTAAGGTATTTATTTATTTATTTAGTTATTTTTGTCTATATAAAAGCATTTTTATTTTTCTTTCTCCATTCTGCTATTCATTTGTGTCAAACACTCTGCAATTTTTCCTTCTTTTTTTTTTTTTTTTTTTTTTCCCATAAGAAAAAATGTTCCTGTAAAATTACACAAATTGATGTATGACCTGTCTGTAAAGGGTTGTTTATATCCTCAGTTAGTATTTTTCAATCTCAGACTGCTAATTTTCAGTTTTTCAACTTGTGTTTATATGCTTCTAATTGTTGGAAGAGGTGATTCACAATTTTAATTTTACTTATTTATTTATTTTCTGGAGTGGATTCTTTAGTCTCTTACAAGAATAAATGTTGTTTTTATATGTTCCAATTTCAGATTTTTTTATGTGGAGTCATGAGACTTATGTGATTTCCACAAATGATGGATTGCATTCAACTCAAAAATTACATACTATTTCAGGAGCAAAGAGCTCTTCTTACATTTTTTGTGCACTGGAATCTAAAAGCACTCAAGTCTCCTGCATTCTTATATATCGATAGCATAAATGATGTTTGGGATGGTTGAGTATTTCTTCATGCTATCGGTTGCAGTGCTTGCCAGAAGGTCTTTCCACTTCTCTTTCTTATTTGATCATCTAGCTAAGAATGTCTGTTAATACAGCCTGTTTCTAGATTCATATGATCATCATCATGCATATGTGTCCGTGCTTGTCATGCACTGTACTCTTTTTTACTAAAGATCCTGAATTTACATTTTTCAGTCCAAAATATGTTCAATTGGAGACTCTTTCTTTTTAACGTGTCATATATGTTCTGTACATGCTGTTGTAATTGCCACTGTCTCATCATACAGTGTATTCTTTTAGTAAGAAAGGTTTTGTTTTATATCTGCTCTGATTTTCATTGTAGGTGACTCACATTTTATGATTTAAAAAAAAAAAAAAAAAGAAAAAAGAAAAAAAGCCATCCAGTATTATTTTCTTGTCTTTTTATTACACAGAAGCAGCTTTTTTATCCTATTGTTTTCATTTAAAACCTTTAATTGACGTGTTATTCAATATACATTTTAACACAGTCCATTTATTCACCCAAAAAAAAAAAAAAAAAATAGTGGTTGGCATGTTAGTTTACTCAGGGTTAGATCTCAGTTCCAATTGCTCTCAACTGCACTTGTGTCTATAATTAATCCAAGCTTTTGTGTCTCAAATTCATTGGCTTGTGTATTCCTCGATCATCTATCTTGTTGTCCAAGGAAATATTGCCCACTACCGTGGACTTTTTGAGTACTTCAGAGTTCTTCTGGGATTTTTTTTTTCTTTTTTTTTTTTTTTTTCCAGGAAACTGACCTAACTTCTTCTATTTGCAGCGCATAATTACTGGAAGGTGGGCTCCCCATTGCTCAAAGCTATTTAATCAGTGTCTCTGGTCTATCACAGTCAACATCCCCTGCATGACGGATTAATTCTCAGAAGTTTAGGTCTCCAACAATGGGGCTTAATTAATTCTGGTAAGAAAAGCCACACATTTACCAATATTCATGAAAAGATATTGTGTTTATTAATTTCAACATAACAGTAGATTTTTATGCAGGAATTTATCAGGACGTTAATTCATAACGGAGCATGATCGGTTAGTCATCCCCATTGAGGAATATTTAAGCTGAAAATTTGTCTCATATTCAATGAAGGATTTCAACAAGCTAGAACAATGTCAGTGTTGACAATGGCGAAAGTTTGGTTTTATTTTTTAAAGTTATATTAAAGGTGGTTTGCTTTTGTAGGCAAAGAAGTAGATGACTTGAGGCAGACGCTAAGCGATCGAAGGCTACATTCCCATCCAATGTATTTCAAGAGCTCAACTAGAATGAAAGCTATTCTTCTCCTTGCCTCTCCAAATGCAGGCACTATGTGGTATACTTGTTATTTGGATCTTAGCTCAACTTAGGAACTGTTTGTTACCTGTGAAACTTGTGCTTCATGATCTAATTATGACTTGGTCGCAGTCACATTCGCTTCTGATTATTAGGTAATATTTTTTTTTTCTGTTCTTGGAGTTTGAATTTAGTTATACATTTTTATTAATTAGTTTAAATAAATATCCAGTGAATATTCTCAAACTCTAGCACTGTAATTTTGGAAACCATGCATGTGTACCAATATATTTTTTCTCTTTCTTTAGATAGAGAGAGAGAGAGAGAGAGAGAGAGAGAGAAAAAAAAAAGAAAAGCAAAATGTCTATTAGGCCATTTGACTATCACTTTTGAATAACGGGAACAAAAGCAGAGGATGTAAATGATGAAAAACAATTTTGTTGGGGTCTGATAAAATTGTGTTTGGACAGAAAGAAAATGAAGGAAAATAAAGAGGAAAGAGAAAAGAGAGAGAGAGAGAGGCAGAGAGAAAAGTAGAAACAAATTTCTGAAGTTTTTAGTATTATATTCAATCATCGATTTCTTTTACACGAAAATATTATTTATACAAGAAGAAGACTTTTCTAACAGCAAGACTTGCTGACCTGGACTAACTATTACAACTGTTAAAACAGACTAACAGCATACTAACTAACAATGCCACGTCACTATTACAAAACTAACTGCACACTAATACATTTTCATACTCTATAAGGGTATATTCATCAACATTCCCCCTCAAACTCTTATTTTGTTAAGAATGGTGAACAAAATGAGTTTGAACTCAGCACTACAGCAACCTTAGCATGACAGCAGCCTAGATAGCTCGAATGTACCAGAACTGGACAGCTTCTCACGTACAAAGCATTAGTAGCCAAGTTAGGAGCAAAACAGAAGCAGAAAGAAGATATAGTGAAAAATAAATAAAAGAAGAAAGCATCAGAAATAGGTCCTCTGATCCTCCAACAAGAACAGGAATAAAAATTCCCCCTTTAATAGAATCAAGAACAGAAGACAAAATCCCCCTTGAACAGCATCAAAACAAAAGTTGCTGAACTTTCCAATTAACAAAAAAAAAAAAAAAGAAAAAAAAGGAGGGAAACAGAGGATAATGTAAAAAATAATAATACAAAATAAAATAAAATAAAATAAAAATGAAAGACTGCCTCGAACTATTATTTTATTTTATTTTTTTCTTTTTGCGTGTCTGGGTAGTGGTGCATCGATACGATTCGTTTCGTGCACTCCAGTGAAATATGATTCGCTGCTGCACGTTTGCCCTTTTTGCCTCCTTAACAAAATCAAACGGTTTAGGTAGATGGATATGAAGTTCTTTGATCAGATTTTGTAACCAACGCAGTTCAGAGGTAATGTGAGCTAAAGCCCTGTACTCTGCCTCTGTATTTGAACGAGCTACAACAGCATGATTTTTGGACCTCCATGAAGAAAAATTCCATAACCACTTATTAACCTTCTGTCCGTTCGATCACTAGTCCAATCTAAGTCTGAAAATCCATGAAGTGCAAGTTTCATAGTTGACTTAATATACAAGCCATGTGTTGCTGTTCCTTTTAAGAACCTTAACAAATGTTTACATGCTTCCCAATGAATAGAAGTTGGAGCTTTCACAAACTGACTTAGTTTATTGACTGTAAGCTAATATCAGGTCTCGTTAATGTAAGATATTGAAGATCACCAATGGTGCTTCGATACAATTCAGGATTTGACAAAATATCACCATCATTCAAGGATAGAGGTTTACTCAAAACCCTAGGTGATAGTGATGCTAGAGCTCCATCCATGTTGGTTTTCTTGAGCAAATCAAGTATGTACTTGGTCTGTGTTAGCTGCATTCCATTGCTATTTCTTTTTGCTTCAATGCCAAGAAAGAAACTCAAATCTCCCAAGTCGTTTATTGAAAATTGAGAATTCAGATCGGAAATTAACTTCTTAATCACATCACCATTAGAACCAGTAACAATAAAATCATCTACATAAACCAAAACTAAGGCATATGCAGACATGGTCTTTAAGACAAACAAGGAAGAGTCAGAGATTATGTTGATAAACCCTTTACTGAGTAGAGCTCCTTTCAATTTGTCATACCAAGGTCGTGGAGCTTGTTTAATACCATACAATGCCTTATGAAGCTTACAAACATGTGTTGGAACTGTTTATCTTCATATCCTTGAGGTTGAGAAAGATAAACTGTTTCATATAAATCTCCATTAAAAAAAGCATTATTAAAATCTAGTTGTTTCACAGCCCATCCTTATGAGACAGCAAGACTAAGAACCAATCTAATAGTTGTAGGCTTGATAACAGGACTGAAAGTTTCATTAAAATCAAAACCTGGTTGTTGATGAAAACCTTTGCAACTAGTCTTGCTTTGAACCGTTGAACAGCTCCATCAGCACTTTTTTTAATCCAAAAAATCCACTTGTGTCTAACTAGATTCATGCCAAGAGTATAAGGTACCAAAGACCAGGTTTTGTTTTTAACTAGTGCTTCATATTCTTGATCCATAGTAGCCTTCCATTTGGGATGTTTCAAAGCATCTTGAACATTAGCTTGTTTGAAATCACCTTGATTGGCAACCAGTTGAGTAAGTGTAAAAACTTTAGGTTTGAAAATGCCACTCTTTGATCGTGTCTGCATAGGATGAACTGAAACATACTGTTTGTTAGAAACATTGTCCCGCTTAGATAAGATAGAACTGGAGGCAGTAGAAACCATAGGCAAATTTGATTCCATAGGTAAATTAGATTCCACAGGTATGTGAGATAGAATAGGTGAACTTTGCTCAGGAAGAAAATTTAAGTCAGCTGAGGAAAAAATATCAGTAGTAGCAACATGATTCTATGTATGCAAAGTATTAGAAGTATTAGAAGAGCTATGTCTTGAATTATCATTAGATAATGTTGAGTGTGAACTAATATGGTAAGGCAAGGACTTAAGAAGAACCAATGGAGCTGTAGAAAACTTGGAATTTTGAACTATAGATTTTGCTGTAGAATTAGACTCCAAGAAACCAGAGGAGAAAGGAAAATCCCTTTCATTAAAATTCACACTTTGAGCAATATAAACCTTTCCTGTTTTAGCAAGGTATTTGTAACCCTTGTGGTCTGCACTATAACCAACAAATACATATTTCTCAGTATGAAACTGAAACTTATGAGACTAATATGGCCTTAAAAAAGGATAACAAGCACTCCCAATGACCTTTAAATAATCATAATCAGGTATCTTCTTGAATACTAATTGATAAGGACTTTTAGAATCAAGAACAACTGTTGGTAATCTGTTAATCATATAATCAGCTGGACTGAAAGCTTCTCACCAGTAAAGTAATGGCATGTGAGCTTGAGAAAGAAAACACAGGCCTACTTCAACAATATGCCTGTGTTTTCTCTCAGCTCGTCCATTTTGCTGATGCATGTAAGGACGGGAGTGTCGAAAACTAATACCAGCTTGTTTCAAGTAAGGAAGGAAACATCTATATTCTCCTCCCTAATCAGACTGTAGGATCTTAATCTTGGTATCAAATAGCCTTTCAACCATTACATGAAATTGTTTAAAAATAGGTAAGGCTTCAGACTTCACTATCATAGGATAGATCCAGGTGAACCTAGAATAATCATCAATGAAATGAATATAATACTGATAGCCCTCTTTAGAAGCTGTTGCTGCAGGTCCCCAAACATGATTAGTTGCACTACTATCCAAATATCAGTTTGGATCACCCATCAAAACTGGTGTGGTGGCAACATTAGCAGATGCTTGTCCTGAGTATCCTCCACCAACTAACTTAGCATCTAAATTATGACAAGTTTGAGAGGTAACAAGTAGACCATTTCCACTGTGTAACCCTCCATGATTCACTTGCTGATAAGGAACCAATGGATTAAAACCAGCAGCATTCATAGGCATACTTCCACCAAAATGACCAAAATGTGATGTGGGAACTACAGGTCGAGACACAAAATCAGTGTGTACACCATTTAATGGTATTTGAGGAGAACCACTAAAAATAGAAGAATTGAGTAGTGCAAGATTACTCAATTGAGAGAATTGAGCATTAAAACCAAGAGAATTAGGAGTAGAGGTATGTCCATGAATCCCTTGAAAGACAGAATTGCCAGAATTGGAATCTCTATAGTAGCAAACACTAGCCAGGTGACCAACAGTCCCATAAATTTGACATTGAGGCTTCCATTTTCTATTACTTCGACCACTGCCTCTATTTCTTCTACAATAACTTCTACCACGAAAATCATCAAAACCTCTCCTTGCATAAAAATCAGACTTTCCAGGACCATATTCTCTATTATTAGAAATATTAGAATATGAACTAGTATAATTAATAGAATTAATGGTAGGAGATGATGAGGGAAACGCATTGTTAGAGCCTAGAGATAACTGACTATTGAAAGCAGACACAAGATTTGCAGAATGAAACATGGCCACAGTATTATTCTGATCCAGAGTTGTTTCATAATGAGAAAGATAATTCTTTACCTCTTGAAGGCTGGGTAAAGGAGGTCTGCTTGTGTAGTTAACATGCATTGTTTCATATTCAGGTCCTAGACCATTCAAAAGACACATAACAAGCTCTTTCTCTGAAACAGAAAAACCACTAGAACACATCTTGTCAGCAATTTTCTTCATCTTTTTGCAGTAGTCAAGAATCTTCATTGAACTTTTCATTATTGTCTGTAATTCATTCCTAAGTTGCAGCATGAAAACCTCAGAATGATAGGAATAAGTTTCTTCCATCGATGACCATAATCTCCTTGAAGTCATCGATCCAACAAGATCTACAAGCTCTTCAACTTCAATTATAGTAGTTAACCAGCCTAATAGAAGTTGATCTTGCAAAATTCACATTTGCTGCTCAAGAGAAAACCTAGACAGATTGGATTCATTTACCTCTATATCACTGTATACAAAATCTCACATGAACTGTGGCTCATCAAATAGCACAAACTTGTCAAGTTTGTGACCTTGTAATATGGGAAGAATTTGAGACTTCCACACCAAGAAATTTTCATTATTAAGCTTCAAGATGCTACTCGAGAACGGAGAGACAGTGACCAATGAGACTTCATTCGTTTCTGAAATTAAACTTGCAAACGAATTCATCATGTTCGAAACTCCTGGATTTTCCATTTCCAATCTATGGGATCATCAATATCGCTTTGATACCATGATAAAATTGTGTTTAGACAGAAAGAAAATGAAGGAAAATAAAGAGGAAAGAGAAAAGAGAGAGAGAGAGGCAGAGAGAAAAGTAGAAACAAATTTATGAAGTTTTTAGTATTATATTCAATCATCGATTTCTTTTACACGAAAATATTATTTATACAAGAAGAAGACTTTTCTAACAGCAAAACTTGTTGACCTAGATGAACAACTATTACAACTGTTAAAACAGACTAACAGCATACTAACTAACAATGACACGTCACTATTACAGAACTAACTGCATACTAATACATTTTCATACTCTATAAGGTATATTCATCAACAGGATCCATATATAAAATCAAAAAACACTTTAGTACTTTTACCGTATTTGCAGTTAGAGACTGTAATAAATATTTTACAAATTGCTACCTTTTATTTTCAACTCCATGGGAACCATACACAAAACGTCCAAATCATATCATGTACAACTCACATTATTACTTTTTTATTTTTATCTTTTCTTTTTTTTAATTTTTCTGAAAAAAAATTTTTTGAGAGAAAAAAAAAGACAAATTCCACCTGTCACCTTATCAGATGAGTTCTTTCATCAAAATCGTGCTATCCCTTGAGTAAGATTTCAATGTCTTCAACGATATCTCAAACCCACCGACTGCCCTAAAATCGGCTCAGCCATGGAGCCTCTCATGGAAAATGAATTCAAAAAATTTTTCTTTCTAATTGTTGTTTCTAAGGATGGAGGAATTGAATGAGGTATTGCCGGAGGGTTTTTGCCGATGGGAATGGTGAAAGAGTTCGAGGAGTCAATGCAAAGCGCTTTGCTGATTCAGCAGAGTTTTCTTGATCTGCGTGATAATTTCCATCGAATTGTGGTTGCTCAGCAGTAAAGGTCTGTTAGTCAATTGTTTTCAGTTTTTGTTTTTATTTGATTTTGGAACGTTGTTAGAAGTGGTTAAATTTGGAAAATTGAAAGTGTTTGGTCTTGCACATTTGAGAAATGATTAAAGACCCATATTTATCCATTGAAAGCATATGTCAGCAGTCAGTATCACCATCATCTGCATCTAAAGCAAAAAAAAAATTTATGTAATTTAGTTAGCTATTCACTGTATTTAGACATGCATTTGAATTTCAATTGACTCGTAGAGGATCTATGCAAAAACATTGGCGATAATGTATGCTTTCACTATCCAGGGGAAGTAATTATCAAAATTTTTTTATTACTTTTAATAAAATATATAATAAAATCGATGATATTAAAATACATGTTATACTATATATAATTGCAACAAAATTTAAAGGAGTAGAATGAAATTTATTCTTAACTTTTTTTATTACAATTAATTAATTTAATGTAGAGATAATTTATCAAAAATAGAACCTTTAATTATCAATTTTGTTTCTTCGTGCTTTTGTATTAAACAATATCGTTTACTTTTACACTTTTTTTTTTTAATATAATAAATGATTCGCAAAAATCTTAAGCCAATAAAATACTGATAATTTTGCGTCACTTCGTCAAACTTTGAATTCGTTTTGGATCCTCATTTATAGATTATAGATAATATTCACCTAACGTATGCACCCAAAAAAACAAAAAAAACAAAAAACAAAAAAAGAAAGAAAAGAAAAAACCAAACGTATGCATTGTGTTAGATATATAGTCAATAACCCAACTAATAACTCTTTCAAAACACTTCTTAAATAAAAGAAAGAAAGAAAGAAAAAACTCTTAAAAGACACCAAATAAGCACAAAAAAAGAAAAAAAAAAAAAAAAGGCAATGCCAAGAAAACAAAATGTATTCTGTTAAAAAGAATCAAATTTCCTAACCACATATTTTGTACTGATGTGATATTTTATTAATAATTTATAAATTAATAATACTTTATAATTATGAAGGCAAAACTAATGAAATAATATCAACTCATCAAATATGAAAGATTTGTTAAAAAACATCGAATAACGATTGTTGCATGCATATGGAAAAAGTAAACAAATAAATAAAAAAACAATTCTTTATGATATTCACCAAAGGCCCAAAAAAAAAAAAAAATCATCATATAATTGATGAGTAAATCACATGAGTTCTTTATATATTTATTTACTTATTTTATGTGTTGTGTATGTGAGTTCTTTATTTTTTTGTTTATTTATTTTTATGTGTTATGTATGTTAAATATACGGAAAATTTTCTAATACTCCCGGAAAACTGACCAGTACTCCTGTTATTCACCAATTGACACATGTCTTACCATTTTTTTTAACTTCCGAGACGGCTCCGTCATTTCTCTGTTTGCTCCATTTTTCTCATCGCTTCTCAAGAAATCGGCACGGCTCTGTAGCGACCCATTTTGCGAGCTATGTAGGAAGGTTGTAGTGCAATTGGAGGTAGGAGAAGGGCTGAGCCAGAGAGAGGTCTTTCAAACAGAAATATTAGAGATAATAAGAGAAGGCTTTGCTTAGATGCAAGGGCTTCACCTCGAAGTAAAAGTTTGGAATTCAAAAGTGGGAAAAGAAAACACTGAATCTATTTTGAGTTATCTGAAGGCCTTTTTTTTTTTTTTTTTTTTTTTTTTTTTGGGTATCTGCAAAAAAATGGTTGAATAATTTTGGAATTTTTATTATTATAATAATAATTATTTTTTAATAAAAGGATTCTTTGGTCCAAAACTGGGGAAGCTCTAATTTATGGGTGATATGGCTCTTTGTAGTAGGCCAAACTAGCAAAATTCACTTTGAGCATATTTTTGTCTCTCGTTCTTTTTTTTCCTAACCTGTAAAGGGAAAACAAATTTGGACTTCAAATAAAGGAAAAAACGAAAAATGCAAACAAATATGCACCTGCATATTTAAAAGGAAGAAATAAAATGCCAGACAAATTACAAAAAGATTAATAAGCACCGATCAAGATTCTCTTGTGCAGGTCAAATCGTTCCCCAAATCCGATCTCCGCAATTCCAATAGCTTATGTTTCCTTGATGAGTATGAAAAATAAACAGTTTTAGTCAAGTTCTTGACAAGTTGAATGAGAAGAACGGAGCGGAAGGAGAAGAGAAGTGCCAAGTTCTTGAACAGTGACGAGAAAAATGGAGCAAACGAAACGGAGAAGTGAAGAAGCCGTTTCAGAGATGGAAAAGTGAAACAGGTGTCAATTCGAGACGTATTAGATATTTTTCACTCGGCGTGGTCAGTTTCCAGGTAATTCTCTACTGCGCCTAGCTTTGAAGAACAATGAGCTGGCATGATTGAACTTTCGACTAGGTTTTCTTTTTTTATGTAAAAGGGGAGTTATATTAATCAAAAGAGTCAACATACATTCAAGTATGTTGACAATGAATCAGAGGGTGGAGAAGAAACCACTTTCCTGATTCATTATATATGCAAAGTCGGAAAACAACACCACGCGAAACATGGATACGGATTTTCTGTTTTTAAAATTCTGTTCCAATTCTATCCAATTAATAAAAAATTGATATCTTATTCAAAATATCATCATATATTTTTTTTCTGTTTTTACATTATTCACCGTTAAATTATATTAACGGAAACTTTTTTATAGCTGTAAAATTCCAACTGGATCCACTTTATTAAAATTTAAAAACAAAATCCTTTATGATTTTTTTTTTTTTTTTTGGTTTCTTGTGCCATTCTTGCCGTTTTTCTCCCCTTCAATGTAACTTGTATATTTTTTAATTATTATTATACTAATCAGGTCCCATTTATTAAAGTTTTAAAAAAATTCTAAATTATTTTTTTTATTATTATTTTTATTTCTTGTGTAATCCCCTGCCAATTTTCATTCTTTGATCCCGTAACTGTTATACTTTTTTTAATTACTATTATTTTTTTCTACCGTGCGACAGCAGCAGCCATTGAGGCTTCTTTCTCTAGTTTTTTCTGTCGTGAGGCACTGCAGCAACCATCAAATCGTACCTATCATTCTCGAAAATAAAAAAAAACAGGTACCTTCTTTATTATAAATTAGAAACTTCATCGGTAGTTTTCGATAAGTGATTATTACTTTCTATATCAACATTCTTGATTATTTGCTTGAGTAAATTTATGTAATTATTATATTCAATATTGATTTCAATTTTATTTATATAATATTTAATCTAAACAATAGAAAAAACATATAAAATTTAATCATATATCTTTTTCATTTATGTGTTTCTTATGGTAATGCATCCATAAGAGGGTTTAAAATATGATATTGCATTCTTGCTATATTCTAATATTTTATAATAAATTAAAATATTCTAGGCTTTAAAATATTATTCTTTTTTTATTTTGCTTTGATATTATATTTTCTTTTAATATGATTAAGCTTGTTATATATATATATATATATATCTCTATTTATACCGTTATTTTTAATTTTTATGATTCTAATTTTTTTCTTTATGATATTTAATTATAGTGCTGAAAATCATGGATAATGATAGTTATGTGAGTAAAGATATTAATATATCATTGGAAGATGAAGATAAAAAAGATGAAGGAAACATAACTGGTCAAGAAAAAATAGAAGCGATTCATTCTAAAATTTTGGATGAAATGATACCAAAAGTTGGAATAGAATTTAAAAGTGAAGATGAAGCTTATAACTTTTATAATGCTTATGCTTACAAGGTTGGTTTTGGCATTCAAAGGAGTAAGGGACATAAAGATCAAAGTGGAAAGATGAAAAATAGAACTTTTTGTTGTTGTTGTGAAGGCTTTCGGGAAAAGGATAAACGAAATATTAATGTTAAATCTCATCGTGCTGAAACAAGATTTGGTTGTTTAGCTAGAATGAAAATAAATTTGGATCAGACTGGTAAATATCGTATTACTGATTTCATTGCCCAATATACACATGTGACATCAACTCCCAATAAAAGTTATTTGCATAGGTCTCAGAGGAAGTTAACTTTTGTCCAAGCAGCTGAAATAGATATAGCTAATAGTTCAGGAATTGCTCCTAAAGCAAGTTTGGAGTTAATGGCTAAGCGAGTAGGTGGATATGAAAATCTTGGATTTATTCGTGATGATTACAAGAATTACTTGAAAATGAAAAGAATAATTCAAATGAAGGTAGGAGAGATAGGTGGTGTTTTGGAATACTTACAATCTATGCAATTGGAAGATCCTTACTTTTTTTTTTATGCAATACAAGTGGATCAAGATGATTTGATAAGTAATATTTTTTGGGCAGATGCAAAAATGATGATTGCGTACTCTCATTTTGGTGATGTAGTTAGCTTTGATACAACTTATAGGAAAAATCAAAGTGGTCGACCTTTTGCTATGTTTCTAGGGGTGAATCACCATAAGCAAACTACTATATTTGGAGCTGCATTATTATATGATGAAAGTGCTGAAACATTTATCTGGTTGTTTGATACTTTTGTAAAAGCAACGTCAGGTAAAAAATCAAAAACTATTCTTACTGACCAAGATCCAGCAATGGAAAAAGCATTAACTTCTCAATGGCCAGAAACATGTCATCGGTTGTGTATATGGCACTTGTATCAAAATGCAGCAAAACATCTTAGTGGAGTTTTTGCCAAATTTTGAGAGTTTGCCAAAGATTTTAGTAGCTGCATATATGATTATGAAGAAGAACAAGAATTTTTTCTAGCTTGGAATGCAATGCTTGAGAAATATGATCTTAAAGATAATGATTGGCTTATATGAATGTTTCATTTGAGAAAGAAATGGGCATTGGTTTATGGCAGAGAGACTTTTTGTGCAGATATGACTACTACTCAACGAAGTGAGAGTATGAATAATGTGATTAAAAATTATGTCAGCTATCAACATAATTTATTGAGGTTCTTTGAGCATTTTTAGAGGTTAATCGAAGATCGTCGTTATGAAGAACTAAAGGCTGATTTCAAAGCGACTCAAAGTACTCCATCGTTATCATTTCCAGTTGAAATTCTAAAAGATGCAGCAAGTATTTACACCCCAACAATATTCAAGGTGTTCCAAGATGAGTTATGTAAGGCTTATGATTATGCTATGCAAATATTTGATCATATTGGGACATTGACAGAGTACAAACTTACCAATCATAAAAAACAATTTCAGCATACTGTTAGATATGATTTTTCTAATAACACAGTGATTTGCAGTTGTAGAAAGTTTGAGTTTACAGGAATTTTGTGCTCCCATGCTCTTAACGTTCTTTCTTCAAAGGATATAAAGAAAATTCCTATACAATATATATTGAAACGATGGACAAAATCTGCAAAGTTAGGAAATTCTGAATTTGTATTTGCAAATACAATAAATGAAGACCCTAAAGTAAGTTTGGCAAGACGTTATAAGGATTTGTGTAGATTGCAAACTCAGGTGGCAACGAAGGCAACAAAAACAGAAGAAACATATAAAATTGCAAGAACTGCTCTTGCTAAGATTTTAGAAGATGTGGATGCATATTTAAAAGACAATAATATTGTAAAATCCATTTCTAAAATCGTAGAGACTACAACCGTACCAAGTGCTAGTGAGAAGATTAAAGGAATTAAAAATAAGAAAAGAGTACATGGAAAATCTACAAGGCCAAGAAATGCTCTTGAAAGGGTGCGAAAGAAGAAAAATGTTGCACTTGGAGAACCATCTCAGCAACAGTCACATGCTAGTGAAATAGCACATAATGATGTAAGAATTCACGTTCAATTCAACAAACTTAGTTATTTCAATATTCCATTCAATGCAGTTATAATTATTATTAACCAAAATTTTTTCTGCGTTATTTATATTAATATTTAATATATTTGCATATATTTTCACTTGCAGGTTTCTTCTAATTTTAATAGTCAAGATCTATTAAACTTGCCATTCAACATTGTGCCTGGATACTATGGTGATCAAGTAATACTATATATTTAATTACATTTCATCTTTGTGGTTCATGCTTTATTTTTTTATGGTAAAAATTATTAATATTATTTTATTTTCTTGTTTTTTATATATATTAAAATATTATATATACTAGGTTCGTAGTCATGTTGCTTCAACAAATTTGATTCAGAATACAAGTATGTTGAATTTATTATAACAGGTATTTCAAAAGATTATCAAATATATATATAAATTTTTATTTTTTATTTTAAAGTTTGCATTATTTTTATAGGAAATGACATGTATTTGTGTGTCTTTTTGTAGGTGCATGCAATCCCCCAAGAACACCAATGTTTCAGATTCAATGACAATTATATCATTGATAATAACAAGAATATATAGAAGTTTGACACAGGGATATAGAAACATTGAAAATAAGTTTTATATTATTCGTTTTTACTACTGAGAATAAGTTTTATATCATTTGTTTTTACTATTTAAAGCAATTTAGAAACATTTATTACATTTCCTTAGAGTTAAAAATAATATTCTTTTATATATATATATATATATATTTTGATGAATAAAGTATTCTTTTATATTCGATGATAGATGTGTTTTGTTAAAATTGTAAATTGATGTTTTTTCATATATACCATAACAGAAAGAAATTGCTGCAGTGCCTGGTAGAAAGAAAAATAGAGAAAGAAGCCTTAATGGCTGCTGCTGCTGCACGGTAGAAAAAAAAAATTAAAAAAAGTATAATAGTTAGAGTGAAGACTGGCAGGGGATTGCACGAAAAATAAAATTAAAAATAAAAAATCAGAAAAAAAGAAGAATGATTTAGGGCTTTTTTGAAACTTTAATGAGTGGGATTCGATTGGTATAATAATAATTAAAAAAATATACAAGTTATAGTTGAAGGGGAGAAGAACGGCAAGAATGGCACAATAAAAAAAAAAAAAGAACAGAAACGAAGAGAAAAAGAATGGTAGAGGACTTTATTTTTAAATTTTAATAAAGTGGACCCAATTGGAGTTTTGCAGCCACAAGAAAGCTTCTGTTAGTATAACTTAACGGTGAATAACGTGAAAACAAAAGAAAATATATGATAGTATTATAAATGAGGTGTCAATTTTTTATTAGTGGGACATAATTAGGGACAGAATTTTGGAGACAGAAGATCTGTATCCCGCGAAACATGGGACTACTAACACTTTGGAGCACTAATGTCATGTTGAATAAAAAACGTTTGGAACAATAATTGACAAATAAGACAAGACGTGGCGGTTTTATAAAGTGCCTCAAGAGACAAAGTGAGATAAACACGTAAACACGTCGAGACAAATTATCACTGATCTTTATTACCCAAGAAAGAAAAAAAAAACGACCACTAGTCTTAAAAATAAAATTTTTTATATGATTAAAAATTATAGACAGAATTTATAACTCAAAAATTAATATATATATATATATATATAGACAATATATTTAGTGAGAATGATGTTTGACACGTATAAAAAATAACTACCAAAGTACTTATTAAGTGATAAAGTATCAATATTTACTTTTTGCAAAAAATTTATAAATATATATATCAAGTGATAAAGTATCAATATTTACTTTTTGCAAAAAATTTATAAATATATATCACTATTTACTTAATTTATAGTTAACTATATTTATCAAATCTGATAAAATTTCATACAATATAATAATACGATATAAACTCATACGATAATTTATGATAATTTATGAGTTTGGATTGACAATATCGTGTTGAGTTCGTACCAGTGTCATCTAATAAAACCCAATAAATTAACTAATTTTAATAGGTGAAACATAATAAACCTATTAAACCTATTAAAGAGGGATATTTTGATAATTATATATATTTTATAATATTAAATTACTTTTTATATATATATATATATAAGTGATAAAGTATCAATATTTACTTTTTACAAAAATTTATAAATATATATATCACTATTTACTTAATTTATAGTTAACTATATTTGTTAAACCTGATAAAATTTCATACGGTATAATAACACGATACGACCCATACGAAAATTTATGATAATTTATGAGTTTGGATTGACGATATCGTGTTGAGTCCGTATCAGTATCATCTAATAAAACCCAATAAATTAAGTGATTTTAACAGGTGAAACACCATAAATCTATTAAACCCATTAAAGAGGGATATTTCAATAATTATATATATTTTATAATATTAAATTACTTTATATATATATATATATATGGACAATATATTTAGTGAGAATAATGTTTGACACGTATAAAAAATAACTACCAAAATACTTATTAAGTGATAAAGTATCAATATTTACCTTTTGCAAAAATTTATAAATATATATATATATATATATATATCACTATTTACTTAATTTATAGTTAACTATATTTATTAAACCTGATAAAATTTCATGTGATATAATAATACGATACGAACCCATACGATAATTTATGATAATTTATAGGTTTGGATTGACGATATTGTGTTAAGTTCATATCAGTGTCATTTAATGAAACCCAATAAATTAAGTGATTTTAACAGGTGAAACACCATAAACCTATTAAACCCATTAAAAAAAGATATTTTGATAATTATATATATTTTATAATATTAAATTACTTTATATATATATATATATATAGACAATATATTTAGTGAGAATAATGTTTGACACGTATAAAAAATAACTACCAAAATACTTATTAAGTGATGAAGTATCAATATTTACTTTTTGCAAAAAAATTTATAAATATATATTTATATATATATCACTATTTACTTAATTTATAGTCAACTATATTTATTAAACCTGATAAATTTCATACGACACAATAACACGATACGAACTCATACGATAATTTATGGGTTTGGATTGACGATATCGTGTTGAGTTCGTATCAATGTCATCTAATAAAACCCAATAAATTAACTGATTTTAACAGGTGAAACGCGATAAACCTATTAAACCCATTAAAGAGGGATATTTTGATAATTATATATATTTTATAATATTAAATTACTTTATTTATTGTTAAACATGTATCAATTTGTTCTTTTTTAGTTTAGTTTTTAAAAAATCTAAAAATAAACAAGAATTCTTGTAATTTTTTAAAAAAATTATTAGTTTATTATTTCAAAGCTAATTGAAATTTAAATTTTCAAATTTGTATTTATCATAAATGGGTTAACGGGTTACTGACGGGTTGCAACGATAATTTATTGAATGAGTTTGAGTTTATTTATTTTCATACGAAAACTTAACGAGTCGTGTTTGGGCTAACTTAATTATACACGAATACAACATAACAAGACAGGAATATGATTTAACACGACAGGTTGCCAGGCCTAATATTTATACTTTTATGGATTAAAACCACGTCAGATTATATTTAACTATATTTATTCTTAAAAGATTAAAATCAGTATTTTATGCTTTTCTTTTTCCATTTTTATTTTTATTTTTTATCTTTTTGCATTGTTTGTTCAAATTTTCTATTTTTGTTTTTTCTATTAAATCAAGTGAAATTTACTTGCTTTTCAACTGTTGATTAGTATTAATTAATAGTAAAGCATCTCAGTTAACTACAAACTTAAAAAAATAAAAAAATAAAAAACCAAATGAAAATACAGTATAAAATTGTTCTATTTTTATTTTTTATTTTTTTCTTTCATATTTATAGTTAATTCTAACTACAATTAACACCAACAAACAATTAAAATAATCAAACTATAAACAATTTAGTCAAAATTAATAATAATAAAAAAGTAGACATGTTAACAACACCTAATTTTGCATTTTGGTTTCTAAATAAACAGTGCTATCCTTTGATTTTCGTGCATATGACCAATGATAAGAGTGGTCAATCTATAGAAATTAAGCAATTTTGATTAGCGTTTGATTATTTTTTGATCTCTTGAAATTAGAGACATTTGATACAAATCATACTGATCAGATGTAATATAACACCCCATCTCAAAGTACACTGAAAATATTTCAAGTTGACCGAGATTGACTGGGTTTGACCGCCGTTGACCGAGAGGGATCAAATTTTGACTTTTTGTTTCAGGTGGAATTTTAAATTGACCAAGGTACTGTTGCAAAGTATGTGTCACCTCGAGTTCATAGACTAGTAGCACGTCGAAATCGAATCTACAGTTTGAAAGTTATGGGCAAAACAAGTTTAGGTTCGAACTGTCCAAGAGGTGTTGTAGTTGACTTTTTGTTCATGCAAAATTGAGCTTTAACTCATGCATGCTTGTCAAGTACTTGTCAATACGGGTTCATAGACTAGTGGCACGCTTAATTTGGATATTTCATTGAAAAGTTATGGACCTGCAAAGTTTTTCTAAAATTGTAATATTTTATATTATTTTATGCTTGTGTAAAACATGTGCACAGCATGTGCCACGTGTCAAAATCTTAGCCACTCCTATGAATGCACAGTGGCACCCACGGGATGGTTTCTTATTGGCCAGACCGTGTGTGAGCCGGGGGGAAGAGAGAGAGAGAAAGAGTGGAGGAGAGAGAGGGAGAGCCACCACCAACCGACCACTGTCGTTTCTTCCATTCCGGCCACCATTTCCTTACATGCGCCACCCACCACCACTGCCTCCTCATTTCTGGATAGCCGACCGCCGACACGTTTGGATCGAGTCTATTTCCGACGGCATCGCCGATTGCTTCAAACCGAGATTTCTTCCTATTCCAGCATCCATTTGCCTCACCGCTGGTCCCATCTGTTTACCCATCCCCCGATCTACATTTCCTCCAAAAATCATAGCCAGTGGCCATCGGATGCACCGCCGGCAGTGACGGTTTCCGATGACCACGACGGCACTGATTTCCAGCGAGTTCCTAGTCACACCGCCCACTTCTTCCCACTAATTCTAACCCCCTGAACCCAAAATCCGGTATCCATTTTCCTCAATTCCGAATGGATTGTGAGAATCGGGGGTTTAAAGTTCGATAGCTTTCCGGTGAGATTCCGACCACCACAGGTCCGATCTTCAGAAAGTAAGACGAGGCCCGTAATCCTCGCTTCACAATCTTCGATTCGGTATATCATTTGTAAATTTTGGTTATCGTTTGTGTTCGCTTCCCGGGTATCCGTTTGTGAATTATCCAATTAAAATATTAATATATTTGATTTTGTGTAATGTTGATATTTTAGGTGCACATGTGGGTCGTGAGACGAATCCTGTGGAGGATCTTGATTGATACGCGTGCCCAAGGTAAGTGATTCACCTTCAAAATTTTTTTGGGTGATTAACTATATATTTTGTGTTAATTGATTATTTGGAAATTTATGTTTTATGTGTTGGAGATTTAATAAAATTACTATTTAATTTTATATTGCCAATTTGTGATAATTTTAATATATGTTTGGTGCCAAAAATATATTTGGGAATCTAAAGAAATTGTGGTTTTAATTATTTTTAATTATTGTTATGTTTATTATTAGATTTATTATGCATAATTGTCTGATTTTAATTATATATGAAGTTTAGGTGGTTTTGAGGATATGTTGATTTAAATTAATTTTTCAGAATTTGAGAAAAATATGGGTTTAAATTTTTATGTTTCAAAAATATTTATACATTGGAATATTAAAGATTTGACTTTATGCCATTGGAAAATTCGTATATTTGAATTGATGGAATTGAGAGTTGATGGATTTGAAATTTGTGGATTTTAAAGCGATAGATTTATGATGATGATCTTAAAAAGGAATATGAAAATATTCTGGGTTTAAAAGTGATGTGAACCAACAGATTTGAAAGGTGAAAAATTTATGGGTTTAAATGGATAAAATAAACCCTGTGGTATTTTATACAAATATTGATTTTATGATTTACGAGTTTTTAGATGCACCACACATATACTGGTGTTCTGTATATGTGGATATGATTAGCGTGCAGGTGGGTGTGAGTAGCACACAGGTGATTTATAGATTGTCCTGTGGTTGCCATCGGATAGAGGGTCGGCAAGTTGATATCGATCGTAGCCACCCCCTTCCATGGCCAGGACGCCTGTTTGCAATGGCGCGGTGGGATGCCATGCGACGGTATGCCGATTTCTCTCTTTAACCTCTTGTCTGGCAGTGATCAGGACGTTAGGTACTCTTGACGCCACTATTATATAGTGGGTGCATCAAATGATTTTCACGACATGATTTTCAAATATGAAATATTTTAAAATCTTATTTTTAATAAAATGTATTTAGCAGTTTTTTATTATTTATTTATTTAAATTTAAAGTTTACACAATTTTTATGAAAATATTTTTACGAATTTATTATTCAAATTGTTTTGGTATTTTGAAATCAATTCTAATATATTATGTTTTCTTTCATTTTATTTTATTCTTACCATTTATTTTTAAATGGGTGTTTTATTTTGATTTAATTATTTCTTTACTTAATTATAATTTATTTATTCTAATTAATTAATTACTTTCTGAATTGTCTTAATATGCATTTCATTGATATTTTTGTATTATTTGCTTATGATATGTTGTTAATCTTTTAGTAATTGTTATAAAAGTTTATTTTCATTTCAATTATTATTTCCATTCTGATTTTAGATTCTTAATTTGTTGTGTTTTATTTGTAAATTATTTGACTAATTATTTTCCGAATCTTGAGGCCATAAAATATTGGGTTTTGCAAAAATGTTTTAAAAAGGAAACATTTTCAATTGAGTGACTATGAGGGTTTTGAGAGAAAAAATTATTTTCAATTATTATTATTACTAAATCATTTATGTATTTATTTATTTAATTATTATTTATTTATTTACTTATTACTACATTACTTAAATATTCGTAGTTAGTAGACTGGATTGCTCACTGAGATGATTAGCATCTTATATTTTTAAATTTCATTCCCTTAGGCTCAGGTGGTAGACATTGTTCGATCAGGATGAGCTCGACAGTTGATCGTTCCTGGAAATCCGAGAAGTCTTCTTTTCTCCATTCCTTATTATATAATATTTCTTTCTATTCTGTTTGTAATAACTATCACACTTACAATTTTATTAATGCTCTGTATACTACATTGGATGTATTACTTAATTAATTATGCACTGATTCACTGTTATTTATTTGGAGTCCTGCAAACTTATGGAAATAAATTGTAGTAAAACGGGAGGAATTAGCTGGTGTATATAGAAGTGTGTTTTCAGTGCAGGAAGTTGTGGTAAGTCCAACCCTTAGGGAAGGTTCTGCCAGATTTTCCATTGGAGGGTTTGGTAGGATTTTCCTGGGATTAGGACTTGTCTAGGGTTCCGGTGAGAAATTTTAGATGGGTCTTGACATGTAAGCGTTTTGCCTTTGAGGTATTTAACTACCAGCAAGCAAAGGACACCCCATGTTTACACTTAGAACCAATCATAGAAGAACTAATTACAGGATGATTCTATCATCCGGATGATAGCCGAACTTTATATATATCAAACATATATACCCGTTACATAAAATATTTTCTCATGGAATTTCGGATAATGTTTACTTTATAAACATTCACTTTAAAAATTTTATGTCTGTAAATCCAATTATTCAATATGTTTATTTATTTTTTTCCTTTTCATAGAAAAAAAAAATTTCCTCTGACAATGTGTAAAAAAAATAAAATAAAATAAAAGCATGTTATTTGGTAGAAAAAAAAAAGTGTAAGTTGCCAAAATAATTCATATTAAAAATATAATTTTTCAAAAAACAAAAAAATAGGTAAACACATCATTATCAATTGTTATATTCAGTTTTTTTATTAAAAAAAAGAAAATAGATTCACATACCACTAATTAATAGGCCCATTGCACTATTACTCCTAAACCATCAGGATTTTGCATTTTCTCTATGTTCTTTTAAATTGGTGCTAGATTCAAAATGGCATGGTAAATAATATGATTTTTTAAATTAATTTATTATTGAATTTTATTAATTTATTTATAAGTCCATTTAGAGCATTTTAAAAGATTTTCTATTTATTTGATACTCTTTATTTTAAAAAGTTAATCTTTATGAAAAAAAGTTTCAATTAGCTTTTTATATTGATTTTTCAATGCAGAAAGTGGTTTTGATTCTCAAATATTATATTAATTTAATTCAATGTAATATAAATTCTCATGCCAATATATAATATTTGAAAGATGATTTATATAAAAACATGGAGAAAATTAACTGATTCACTGTTATTTATTTGGAGTCCTGCAAACTTATGGAAATAAATTGTAGTAAAACGGGGAGGAATAAGGTGGTGTATATAGAAGTGTGTTTTCAGTGCAGGAAGTTGTGGTAAGTCCAACCCTTAGGGGAGGTTTTGCCGGATTTTCCATTGGAGGGTCTGGTAGGATTTTCCTGGGATTAGGACTTGTCTAGGGTTCCGGTGAGAATTTTTGGACGGGTCTTGACATGTAAGTGTTTTGCCTTTGAGGTATTTAATTGCCAGCAAGCAAAGGAAACCCCATGTTTACACTTAGAACCAATCATAGAAGAACTAATTACAGGATGATTCTATCATCCAGACGATCCGGATGATAGCCGAACTTTATATATATATATATATATATATATATCAAACATATATACCCGTTACATAAAATATTTTCTCATGGAATTCCGGATAATGGTTTACTTTATAAACATTCACTTTAAAAATTTTATGTCTGTAAATCCAATTATTCAATATGTTTATTTATTTTTTTCCTTTTCATAGAAAAAAAAAATTTCCTCTGACAATGTGTAAAAAAAATAAAATAAAATAAAAGCACGTTATTTGGTAGAAAAAAAAAAAGAAAGTGTAAGTTGCCAAAATAATTCATATTAAAAATATAATTTTTCAAAAAACAAAAAAATAGGTAAACACATCATTATCAGTTGTTATATTCAGTTTTTTTATTAAAAAAATGAAAATAGATTCACATACCATTAATTAATAGGTCCATTGCACTGTTACTCCTAAACCATCAGGATTTTGCATTTTCTCTATGTTCTTTTAAATTGGTGCTAGATTCAAAATGGCATGGTAAATAATATGATTTTTTTAATTAATTTATTATTGAATTTTATTAATTTATTTATAAGTTCATTTAGAGCATTTTAAAAGATTTTCTATTTATTTGATACTCTTTATTTTAAAAAGTTAATCTTTATGAAAAAAAGTTTCAATTAGCTTTTTATATTGATTTTTCAATGCAGAAAGTGGTTTTGATTCTCAAATATTATATTAATTTAATTCAATGTAATATAAATTCTCATGCCAATATATAATATTTGAAAGATGATTTATATAAAAACATGGAGAAAATTCCCCCCCCCCCCCCCCCCCCAAAAAAAAAAAAAAAAGATAACATAAATAGAACAATAAAATCAGTTCGAAAATGGAAGGAGTATTGAGTTATTAGATTATAATGGTATCTTGGATTTTATTGTTTTTATAAAATTTTAGTATAAATATAAAGTGAAATAGGTGTCAATTCACAGAACTAGTATTAGAAATTTTTGCGTAATATACAAAGGAAAGTTCGTAGCCTTTACTGGTGACAACTGCCACCTCAGTATTGAAGAAAACTTAAGCTTCCGAAGATATCAACTAGACCATATAATTAAATATATAATATATACAGGAGTTATATTGTCAGTTTAAGTGGGCGCTTATACCGCTAATATGATTTTAGGCACCTAGTAAACTGGGTGATCCCTTATAGAAAAAGTTAGATTTATATTATGTGCATACACATTCATATATAGGTTTCAAAGCAGTAGGAGTAAGACAGGCAAAAATTATTAAGAGGGTTTTTGTCGGGCTTATATTAAAATTTATTGAAATAAAGAGTGGGCAAAGTATAAGTTAAGCAAGCAATTTGGTTTTTAGGAAATAAAAAATTACGGAGGCAAAGGAAACAATGCAGTTGATATATTGGTTAATTTCTATTGCACTTGGATAATTCAATACAACCTAAATACAATGGTAGTAAAGCAGGACTATAAACCAATTCACTTGAGTGAGACAAAGGAGAGTTGAACATCGTGTGTAGGGGTGAAATACAGAGATCTACGAAGAACATTAAAAGCAAAGGCAGATCTCTGGAAGCATGGGGAGAGAACGGAAGTAGATACTCTGGTAGTCCGTGTGTCCTAAACGATGTAAGCCCACCAGTGGCTTGAGCCCAACTAACACGTGAAACACTCTGCCTAGGGAGTACACTCGCAAGACCGACCGAAATTCAAAGGAAGGCGCTCCAAACAAGCACTCATGATTGCTTGTCCTTGTCCTACATCATGTAACCTTGACTCATGCGTGAATATCGGCAAGGATTTGCCAATTACAAAAATTTACTTGTGCAGCAAGAAGCCACGTACTACAGGAAGAACAACTAATGCAGCCAACAAGAAACTTCCTTCGACATAAAAGTAGCCAATAAAAAACTTTCTTCTTGATGAAGTTGCCACCATGCCACTTTCTTCTTCATTTCTCAGTGCCTTTTCTGACAAAGACTCCACGCTTGTAGAATTTCATATCCTTTTTCTGTTGACAACAGATGTATAGGTACATTAATTCCAAATACGTTCCTCATATATATATATATATATATATATGTATCCTCCGATAACATTGATATCAACGACTTTAGTTAATTATCTTTTTAAAGCTGTCTCAGCTCGCTCTTCTTATTCTTATTGCTCCTAGAAATCTTCAGCTGAAAGATACCATTTAAATATATTAGCTAGATCTACATCAAAACACTTTCTTCGTGAACATTGAAAATCAGCCGTTTTCTTCTCCTTATATATCTACAGCAGCAACAGCTAGCCACTGCTAATTGCTAAAGACAGCATGGATTCCCAACCATCATCAACTCGTTTCGTTGCTTGTAGTGCATCTGGTGACATAGACATGTTCTATTATGACAGATTCCGGGAAAAGGAAGAAGGGATCTCCAACCACATTGTTGATAATGGAAGTAGTGTCATGTTGTCCATGAACCCCAAACTCTATAGGGCCGTCAGAAGTGGAGACATTGAATTGTTCCGTCGACTACATTTAGAAGACATGGATTGTGCTGATTTAGAACAACAAGTCCCTCAAGGAAATACAGTGCTTCATATTGCTGCACATTCCGGGAATGATCCACTTGTGAAGTGCATCCTCCAACTCTGCCCAGATCTCATTAAGAGTAAAAACACCAACGGCAATCTCCCTCTTCATATAGCTGCCGCTGCTGGTAATCTTTCCACAGTAGAGATTTTGGTCTCAGCTGACCAACAACAATCTGTATCGCTAAGGGAGAAGGACAGTAATCATGACACTGCTTTGCACTTGGCTTTGCAAAATCGCTACGAAGAGGTTGCTTTTTACTTGTTTGAGGCAGATCAGGAAGTAACACATTATATGAATGGGTTTTTTAAGTCTCCTCTCCATATTGCAGCTGAGGCTGGATATGCTGAGCTTTTTAAGCGCATGATGGAGATATCAGCTGGAAGTCATGATGTACCAGATGAAGAGTCGAAACAAAGAATCATTATGGCTGCGATCCATGGAAAGAATGGAGGTAACAAAGACAACCCAATCTTACTAGCTAGCTACAAATTTTGAATTGGGGAATTTTTTTAGCTATATTTTTTTCAATTGAGGAAATTTAACCACCAAGAAGGGTTCCTTAGATTTTTTAAAATTGAAAACTATGAACACATTGAGAATTAGAGCATCTCAAATACAAATGTAGGCTGTGAAAATAAACATGGCATATAAGCAAATATAGATATTGTTTTAAAAAATCCCTCTTCAATAGTAATATGTATAATAAATGTAAATTAACATGGTATGAACATTATCATAAAAAATACCTACATCTAAATGCTCTACTACACATGAATGTAAATTTTCTTTAAAAAAATCAATTATTTCAAAGAAATAAAAAAAAATCATAAAATATGTAATTAGTTAATAATTTTATTTTTTTTTTTACACCTCTAGATTTAAAGATTATTTCGGTGAAAACCCCTCTCCCCATTTGTAATGAAAAATAATAGTAATAGCTTTTCTCTGCTTTCTTTTTTTCTTCCTCTCACCTTCGTTTAATTTTTTTTAATCTAACAATTATATATATATATATATATATATATATATATGTATATATATATATATATACACCAGGCGTATTGGATGTCATATTGGAGAAATGGCCATCTCTTGTAACACCAGACAACAGCTGTCAAATCAATCCTCTTTCGCTTGCAGCATTCACAGGATATCTTGAGGGGGTTCAGAAAATATTAGAAAAATCTAGACACCTCGCATATTTACGTCATGAAAATGGGTTCTTTACCATTCATCAAGCATCCAAAAAAGGTCACATCCAGATAATCCAGGAGCTTCTCAAGCATTGTCCCGATTCAATAGAATTGCTCAACAGTAAAAAGCAAAATATTCTCCATGTGGCCGCTAAGTATGGAAAATCCAAAACAGTACGCTACATGCTCAAGAATCCAGAGTTTGAAATGCTAATTAATAAAAAAGATTACAAAGGAAACACTCCCTTACACTTGGCTAGTGAAAAGGGGCATCCGGAAGTTGTGAGCGATTTGATATGGGATTCAAGAGTTAACTTACAAGTTTTGAATATAAAAGGAAGTACAGCTCTAGATGTTGTTAACAATTCGGTTTATCCCTCATATCGGAAGGTATGTATGTTACATTTATGGATTTTCATGTGATCGTTTTTCTATAAATGATAAGCTGGCTGATTTCCATATTTGTTCCTTTTTCAGGGAAAAAAAAAAAAAAAAAGTTATCATGTGGATAATACATCTAAATTTTAATTATTACGATATATATATATATATTAGTCATTTTTGCTAAAAAAACAAAACATTCTACAAATTAAATTGTAAAATTAGCTATTAGATCCACTCGTATTGTTTATAACAATTTCTTTCCTTTTGTTTAGTTGTTGTTTTTTATACTCGTAGTTCACTTACATAATCTTGATGATGAAAATATGTGGTTTTGCAGCGACTGACATGGCTAATCTTGAGGTATGCTGGTGCACCACAAGGCAAGAATGCAAGTATAATGAAAAGACACTCCCGAAACTATCCAGACCTTGGACCTTATGACAACAGAATCAATACTTTCATATTGGTAGCCATATTAGTTGCAACAGTAGCCTTTGCTGCTGGTGTCACAGCGCCAAACAACATGACGTCTTCTCTAGTTCACAACGCCATGTTCCATGTATTCGTTATTACTAACACCATAGCTATGTACTCCTCCATTATTGTTGTGGTTGCTCTCATTTGGTCGCAGTTGAGTGATTTTCACCTACTCCGTGCTTCCCTTCAATTTGCAGTGCCAGTATTGGGATTAGCTCTTGCCATGATGTCGATAGCTTTCACGGCAGGTGTTTTTCTGATAGTGAGAGAAAATGCTATGCTTTCCATTTTTGTATTGGTGTTTGCATCAATTGGAATCCTCACTATGTTGGTGCTGTTTACTCCACTTTTTCTCCCAAGCTCTTTGCCCCATCGGATCCTACGTTATGTATTTTATTACCCGGTTCTTTTGTTGATAAAAGTTACCAGATAGAAGATGGTGAAGAGTAGTTCATTTAGGATTTCTGTTACTTATTGTCAAGTCCTCAGTTTTCAAACACTTTTTTTTTTTCGTTTTTTCTTTGTTTTTGTTTTTGTTTTTGTTTTTGTTTTTGCTTTTTGTTTTTGTTTTTTTTTTGGTTGGTTGTGTGCGTGTGCTTATGTTGTTCGAAGATACTAGAGTACTTTGATTAATGCTATGTTTTTCCTATTTTAATTATATAGAGAAACATTGCTTTCTATATGTGAATTGACTATATATCTTCTTTTACTGACAAGCTCCTCTGCTTCAATTTCCCAATTTTCTCACCCAAAAATTTAGACACCCACGAAACCTCTTCTCATGTATGAGTACAACTTACATTTCATACTCAATTTCTTAAAACACTGACCTTTTTTTTTTTTTTTTTTTTTAAAGTTATGAAATTTGGTTATGATTTGCAGTTCCTAGAGCAGTTCCTTTTTATAAAAAATAAATAAATAAATAAATAAAACCTTGTTCCTAGACCAGTTTCCCAAAACACTGACCCTTTTTTTAAAAAAAAAAACTAATGGCATGACTTAGTTGTATTTGGACGAGACCAGTTTCAAATTTTAGTAATTTTCCGATCATTTTTAAGTTTAGTCTAATCAACAAATCCTCAAGTCTGCTAGACTACATGCATCCTAGAAAAACAGAGTCGGTCATCAAGTCAAAAACTTCCTTAGAAATGGACTGACTAATGTCCTATTGTTCGAGGAAGATAAGGAATAAAAGATTAAACACAAACACAAAAAAAAAAAAAAAAAAAAAAAAAAAAACGTAAAAATTTTTAATCTAAACAACTAGAAAAATGCTCATCAATATTTATAAGAAAGATTATATAGAGAAAATGAAAAAGGAAATGCTCTTGTGAAAACATAAAAGTTAAAACAATCCAATTTTTTGAAACATGTAAGCCCACCAGTGGCTTGAGGAATATAAAAATAAGCATATAAGGATGAAGATTTTAGGAATATAAATCCAAAGATGGAGTAAATGTAAAACATTGCTAGAGTTTGACACCGCTTGGACAGTGTCCTTCTTAAATCACTTCACATTGATGGATTTGATATGCTAGAGAGAATTGTTGATGGATTTTATATCAGTACTGGGTCGTCTACGGTGACTAAAAACCAGTCCAGTCTTTAAAAAAACTGATTTTTAAGTCTAAGTCTCGATGGAAGGAGTGGTCATTGGTTGAAGGTGAAGTTTTCTCAGCTCAAGGAACTTCATTTAATGGAATTAATGTCCATCATTGGCGTTAAACAGGGCTTGCTTCCATGATTCTCTTCCAGCCTAGGCACTTCGTTAGACTTGAAATGCCAACAACAGGTGGTGGCTTCACTCCTAAGTGGCATATATGTTACATACAGTTGAAATCTTTGAATGCAAAAACCTCAAGTGATTTTCAGAGGAGGGATGGCTTTCAAATTTGAAAGCACTTTCAATTAGCGGCTGTGAGAAGTTGTTTGTACACCCAATGCACAGGACTGTACTTGCAGCCCCGTTTATATATATACATATTTAAAATTATATATACATATACATATACATATTTATTTAAGTATATAATTTTTTTCGTATATTCAAATATATATATGTTTATACATTTTTTATGATATTAATCATATATGGTTTAGAAACATTATATTTATATAATATATTTGTATAAATATATTTTTATGTGAAACAAATAAAACATGTATAAATTTTGATCATAAAATTCCTTGTGATCTTTGAGGCATAACATCCATTTGGGGAAAAACAATAAGTTAAGGTTTTATCATGTACTCAAGTATATTACTGTTAGTTTATTTATTTTTGCCTCATTCTATTTTTTTAATAATATCAACTATTAATTATTCATTTTATTCGCACTTTGCAGATTTACAAAGTTCTGACATTGCATTAGACTTTGCTGATTCACGTATGTAGTTTTATTGTATACCATGCTTTCAATTGATTCAAGTTTTATATTTTTTAAAAACTGGTTTGCATATCATCAGTATTAATATTATCTGGAAACAAAAAAGATCATAGATCTATCAAATCAACATTTTACGAGTTAAATTTATCCATTTAAAATCAAAGAAATGTTGAATATTTATATTTTATAATTAAATAATATTGTAAAAATACAATTATGGAATTTAAATGTTAAAAATTAACTAATAACAAACTAAACATGAGGTCTAAATGTAATTAGGATAAATGAAATTTTCTCTTAATGATATTTATTGAAAAAATAAGTAAATTTAATTACCGATCATATATTATATCCCACAAGTAAAAAAAAAAAAAAAAACAAATGAAAAAAAAAAAAGGAAATAAAATTGCATTCTCTTCCTTTCCCTTTATTTATTAGATTGGAGGTTAACGGTTGAGAATTAAAAAACAATCACAATCAAAGATGAAAAAAAATAAGGAGAGCATCCTAATTGCCTTGCGAAAAAGAAAGGAAGAAATGCAATTTATAACTCAACCCCTGTATTATTACCGCACATTATATCTCAAAAAAGGGATTTAAAAAAAAAAAAAAAAAAAACACCCTAAGAAGGCCGACATTTCTCAACCCTAAAGAGTACCAACATTTCTGTAAAACCAAAATGAACGAACTCCTGCAATCAATCCTTGAAAAGATTCGTGATGATGTGGCAATCCTCCTGTTCAAAGCAGTTTGTTCTTCATGGCATGTTGCTTTAAAATCCTTTGTAACTTCTACTTTCTACTCTCCCTTTTCTCAAACTCCATGGATTGTGTATCCCGGCGAGAGCGACAATGACAAAACTGCTTTATGTTGGCGCTTCGTCAATCTCGCAGAGAAAAAGACGGTTAGCAGCGTCTGCAATCTCACAGAGAAAAAGGCATACAATATCAAGAACGTGTTGTCAAACAAAACCGACTATGTGCTAGGAACATCATACGGGTTGTTTGTAATTTCCAATCATAGTGGTAAGAAACTAACACTCTTCAATCCTTTTTCAGGACCTCATAAAAAAATTGAACTCCATGCATGAAACATTCCTAGTGCTATTCCTGGCTATGGGAGTAATACATTTACTATTTCTAAAGCCATCCTCGTGTCCGAGCCGTCTCTTACAAAAAGCTTTAGAATCGTAGTTTCAACCTTTCTTTCATTAAGATGGCTTGCAACGTACACGGCAATAGTAGTAAATGGACGGAATTTGGCGACGACAAATTACCATCGTACAGGATATAATATGCCACAATAATATGCTTTATGCATTGTATTTCAAAGGGTTTGTTGAAGTTTGGGACTTTCCAAATTATACTAGTTCTCCAGAGAAAGTTATGACGATCCATTGTCCTCGTAACAAAAGTGAATATATTGGAAACATTTGATATGCTTTTTATCCTTGTGGCTTGGTGGAATCATTGGGTGAGGTTTTGTTAATTGTGACTAGGATGATTTATAATGCACCATTCAAAGTCGAAAACTTGCACTTCAAACAATATGGGAAAACAATATGGGACAATCTATAAGCTTGACTCCGGGCAAAATATGGGAAAAGGTTGAAAATTTGAAGTTTTGTTCTTTTAAGTGTAAATTTGGAAACAAAAATTGGCATGTGCTAAAAGTTCTTCAGAATATAAAGAAAATTCTAGATATTTCTTGTGTGACTCTGGGTTTTCCAGCATTGGGAGGAGTAAAAATATAGTAAAAAAAAATGTGATGCCCTTGTAATAATTTAAAGGCTAATTTTACACTTTGTGGATTGTTCCTAAGCTTTGGTGATAGCATATATATAAACAACTTTTTTTTTTAATTGTCTAATTATATATCTATATATATATATATAATTATGACATGTTTTTAGTTTTTTTTTTTTTATAATGTTTCTAAACCTTGATTAATAGCTGTCTCCTTTTAAATTTAAAAAAAAAAAAAAAAAAAAAAAAAAAAAAAAACCTGAAGATTAAGAACTTCCATATAGGAAGGTTGATACTCTATATACGAAAGACAACCGAAACTTATATAAAAGCAAGGTTTAAGTTTTCAATTTGTCACTCACGTTTAAATATTTTTCAATTTGAAAATGGAAAAGAAGAAAGCATAATATCCATGTAACGGTTAAGAAAAACAAATTTTCTTTACATTTTTTGAATTAACTTATAGATAATTCAGTAAGCAAACTTCAATCTTTTTGTTATTTGTATATATATATGTTTTATTTTTATAAATTAATGAGTAATTTATATGTGTTAAAAAATACAAAGGTCTTCCTTTAGCAATAACATCACTTGCTGGTTTTTTGCTACGGAACTAAATTCCAAAAAATGGGGCAATGTACTATAGGATGAGATATGGAATTCACCTCCAGAAAAGTGTATAATTCCTCGTGGTTAAGCTATTATTATTTGCCTTCGCATCTAAAACGATACTTTGTTTACTATTTAATTTTCCAAAGGATCATGAATTTGAGAAAGTAAAATTAATTTTGTTATGGATAGCAGAAATATGACCTTGTGAATGATTTGGCTAAATTTGTAGCAGGAGAATTTTATTTGCGGTTGGATGCTAATTTTTCGAATGTCTTTTCATGAATATTTATCATCTGTGATAGACTATACATAAAACCCTTGATAACAATAAATTAACGGATTTATCTACAAATAAAATATTGCACATTTTGCTGCCACTTGATAAATGGGATGAAGTAAAGAAAAAATTCTTGATACATCCTTAAAAACTGCAAAATTTTCAATGCTTAAGAGTGCTTTCTTTGTATCGAGCTGATGTTGTGATGACGTTGCTTGATTCAATTGGCAAATTGAAGCTTCTAAGATATTAGGATTTATCTTTAACTGAAACTAATGAAGTACTTGATAAAATTTGTAGCATGTACAAATTGCAGATGTTATTATTACATCATTGTGTAAATTTTAAATTGTTGCCTGATTCAATTAGCAATTTGAAGCAACTAAGGTACTTGTATTTATGAAGTTGAAGAGCTTTGAGAGATACTGTGTAATTTGCTTGATTTGCATACCTTATTATTCAAATCTTGTAGAAAGTCTTACCAAGCTTACCCGTTTACCAACCAGCATGCAAAAACTAACTAAGTTGCAGCACTTGAATATTAGTGACATGATGTGCGAATAAATATTGTCTATTGGATTAAATAAGTTAAGAAGTAAATGATTAAGAAAATAAAACAAAGAATCCATATCCATATAAGATATAGGGGCTTTTATTGAGAATCCATAAAATTAATAACCTGTGGAAATATATCTATCACATAGGTGTGATGGTGATGTGATGGACATAATCTAGTAAATTATTAGTTTTCAAATATTCTCAAATGAGGTAAATAAAAAGAATATGCCAACTGAAAATGAGTACTATATATCTAAAGATGAATAACTTTAATTTGATTGTGCTACTAATGAGGTTTTCAAATGGGGCAATGGTGACTTGAGTAGAAGAAATTACGCCCCAAAAAAACCATCATTCTTATTGAATACATTTTTAATAAACATTTATTAATTAAATCTAAACATGATTAAATTTATATCTAAAAATTTAACAAATATTTAATGACCGTTTAATAAATATTTATTAATCAATCTAAACATGAATTAGAAAGAGAGAAGGAGATATAACCAAAAACTAATCCAATGGTTTAATTATATATAAAGGCTATTTTTTAAAAACAGTGTATGCTTTGCATATAATACTCCTATTACACGTTTATATATATATATATATATATATATATATATATTTTAAAAAAAGTTCATATAATTTTTAATTGTACACAATATATAATTTTTTAAAAATATTGAATATTTTGTTTAAGAAAATTTATATATGCATATAACATCGATGTTATGGATGTCATAATCATGTTTTATAGCACCAACCATTGCAGACAATAATAGTGAAGAAACAGAAAAAGAAAATTACTTTTAAATATTTATAAAAACAATCAAATTTGTAACTCATTTTTAAATATTTTTCAAGTTAAAAAAAGAAAAATAAAAAGCATAATATGTTTGTAATGGTAAAAAAAAATATATTTTAAAATATTTATAAAGACAATCAAATTGAATTACTTTTAAATTTTTTGAAGTTGAAAAAGAAAAAGCTGTAAGGGTGAAAGAAAAACAAATTTTCTCTAATATATATATATATATAATAGATAAATTTTCAATGTAAAACTTCAATCATTTTGGCATTTCTCTCTCTATATATACATATATATGTTTTATTTTTATAAATTAAAGAGTACTCTATATAAAGTTAAAAACTTGGTAATTTGATACAAATTACCCACATAATCACCATTGTATTCTACTCACCATTTTACTCTAGTAACATTTTTTTTTTTGAAAGGCTACTCTAGTAACATTTAAAATAGTTTTTAATTTTAGATATATGGTATAAATTTATCCTTTATCCTTGTAATAGATAATAAATATTAATAATACGTAATTAAATAAATAAATAAATACAAAAAAATTAAAAACAAAAATAAATAAACAATGCTATAGTCTTTTAATCAAATAATTTTACACTATAAAAAATGTTTGATTTTATTTCTACTAACCATTTTACTCTAGTAACATTTAAAATAGTTTTTAATTTAGATATATGGTATAAATTTATCCTTTATCCTTACAATAGGTAATCAATATTAATAATACCTATTTAAATAAATCAAAAATATACAACAAAATTAAAAACAAACATAAATAAACAATTTCATAGTTTTTGTAATCAAATAATTTTTCACTATAAAAAATGTTTGATTTTATTTTAACTAAAAATGATGAGAGGAGCTAAACACTTCACAATTTCAAGGACTTTTTTTTTTTTTTTTTTTTTTGAAAAGTACAATTTCAAGGACTTATCAAACTTTTAAGACGTGGCCAAAGGGTTAAATTTATTTGAGGAGCAAATATTCTCTGGCATTATATAGTCAACGTGGCAGTCTTAAGTCAATGAATATGACTCCTCCCAATCGTTGCACGCGTATGAAATCCGGCTTTCGGGCACTTTTAAGCACCAGAATTTGGTCGTTCTGGGCCCCTCTTTTTTCCCAACTTCCAATCATGGACCCCTACAAGTTTCAAAAGCCCAATTAATTACCATATTTTTCTGATGGTGCTGAAAATAGTAATCAGTGACAACTACATAAATTACACTGACATTTTTGTGCCACTCTCTCTTTCTCTAACAGCAAAGCGCGTGAACGTTGTCAACTTTGAATTTTTCTCAAATTTAATTGGTCAAAGAAAAATTCTAGAATTTGAAATAAAATAAAATAAAAAGTTTGGTAATTTAATTGGTAATTTGGTAATTTAGAACAACTTACAACGGCCTGATGTAATTTGGTAATTTAGAACTTTTACAAGGTCATTTTTTTCTCTGCAACTCTGCCCTACTAGCTTTCCTCCAACGCCGCCACTCTCTCTCTCTCTCTCTCTCTCTTCTCTTCATTTTCTTCTTGTTCAGGAGCTTTCGAGCTCGAGCCCTAAGAACCACATGGGCGATCAGAAAAATTCAGAGGACCGTAAGGTCCCGAAGCTACCGATCCCCAGCCGCCGGAACATACTCATCACAAGCGCCTTGCCGTATGTCAACAACGTCCCTCACCTCGGCAACATCATTGGCTGTAATCACATCACCCTAATACAATGCGTTTTAAGTGTTTGTGAATTTGCCTCATAGACTTGGGTTTCGTATATTTTGTTCCTTTTTGTTGATTTTCAGCTGTTGGGTGTTTATGGGGTTTTTGGGACAGGTGTACTGAGTGCTGATGTTTTCGCTCGTTATTGCCGTCTAAGGGATTATAATGCTATTTACATTTGTGGGACCGATGAGTATGGTACTGCCACTGAAACGAAAGCCTTGGAAGAAAGATGTAGCCCCAAAGAGATTTGTGACAAGTAATATTTCTCTGAGCTGGAAGTTTATGAACTTAGTGAAATTGAAATTTAATGGTGCAAGATTATATAAAATGTTATTTGGTTTATAAAGCTTTTTGTTTTATTTTTTTTTTTATTTTTTTTTTAAATTTTTTTATTGTGGTTTTATTTTAGGTACTATGCGATTCATAAAGAGGTTTATAAATGGTTCAATATTAGTTTTGATGAATTTGGTCGTACGTCTACACCCCAGCAGACTGAAGTTTGCCAAGCAATTTTCAAGAGACTGTTGGATAACAATTGGCTTACAGAGAACACAATGCAGCAGGTATGGAACTTTTTTCTGATGCAACTTTTACTTGGGATATTATGAGTATGTCTAAGAGCCTGTAAGGTAAGTAATTGTTTTGTGGGGAGATTAGTTGTAGCGTTTCTTTGTTTATTTTATCAGTATCCGTTACACTATGGTGGTGTGCATATTTTTTCAATAAATATATGTGGAAATGCATTTACTATCACATTATTTTTAACTTTAATTCGTGTTATAATCCAGCTTTACTGCGATACATGCAAAAGGTTCTTGGCTGACCGCCTTGTGGAGGGTACCTGTCCAACTCCAGGGTGTGATTACGATTCTGCCAGGGGTGATCAGTGTGAAAAGTGTGGAAAGCTCTTGAATCCAACAGAATTGAAAGATCCTAAGTGCAAGGTATGAAATTTAGGTTCTTATCAATTGACTTTTTATTATTATTATTATTATTATTATTATAGATATTTTTTTTATTTGTAGAAAGCCTAGTTCACAGTCTCTGTCATTGCTATTGTTCTTATATAGATGTTTCTATTTTCAGCAAGATGCATTACTAGGAAACTTTTTTTTTTTTTTTTTTTTTTAAAGTACGTTGTTTCCCCCTGAATTCGTGTGGAGCATTAATTATTTGGAAATGTGATAGTTTATGCCATTCTGTTCTCATTTTCTGCTACTTGCAAGCAGGTCTGTGGAACAACTCCACATATTCGTGATACAAACCACCTGTTTCTTGAACTCCCTTTGCTGAGGGATAAATTGGAAGAATATATCAATAAAACATCAGTGGCTGGGTCTTGGAGCCAGAATGCTATTCAAGCAACAAACGCATGGCTTAAAGAAGGGCTTAAACAACGGTGTATTACTAGGGATCTGAAGTGGGGGGTTCCAGTTCCACATGATAAATTCCAGGACAAGGTTATTAACTTTGTTTACAGATTATGCTGAATTTGGGCATCTTTGTTTGTGTTTTTTTATTTCTTAATACCTTTTCAATATTTATTTAGATTGTTTCCAATCATGTTGATGGGCAGGTTTTCTATGTCTGGTTTGATGCACCTATTGGATATGTTTCTATTACTTCATGCTATACACCTGACTGGGAGAAATGGTGGAAGAATCCTGAAAATGTAGAATTGTTTCAGTTCATGGGCAAGGATAATGTGCCATTCCACACTGTAAGTGTCATATGCTTTAGAATTTCCTTTTTGAGTTTTGTAAGAGAGAGATGATCTGTTGCTTAAATTATGCTATTCATGTTTTGATGTAATCTTCTATATGATATATCACTTTTTATTGGTCGGCTAAGGAAATGTTTTAGAATGTTTTGACATTTATGTGTAGCAATATCAGTGTTTATGTTGCTCTTATTCTCACATTTTATTTGTACTCAGACATTTTAAAGGTGTTTCTCTTTTGTTGACACTTCTGCATAATAACTTTGGATTAGATAAATGAATGGTCTTGCTAACTTGGGTTGATAACGAGGTCTCACTCATTCTTGTTGGATTATCAGTGATCATGTAATTCATTGTCATATCAATTCTACAGTTACTGAATATTAGACATTTGAAAATTTTGTTGTAAGAACTTAGAAATATGTCCCCATCCTTTATGTTCGAATTTTGATTCCTTGGAGAACCTTTTAGAACCCACTCTTCAGTCATCTAAAGTTCTAAAAGACGATGCTTGTATATTTGAATATCTACTACTTTATATGCCTCTCAATGCTGCAGATACGTGCATATCTGCGACCCTACTATCAATAAAAGAGCTTGGGGATGTGGAGCTAAGGCAGTGCTATTTCCTATAGTGGCATCTTAATCAAAAGGATTTTACTATTTGGTTTTTAAAAGCTGTTAATTTTCTACTTCAGGTGATGTTTCCATCTACACTTATTGGAACTGGTGAGAATTGGACATTGATGAAGACTATCAGTGTTACTGAATACTTGAATTATGAAGCAGGTTAGACCGTCATCTGCCGTTAGTGTTAATTTATCATGCATGTGGATGGATATCTTACATGCAATCATAACATTCGTCTTTTAACTTCTAGAACTAGAATAAGTTGAATCTGATCAAACAAAATTTACAGGAAAGTTCTCTAAGAGTAAAGGTGTAGGAGTATTTGGTAATGATGCAAAAGATACGAACATTCCTGTGGAAGTATGGAGATATTACTTGCTTACCAATAGACCAGAGGTGAGAAGATTGTCTTCACTTTTGATTCTGTTATCAATTAGATTTAAGCTTGTTTCTTCTTTGGACGTGGCTACTAATTTGAATTGGCTTTTGCATACTAGGTGTCAGATACCTTATTTACATGGGCAGACTTGCAAGCAAAATTGAATAGTGAATTATTGAATAATTTGGGCAACTTTATAAATCGAGTATTGAGCTTTATAGCTAAACCTTCAGGTCAGTTTTGAGTTTTGAATGATTTACTGCTAATATTTTGTTCTTATTCTTCATATGATGTTTGCTGCTTGACAAAAGAAAATTTTAACTGTGGCATTTCGTAGCATATGAACTTAAAACTTTCCATTTACAGGTCAAGGATATGGTTCCATTATACCTGATGCTCCACCTGGAGAATCAGACTCCTTAACCGAGAAGTTAGCTGAAAAAGTTGGTAAATATGTGGAGCAGTATGTAGAAGCCATGGAAAAGGTAGTTGAGCTTTGTATGATGTTTCACTACATGTCAAAGCTTCTTTTTCCTTCCATTTATTTTTGTTTCTTATGCATTGGCATGGAATCTTGGTTCTTTGTATTGTGTAGGTTAAACTAAAACAGGGACTGAAAACCGCTATGAACATTTCAAGTGAAGGGAATGCTTATTTGCAAGTAAGCTTTGGACATTTCTAATAGCTCATACGGAGAGAGACTTGTTTAGTTGATAAGTTCATTTACAGATTTATCCGTTTGACTGTGCTGAAATATCAATGTTATCCCTGCTGCTTAGCAACAGTTGATGTCAATTGAATGCAGGAAAGCCAATTCTGGAAGCTATACAAGGAGGATCAACCACGCTGTTCTATAGTTGTGAGAACTTCAGTGGGTTTAGTACATATTCTTGCATGTTTATTAGAACCATTTATGCCATCATTTTCTCTTGAGGTAATAAATCTCCACTCTCAATTTCCTTTTGCTGTAATATGTCTTCCATGCTCAGCCATTTTTACTGTCATTTTGGCATTTAAGGTATTCAAGCAGCTGAATTTGTCTCCTGAAGCGCAACTTTCACTTTCTGATGAAAAAGGAGATATCGATAGGGCAAGGAGACCTTGGGACATTATACCTTCTGGTCACAAAATTGGGAAACCAGAGCCATTGTTCAAGGAATTGGTATGTCTTGCATTGGAAAATCTAGCTCTTATGAACACATGCAAGACTTGAGATTAGAATAAGGATTGTTTCGCTGAAATTTATGACAATTTGGCAGGGAAAGGGTTTTGGTCTGAGATAGATGCATTTAGGTTGTTGAGTGTGGATGAAACAACCTGATCTTGGTTAGGGTTCAGCTCAAGAATTGTAAAGAAGATAGCAGTTGCCAATGTTTCTGACAAAAAAATAAACTGGCTTGGTGAAGTGCTGATAATTTTTATGTTATTTTATTTTTAAAATTTTTTTGGTGGGAGTTGAAGTACAGCTAATGCTTGTTGTTGCAAGCAAACTGAAGAATAGGAATGGTTATTAATTTCGAACATCTTCTACCTTAAGAATAATTAACTCTCATTGCTTCACAATTTGTCTCTGTATACCCGAATGTGTGCCTCCAGGCAACTTTAAAGTTAGTTGTGTAGAATGAGTTGCAGAATGGCTGCTGCCTGCTCTGGCCCATCACAGATGTTTCCAGCTAGACTCCATTAGGTGTAGCAGTAGCATACTGAACAACTTCTGTCAGATTTAAGATTTATCTGGTTCCTTGTCTATAAAAACCTAGAAGCTCCTTATCAACTTGAAAGTGAATACTTATAGCTAAGCCCATCAGGTTAGGCTGAATGAAAACTAAGCTGGTTGCTTGGGAACAAGCTAAATACTGTCCAAGAGTGTTCTTTTTTATTTAATTTTTCCTCATAAAGGCTTACTGTCACAAATGATGTAACTGAGGCTGCTGAAACACATCCTATATCTGGTTGTTAGTTTGGAAAATGCATCATATATTAGTATCTGGTTTTTAGTTTCTCATTTTGTGAAAGTGCGTTGTACAGAAAGATGAAGAAGTAGAAGCTTTCAGGCAGAGGTTTGCTGGAAGTCAAGCTGATAGAATTGAGAGGGCAGAAGCTGAAGCAGAGAAGATAGCTGCACAACTGAAGAAAACGAAAGTTTCAGGTTACAATTTTAACCCTTCTCCTCCTTAATCTATTATTTAAGCAAGTTATGCAGTTGTTGATGCATCCCATATTAGAAAAGTCATGTTGATGTGATGACAATATTTGAACACTATACAAAGCCTAATCATCATTTCCTTTAGTGGTCTTCTCTGTTAAATTGCACCCTGCACTGTTTTAAGAGTTAGATCTGGTTTCTTTCATTTTCACATATTGGTTGAATAGTTTGTTATTACCGATTTACCTTGATCCAGAACTTGTGCTGATATTTACTTGCCATTCAGTTTGTGCACCAATTATGGGGTACTGCATTAACATGTCATGGTAGTTGCTCTGTAGATTTGTGTATTAACTTTTTACTGTCTACCGTTTGAAGCAGACAACAGTGGAAAGAAAAAGCCTACAAAATCTGCAAGTGAAGCAGAGATTACCATCTCTAGACTTGATATTCGTGTTGGGCTGATTACCAAAGCTCAGAAGCATCCTGATGCTGATTCATTGTATGTAGAAGAGATTGATGTGGGCGAAGGACAGCCCAGAACTGTTGTTAGTGGACTTGTCAAGTATATACCTCTGGAAGAAATGCAGGTATATTTTCACTCTTAATCTTTCACCAATAATGTTATGATTATCTTTATTTTAAATTCTAGAAAACAGTTGTCATATATATTGTGTTCACCTAAATTTTTGTCTGGCAGAATCGGAAGGTTTGCGTCCTCTGCAACTTGAAACCTGCAGCCTTGAAGGGTATTAAATCACAGGCAATGGTTCTTGCTGCTTCCAACACTGATCACACATTGGTAAGCTTTCCACATTATCGTTTTTCTGGTGGTTGTCTTGTTGCTCATGCATTGGTATGATGTGTTTATATGCTTTATTACTTGCCGTGTGTTTGTAACTTAATTATCATTCACCACTTTTCTTTTATCACACACCTTTTTAAGCCCCATGGTTCTACTTGCACTCTTTTTTTTTTCCCTAGATAGGCAAGAATACCTCTAGAAACAAATTGCAGAGTCAAGAAATAAATAGTGAAATAGATGAAGATGTTATTCTGAAAATTTTGAGCTTTATCAAAACAGCTGTAACTTGGCTACAAAATATTTGCAAACATAAAATTACACAGTTGAACCAGGTGAAAATAAATGGCTGGCCCTAGGAGGGACTAATTATAGTTTGCGGAATCAAATTTTCTTACCATATTGGTTTTACTTTCAGGTTGAATTGGTTGAACCACCAAAATCTGCTAATGTTGGAGAGAGAGTTACATTTGCTGGGTTTGAAGGGGAGCCTGATAATGTTCTAAACCCTAAGAAGAAGGTCTGGGAAACTTTGCAAGTGGATTTACACACCAACGCAGATCTGGTTGCCTGTTACAAAGATCTTCCTTTCACTACATCAGCTGGTGTTTGCACGGTTTCAACGATTCGCGATGGTTCGATTAGGTAGACAAGTTTCTTCATCCATTAGAAAGTAAGAAAAGAAAAAGTAAAAATTCCCAGATTTTGATTGGCTATTTGTCATTGTGCTTCCTTATAAATTGAGTGATCTTTTACACAATACCAATTTAAGAGACAATAATCAACGGATTTTATGGCTCAAAAGCAGAAACTATATTTGGCAAAAAGATCTATAGAAGAATAGGACTCAATTAGTTGGTTTTGTTTTGTTTTGTTTTTTGTTTTTAATTTTATTTTATTATTATTATTTATTTTAGTTATTTTATTATTTATTTATTTATTTGTTTTGGCTTAAAAGGATTATCTTGATGATTGAACTCCAAATAGGGATTGATAAAATTTTAGTCAGTTGAAGCGTTATCTTGAAATTAAGTGATTATTACTCAATCAAGTGTGAGGTGGTCTCATGCTGTTGGACAACGCAACCATAAATGAGAACCATGAGCCTTGTTTAAAAATGATAATTATGAGGTTTGTGCGCAAAACGAGATCCAAAATTTCAGAAATAACGAAGATTTAAAATATAAAATGTTCAAAATATAAAAATTTATAAGGAAATATCAGAAAGGATTGATGATGGAGATTTATTTTAAAAAATAAAAATTTTAGTTGAAATTTTAGTATTGGTTTATTTTAGTAATTTATTATCAAATTAATTATAAAAAATATAAAAATATTGAATAGATATTATATTTTATTCTTTAATTTATAATTAATGATAATGATTATAAATAAACTATCATTGTTTAAAATATACATAAAAAAAATATATATTTGATAAATTATTTATTAATTAAGATAAAATAATCATTACAATTATATTTTATTTCATAAATATCATTTCAATATTTATAGAACTTTTAGATGATTGAAAATTATTAATATCTATCTCGTTTTTATTTTAAAATATAAAATGTGAAAAGTAATTATTAAAATATATATTTTTTTAATAATTTTTCATGTAATTATGTCAACCATACAAATTTTGTATTAAATATAACTATTATTGATATTTAATATAATATATTTTTTTATTTTTTTATTTTTATTTACTTAATGTTATTAATTTAAATGTTATTAATATTAATTCTATATAATATTGTATTTTTATATTATTATTTTATGTTATTATTTTTTATTCTTATATAATCAATTATTAATTTATAAATATAAGATTCTAATGAATTTATTTTATACAAAATATATAGCAAAATATATATATTTTGTCAATGAATAAAACTTAATTATTGAATTCAATTCACTTCGTTTTATTTATATTATTAAATACTTAAAAAAAATTAAAAAGTAAAAATAAAACACTATCACTAAATTTAATTTGGTAAAATAATTTACTAAATGTCAATAATATTTTTTAATTTTTTTATAAAAATTTAAAAAATTATAAATATTTTTAAAATTTTCATGAAATTTTTTGAAAATTCACATTAAAATTTCTAAAATTTCAATGGATTTTATGGATTTTTTAACAAAATTGTTAAAGATTTGATGTTAATATTTTTATGGAAATTTCCATAAAAATTTTGATGAAATTTCAAAATTTTCAATAAATATTATGAAAATTTTATCGTTTCTTTGAATCCTAAATTTTATTTCGATCTTTTAAAAAAATAAAAATTTTGAGAAAATTTATAATATTTTGAACTTGGCTGATACACATATGATTATGAAAATTATAGTAATAATTATCTATTGAATTGGATTTATTTATTTTCATCAGCTCAAAAATTTTAAAGATTAATTTACTTCTAGTTGAAATGATAAGAATTTTTTAACTCGAATGAGTTGGAGTGATAATAATAATAATAATAATTCAAAAGGTCTGTTCATTTTGTAAATTGGATTAAATGAAATTGATGGGACTAATGTTTATAATGGTTCAGTCCAATTTGAAACTTCCATGTTAATTTTTTCTAATTGTGACACTTTATAATCAAGTTTATAACATGAATACCTCATGAATTGTATTCGAATCTGCATTTTCGGTTTGTCCAATGTAAGATTAAAAGAGTTGTGTACTTTTTTTATTTTTTATTGTAAGAGTTTGATTTATTTATTTATTTTTAATGAGAACTATTTTTAATTTTCAAAAAATAAATTTTATTTCGTTATTTATAATACGTCTTTTAGCAGATAAAAAGGAATTGATTAATATAAATGTGCTAATATGAGTAAGAGATGGATATTCAATATTGCTTTTTTTTTTTCTTTTTCCGATAAAGGTTTTTACATCTAATAATGCTAAATAACACGTAAATTATAACATGAATTTATAATCAAGTTTATAACATGAATACCTCTTGGATAACATTTCTAATTTTGGTGACTGTTTTTTTATTTGGACCCCTAAATGTATAAATAATTTAGTCCATCTAATTTGTTAATGGGCAGCAGACCAAGAGATATATGGATCTATAGACCCACATTGACTTCTGTTATTTTTTCATTTTGATTGACTTGGAAGAATATACCATAGAAAGCCTTAGGGGTGGGCATGGATTGGGTTGGTTCGGTTTTGGACCGAAATACAACCCAATCCATACATATCGGTTTTTTTAATTTACAATACAAACCAAACCATTAAAACATTAAATCCAAACCAAACCAAACCATTTATGATCGGTTTGGTTTGGATTGGTTGATCAGTTTGAAACTTACTAATTTATAAATATATAATACAAATATAAAATTTTCCAAATATAAAATATAAATAATAAATTATAATTATTCAAATATAAAATATAATTAGAATAATACAACATAGTCTACAATAGAAAATAAAGAAGAAAATGTAGCAAATGATACACATCATGCACTTATTAAATGGCAAACATTAATGTCATCATCTCACTCCTATAAAATCAAATTAAAATTGTTAGAATAAATAACGTAAAATAATACATTCGTTAAAATTCATTTACTCAAGAATCAATGCATAATTTTTTTGTTTAACCTTAAAACTTTGGTAAATCATAAGTTAATCAACGTTGACAAGTTTACTAATTTTAGTTAATTCTGTAAGCTCTACAAAGATCAAAACAATAAAATTAGCAATAAATTATATTTAAATATTTATATATATATATATATATATAACAATTGGATACAATATATGTAGATATATATATATATATGATGAGGATGTAAAAAAAAAATATATATTATGGTGATGGTGATGGACTGGTGGTGGGTGACAACAAAGGTAAAAATTTAGTTTATGGTTAGAACTTACAATTTAATTTGGGATTTGGTATATGGAGATGTAAAAGAAAAAAAATATATATATATTAAAAATCAATATATAAAAATGGAAAAAAAATTTAAAAATTAATATATAAAAATGAAAAAAATATACTAAAATTAATATATAAAAATGAAAAAATAAAAAATATATAATTTTTTAGTTATATAATATATTATTTGGATTGGATTGGATTGGATTGGATTTATATTTCCAATCCATAACCAATCCAATCCATACAAAATATAATATTTTGAACCCAATCCAATCCAATTGATGTAAAAATCCAATCCAAATCGTTAAAAATGGATTGGATTGGGCGGATTGAATGGGTTGGATTGGATTTTGCCCACCCCTAGAAAGCCTCTCGTTTCTTTTGGTTTCTGTAAATCCCATATTTTCTAAAAAAAAAAAAAAAAAAAAAAAAAACCATAAATACCTCATGAATTATATCCGAATCTACATTTTCGGTTCGTCCAATGTAAGATAAAAAAGTAGTGTACTTTTTATTTTTTATATTAAGAGTTTGATTTTTATTTTTTAATGATAACTATTTTTCATTTTCAAAAATTAAAATTTATTTCGTTATTTATAATACTTTTTTAGCAGGAAAAAAAAGAATTGATTAATTAAAATGTACTAATCTGAGTAAGAGATGGATACTCAATATTGCTTTCTTTTTTTTTTTTTTTTTGGCCCTTTTTTGGAAGGCGGATATTCAAATTGTTATAAAAAAAATTTAAATCTAATAATGTTAAATAACAAGTAAATTATATATATACATAATCTTCCCAAAAATACATAACACAGGTAATTCATAAAAAAAAATAATAATAATAAATAAATAAATAAAAGAAAGAAAAATGAGCCAGTATGTTTCCATCGGTAGATGTTTGACACGTGGAGCGGCTTAACCAGGATTTTGTATCAACCAAAGAGCTCACCCGAAAGAACACCACCATTAGTGCTTGCGAGTGTGTTTGTTTCCAACGAAAATTTTGCGGGAAATGTAATGTAATTTTCCTATAGCCGAAGCACCATTTTTCTTTTCTACCTCTTGTTTTTCCAAGACAAAAAAAAGAATTTTATTTATTTATTTTATGTTTTATGAGGTCGAGTATGATGGAAAAATCAACATTGTAAATGCTTTAATGGAAGTCATTAGGGTTTAAGAGCTGGGAAAATTACATTTAATACTTGAACTTCCTTCTTTTTTTTTTGGCACTGCGATTCTTCTGTCTGTATATCAAGCTAATATGGAGTAGTTTTGGGGCTCTGATTGAGGAGAAGCGAGATTATGAGGTTGGAGGTTGAAGAATATTCTGAGAGCTTTTGATGAAAAGTATATTCTAAGAGCTTAATATTCGTAGTTGAATATTAATGCCCAGTTGGATTGAGATGTTCTTTTTGGTGCTCTAAGCATCAAACTTCTGGTCCACAGGTTCGTTCTCCACTCTTTGCTTCCTCTATCATTCATATTCCTGAACTCTGCTTTTATTACTTTTTGTTCATAAATTGGAATCACTATACTAAAATTGGTGCTTCATTAGTGTGTGTGTGTGTGTGGTTATGCCTGGTTGGCGAGAAAGTTTGGGAAAATATAAGAGATGCTTTCTTGTTTTTCATTTATTTTCAGGCTGGTTAAAATTCATACTGCATATTGAAATGGAAAAACAAAAATGACAATCCAAACTAGATCCTTTTTTTATTTATTTATTTTTTTAATAATTGAAAAAATGACGCAAGTCTCTAGCTCTATTAGACCCATTTTGGTTCTTTTTTCTTATGTGTTCAGAACTCCATTTTATTTTATTTATTTATTTTTTGCAAAAAATTAGATGGCTTCCGAGTGAAGACATAAAGTTGGATTGAAATCAATGACCTGTGTTCAGTGGTTAATTTCTGGAGCCAAAATAGCCACGAGAAACTTCTGGCCTCTACATAAAGAAGGATGGAAGATGATTCTGATATGAACATAAAGAAAGAAGTTGAAGTGTCAACTCGTAATGAGGGAGTTGATGATGACAGAGTAGGTGAACGGAGTGTACCAGGGTTGGGAGATGAAGAAGTAGAACCTCCGGCTGTTGGAATGGTGTTTTCCTCTGAAGATGAAGTACGGAATTATTATTCGAAATATGCTCAACATGAAGGCTTTGGTGTTTATCGGAGAAGCTCAAGGTGCGGGGATGATGGAAAAGTCAAATACTTTACACTTGCTTGTGCTAAAGCCGGTAAAGTTCGTGGAAGCAATGGAAATAATAGGTTTCCTTGGAGACAGTCACCTAAAACAAACTGCAAAGCTAAGATTAATGTTGCAGTAGAGTCTCATACACGGGTCTATGTTTGTCATGTCGTCCTTGAACATAATCATGAACTAAGTCCAGGAAAGGTACATCGAAATATATGCAAGAAAAGTGGGATTCGTCGAGTGCATAAAAGACGTGAAGGGAAAGAGCAGGTAGGATCTACAATACTCGAGCTCTTGCATCCAACCGCTGGAAAAAAGCTGGGGTGTGAAAATTTAATGTCAGGTGGAAATTTCGTTTTTGTGATTGTTAGGGTCCTTTTATGATGCTAGCATCAATAATCAAGATATCCAATTAGTGTAAATTAAATTGGAGGCTTCAAAAGTGTCCTTTTCTGGTTTGTTCGATGGGTTTGTGATCACAACAGATTTTGCAGGGGAAGGAGGCTCTTGTTCTGATCAACTAAGCAATGGTGACTGTCATATTCTATTCCATGATGTTGGCCATTCTTCAGGTGAAAATGTGTTCCCTCATCTCAGCAAAAGTCCGGTGTCTGGAATTTCTCAAAATTGTAAGCTAAGAATTAAATCTTCTATTGGTATATTTGTCTTGTTTTGGTTTTTGGAAGCATTCAATTTGAATACCAAGGGCTTGTGTTGTTGGTAGGGTGTTTTAGCAATGTGTTCTGTTTCCTACCATTTTGAGGTCAGAAAACTTTTTCCGGAACAGTAACCCAGCCCTGCATTTGTATTTTGCTTTCTCATATTATATTTAAATACCAGTAACTGACATTATCTGTGTCATGCTCTTAAGTCAATTTTCTCTGGTATGGTAATAAGATAATATATTTGAGTATAGACTTTTATGGTTTATTTATTTATTTATTTATTTATTTATTTTTGAATGTCTGTAGTTGAGCTTATGGAGAATTCATTGACCAGTGTACTTTACAATTCGTCGGCAAAGCACTAATAACATAGTTCTAAATCTGAATTGATGGACTAAGGACTATAAAAAACTTATGATCCAAACGAATCTGAGACGTGTGCTCTCATCCACTTGTGCGTGCTGTCATTCATGGTCATGTGCATATTCATGGCTACTTGTAGTTTTTATATAGTTGTACATTTTTCTTTTGACATGTATGTATTCCTAGAGACATTTATATGTTGTTTACCTGATGTAATTGCACTTTTTAAGATTAAATAGTGACCAGTTATGATTTTGAGCCATTATAATTTTCTACATTCTTCTCTTTTGTGGATTATATATGTATACAACCAGGTTCAGATGAGGACACTAAATTGAGGATATTGTGAAGATACACATCCTACAACATCTTGTGTGATGACTTTGCTCTCCTCACAATGTCCTCAAATTAGCATTCTCACCTGAGAAGTTAGCGATTTCACCTGCATCGGACTCTGTATGTATATATATATATATGTATGTAAGTATATTTATTTTTTCAGACTCTTTTATCAATATCTATGTGGTGAGTAGTTGGTTTACTCTTTTGCTTTCTCTGAGAAAAATACTTAAGAGATGTTCAAATGACATTTACATTATCTTCAGTAATAACCAATGCAGTCCAAGAAGCTTTAAAGTCTGCCCTTGTAAAGAGGGCTGTTGGACTTGTGAAATCTGGAATGGTGATTGGGCTGGGAGCAGGAAGGACTTTATCTCTTATTGTAGAGGAGCTTGGAACACTAATTAGAGAAGGGAAGGTGTGAATCCCCTAATGATCTTCACATAGTTTTTTTCTTGTCTTTATATCATATGCAGTTGTTAACCTTTCTCTTAGTTAGGTTTGAGGAAAATTCATTGAGGTCCAAATCTTGCTGGACATAGTCTGAAGGATATTTTTTGTTTAAGGAGTACACCTTTGCTTGGATGTTCACGACAAAATATAAGTTTAATATGAGATCTGCTGATTGCTTTTGTGTGGAAGAGGTTGTGAAAGTCTTTTACACCTTTTGACGAAACTTGTGAAGCAAAGTATTCAGTCCTTTAGGAAAAAAGTAAATAAAAAACTAATCAATTAAAAGCAGAAACTCCTTTCTATGGTGAGAATTTCTTCTTTTTCCCACTTTTTTAGATGGGTGATCACTGCACCATATTTTTGAAGACAACTGTATGCACTTTGCTAGTATTGCAGATGGTATGTTAATAAACCTGACTATTTTTAATATAGCACATTGCTTTCTTTCAAAAGTGATATTTTGATAGTAAAATGAGCATTCTTTGAACATGAATGCCTAATGAACGTGTGTATGTATGTTGCTTCCAGATTCTTTTTTTTTTTTTTTTTGTGTGTCTTAATTTCGTCCTATAAAGAAATATATGATATGTTGCAGACTACAATTCTGTACAGGATTATAGTTCCTAGGAGCTTTGTATTCTACTCACACCCACGTGTGAAATAAATATAGGACAATGGATTCAAGTTGGCAATGCACTCGGAAGAACTGTTAGCTTTCTGTATTATGTCAGAAACCCAAATGATAAATTTTATTGGATTTCAAAAGGCTATCAAATTTATGCATGCCTCAAGGTTAACATTTTGGAATTGTAAGTGAACTACTCTGTTAGATTAATGAAAAAGAATATTATTAAAAAAAAAAAAAAAAAAAAAGAGAGACAATGAAAAAGAATAAGAATGTTAATGAGTGATTTTTAATTATTTATTAAATCCTCAAACACCCATATCTGTTTATTCAGCATTATAGCTTTATGGTGTAATGCATGGCTAGCCTTCATTTATTATCAAAACAAGAAAGTTACATAAAATTTGAAGTACAGTATTAACTGTATGAATTTTTATTATTACAAGATGTATAAAATTATTAGCTTGTTTGACAACAAAAAATTAGAATATTTAAATATGTCAATTACTTAAGGTATACATAAAAATTGGATGCTAACATGGTCATAATTTTCTTTAGAAAGATCATGATCTTCTCAACAGAAATAGTATCATATTTTTGGGGGTGGTAAAAGATTTGAGGTATCATTGGTTTGGAAGCTTATTACATCTAAATTACAGTTCCTGTTAGAAGTTACTGTAACATTATTAAGCTTGTGAAGCTTACATACATGTTGAGAATGAGTAATAGATGGTAGTGTTGCTGTAGTTTTCGTAACAGCTAATCTTTTGAGTGGCACTCCGTAGGTTGATGAACTCGCTTTAGTGCGTTAGGTTGACAAAAAGTTGAGCAGTGTTACTGAGATTTTGACAACTTTTATTGACAAATAATAGGGTAGTTGTAGTTTCCATCTTTTTATTATGTTTGACATTTTTGTTCCTATGAGGACTATAATTTTGGACAACTAACAATTCAAACTTATCAAGTTTTACTTTCTCTAATATTCTCAGTTGAAAGGCATTGTTGTAGTGGGAACAAACTACCAATCAAGAAGTGTAGCTAGACAGTTTGGTGTAACAACTGTAAGGTTCTCTTAAGTAATGCTGTAACAAGTGTAGGATTACCAGAATTTTATCTTTGAAACAGAAAATTAAAAATTGGTTTTGTTTGATCTAAAAAATATATTCATTTATTCCCTCACTGCAGGTTGATTTGAATGATGTTCACAACATTGACATTGCCTTTGATGTTGTGGATGAAGTGGACTTCAATAAGAATATGTTAAAGGTTGAAATTCTCATGCTTCTTGTGTTTATCTCTTTGAGAGTTGTTATCTGATATTGTAATATTCTTAGGGCAACTAAACTGAAATTTTATGCTTTTCAGGGCAGTGGAGCTACTCATACTGTGCAGAAGGTGGGTTGGATTCTCTTTATTTTATTAGTTGCTTTTTGTGTTAGTTTTGTTATTTTTAGTCTGAAACTGCTGCATTTGTGTTGAGTCTTGATGACATGATCTTGTGGCTTATAGAATACATTTTTTAATTCTTGTAATGTGATTATGCTTGAATTTTAGGTCTTTGCATATTAATATGCATTCTGCTCGTTTTTTAGATGCCAGCTGCTTCTAATTCCTAATATGAGCGGTTTCTTTTGAATTACCTTGATTACAATTCAAGCTAGTTGCTTATGATCTGGTTCTAGGCGAACATGATAAGGTTTGAGACACTTGAGACTTCAGAGGTCAATATACCTTCAACTCTATCAAAGTTGATTGAGAAAGTTCCAATATGAAGCTTCAAACTTATGTAGTACAGGGTTTGTAAATCCCTTATTTGGTGATTGCAGTTATCCACTTGGCACATTTAGTTTGTTGATTAATTGTCTTTAATATGATTGTAAGATTTAGGACAGGTAAATTGGATTTTCCTACATAACTAGTTTTCTTAAACTGTTGAGTTGTGTAAACAACCCAAACTTCGGATCCTTTATTGTTGTTTCCTTTTGTCCTGAACCAGGTGGTTTATTCCATGGCAGATATGTGTGTTATATTGGCAGAGCATGCAAAGGTTGTTCATCGCCTTGGTAGCAAAAATCCAGTCGCGGTTAGTCCGTAAATTTCTTGCAAACCGATATTTTTTTTTTTTTTTTTCAGGAGATTAAGAATTCATTTTTCATAATAATATAACTGCTTTTAATGAGCCTGTAATGTAGAATTGAACTTTCTAGAAATATTCAGCTTTAACTAGCAATATGAGACAAAATCAGGGAAAGTGTGTGTTTGGGGTGACAGAAAATGTGGAATCCAAGCTACCATTTTCAGAATTTTGATCTGATTTATTTTAGGTTGAAGTTCTTCCTATTGCTGTCACACCTGTTCTAAGGCGTCTTGTTGCTCTTGGAGGAGGTTAGTCACTGCATCAATCCTACTTGAGACCATATCTGTACCATATGTTTCTGTACTATAGTGTCTTTTGGAATTTTGTTTTAGAACTTTTCATTCTAGTTGTTTATGTGGATGCCATTAGCAATTTATTTGGGATAAAATTGATTAACAAGAATTTTCATTATGCATTTTCCTTTGTACTGTGTCATAGAGGATTTTTACAGAGCTTTTGCAGCATATCATGATGAAAGCTGTTATAAAAAACTTAAAGACAATGATAAAGTTTTTTTCATTCTTTTCTTTTCGACTTTATCTCATAACTGCATTTTGTGGTCAATTTCTCAGTTCCTGAGATTCGGTCTGCCTTGAGGAAGGATGGTCCAGTGATCACTGACCTTGGTAATATGATCGTAGACGTGGGGTATGCTTCTATGGCCTCTATACCTCTTAGTTTGCTCTGGGTGGAAGTTAGATCCAGAACTAAATAGAATAAGGTTCATGGAAACCCTATGGATTGTGGAGTTAAACCCTGTGCAATTGATTTCTAATCTTAATTTCTTCAATATTTTCTAAGATATTCTTGTGGCTTGAAACGTTTTACATGTTGTTAATTTTGATCTTTCTTATCAGCTTTCCCAATGGAATACAGAACCCAGCTGAGCTTGAGAAAAACATCAATGTGATACCTGGTGTGGTTGATAACGGTAAGAACATAACTTGCTTTCCTGTCTTTCCTTTATGCAATTCTTCAGGTCAAGCATCCAATAATACATCATGTTGAATTAAGAGTCACATGCCATTATATTTAGAAAATGTGCAGTGGCAACTTTTCTTATGTTTTTTTTGCTTGCTCCTATCTCTGAATAAATCCCTGAACCTGGAAAGCCTCTATAGATATGCCATCTCTGTCTTTTGTGAGAGCTAAAGCTAGAACAATGTTTACTGTCCCTGTACCTCTGTCTCCCACAGGCTTTTCAGGGTGGCCTAACCAAGCATGGAATTCCGATCACCAGCTGTTTGAATAATGTGTATTATTTGATCATTATGTTTGTCTGATGTGTTTTTTTCATAATTCGTGTGATTCTTTAACTCTGGTTAGCCTTATACTTCTTGTACCAAGAAAGACGAAGATGTGTTATGCTTGGGTCTTTCTTTTCCCATACCAGTTAATCCCTGAATCTGTTGGGTGCCTCTTGTACAGTTTGAACCCTGCAATCTTGTGGCTTATGGTTCGCAAATTCATTCTCATCTTCTTTCATGGTATGGAAAATGTCAATATGGCCCTTGAAAGCTGGAATAATTTGACTTCAATTTTTTATTGGCAAAAACCAGTATGAAATTAAAATTTTGTTAGTGCAGTGGATGGTCATTCATTTGCTTATACTGGTTTTGATCCTAATATATGAGGGTTGGTTATCCTAATATCTATATGCTGCCACTTATGGTGGGTCACATAATCCATAATGGTTCATCCACATAAAGAAAAATAAAAGGGAAAGGAAAAGAAAGGAAACCAAAGAAAATGAATTCCATAATCAGAATCTGATCATCGCCCTTTCTACCTTCCATGTTAACATAAAGTTGATGTACTTGTTACTCTTTATCTTCTTTGTTACTCTTGTGCATCTTTGATTTATTTGTCCAACTTATCCATCAGGAGTTGTTACCGGGGTTGCAACAGCTGTGTTGGTTGCTTTCAGAAATGGTGGTGATGTGAGCGTGATGAATTTGGAGAAGTTTGTAGAAGTTGTACTGGGTCATCGATGCTCAAGTTTTGTCTTGTAAATGTTTCCTTTTCTTTCATTTTCATTGGTTTTAGGGCATATTTACCATGTCAATGGTAATGGAAATTATTAGCCAAACAACTATATTCATGACTGGACCATCAAGATGGTGAAGTGATAGAGTTGTTGCCTTTTTTGTTTTTTTGGTTTTGTTTTTGGGTAAGAAGGGTGAAGAGATAGAGTTGTATGTACAGTTGATTCATATTTTCATTTTTCCAAAAAAAAAAAAAAAAAAAAAACAAAAACAAAAACAAAAACAAGACAACAAACAAAAAAACAAAACAAAGTAGGCTTTTGGAAAATATTCATTTGGTTCTTTCATATATTTTCCTTTCTTGAATTGAGCTTTAAGATGAATGAAAAAGGGTTTTTGGCATGGTTGCCCTCCAATCTCACGCCTTTTGCATTTTGCCCTAAAACCTTTTTGATTTGGCGGCATATAGAATATTCAAGGACCTTTCACAAAAAATAATAATAACAAAATAAAATATTGAAGAAATTTAATTATTTTCTCAAATGATTATACTATATTGGATGTTCTTATGAAATGTTGATTTGTTGACTGTTTGCATTGAGGCTGCTAAATTGCAAAAAGAATATTTGTTTTTGATGCACCGGTGCATCTTTAATTTTTCATGATGTTTCACTTTAATCTTTTTTTATTTCTTCGCATCTGTAACTGCAAATTTTATCAGAGTTGTAAGCTGTTCCAAGAGGACAATATCTAAACCCTTTTCCACTATTTTATAGAATATTTTTATGCATTGTATTTTTATACAAATTGGAAGAGTGAAAAACTGAAGGTGGTAAAATTTTTCCACTAGTTTATAATTTATAGAAATGGAAGCGTTTTGCAACATTATCTATATCTTTGTGATAAATAAGAAGGGCAAAATCTAAATGGAGGGCAAAATCTGTATAAGGGTTTTCCACTAGTTCAGCTTCTTTGTTATATTACTAGAAAGTGAATGCACTTTTAATTATAACAATCCAACGCACAACTTCTGAATTGTGAAAGTAGCACATTAAAAGTAATATAGTTTTGCTCCAACATTTTTTATTTTTATTTTTAATAAAAATCTTTTGAGATAGTCACTTTGGAAACTTATGAAGCTGAAAAGTTTCCCTTTCCAATTTATCACATGTGGAAAAAAAACAAAAAAAAAAAAAAATTGACTTACGGACCTTATTGTATAAAAATCAATGTCCCTATCCATGGAGTCATGGACTGTAACCGATGGTTAATTTTGTAGCTTTGAAATGTCAAAACTACGTGCATTGATGTTAATTTGATTTTCATTCGCTTTTAGGCCACAACATCACACGCCCCTTTAGCACTATTAGTTAGCCGTTCTTTATTGCGGGCCCAACATTACATGTTTTTATTGTAGCTTTATAGCTTTTCTTTTTTTTTTTGGGTGAATTATAGCTTTTTTTTTTCCGACCCTCAAATATCAAGTTATCGACACACACACTGCACAAAATTAACCACTGATTGTAGTTTGTTTATCTGTATTTGTTAAAAGTAATTTATGAAAGAAATAATCAATTTGATACAAAAGTTCTGACCCCATAGATACAGTTTTGATTTTTATATGCATAAAATCTTATGGACCTCATGTGTACAAAAATCAAAACCCGTATTTATGGGATCATGATTTTTGTATCAAGTTGATTATCTCATTTAGATATTACTTTTAACAAATACAGAAAAATAGATTACAATCTTTGTAGTTTTGAAATGTCAAAAACTAGGCACAAAATAATGCATTAATGTTAGTTTGATTTTCATCCACTTCTTTCATATCAAAATCTGAATGAATATTTTTCTCACGCCTATAACGAAAAAAGAAATCAATTCCTCATATAGAAAAACATTTGAATTTGGTAAATGAGCAAATAAAGTTAACATGGCTCTTGGCATCAATATTATAGTGGAAAAACTTATAGTACACAAAATGATTATCCTACATCACCCATAAAAAATATTATAATCAAATACAACAAAAATCCAACCGTCAACAGATGAACATGACAATAAAATATGTGGATATAATCCTATAATGGTGGTAAATAAGTTTTTTTCTCACGGAGGGGCTATAAATCAAAAAACTAAAAGAGCGATTGAGATTTCTCTTTCTTTTATCACAAAAATGAATAAATAAATCATTAGCCCAAAAAAAAAAAAAAAGAATAAATAAATAAAATATTACTATTAGCTGAATTAAATTCAGTGCACTATTATTTATTTTTTATTTTTTATTTTTGGCTAAAATATATTTTAATACTTTTTATTTTCATAAATTTGCATTTAAAGGCTTTAAAAAATTTTTTTGACATCTAATATTCCTGCTAACCAAGCTGTTAAATGTTAACACTTTTTGTTAAAATTTCGTCCATTGAGTAGCACGTGCCAAAAAAATTGATTTTTGTCTTATAATTTTTTGTAATTTCGAGAAATTTTTTGAGGGAAAAAAATAATCATAAAATGTAAATATACAAAACTCATCGCTATCTAAACTGAAAGATGCCAGCAGTGACTATGGACAACGCAGAATGGAGATGCTGGGAAGTTTTGCTGGGAAGTTTTGCTCGCTGTGAGAGAAAAAATTTAAAAAAAATATAAAAATAAAAAAAAATTCTAAAAAATATAAAATATAAATATATACAGTCCGTTTATGGTGCAGACGGTTCTTATGTGGACTACAGTATTGATGATGGTTTTTTATAGTATTGATGACGATTTTCTAAAAAATCATCGTTAATACTATGAAAAACCATCACTAATATTGATGTTCTCATGCGGACCGTCCTCACCATAGAATTTCCGTATATATATATATATATATATATATATCTGAAAATTTAGAAACCCAAAAAAAAAAAAAAAATGTTGAAGCCTATCCTTGCTTTGGTACCATGTAACAAGAGACCAAAGATATGAATAATAGTATATGTTCAATTGTGTTATGTGAATTATACAAAAAGGGCTTATATACAAATGAAATCTAACCCCATTAGGAAAATATACAAGAAGTCAATTACAAATTAATGCCTAGAATCATGAACACAATTAACTCCTAATATTATGAACATAATCAACTCCTAGAATCATGAGATATATATGGCTAACAATCTTAATTCCTATATTATCATAAATGGGTTCAGGGGAAGGTGACCTAGCCCTTCAGTGCGATCATCCAAAGGCAATCCCAAAGATAAAATTAGACTAATTTCAAGAAGCCTACTATTCTAAGATTGAATCAAAATTCAACTAATTTCAAGAAGCCTACCATTCAAAGATTGAATTTCAGGATCCAATTCAATACCTCCCATGAAATCAGGCACTTGAATCACCGGCTTCAAATCATCATCGGCCCACTGAGACTTACTCTTTCACTGGCCACTACCGGCATCACTGACGCAACTGCCATAGTCACTGCTCTGGTTATCAGATTCTGGCTATGGGTCCCACCGGCCACGTCTTCATCGCCTGCTCGAGGTCTCCTCGCCGCCGGAGAAATCCTTAATGGTACGGCTATGCGTATTTTTCAGACCATTTTCTGATATCAGCGACTTTTGAATTTCAATCTTTGGCTTCGAATTCTCGGCATCGTTTGTTGTTAAACGGTTATTTACATTTTACAATTATTTTATTCCTCAAAAACATTTTCAGAAATTACAAAAAAGTTATAAAAAAAATCGATTTATTTAACACCTCACAAAATTTTAACGGAAAATATTAATATTTAATTAATTAGTAAAAAGTATTAAATGTTAATTTTTTTTTTTTTTACATTTATAAAATGTAAATTTGTGAAAGTAGCAGATATTAAAATACATTTCAGGCTTAATTTTTTTATCCGAGTAACTTAGCATGAAAGAAAATGTCGTGCATTGGGCCTTTAATGCTCTTTTGCTAGATACCAACCTTCCAATTGAAAGGGACTCTTTATTACCCAAAAAAGAAATTGACCCCGACCTTGAGTCTTTGTGTTCCAATTGAAAGGGACTCTTTATTACCCAAAAAAGAAATCGACCCCGACCTTGAGTCTTTGTTATCCACAAAAGCAATTGAATTAAGTTTGGAGTCTTTATTACCAAAAAAAAAATTGACCGGAGTTTTTCTTACCCACGAATGACCCAGAACCTGGGTTTTTATTACCCAAAAAGGCAATTGAGTTATCTTGAAGTTAGAGATAATTAGAGATGACAAATTAGATCATGATATAATAATACGATTTGAAAACGATATAAAATTAATAAGTTTGGATTTATTATAAATTGTTTCGGATCAACCTGTTTAACACGATTAATAAACATGTCAGTTTCGAATTGACATGTTGATACGAACCTAGGATGACCTGCTCCTAAACCCATATTATATTAGCCCGGATCTTTAATTAAGTTCAAGTTTTAATGGAATGGACCTCAACCCCTAACCAACCTGTGGTTAGAAACCTTGGTATAATGTAGACGCCACAATAGGGAATGGAAAACCTATTGATAAGTCAAGCCAAAACAACCAATTCTCTAATGGTGTTTTAGGTGTTCTCAAAGAACAAATAGATAATTAATCTCACAAGTATTTTCTTAATCAAATCAAAGTTTTTTTCTTATTGATAACTAAGCCTTTAAATAGGTTACAAAGCCACGAAATAAAACCCTAGAACATAAAGAAAACCAGCCACCACACATAAAGAAACCTAGTTGGCTGAAACTATACTTCCTTTCCTAATCTAAGTTTGATTAATTAATTCCTTTATATTAAATTAGAAATTAATTAATTTACAATGGAAATAATAAAATAAAAACCTTCCTAAAGTTATTTTTCCAGAAAATAAATAAATAAAAGCCAAAAAGTAATGGTAGTTTCCTAAAACAAAAAGTAAAAACAAATTAGGAAACTAAAAATGCTAGCCTTTTTGATCAAGTTGACTTTGATCAATCTTTGACCTCTTTGAGCTTTAAATAAGCTTCTAGATGCTTTGTAGGATGACAAATAAGCTGAATATGAAGTCCCACACGTTGCCCATGCTTGGAAAAATAAGAAAAGGCTAATACAGTAAAATACAGTAAAGCCAGCAAGCAATACAGCAAATTCGGCCAAATTGTTGATGCTGTCCGTACAAGCCCTTTTTGATTGCATTTGAGGCTGCTTTAACTTGATTCCATGACCTCTTAGGCATATGTATTGAACCCATAAAGCATTGGAACCATTTCATGCTTCCTGGACTCCAAAAATGTACCAAAACCGTCCCCGGGTCCGTATCGGCTTCCACCACTTGGATGCTTAGAATAGGCTTTGTATCTTCAAGTATGGACAAGCTCTGTTGAGATTGATTACCCCCTGTATAAATACTTCCAGGTTGTCCTTAAATCTCTTAATTTGAGCTCTTGTGATTGGCCTAGTCTTCATCCGTGTTGAGTCAGCACCCCAGCGGGTTATCGGTTGAGCGGGCTCGGGCGGAATCACATCATTCCCCTCCTCTTGAAAAGGATTTGTCCTCAAATCAAGATCATCACCTGCAGCAAAAGGAGTTAAATCAGCAACATTAAATGCAGCACTCATGTTATACTCACCCGGTAAATCAAGTTTGTAGGCATTCTTGTTATTCGGCTCAAAAACTTGAAAAAGTCCATCCATAGGCAGCATGAGCTTTGACTTTCTTTGTTTAGGAAACCCTTCCTTTCGTAAGTGCAACCAAACCAATTCTCCTGGGTCAAACACTATTACAACAAAATCTAGAAATACATGCTTATTATGGTAAAAATTACACTTTTTAAAGTTAGAAAACAATATTTCCCAAATTTTCAAATTACCACTAAGTAAAGCTCTCAACAATGCAGATAAAGTTCTATGCAATAAAGACATCTTTAAATAAGTATCTTTAAAATTCATGGCCAGCAATGATTTCTTATTCATAATTACTTTATTAACATTACCAAAGCTAAGATAAAAATTTATATTTTTCCTTTCTTGTCTTCCTTTTCCTTTCCCACTCACGGCCATCTCACCTTCCTCACTCTCGGCTTTTGCACCAAATTTCTCACTCTTGGTTTTAATAAAATTTTTCCACACAACCTGAGTATTAGAAGGCTTACCTTGGACAGCAAGCTCACCTTTTCCCTCTTGATTGGATGGTAGTCCAATTGGAATTTTATTTGGGAAGACATCTCCAAATTCCTTCAAAAGAGAAATCATTGAACTTGGCAATTCAAGTTCTTCAAAGTTAGTTTGATCATTAAAATAATTTTATTTATAAATCATGACCAACAAGGGTTTTGTACATTCAATAGCCTTATTAATATTCCTAAAACTTAAATAAAAATTCTGGTTTTTCTTCTCTTTTCTTTCTTTTCTTTTTCTTTCCTCGGTTTGGCTCTCATTGGCGGAAATTTCCAGATTTTTTGTGCTCTCGGGTTTGCTCTCTTTTCTCACCCCTCTCTCAGCTTTTCTTGGTTCTTCAACTCAATTTGGGTTTTAGAAAGCTTACCTTGATCAGCAACCTCAATCTCACCTTCTTGAAAGGATGGTGAAGCCGTTGGTGCCATACTTGCTTTTTCCTTGAGCTTTTCGGCTTCTCTCCTTTGTTGCATTTGTAATTGGTCTTTGTAAACCTCTTTAGGAGATAATGGTTCCAGCTTGACCTTCTTCCCTTTAAACCTAAAAACAATACTATTTTCTCGACCAAAATGAGTAGCATCTTTATCAAATTGCCATGGCCTACCTAATAGTATATGTCCAGCAATCATGGGTACAATATCACATAAAACTACATCCTCATATTTACCTATACTAAATTTTACTTTAGCTTGTTTGTTTACTTTCATCTCACCATTATCATTAAGGCATTGTAATCTATAAGGTTCTGGATGTTTAATAGTTGTTAAGCCTAATTTATCGACCACAATGTTACTAATTACATTTGTACAACTTCCACTGTCAATAATCATACTACAAATCTTACCTTGAATTTCACATCGGGTGTGGAAGATGTTCTCTTTTTGAATTTCATCCTCATCTTTGTATGCAGCAAGTACTCTCCTAGAAAGCAAGTTTAATTCAGCATTGGATGCTTGCAAGGTTTCGGGTTCATCCTCTAAGTCCTCCTCCTCTTGCTTGGCTTCATCCTCACTTTCTTCACTTTCCGATTCTAGCTCGTCATTGCCCCTTAACACCATAATTCTTCTATTCGGGCATTGGCTAGCGATGTGTCCTCCTCCCTGGCACTTAAAACACACAACATCATGAGTTCTAGAAGGTTTAGGATCTAATTTTACCTCATTCTTTGGTGCTTGGATAGATTCGGTTCTAGTCTCCTTCCTTGGCCAATTTGAACTTTCTTCTTTGACTTTCGGCTTTAGCTTGCTTTCATAGATGGGATTGTTCCTCCAGCCACTTGAATTGGACCTTCCACTGTTGGAAACACCTCCAAACCATGATCTTACACCCCTCCTCTTGAATTGATGCTCTAATTTAATAGCCACATGCAACATCTCCTCCAATTCCACATATTGTTGCAATTCTAGTTGATTGGCTATTTCACGATTCAAACCACCAAGAAACCTTGCCATGGTTGCTTCCCTATCTTCATTCAAGTTCAATCTCATCATAAGCATCTCCATCTCCTTGTAATAATCCTCCACAGATCCATGTCCTTGAGATAAAGATTGAAGTCTTTGATGCAGCAACCTATGATAGTGTGATGGTACGAATCGCTTCCACATGGCTCCTTTCATTTGTTGCCATGTAGTAATCAAGTCATCACCAACTCTCCTTCGGGTGTTTTGCTCATTGGTCCACCATTGGAGTGCATAATGGCCAAACTCCATTGCTGCCAATTTCACCTTCTTAGCTTCTGAATAGTTATGGCGATCAAATATCATCTCCATCTTTTCTTCCTACTCCAAATATGCTTCGGGGTCACTTTTTCCCATGAATGGTGGGATGTTGATCTTGATATTGCTAAGATTGTCATCTGTTCCTTCCCTCCTATACCTTCCACGGCGAGCTTTCTCTTGGACAGCAAAGGTTTTGTCCATGCCTTTCCCAAAGTCTCCACCGAATGGCTCCTTATCAAATTCTTCTCTCGGTCTCTCGTGACCTCCTCATCCTCCATGGAATTCTTGCCTATTTCTTGTGTTTGGAATTCCTTGGGAAACTTCTAGCCTTCCCATCCTTTGATTCACATGCTCAACATGAGAACTAACCCACTGTATTGACTCCAAAACAGCTCTCATGTCTACTTGGTTTCCACTCCCGGTAGCTCGGGCATCGCCATGGAATGCTACGGACTCCTCCTCATTGATCCTCAAGGGTGGATCTCCTCTTTTTATTCTAGAATCTGCCATGTTAGTAAAATACTGCAAAAATAAAATGAATCCTCACAATATTCACTCCCTCACGTGTTTCACTCAAACAAGGTCTCGACACTCGTGTTTGCACACTAGTTTTGGCTTTTACCCTCTTTTAAGCTCACACACTCTTGCCTTTTTCCACTTAATGAATTATCTCAAAGTTCTAATTAAAACACCCACAAAACAGCAATTAGATCACTAGTATGTTTTAATTAAACTTATCAACAAAACAGTAGCAAAAAGTAGGCAATACCGAAAGAATCCAACAAATCCTAATTTTTCGGCTTTCTAGACAAGAAAACACAAAATAATGGGAAAACGTTGGAATTTTTGAAAACTGCACCAGATGGTAGTAGTTTATGAGTCCAAGAATAAAATTCCAGAAAAAGAAATTCAAATATGAACAAGAATCAAAGAGAACAAAAATATAGAATAGTTGTTGGTTGTTGTTCTTTGTAATTCAAGTTTTGTATCAAATCCTTTAACTGATTTTAATCCAAATAATTTAAGCACCCAAAATCCAATTATCCAGTAGCAAAAATAATTCCCCAGCAGCTCAAATAAATAATCAGAAAAACCCAGCAGCTTCAACAAATTTCCAGGAACCAAATCAAACTCCAACAAACCGAAATATTTTTTTTTTTTTTTTTTTTTATATTCAGCTTTACCTCTTCTTTATTTTTTCTTTTTTTTTTCACTCACAGAACATAAACACTGCAGTAGCAAGAGTAAGTACCAAAATTGCAATTTCAAATCCAAAACAAACACCAAACTCGTGACCTCCAAATAAACAAAATGTGCAGTTTTTTTTTTTTTTTTTAAATGTTGCCGCAAACTTTTTTTTTTTCTTGTTTTTTTTTTTTTTTTTTTTTTGAATATATGAATGCAAATATTTAAGACTAAAACAGCAAAGAAAAATCAACAAAAGCCAAATTAACAACAACAATGATAAAAGACAACCAACAAACTAGGAAACAAAAATACGATAAAACTAGGAAATCCTAAATCAACTAGGAAATAATTTTTTTTTTTTTTTTAAGATGCTGAACGTGTATAGGATGGATGCAACCTTAACCTAATGCTAAAATTGCAGAATAACACAAAAACAAATAAAGCAAATAAAGATAGATCAAACCTGAACAAAATTTAGCTCTGATACCAAATGATACGAACCTAGGACGACCCGCTCCTAAACCCGTATTATATTAGCCCGGATCTTTAATTAAGTTCAAGTTTTAATGGAATGGACCTCAACCCCTAACCAACCTGTGGTTAGAAACCTTGGTATAATGTAGATGCCACAATAGGGGATGGAAAACCTATTGATAAGTCAAGCCAAAACAACCAATTCTCTAATGGTGTTTTAGGTGTTCTCAAAGAACAAAGAGATAATTAATCTCACAAGTATTTTCTTAATCAAATCAAAGTTTTTTTTCTTATTGATAACTAAGCCTTTAAATAGGTTACAAAGCCACGAAATAAAACCCTAGAACATAAAGAAAACCAGCCACCACACATAAAGAAACCTAGTTGGCTGAAACTATACTTCCTTTCCTAATCTAAGTTTGATTAATTAATTCCTTTATATTAAATTAGGAATTAATTAATTTACAATGGAAATAATAAAATAAAAACCTTCCTAAAGTTATTTTTCCAGAAAATAAATAAATAAAAGCCAAAAAGTAATGGTAGTTTCCTAAAACAAAAGGTAAAAACAAATTAGGAAACTAAAAATGCTAGCCTTTTTGATCAAGTTGACTTTGATCAATCTTTGACCTCTTTGAGCTTTAAATTAGCTTCTAGATGCTTTGTAGGATGACAAATAAGCTGAATATGAAGTCCCACACATTGCCCATGCTTGGAAAAATAAGAAAAGGCTAATACAGTAAAATACAGTAAAGCCAGCAAGCAATACAGCAAATTCGGCCAAATTGTTGATGCTGTCCGTACAAGCCCTTTTTGATTGCATTTGAGGCTGCTTTAACTTGATTCCATGACCTCTTAGGCATATGTATTGAACCCATAAAGCATTGGAACCATTTCATGCTTCCTGGACTCCAAAAATGTACCAAAACCGTCACCCGGGTCCGTATCGGCTTCCACCACTTGGATGCTTAGAATAGGCTTTGTATCTTCAAGTATGGACAAGCTCTGTTGAGATTGATTACCCCCTGTATAAATACTTCCAGGTTGTCCTTAAATCTCTTAATTTGAGCTCTTGTGATTGGCCTAGTTTTCATCCGTGTCGAGTCAGCACCCCAGCGGGTTATCGGTTGAGCGGGCTCGGGCGGAATCACATCACATGTTTAACCCGAAATTGATCCGAATTAACTCGTTTAATTAAACGTATCAATTTCTAATTAAACTGTTTATCTTGAGTCTGATACGATTATGACTCATTTAAATTATAACTTAATATATAAAATTTACTTTTGATAAAGGTTTACCTAATACATTTTTATTATTAAATATCAAATTTATTTAAGGTTATATTATTAATTTTCATTTATTAATTAAAAATAAAAAATAAAAATTATTGAAATAATATTTATTTACTTAAATATAACCTGTTTAATATATCTATGGATTTATGGAATTGAAAAAATAAAAATTACTTTGCCTACGAGTATCGGAGATGTAAAAAATTAAAAACATAATTATTAATAAAAAATTTTTATATTATTTTTAGAGAAGTAGTATTAGATATATTATGTATATATAAGTATCTATATTAATTTAACTATTATATGAGATTGTTATATTATCATATCATATATTATATTATATAAAATAATTAATTTAATTAGATAAATTTCATATAAATGGATCAATTTTGTATAATCGACTCATATTGACTCAAATTGACCCATTTAATAAACAGGTTACATGGGTTGTGTAAGGTTACTTGTTTGTTAAATGAGTCGTGTTCGAGTTGAAGATTTCTGACATCATTAATAAATGGGTCGGGTTTGGGTTGAGCAATTTCAACAGGATTAATAAATGGGTTGATACGAACACGACATGGTAACACAAATTGTCATCCCTACTTGGAGTCTCTATTATCGAAGAAAAGAAATTGAACCGGAGTCTTTATTACCCAAAAAAGGAATTGACCGACCTAGAGTCTATATATGAAACAAAAAGGGTCCAGATGACCATACAACAAAGACTTAACTACTATTGATAAAAGCAGATGTTCAGAATACAACCATCAATTTCGGTCTCAGTTGTTCTGAATATGCTTAGACATCCTCGAAAGAATGGGAAACCTTCCACTAATCATGCTGCCTTTGATCATATTCAATAGCATTGTTGGAAGTTTTGAAGCTGTAGGGTGTATAGAGAGGGAGAGACAAGCTCTTCTCAGATTTAAACATGGTCTTTAAGATAAAGGTGATGTTATATTCTCTTGGACTAGCTCTAAAGCAAATTTCTACTCATGGAGAGGCATCGGGTGTCATAACCAAAACGGTCATGTTATCATGCTTGATCTTCATTCGGAGAAGGATCACTTTTATCAAGGTAAATACATCGAAGGTGGGATTGACTCTTCATTACTTGAATTTTGATATTTCTCTTCATTACTCGAATTGAGATATTTGAAGAATTTGGATCTTAGTTCTAATAACTTTACTAGGATACCCAACTTCATTTGTTCTTTTACTAGCCTTGACCATCTCAACCTTTCATCTGCTTTTGGTCTCCTCCTTGTTAAGCTTAAAGTTAAGTTATTATATACTTCCCAAGATAGATCCTTCAGTTCTTTCGCACATAAATTCTTCAAATTCTCTAAGAGATCTTTCTATATCAGAACAGGGAATCCATCCCACCACAATTCCTTGTCTGCTCAATATTGGTGGTAATGGCTTTTTAATCTTACCCTAAGTAACATTGATGAAACAAGAGGATTTTTTCTAAATTCAATTGCAAATATGAGCTCTCTTGAATATCTTGATTTGTCACCGAATTCACTCGAAGGTGGATTGCCAAAAGGGAACATTTGCAATGTGAAAGTGTTACTGTTGAGCAACAACAAACTTAATGCAACACTTGATGATCTTTTTGGAAACCTAAATGGCTGCAAGGGTGGCAATTTAAGTCATGACAAGGTGACATAACTCGAAAACCACATGAAGGTAATGGGTTTTGGTTTTTTATAAATTGGTTCGGACCAAATTCGTGTCAACCTGTTTAACACGATTAATAAATGTGTCAGTTTCGGGTTGACCTGATTAACCTGAAATTAATCCAAATTGACCTGTTAAACGTGTCAATTTCGGATCGAGCCCGACATAATTATAACCCGATTAAATTAGAACTTTTATATATCAAATTTACTATTAATAAAACTTTAACTAATACTTTTCTATTATTAAATATCAGAGTTATTTAAGGTTATATTATTAATTTTCTTTTACTAATTAAAAAAAATAATTATTGAAATAATATTTATTTACTTAGATATTAGGTATTTAATACATGTATGGATTTATGAATACGAAAAAATAAAAATTAATATGCCTAAAGTATTAGAGATGTAGAAAATTAAAAACAACATTATTAATAAATATTTTTATTACCCAAAAAAGAAATTGACCCGGACCTTGAGTCTTTATTACCCAAAAAAGCTATTGAATTAACTTTGAAGTCCTTATTACCCAAAAAAAGAATTTGATCTGGAGCCCTTAGTATCCAAAAAAGAAGTTGACCCACACCATGAGTCTTTAGTACCCAAAAAAAGGCAGTTGAATTAACCTTGGAGTTAGGGGTGATAATTTAAATCATGATACAATGATACGACTCGAAAACAATATGAAGTTAACGAGTGTAGGTTTATTATAAATGAATTCCGGTCAAATTCGAGTTAAACCGTTTAACACGACTAATAAATGTATCAGTTTCGGATTGACCTGTTTAATCGGAAGTTGACTCAAATTAACTCGTCTAATTAAACGTATCAATTTCGGATTAACCTGTTTAACTTGAATCCTATATGATTATGACTCATTTAAATTATAACTTTAATATATAAAATTTACCTTTGATAAAGCTTTAATTAATACATTTTTATTATTAAATATCAAACTTATTTAAGGTTATCTTATTAATTTTTTTTATTAATTAAAAATAAAAATTATTGAAATAATATTTATTTACTTAAATATAACATGTTTAATACATATATGGATTTATGGACGTTGAAAAAATAAAAATTACTTTGCCTAAGAGTATTGGAGATGTAGAAAATTAAAAATATAATTATTAATAAAGTTTTTTTTTTATACTACTTTTAGAGAAGTAGTATTAGATTTATTATATGCATATATATATATATATATATATATGCATCTATATTAATTTAACTATTATATGAGATTGTTATATTATCATATCACATATTATATTATTGTACATGACTATAATTATATGGTTTTACGTATATATTAGTTAATGATTAAATTATTTTTATTTTATTTAAAATAATTAATTTAAATAAAATAATTTATTTAATTAGATAAATTTCGTATAAATTGGTCAATTTCGTGCAGATGGGTCAATTTCATGTAGACGAGTCGTGTTGACCCAAATTGGTCCATTAATAAACAAGTTACATGGGTCTTTTTAGGTTACTTGTTTATTAAATGGGTCGTGTTTGAGTCAAAAATTTCTGACACAATTAATAAATAGGTCGGCTTTAGGTTGAGCAATTTCGACAGGATTAATAGATGAGTTGACACGAACATGACATAACAACACGAATTGCCACCCCTATTTGGAGACTTTGTTACCAAAGAAAAGAAATTTACCCAGAGTCTTTATTACCCAAAAAGGAAATTCACCGACCCGAAATCTATATATGAAACAAAAAGAGTCTAGATGACCATATAGTAAAGACTCCACTACTGTTGATAAAAGTAGATGTTTAGAATACAACCACCAATTTCGATCTTGGCTGTCTTGAATATGCTTAGACATCCTCGAAAGAATGGGAAACCTTCCAATAATCATGCTAGCTTTCATCATATTCAACAACATTGTTGGAAGTTCTAAAGCTACAGAGTGTATAGAGAAGGAGAGACAAGCTCTTCTCAGATTTAAACATGGTCTTTAAGATAAAGGTGACGTTCAATTCTCCTGGACTAGCTCCAACATAGATTGCCGTTCATGGAGCGGCATCGGGTGTCATAACCAAACTGGTCATGTTATCCTGCTCGATTTTCATTCGAATAAGGATCACTTTTATCAAGGTAAATTCATCAAAGGTGAGATTGGCTCTTCATTACTCGAATTGCGATATTTGAAGCATCTCAATCTTAGTTCTAATAACTTTACTAGGATACCCAACTTCATTTGTTCTTTTACTAGCCTCAACTATCTCAACCTTTCGTATTATTGTTTCATGGTTGGTTCATTTCCATCCCAGATGGGGAATTTCACAAACTTGCATTTCCTCGATCTTGGGAATTCTATTTATAGGATAGGCAGCTACCATTGGCTTCCTCATCTCTCTTCTTTAAGAGTCCTTAGAATTATGAATACCGATTTCACCAAAGCCATAGATTGGCTTCAGTCCATTAAATTGGTCTCCTCCTTGTCAATCAATCTTACAGTTGAGTTATTGTATACTTCCCAAGATAGATACTTCAGTTCTTTCCCGCATAAATTCTTCAAACTCTCTAAGAGATCTTTCTGTATTAGGACAGGGAATCCTTGCAACAACAATTTCTTGGCCACTCAATATTAGTGGTAATGGCTTAGTTAATCTTATCCTTAGTAACATTGATGAAATAGGAGGGTTTTTTCTGAATTCATTTGCAAATATGAGCTCTCTTGAATATCTTGATTTGTCATCGAATTCACTCAAATGTGGATTGCCAAAATATTGAGGGAACATTTGCAACCTAAAAGTGTTGTTGTTGAACAACAACAAACTTAATGCAACACTTGATGATCTTTTTGGAAACTTGAATGGCTGCATTTAGGGATGACAATTTAGGTCATGACATGATGACACGATTCGAAAACGACACGAAGTTAATGGGTTTTAGTTTATTATAAATGAGTTTGGGTTAAATTCGGATCAACCCGTTTAACACGATTAATAAACATGTCAATTTCAGGTTGACCTGTTTAACCCACAATTGATCCAAATTGACCGTTTAATTAAATGTGTCAATTTTAGATTGATCCGTTTAACCTGAACCTAAAACGATATAACCTGTTTAAATTATAACTTTAATATATCAAATTTACTATTAATAAAACTTTAACTAATATTTTTTTATTACTAAATATCAAAGTTATTTAATGTTATATTATTAATTTTCTTTTATTAATAAAAAATAAAATAAAAGTTTAACTAATACTTTTCTATTACTAAATGTCAAAGTTATTTAATGTTATATCATTAATTTTCTTTCATTAATTAAAAATAAAAATTATTGAAATAATATTTATTTACTTAAATATTACATACTTAATACATGTATGGATTTATGAATACGAAAAAATAAAAATCAATATGCTTAAGAATATTAGAGATGTAGAAAATTAAAAACACAATTATTAATAAAGGTTTTTTTATGTTATTTTTAGAGAAGTAGTATTAGATTTATTATATATATATATATGTATCTTTATTAATTTAACTATTATATAAGATTGTTATATTATCAAATTATATATTATATTATTATAAGTGGCTATAATTATATGGTTTTACATATATAATTTAATTTTGAATCAGTTAATGATTAAATTATTTTTATTCTATATAAAATAATTAATTTAAATAACACAATTTATTTAATTAGATAAATTTCATATAAATGGATCAATTTCATGTAAACGGGTTAATTTCGTTTAAATGAGTCGTGTCAACCCAAATTGACCCATTTAATAAACGGGTTATATAGGTGATTTTAGGTTACTTGTTTATTAAACGGGTCATGTTTGAGTTGAAAATTTCTGACACGATTAATAAACAGATCGAGTTCGGGTTAAGCAATTCAATAGGAATAATAGACAAGTTGACACAAACAAAACTCAAAAACATGAATTGCCACTCCTACTTGGAGTCTTTGTTCCCAAAGAAAAGAAATTGACCTGGAGTCTTTATTACCCACAAAGGAAATTGACCGACACGAAATCTATATATGAAACAAAAAGCATCCAGATGACCATACAACAAAGACTTGACTACTGATGACAAAAGCAGATGTTTAGAATATAACCATCAATTCTGCTCTTGGTTGTCTTGAATATGCTTAGACATCCTTGAAAGAATGGGAAACCTTCCACTAATCATGCTAGCTTTCATCACATTCAGCAGCATTGTTGGATGTCCTGAAGCTGCAGGGTGTACAGAGAGGGAGAGACAAGCTCTTCTCAGATTTAAACATGGTCTTCAAGATAAAGGTGACGTTCTATTCTCTTGGACTAGCTTCAACGGAGATTGCTGCTCATGGAGAGGCGTTGGATGTCATAACCAAACCGATCATATTATCATGCTCTATCTTCATTCAGATAAGGATCACTTTTATCAAGGTAAATACATCAAAGGTGAGATTGGCTCCTTATTACTCGAATTGCAATATTTGAAGCATTTGGATCTTAGTTCTAATAACTTTACTAGGATACCCAACTTCATTTGTTCTTTTACTAACCTCAACTATCTCAACCTTTCATTAAATTGTTTCATGGTTGGTTCATTTCCTTCCCAGATGGGGAATCTCACTAACTTGCATTTCCTCAATCTTGGGAATTCTATTTATAGGATAGATAGCCTTCACTGGCTTCCTCATCTCTCTTCTTTTAGAGTCATTAGATTTATGAATACCGATTTCACCAAAGCCATGGATTGGATTTATTGTATACTTCCAAGGATAGATACTTCAGTTCTTTCCTGCATAAATTCTTCAAATTCTCTAAGAGATCTTTCAGTTAGGACATGGTATCCATCCACAACAATTCCTTGTGTGCTCAATATTAGTGGTAATGGCCTACTTAATCTTACCCTAAGTAACATTGATGAAACAAGAGGGTTTGAATTAAATTGCAAATATGAGCTCTCCTGAAAGTGTAGTTGTGGATTACCAAAATCTTTGGGGATCCTTTGCAACCTGAAAGTGTTGTTGTTGAACAGAAACAAGCTTAATGCAACACTTGATGATCTTTCTGGAAACTTAAATGGCTGCATTTAAGGATGGTAATTTAGGTCATGACACGGTGACACGATTCGAAAACGCATGAAGTTAATGGGTTTTGGTTTATTATAAATGGGTTTAGGTTAACCCATTTAACGTGATTAATAAATGTGTCAGTTTCGGATTGATCTACTTAACTCGAAATTGATCCATTTAATTAAACGTGTCAATTTCGAATTAACCTGTTTAACCTAAAGCCCGACACGATTATAACCCGTTTAAATTATAACTTCAATATATAAAATTTACTATTAATAAAACTTTAACTGATACTTTTTTATTACTAAATATGAAAGTTATTTAAGGTTATATTATTAATTTTCTTTTATTAATTAAAAATAAAAATTATTGAAATAATATTTATTTACTTAAATATTACATATTTAATACATGTATGGATTTATGAATACGAAAAAATAAAAATTAGTATGCCTAAGAGTATTAGAGATTTAGAAAATGTAAAACATAATTATTAATAAAGTTTTTTTATATTATTTTTAGACAAGTAGTATTAGGTTTATTAAGTATATATATGTATCTATATTTAAGTATTATATGAGATAATTATATTATCATATCTTATATTATATTATTGTAAATTTGTAACTTTAATTATATGGTTTTACATATATATTTTAATTTTGAATTAATTAATGACTAAATTATTTTTATTTTATATGAAATAATTAATTTAAATAAGGTAATTTATTTAATTAGATAAATTTCGTATAAACGGGTTAATTTCATGTAAATAGGTCAATTTTCGTGTAAATGGGTCAATTTCGCATAAAAAAGTTGTATTGATGCAAATTAACCTATTTAATAAACGGGTTACACGGGTCATATCAGGTTACCTATTTATTAAACGGGTCATGTTCGGGTTGAAGATTTCTGACATGATTAATAAATAGGTTGGGTTCAGGTTGAGCAATTTCGACACGATTAATAAACGGGTTAATACTAACATGACACGACAACACGAATTGGCACCCCTAGCTGCTCTAGAAATTCATTAAAGATTTTGGGCTTGAATGGGAATAAACTTAGAGGTTCAATTCCTCACATAGAAACATTCTCATCTCTGCAGGAACTATACTTGGCTGAAAATCAATTGATGGGTCCTTTCCCATTTAGCTTAAGCCAAATCCACAAGCTTGTTGTCCTGCATTTACACCCCAACTTAATGGTTCATTGCCTGATCTTTCCAAACTTTCCTTCTTGAGAAAGTTTAGGGTGGATCAGAATAGGTAATTGGTAGTCTACCAAAAAGTATTGGTAAACTCTCTAATTTGGAGGTCTTGGATGTTTCGTCAAATTATTTTACTAGGATAGTCTCCAAATCCCACCTGCAAAAACTTTTCAAACTGTAGGTATTGGACTTCTCCTTTAACTCTTTAACCTTGAATTTTGAGCCCAATGCAAATTCTTCCTAGAACATTATTGATCATAAAGTTGAATTCATACAAGGTGGGCCCTCAGTTTCCTAGCTGGCTTCAAACACAATCAAATTTGAGCTACCTTGATATCTTCGATGTCGGTATTTATGATACAATCCCTGAATGGTTTTATCATATAACTTCTACATTAAGTTTTTCAACCATATCAATGGCTATAACAGCTCAGCCCAGATCACCCGCATGCAGATATTGTCCTCTTTAGGCCTGGGGAATCCTCTTACAGCCCAGCCCTCAAAGGTTTAAAACGCGTCTACAAGGGAAATGTATCCACACGCTTATAAGCTATGCTTCATTCCCCTTTCCAACCGATGTGGGACTTCACAATCCTCCCCCCTTGGGACCCAGCGTCCTCGCTGGCACACTGATTCGGGTACTGACTCTGATACCATCTGTAACAGCCCAGCCCAGACCACCCGCATGCAGATATTGTTCTCTTTGGGCTTGGAGAATCCTCTTACAACCCAGCCCTCAAGGGTTTAAAATGCGTCTACAAGGGAAAGCTATTCACACGCTTATAAGCCATGCTTCGTTCTCCTTTCCAACCGATGTGCGACTTCACAATGGCACCCTGTAAAATTTTCCAATCGCATATGATCCAAGCACTACAATCAATTTGAGTTCCAACCTATTACAATGTACAATCCCAGTTTCACTTTCCAATGCAGTAGATATAAATCTCTCCAACAATAGATTTACAAGATTCAAGGCGTTCTTCTGTAAGCTAACAGTAATGTTAAATGTTCTTGGCATCTCTTATAATAAGTTAACTGGAAGTTTTCCTGATTGTGGGATGCACCGGATAGATATCTACTTTCTAAATTTGGAAAGAAATAACTAAGTGGGAAACCTATCTAGCTTGTTGTCTTCATTGGGTGACATGCAAATATTGCGTTTGGGGTACAATCACTTCTCTGGCATGTTTCCATTGTTGTACAATTGTCCTAATTTGCAATTTTTAGATCTTGGCAACAACAAGTTGAGTGGAAACATACCCACATGGATTGCTTAAAGCCTTAAAAACCTAGATGTTTTGCATCTAAAATCAAACAAATTCAATGGGAGCATGCCTTCCGTTCTATGTACTCTTCCTTATATGAAGATATTGGATCTCTTTCTGAATCATTTATCAGGAGAAATTCTCGCATGCATTCAAAATTTGACCACCATGGCTTCCAATGGATGACTACATCCAACTGGTCTAGATGAAGTTATGGGTGTCAGTATTATTTTTAGCTTTGGATATGAGAGCTATTTTGAAATAAGTTCTACAGAAAAGGCCATGCTAATGTGGAAGGGAACAGTATCGATATGTAAAAATTCCTGAGCATCTAAGAATGATAGATCCATCAAGCAACGAATTGGTAGGAAACATTCCAGGAGGATTGACAAATCTTATGGGGTTGGTTCAACTGAACTTGTCAAGGAATAATTTGAATGGAACAATCCCTAAGGAGATTAGGCAACTACGATGGCTAGAATTCTTGGAATTGTCCCACAACCAGCTCTCTGAAGAAATTCCTTCAAGCTTGACAAATATATCTTCTCTTGATTTTTTGGACTTGTCAAATAATTGGTTATCAAGGAGAATACCTTCAAGCACTTCACTCCAATGCTTTAATGCTTCTTCATATGAAGAAAACAAAGGACTATATGGGCCTCCTTTAACAAGTATATGCCCTGGAGATGAAACATCGCAACCTTCTTCACTCTCAGCTGGTGGTCAAAATGATTATGATGATGGTGAGTTATGGTTTGACATGTTGTGGTTTTATATTGGAATTGGAATTGGATTCATTTCTGCATTTTGGGGTGCTGTTGGGACTTTGTTATTAAACACTTCATGGAGAAGGGCATACTTTGGGTTCTTAAGTAAGTTGGCAGATTGGCTTCATGTCATAGTGTGTTATCCTCAAAATTAATCCTATAATTTGAAATTCGCTTCACAGTACATATATATAATAAGTGAAACACCCTTTTAACAAATTGATGAATTCTATTAATGTGCTTCTCTATTTGTAAACTAAACATTTGTTGAAAATTTCATTTTGGATTTAAACTTATATCTAAGAAATGCAAGATCTCTTGTTCACATTATAATTCTTTTAATTAATTTGGCATCGAGGCACTATATATTATAACACATTGAGAAGTAGTCATGATTCACGAGTAGTCTAGGTGAGTGTTCATGAATCATTCGTTTTCTTTGCTTTATGATAGTGTTACAGAACCTTCAATGAGCTGATTCTGCTCCACTTCTATTGGGTCATAAAACTAAATCAATTTGTCTGCAAATTTTATAGGTTAGAGACATCAACCATAAAAAAGTCCACCAGCATATATATAACCAATAAAAAAAGAAACAAGAACTGATTAATTTTTTTTTTTCCTTAGGGCTTTAGCTCCCCTTTTTACCATAATAATAATAATAATAATAACAATAATAACAACAAGAGTGATGTACTTACTAAATAGTATGCAAAAACTAAATATCAATATACTAAGCCTTCTGTAGCATCTAAACCTCCTATGCATTATTGTCAAGAACATATTAACACTTATTCTTATGTTGCATGCAGTTTAATCTTCTCTTTAATATGCTATAATTTGAAGTCTTCTCTTCCGGAGAACATATACTGTAAGTGAAATAATTTCTCCCAAATTTTTGTATTCTATTAGCATTGGCTCTCTATTTGTAGAATATAAACTAAAAAAATGTAATATCTCTTCTTTCTATTGTTAGCTTTTAAATTTGAGCATTAGGGACTGTTAGGATCCGTCCAAAATTCCTCACCGAAACCCTAGACAAGCCCTGATCCCAGGGAAACCCTACCGGACCCTCCAATGGAAAATCCGGCAAAACCTCCCTAAGGGTTGGACTTACCACAAATTTCCTGCACTGAAAACACACTTTTATACACATCCCCTTATTCCTTCTACATTACTACAATTTGATTCCACAAATTTTTAGCACTTCAAAATGAATAACAGTAAATCAGTGCGTAATTAATAACTAAATGTCCAATATAGTATACAGAGCATTATATAATTATATGTGGAATCAATACAATGACAGATAAGGAAGCAATACAAGATGAAGAGGAAAAAGGGAAGAAATACTTCTTGGACTTTTGGCAATGAACTGAGACGTCAGGCTCGCCCCGAACGATCAACGTCTTCCAACCTGGACCTAGGGGAACAAAATTTAAAAACGTGAGATGCTAATCATCTCAGTGAGTGGCCCTATCTACCGAACACCTTTAATATTAATAATATAACAAATAAAGGGATTTAATTAATCAATACCAAACAGTTAAATAAATATATAATAATAAACAATTGAAAGTAATAATTTCATTCAAAACTCTCACTATTCACTCCGTTGGAAATGTTTTCCTTTTAAAACATTTTCACAAAACCCGATATTCATATTTTTCAAAAACCAAGGGATCAATTAATTTAATAAATAATAGATAAATATCCCAAATATAAATAAAATGTAATAAATTATAATAAATAATTTTTGAACACTTTGGGGTTTGAAATTTCTATCCGAAAATTTATACTTGACGCACCACACCATAGACCAGTAATGCCCTCCGATACCCAGCGTCCCAAGCACCGACCGACGGGGAGGTTAAAGAGAGAAATTTGCATACGGTGCTTCGTCGTCCCGACAGCACCGCTGCTGAAACCGTCATCCCGGCCACGGAGGGGGGTGGCTGATGCGTAATATATAAGACTTGCCTGTCCTTGGTCCAATGGCAACTCACGGGAGACATAATAACTTGCGCGCTAATCCACATATACAACCAGAACACCAATACTGTATGAGTGCGTCTAAAATCAATTATTTAATTAATTATTACCGTACCGATTTTCCAAAAATCACCGTGGGAATTATACCAATTTTCAAACTCACCATCCCACATTTTTCTTTTAACATTTCTGGTACGAAACCATCGGTAACAATATACAAATAATTTTTCTAGTAACGCGAGGTTCAACAAATAATATTCCACGGGAATAATTATCAAATTTAAACCACCAATTAAACCAATATTTTCCTTAAAATATTTAAACCAATTATGCCCAAAAAATAATATAAAAATCCAAACACACTTAATTAATGAAAATACTTTGCTCATGTGTAATAAATACAATTAAATCACAATAAAATAATAATCGGGAATTTCTTAATAACCTAAAATTTCGTTTAGCATCAATGGGTGTATATATATATATATATAAAATAATATTTTTCCCCGATTATTTTTAAATTCCATCACATGAGCATAATTCCATATACCAATTTAACACCAAATAAATATAATTAATCACCCCAAAATAATTTTAAAGGTGGGTCACTCACCTGGAACACGCAATTAACCTAAGATCCTCCATGGGATCAATTCCACGATGTACACGTGCTCCTAGAACAACGATTCACACACAGTCAAGTAAATTAAATATTTTATTTGGGTAAATAATACCCGGTACCTGGGGGGTCTAACACAAACGTTAACCAAAATTGACAAATTATATGTCTATGGAAAGCTTGTGAGATGAGGATCACATTACTGACCTCCATTGAGCTCAATTCAACCGGTGGTGGCCGGAATTTGACGGGAAAGCTTTGGCCGAGTTTAAACTTGAGCGATCTCTCAAACGGTGGGGATTTTGGGCAATCTAACCCCAGAAATGGACTCAGAGAGGTCGAAAATGGTGGGATAGAGGTATGGATCAAGCTGGGTTGGCCGGAAAACACAAGAAAAGAGGAGAGAGAAAATTTTCGGCCGTCGGGCTTCTCCGGCCCGATCTGGGCGCGTCCGGCGACCGGTGACCGTGAAATTTTGCAGCCGAGCTCGCCTCTGTCCCTCACTCCTCTCTGGTCGGCGCGTGTAGCAAGGTGGTGGCTGGAAATAAAAAAAATACAGCAAGAACCCGAGAGGATGAAGGAAAGGAAAGGAAGAAGAAGGAGGAAGAAGAAGAAGGAAGAAGAAGGGGCCCGTGGCCCTTTTTTTCCACGTGGGGGAAAAAGGAAAAAAAAAAAAGAAAAGAAATAAAAAGAAAATAAATAAAAAATAATTAAATAATATTAAAAATATTATTATTATATAAAATAACAATAATAAAATAATTTGGTATTAAGCATGGTTGACATGTGGCATCTCATCGTAGTGACACATGGTCACATTTATTAAGTCACACGTGGCACACTGTTACACGTTTAAAAATAATATTAAAATAATACAGTATTTGAAAAACTCTACAGGTTCATAACTTTCAAACCACATGTCCAAATCGGACGTGCCGCTAGTCTACGAACTCGTATCGACAAGTACTTCACAACCATGCATGAGTCAAAGCTCAACTTTGCATGAATAAAAAGTCAACTCCGGCATCCCTTGGACAGTTTGGACCTCAACTTGTTTTGCTCATAACTTTCAAACCATAGCTCCGTTTTCAACGTGCTACTAGTCTACGAATTTGTGCCAACGTGTACTTCGTAACGGTACCTCAGTCAACCTAGAATTCCATCCGAGTCAAAAGTCAACTTTTGACCCATTCGGTCAACAGTCAACGATCAAAGTCAACCTTCAACGGTCAACCTCAGTCAAAGTTGAAAATTTTCCATTGTACTTTGGGATGGGGTGTTACAAGGATAATATTATAATATTATTTTTGTGTGCCAATTTGACACATCTTGATGAGTTTTAATTTGATTTGGTTTTTTTATTATAATGTTATTTGTACAATTATTCAGTGTTTTATGCTAGTGGCTTATTTCTTAATGATATTTCATTTTCGACTTAATTTTGCAGCTCACTTCGTATATGTTAAATCCAAGTGGCCAAAACACTTAAAGACTACAAATTCCCAAAAGCTTTGGTGGTTGGTTGTGGCTATCATTCATCAAAACACTAGTTGCTAGCTATTTATTTATTTATTTATTTTTTTACACAGCATTCTATGGTAATTTCATGTGTGTCCCTTGAATACTTCTTGTGGCACTTTGGCCTTTGAATTTAAATCATTAATATTTGAATACTATCCTGCACTTTTAGTTGTTTGTCACAAAATAACTACATACAATGTATATTTTGCAGCTGAAAATTCTTTGCTAAATAACTGTTGTTTTAGCAGTTTAAGGAGGACAAGGTTCAGCTCCTCAGTCTACTCTGCTCTGTTTCCATTTATTATTGTTGCAAATTCCATAAGACTATATGCTTTGCTAGTCTTGGGAGCAATCCTTATTCACAAAACAAAATGTGTTAATAGTGCATAAAATATTAAAAGATTACCAACTCAAAATATTGGGTAATAGGTGCAAATGGCCCTTGAACTTTATCGAATATTGCATTTTGGTTTTGATTTTTTTTTTCTTGATGTTTAGCCCTTGCAACTTGTATATATGTTGCACTTAAGGAATTCTATTATTTTCTATCAATTCCCTAATGGAAAAATGCAATGCAAGGTGTCATGGTCCCAGTTTTTGGAATGAGCAAAAGTGGACCATACGGTGCTTACTAGTCCCTTGCAAGTAGTAAGCCAACTGTTGATATCTCTCGTAAGCAAATAACTCATATGATACTAGTATTATGCAAGCACCAAGCAAGTAATAAAGAAAATGACAATAATTGATAGTAAAAAGAAAGGATGAGCACACAAGGGAACAACAGGATTATTGGGTCTCAATGGAGAGAACAGCAGAGAGATTATAAGCACGAATTAAAAGTTCTCACCTATACTAGTGGTCTAGCCTAACATGTCGCCCAGCCACCCCCCTCTAGAAACATCAAAATATGAGATGAATAATAATGGCACTATTTCTTACAACACAAAAGATAAATCCAAGCAAATGACTATGGGCTTGATTAATGACCTTGGATAAGCTTTAACTTGGTGACTATAGCCAAAATATAAGGTACATATGACTCTCACATCCTCCTACTCAATCTATCGACGTACTCACTATGTTGTTTTTTTTCTCCTACCTGATCTCTTTGTCTCAAATCCTTTCCATTTGACGTAGTACTTTTGTATTGCATGTCAATGGACATATATGACTATGTAGGCTAGGATCTTCTTTGATTCCTTCACCATCTTCGATAACTTAATGTTGATGTCGGCTCTGGCTGGATTGTTGTGCGTTGAATTTTCATCATCTAGGTGGTATGGCTTGAGGTTGCTGACGTGAAATGTCGAGTGTACCTTATCCATTATGGAGTCACCCCTTTATACGAGGCTTTCCTTACTTTGGGATGATTGACATTGGCCCTTTATACTTTCTCATTAATTTGGGGTTTCTATTTCCCAACCAGCAAAATTGTTCTCGTGCTAACTTTACCATCATCATATCTCCAACATTGAATTCTAAATACTTTTACCCTTTATCTGCCTATTTTATAATCCGACTGGCCTCTTTCTCCAAGTAGACTTTAGCTATCTCTATATTACTCTTTCATTCTTTTGTGAAGTTGAAAGCCTTTGGGTTCTTACCCTAATATTCACTTACTATATGAGGTAACAAAGGCTTCTGACTATTAACTATTTCAAATGGGCATTTACTCATGGAAAAGTTGTTTTATACATTGAAGAACAATTAGGCTACATCGAGGAGTTATGACCAATTTTTCTAGTTGGCAATAACGAAGTGTTGCAAGTACTCCTTTAATGTGTCATTGTACTTTTCTATCTGTCTATCTATTTGTGGGTGATAATTGAAGGAAATATTAAGTTAGAAGCCGAGAAGTTTGAGCACTTTCGACCAGAATGACCTTATGAATTTGGCATCTCGATTGCTAACAATATGTTGGGGCACTCCCCAATACTTTACTACAAACTTGAAAAATGGACGAGCTATCTCCTCAGCTGTGCAACACTTTTAAGTTGGGATGAAAGTTACATATTTTGAGAATCTATCTAAAAACATGAAAATACTAAAAAGATCCCCAATCTTTGGAAGGTTTGTAATGATGTTAAATTACACACTTTTCCATTGATGGGTAGGGACAAGAAGTGGCTCTAACAATCCTGGTGGCTTTTATCTCTCTACTTTGTTTTTTTGACACATAAGGCAAGTTCAAGTGTAATCCATAACATCATTGTGCATTTATGGCCAATAGTACCCTTATTTAATCAATGTGCATTTTCTCTGCCATCTTGGTTGTCCTGCCTATAGGATATCATAGCACCACCGCAACAACATCTTCCTTATCTCCCCCAATGTTGGGGCAAATAAATTATCCCCCTTGTCCAAAAGTAGGCCATCTTCTCAGAATTGGCATGTTTTCTCTTCTTTAGACAACGTTATGATGTTCTACATTCACAAATCTCCCTTTAAATGCTGCCTTATAAGTTCTCGTATCAAAGTAGTTATAGTACTTGCCGACACATTAGCTAGTACCTTTAATGATGCAAGTTCCATCTTACAACTTAATGCATTAGTAGCCTTATTATTAGTCCTTGCCTTATGTTTGAAGTAGATGTCAAATTCCTTAGTAAATTCTTGTCAACAAGCATGCTTTGGAGTTAGTTTTGGTTATGTAAGGAAGTGATTGACAATCGAGTTGTCAGTTTTTACGATGAATATTAACCCCAATAAGTAGTGTCTCCATGTTCTCAAACGATCAATCACGGTAAGCATCTCTTTCCCTTAGGCAGTATAATTCCTTTCTTTCCCTAATAGCTTCCTACTTTTATAGGCAATGGGGTGGCCGTCTTAAAATAGGACTCCACTCAAAGTAAAATTTGATGTGTCAATTTTTACTTCGAATGGTTTTGTGACATCCAAAAGCACACGAATGGGGTTGCTAATGATAGCTTTCTTCAAATCATCAGATGCACCCTAACATTCATTGCTTCAGTCCCACAATACATCCTTCTTTAGCAATTCTTTTAGGGGAATTGCCTTCTTGGAGTATCTTTTGACAAATCGAAAATAGTAGTTTACTAATCTAAGAAAAGATCTAAGTTCTTTGACATTAGTGGGTGTCTTCCATTCTAGGATGACTCTCACCTTTTCCATATCCATGTGAAGCCTCACCTCTTCAATAATGTGCCCTATAAATTTGATTCGTTTCTTGGCAAAAACACATTTATCCCTTGTAACAAACAATTAATTTTCCCAAAGAATTTGAAATATTTGGCTCATGAGACTGGGAAATGTCACTAGTACATTAGTGTCAACCCAAATGGCACCACAAGAATTTGAAAGCCCCATATCGTGTAACACATGTAGTTTTCCTCATCCTCTTCAGTGGTTCTAACTTGATAATATCTCGCCCCCAAGTCTAGTTTGGTAAAGTATTTAGCACCATTAAGTTGGTTAAACAAGTCAGTAATTAAGGGGATCAAGTATTTGTTTCGTAGGGTGACCTTGCTTAATGCTTGGTAGTCCACACATAGGCATAGACTTCTGTCTTTCTTCAATTGAAATAGCATTGGCATGCCATATGGTGACTTTGAGGGTCTAAGGAACCTGACTTCCAAAAGTTTTTTCAGTTGCTTCCACAATGCCGCGAGCTCTAAAGGAGCCATTTAATATTGTGCTTTTACTGAAGGTTTCACTCTAGGCATCAATCTAATTTTCTAGTCGATGTCTCATTTAGGGGGTATGTTTCTTGATGAGTTAGCTGGTATTACATCATCAAAAGATTTCAAAGCTTCTATTACCACAAGAGAGGTTGGTATATTGCTCTCACATTCCTTTGCCACTATTAGTTCTACATAAGAAAGTTCTTTTCATCTCAACCTTTTTTTAAATTGGAGTGCCGACAAGAATTTGGAGTCCTCAGTTTCTTTTTTTGCGTTGGAACCATTCTAGTTCACTCTCTCATAATAGGCCATTGGAAGTAGGAATGGAGATTGTTTTCTTCTCTACTAGAAAATCCTTACCCAAAATGACATCAAAATCATAAATCAGAACCATAATCAAATCCACGTGGTCCTCCCAAGATCCAATTGATAGGCACGTATCTTGTAAACCCACCGTGGGTAAAGCTTTGCAATTAACAGCCTCCATTTGACTTGTATCTTTATGTAGGCTTAAGCTTAATCTCCTTGGTTCATTTTTCGAACAAAAGATATGGATGGCACCTATGTACACCATTACACTTTTTGTAGCCTTCCCATTAATCACCACATCCATGAACATAAGACCTTTCTCATCAGTTTTCTTAGTCTAACTGGTTTGCTTCTTAATGGCATTCAAAAATTTCAATGCCCCCACTTGAGCATTGTCTTCTCTCACACTTTTGCTAGATCATGTGAGAGAATAAAAGCTTATAAAGCATTGAGGGAAATTCTATGAGGACACTCGACAACTCTATGTGGACCACTATTTAAGAAGCTTGCCATGGGTCTAGGTTTGATCTTGAAAGCATTGAATGTCCAAGATGAAGCGTCTCTCAGATTCAAAGGTTTTTGATTATTGCCTCCCCCCTGTTTTATGAGATTGGTCGACTTAAAAAACCTAATGTTGTTGGTATTAGATAGGGGAGGGTGGGATCTCTTATTGCCGAGGCTTTTCGATGTGTAATTCATTAAACGTTCTACTACCCCTAGTGCTGAGGCTAGGTCCTGCACCCTTTGTTGTTGAAGTTCCATCCTGACTTAAGGTTTCATATCTTCCAAGAAGTAAAGTTTGTCATTTTTTGAAATATCTTGGATATCTAGCATGAGTGCGGAGAAAGCATTAACATAATCCCTTACATTGTCGGTTTGTCTAAACTCTCTCAAATGTTGACGAGCAATGTAGTCCATATTCTCAAGAAAGAATTGGTTTTTGAGTTCTTTATGCAATTGGTCCCATGTATCGATGGCATATATGTTGTTTTTAATGTCCTCATACTTGACTGCCACCACAATTTCAAATTGTTTGTTAGGTACAATGTGGCCATCGTCACCTTCATTTCCTCTGAATCTAACCTCACTGCTCGAAAGTCTTGTTCAATAAAGATTTCAAGCTCTTTTGCATCGACTGTGTCGCCATATACCTTGGGTTTGGGCACTTTTAAGTCGCCTATACTCCATTCCCATTGAAGCGACAAACTGGTTCTCCACTAATAGCATGGTGAAAGTGAGTCTGGTATTCATATACCCCAACTCGATCTTGAATGCCTCTATGGTAGCTCGAAAGTGTTCCATCAAATCATTCATAGTAGTCAGCAAGCTTGCTATTGCCTTTTTTGCAGCTCCATCTCTCTCGCCTCAATTCAACTCGAAGTGCCAACAACCTCCATGGGTTTTGTTTCCTTTCGATTGCTTTCACTTGAATCACCAAATCGTCAATCGTCTCCACCTTTTCAAAGATCCCATGCCAATCATGGCCTTTGATATGTGCCTCCATAGTCCCACTAAGCTCCCCGAGCTACTAATCAATGGCATCAAATTGCATTTCATTTGTTATCTTTGGCATCCATGTGATTCGACTTGCAACCGCGCTTTAATACCAATTGTCATTGTCCAACTCTTTAAAATAAGCAAAAGTGGGCTATGCGGTGCTTACTAGCCCTTTGCATGTAGTAAGTCAACCATTGATGTCCCTCACAAGCAAATAAGCCACACGATATTAGTATTATGCAAGCACCAAGTAAGTAATAAAGCAAATAATAATAGTAATCGATAGTAAAAAGAAAAGACAAGCACACAAGGCAACAATGGAACTGAATGAAATGCATTCGTTTTATTGGATCTCAATGGAGAGAATAGTAGAGAGGTTATAAGCACACATTAAAAGTTCTTACCTATGTTGACGGTCTAGCACAACACCTCGCCAACTAGCCACCATTCTTTTAAAGAATTTATTTAGCCATTTTTATCTTGGCAGAAAAAAAAAGCATTAAAATATGTGAGGAATCATAATGCAACTATATCTTACAACACAAAAGATAAATCCAAACAAATAACCATAGACTTGACTAATGACTCTGAATAAACTTTAGCTTGATGATTACAGTCATAATACAAAGTAGATGTGACTCTCACATAAAGCATATGAAGAGGGATAATGGTCATTATACTGTATAGACATTTTAAATGGTCAAAATATAGAATTGGTGGGTTAAACTAAGGGCAAATTTCATTTAGTCCCATTGGTTTAATTAAGGGCAAATTTCATGTAGTCTCATTTAGTTTTGCTATAAATATATTTAACCTAACATTTTTAGAAAATTATTAGTAATCTTTTTTTAATTTTCTAAATTTATCAAAATAGACTATTTGTTTTCAGTTTTCCCTAAATTAAGTTTTACAATTAAAAACCAAAAAAAAAAAAAATTAAACATAACTATTTTATGATTGAATTGTACTGTAAAAATACAATTATGAGCTTTAACTATTAAAATTAGCTATTAAAAACTAACAAATGAGATCTAAATGATAATTTTTCAAAAAATATAGAATTTAACTTAAATTAAAGCAAAATTAAAAAGGTCTAAAGGAATTTCGACGTTCATGTTAACAAAATAGGAAAAATTTAATTTAACCCCTTTCACTTTTATCTTAATATGATTAAAACTACTATTCATATTCAGAACTGATACATAAGTTTTTTTCAATTAATTTTTATAATTAAAATTTATAAATATAATTATAACAATACTCACAAAGCATTTGAATGAAATTTACTGTAACAAAATACAAGGAGTGAATAAGTTGTAAAACACGGTCATTGTCAATGAAATTTTAAAATTTCAGTTTTTAACAAGTTTGTATATCAAATTTTGAAGCCCATTTTGGCCTATAATGTCCAACCCATGCAAAGGTGGGTCCTTGAACTGATAATGTCATGGATCAACCATGTATTGTATTTGATAAAACGAATAGCTCTAATGGTAAAGCACTCCTATTTGTGTCTATGAATACAAAAATTCAAATCATGAAAAAGAAAAATTTTAGATAGTTTGTAAATTAGGTTAATTATTAAATAAAAAAATAAATAAAATCATGTATCGTACTTTTCAATAATAATTAATAATTAATAATAATAACAAGGCCAAATTACAATTCCCTCCATTAGGTTTGCCCTAATTACATGTTAGGGCCACCATATTCAGAATGTATCAGAAACCAACCCTACCGTTTTTGTACTTAAAAAGTCTAAAAGATAATAATAATAAAACCATGTTTTCCTTCCCCTCCCATTCTTCTTTCCTCACTGTGGATATCTTTTCTTTCTCCCCCCTCAAAGCCCTCTTTCTTTCCCACCCAAAACCACATGTGCAACCATAATATTTGCTCAAGCTTTTATTTATTGATTTCTTTTCTTTTCTTTTCTTTTATTTTTTTTTGAGAAACACCGGAGGGTTTTAATCTCTTTGGGGCCACCAATATTCTTTTGTTTTTGTTGTTTCCTTTCTTCCTTCGCCTCCCACACTTTGATCTATCTTCGAAAACAAAAACAAGCTTGAGAGAAGACACGTCTATGGCTACCCATTGGAGGTTTTTGGTTTGGGTTTTATTAGGTTTAGGAATTGGCAGTATTTCCTGTGTTTTTCACCTTTTATATATATAAGTTTGTAGTTTTCCTCTTGAACAGGTCGACTGATTGGAGTTTCATGGCTGTTTATTTGCAAAATATTTTAGATATGTAAAATATGGAGAGTTTTGAATTGAATTATGGTGATGAGGCGAGGTTGAGGTTGCCGAAATTAAAATTGCAATTGGAACTTTGTTCAAACTTCAGATCTGGACGCAATGATTTTTTCTTCCCAAAAAAAGTAGAAAAATCTCATTTACTTTGTATCTTCTGTAAATTTGATATTAAAAATATTGAATACAAAAACTGTTAGGTTAATAAGAAACAATTTTTCGCTCCAATTATAATAGTTTTATTAGATTAATAATTAATTTGTACTTTGATATTTATCCATTTGATTTAAAAACATTGCATGCTATTAATAAGCATATTGATAATGTTAATTGATAAGATTTCAACCGCATTTTATTATTGATGAAGTTAATTAAAATTAATTTTCAAAAAACAAAAAAAAGTTATGTAGGTGGCTAATAGCTTTTATTACATGTTGAGAGTTAATGAGAAATAAAAATAAAATAGAAATAATTTAGGAAAATAATGTAAAATTAAAATTTATTATTAACTTTTTTTATTTAAAAAAAATATTCCACGTGGTAAGTATTAATGTTATTATTATTATTTTTTTATTGAACATGACAAGTATTATTAAGTTCTTTATTAGCGAATCATACAAATAAGAGTAACAAACAGTTAATATGGAAGGTCAATAAATTATTTACCAAAAAAACAAAGTCAACAAATTTTAAAATATATATTATAAAATGTGATAAATTAGGAATAGTGATATCTTATAATTTTTTTTTAATTAATATATGCTTTCATTTTTTGGAATTGTTTCATAAAAAAATGAACAATCTAAGAGTGTATTCAATTTCAAATTTAAAAATTTTTGAAACCATTTAGAAGTTTAAAAGTATTTGATTTAAATTTTAAAAAAATATACACAAGTTCCATGATATTTAAGTCAAATTTTAATAGATTTTATAAAAATTTATTAAAATTTAGATGTATTCAATTAAGAGTTTATATAATTCTTTTAAAATCTAGTAGTATTCAACAAATCATTAATTTTAAAAAATATTAAAAACTGATAGATTTTAATGGATTTGAAATGATTTTAATAGTGAAATTGTGAAAAAAATTGTTAATATGAAATCCAACATTAATCCCAAAGATTTTGTTAGATTCTTATGAAATCTATGAAATTCTATATCAATCCATCAAATTTTTTAAATCTATAACTCATTTTAAATCCATTAAACTCTAATTGGATACACCTTTATAAGTATTTTAACAAAAAGTTACCTTTAAATAGGGCAAAATTGACATTTGAGTAGTCAAACCATGACATTTAACACCATTTGAGCATGAAGTGATAATTGTATGAAATGATGGTAGTTACATATAATTATACCAAAATTAAAGGGTTCATTAGAAATTTGCCCCACTAATAATAATAATAAGTATTTGTAAAATGTATATTTTGTTTTTGAAGATCATCAACTATGCAATTCAAGTTGATGGTTTTTACATTTACGTATTATTCTTTGAATTTTTAGTTCGAATTCAATTCTCCAGTAGCCATCCACCCAACCATACGGTTCTTAATTAAGACATACTAATGGAATTCTCCAGGTTACTCTTTCAAGTACAATTAATTTTTTAATTTTATTTTTATCGTTTACAATAATAACTTTTTTTTTTAATAACATTTATAGAAATGGCACACATTCCTGATAGTACAAATTGTTGTTTGGCAAATAATGTGTCAATATAATATTGAAAAGAAAATATTTATCAAATTTAATTACCAAATGATATGTATAAAAATATTATTTATTGAATTATTTATATAATTTAAATGGATAAATGCATTAAAAATAAATTAATTAAATATTATCACATTATTTGATAAATAAATTTGATGAATATTTAAAAATTTTAGTAATATTTAAAAATATATTTATATAAACCGAAAATGGAATAGATAAATTTAATTCAATGCTAACAACAAAAATATTGATAAATATTTTACCTCATAAATTGATAAATAAAATTTATAAACAGATATCAAAGTAATGAACAATGAGTTTTTTTTTTTTAAATAAAATTTTGCATATAATAATAAATAATAGAGATGGTACAAGACTATTTGATATATTTATTTAATTTTATTTTAATTCGTCTTGTTAGTATTTTTTTCTTTTTCTTTTTCAATTTTTTAAAAATATTTCAAGGATGATAGTATTAAAGTTTAATATTTATGTATACGTTATTTGCCTATTTGTTAATATTTGTTAATTTGTCTGATGTCATAAATGTTCAACAATACTTATGGTATGATAAAAATGAATAAATAAAAATAATAAAAAACTTGTGCTTATGGTATGGTTGTTCTACTAAAATAAATTATATTATTCACCAAAATAGTAAAATAAGTTATATGAAAAAAAAAATTAAATCATTAGAATTCCATAAAAATCTGTTAAAGCTTATAATATAAATCTCACAAACTCTATTAAATTCTATATAGGATTCTGATAAAATCCATATGAAGTCTATAGAATTCTAAAGAAATCCATGAATTCTATTAAACATAATAATTCTTTTAAAATTTATCAAACTCTTAATTGAATATATTCCCTAAAAGTTCCAAATTATATTTTTTATCTTATACTCCTAGTATTGTTGAGGTGGACAAAGTTGTATGTATTTTAAGGATGATGTTGGCATTGATATTAGTCAAAAGACCAAGGGAGTTTTGAGTTTTAGAAAAGAAGATTTATTCATTCTTATTATAATTGTTCATGTTCAAGATGTTGATTATCTGACTGTGAAGGAACCAATAGTTAGGAAGAACGTATTAATGAAGGACATGGTGTTAGTATACACATTGTTGATGATCATGTGCCTTATAAGAAGGTTACAAAAGGTTTATAGACCTATTATATAAATATATATATATATATATATGATGATTAGGTTACAAAATGTTCACAGAAATATTATATAAATATATATATATATATATATATACACGATGACTCTATAGTTTATTTGAAAGAATATGAATTTCATTTATAAGCAATGAATTGGATCAAATCACTTATTAAGACTCCATAAGCAGTTTACAATGTAACTCTTGGTCAAACAGAATGAATGATGAGATGACATCCATGGTATAGAGTAAGGTTTTTTTTTGGAATATGATTGAATTGCCATAAGGATGTATACTTATTGGTTTCATATGGATTTTTTTTTCTTCTTTTGTAGACCAAGTATGGGTCTAAAAAGCGAAAGGCATAGGACTTGACATATGCCTGAAGTGTTTATCCAAGGAAATTGATTATTTATTTTTGCCAATGGAATATTTTGCGATCCTTGCAGCGATTATGTGATTTATTTTAATTTGGATTTACATTAGATAAATGTTAGAACAGGTTTTCTAAATGGACATTTGTATGAGAGCATTTATAAGGTTCAACCAGTTGGCGTCCAAAATGTAAGAAATGAACATTTGATTTGTATGTTCAATAAGCTATTTTATGGATTGAGTAATTCTCAAGATGGTGACATTTCATGTTTGATGATGATGTGGTCACAAAAATCATTTATTTCTAAAGAATATGGTAAATTTGTGCATACATTGAGGGTCACTAAGAGCAACTTGATATTCATGATTTGTATGTGATGACATGCTATTTGCATCCAATAATTCTGACTGTGATCAGTGGCGGCAGTTTTATATTTACGTTTTGATATGCTGATGACATGTAATTTATATCCAATAATTCTAACCTATTGGTAAAGAGCAAAAATGAATGTTATTGATCCATTTTGGTATGTATGACCTTAGAAGGCCAATGTATTTTGGAGACAACGTTTTATTTAAAGATATGGCCATGGTGTCTCAAAGAACCTATGTTGGTAAAATTTTGAAAAGGTTATGCACAATAATTCTCCTAATAAGGCTTCAGTAGTGACAAGTGAGAAACTATCTAAGGATTGGTGCCCCTAGAATGAAATTGAGAAGAGATCAAATGGGTCTTCTATTATTCATTTGTTGTATAGAGTTTGATATATCATATATACTTAAATTTGCACACAATTTGATAGTGCTTAGTTGTTGGTATGCTTTAGAGATACTTGAATGATCCCAGATATACGTATGTTGGGAAGAGCTAAAAAGGTTCAAAGGTACTTTGAAGGTACATAGAACTACATTTTGAGGTATTGGCAAACCCACTCGACGTAATTGGATATTATGTTTCTGATTATGTTGGCTGTGTTGATAATTTTTAAATCCATTAGTGGATATGTTTGTTTCATGACATGGGGAGCTGTGTCTTAGAAAGTTTTCAAGCATACTATTATAGGGTCCATGGTTGTAGAGGCAAAGTATATATTGTTTGTTTTGAGGTAACTGTCGTTGACTATGGAGTTTTGTATATGTTTTAGGAGTTGTTAACACCATTGAGGCCAATAAAGATGTACTGTGATAATTTCATAGTGATGACTTTCTCCAAATTGTTAAGAGTACATTTGGGCAAAAACACATCATTGTGTAATTATATAAAATGAAGGAGAAAGTAATAAAGAGAAAAAAGCCTTTTTTTTTTTTTTGTTGAGTACACACCTAGTTACAACATGTAGGCAAATTCACTAACCAAGTGCTTATTTGCAGTTATTTTTTTAGGAGTATACCTCAAATCGGAGTGCTAAGCAGTTGAGATTGCATTGGGGTAGTGAGAATATCATAATCTACATTGTTTAACATGATGTTGACTTGTATTGCCTTGTTGAGCAATATATGTATGGAAGTGGATCATGATTATGTATAAGATGTGTGCACACATGTTATTTATTGGCTTCTGGATACAAAATTGTTTGAGACATTTGGTATTTGTATATGTGTATGGTTGATCCACTAGGATTGATGAAAATCTTTGTCACTTAGACTGTGCATATGGTTGTACCTCTTAGTATGCTATATGCATGGTTGAAATGATGATGATTATTGTTTGAGATTTATTGCTTCTAAATCTCAAGACCTAGGTTATGTATACTGTTGTACCTTATCAGTACACTATATGCTTAACTGAGTTGGTCATATTTTGATGTGAGAGATTCTCTGGTAAGTGAGTATTTGTTTATGTTTTTTATTATGCCATACAAGTGGAAGAATGCTAAAAATAATTATGTGGACTAGGCATAATCAGGTTAAATCACTTACTGGGCTTTGATGTTCCAATAATGGAATTTTATACTTTTATTTAACTAACATGGCAATGAAGCCTATTGGGATCACACTCTCTTTATTCTTTGGTTGGCCTATCTGACTAAAGGGACCTTATATCTTTCTCATGGCTTAATTATAAATCTTAACAGGTTTATGGACCCATCTCTATTTTATAAATATATTATTTATTATTATTTTAGCGTGTGTTATAAAAGAGATATGGTTATTGTTTTAGAGTTGTTGTACTATTATTATTGTTTTGACCTATGAGAAAGAGACGAGGTTGAGAGAAATATCTCTATGGCGGCCTCTTGCATACTCGCTGTTTGTTTATTATTTTGCAGGTCACATAACATGTAGAGATCCATAACAAAAAGTATGGAGCAAACTAATAGGTATATTCCAAATCCTACTATTATATGCTATTGAGTGATATGAGTTTTAGAGGGATAATAAATTGATCCTCTGCATTTATATATGTTTATCTCATAATAGATTTATAAAAGTCTATGTAGAGTCTCATTCACGGGTCTACGTTCATCATGTGGTACTTGAACATAGTCATGAGCTAGGTCTAGAAAAGGTGCATTGAAGTATATGCAAGAAAAGTGGGAGTTGTTGAGTGCATATAGGACGTGAAGGGAAAGATCAGATAGGATCTATGATACATTAAGCTCTCACATCCAACTGATAGAAAAGTGCTAGGGCATGAAAATCCAATATCAGGTGTGAATTTCGTTTTTATGACTGATAGGGTTGCTTTATGATGCTAGCAGACACAATTGAGATAGCCAGTTAGTTTGAATTAAATTTGAAACTTCTAAAGTGTCCTTTTCTGGTTTTTTTTCCTATGGGCTTGTGATAAGGACATATTCTGCAAGAGAAAAAGGCTCTTCTTTGGAAAATTAAGCAATAGGGATGGTCATTTTCTATTCCATGATGTTGGCTATTCGTCAGGTGAAAATTTGTTCCCTCATCTTGGAAAAAATTAATTGTTAATTTGTAAGGGAAAAATCCGACTTGTTTTATTGGTGGGATGATTTTACAAGGTGTTGTAGTTCTACCATTCTAATTGCAGAAATCTTTTTCCAGAATAGTAATCCATAGGCTGGGCACTGCATTTGTATTCTGCATGCTTATATACATTTTAGTACCTGTAACCGATACCAGCTATATGATACTCATATGACAATCGTCCCTTAAATGTTAATAAGATATCTAATATATATGAAGATAGACTCTTATATTAAGTGTCTATAGAAGATGAACTTCTGGAGAAGTCATTGACCAGTGTTCTTTACAGTAGTTAGCCAAGCACTATCAACATAATTCTAAATCTAAATGGATGGACTAAGGACTATCGAAGAACTTAGGATACAAATCTGAAGTTGAGACCTTTGTGTTTACACCTAGATGTGCATGTTGCCACTCATGATTATGTGCATATGCATGGCAATTTGTAGGTTTTAACATCAGTTAGCATTTTGCTTTTCGACATGCTTATATACCTAAGGAAATTTATTTGTTGTTTACTTGATGTAAATGCATTTTTTAAGGTTAAATGCAAACCGATTATGATTTTGAGTGGTTATCATTTTCTGTATACTTTTCTTTTATGAATTATATACAATTTATTTCTAACTCTTATTATTTTTATCTATTTGGCAAGTAGTTGGTTCACTCTTTTGATTTCTCTGAGGGAAATACTTAAAAAATGTGTAAATGACATTCATATGATCTTCAGTAATAACAAATGTAGTCTAAGATGCTTTGAATTCTGCCATGTTGGACTTGTGAAATCTGGAATGGTGATTAGGCTAGGAACTGGAAGGACCTTATCTCTCATTGTAGAGGAGCTTAGAAAACTAATTAGAGAAGGTAAGGTGTGAGTCCCCTAATGATCTTCATAGCTTTTTCTTGTCTTTATGCTATATACAATTGACCTTGCAAGGGCATAATCTAGAGGTTCAAACTAAGGAAAATTCTTAGAGGTTAAAATAATTTTTTTTTTTTTCTTAAGGTGTACACCTTTGCTTGGATGTTCACCTCCAAATATGATATTCATATGTGGTCTGCTGATTGTTCTGTGTGTAAGGGGTTTTGAAAGTCAATTGCACATTTTGATTAAACTTGTGAAGCAAAGTATTTAGCCCCTTGACAGAAACAAAAAAACTAATGAATTAACAGCATAAACTCCTCTTTATGGAGGGAGTTTTCTTTTCCCCCTTTTTGTGAGGGGGGTGGTCAGTGCACCATATTTTTGAAAGATAATTGTATGCAATTCGCAAGTATTGCAAATGGTATGTTAATAAATCATAACTATTTTTGAAGATAGGATATTGCTTGCTTTCATAAATGATATTTTTATAGTTAAAAGAATGTGTATGTTTGAACATGAATATCAGTATCCTGAACTAATATTTTCTTGCACCCGAAGCTTTCTCAACCTCAAGATCTTAGTGCAGCTGACTAGTTTGTTCAATTGTGCCTACAAAGTAATCTCAAAAGTCCTTGGTGAATCAATTGAAGGATCACCTTGGCAAAATTGTATTAGATAATCAAGATGCTTTTGTAGGTGGTAGACAGATCTAGGATAATACTTTTGTGGCTCAAGAGATGTTTCACTTTTCTCAAAAGAAGGAGATGGATAAGCTCGGTTATATGGCCTTTAAAACAGGCATGTCAAAGGCCTATGACAAGTGGAATGGGACTTTTTTGGAACTCCTTATGGTTCGCATGGGTTTCAATTCCTACTGGGTGCAATTGGTGATGCAATGCATGAAGACAGTTTCTTGCAAGTCAATAGGCAACCTCATACTCATTTTCTTTCGGAAAGAGGCCTGAGGTAAGTGGATTCCCTATCCCCTTATTTGTTCATTTTAATTGCCAAATCGCTGTCAATGGTTTTGAGTAAGCAAGCGAGCAATGGTTCTTTGTGTCACATTAAGCTGTTTGTTCCCTTCTATTTCCCATTTGTTTTTCGCTGATAATAGCTTATTTTTCTTTCTAGCTACAAAATCTAATTGTGTTGATCTCAAAACTTGTTTGGATGCCTACTGTTGTGCATCAGACAATGCATTAAATACCAAAATGAAGTGCCTTCTTTAGTTCTAATTCTCAAGAGCATGTTAAGGATGACATTTGCAATATCTTGGGAGTTTCAATGTCAGGTTCAGACAAATACTTGGGTCTTCCATCCTATTGAGGTCATTCAAAATGAAGACTTTTGATAAGTTTGGTAGAAAGAGTGGAAAATAAACTAGATGGCTGGAAATCGAGACTTTTCTCTAGTGCAGGAAACTAGGTGTTGATTAAGGCGGTCTTTCAGTCTATCCCGACATATACAGTATCGGTAATTAAGTTACCATAAAGGATTTGGAAGGATCTTTCCACGGCAACTTGTCATTTTGGTGGAGTAAATGTGATGGGAACTACTGGGTGCACTGGACAAGCAGAGAAGAGTTGGTTAGATCAAAGGCAAAAAGGTGATTGGGCTTTAGGGATCTGAGCTTGTTTAACTTGGCTCTACTGGCTAAGCAAGCCTGGTTCTTTCAGAAGAATCTACACTCACTTGGGTGAGGTTCTTTTTGGAATTTACTTATTTAACTCCTCTTTTTTCGCAGCTGGGATCTTCTGCCTCTATTTCTTGAAAGAGTCTTCTTCATGGACGGGATATGTTCATGAGGCATGCCAAATGGAAAGTGCGCAATGGTAAACTAATTGACCTCTGGAATGACAAATGGCAACCAAGTCTATTAATTGGAAATATTTTAAGAATCAATCAATTTCAAAGCTTTTTGACTTAATGATAAAGGACCAAGGAAAGTGGAATCTCACAAGGCTAAATGAGTTATTTCCAAGCTAGGTGGTACACGATTCCAAGTACGAACCAAGATGATGAACTCATGTGGCCTTTCTCATCCAACGGCTCTCATACCACCGCTTATTAGATGATGGCATGGGATCTCTCATAATGAGGGCTTCCTCTTCCAACTAACCTAGTTCCTCACTGTGGAAAAGATGTGGAGCCTTGAGGTGGCTCCAAAAGTTCTGCATTTTATGCGGAAGGTTATGCACAACTTGATTCCAACAAAAGCAAACTTGTTTCGGAGGCATGTTGGCAGGACTTCCTATGTTTGATTTGCAAATCTGAATGGGAAACCATGGGCCATTTGTTTTTGAGATGCATTTGGACCAAATTGGTTTGGTTTGGTTTGAGTTGGAGTTTGGATTTTGAGTCAATCCCAATTACTAGAACCAATTTTTGCAATGGTGTAATGATATTTTCCAACAGTTATTGGAAGTTAAGAATAGTGATCCTAACCAAGTTGGATATTTATGCTATCTTTATTGGTACATTTGGAAGTCTCGAAATAAATATGTGCATGGGGTGTGGAAGTAAAACCAATTAAAACTTTGAAGTTTGCGTCTGTTAGTGTATCTCGAATTTGTGGGGCTCAGGTTCATCAAGAACAAATGGGCCCTCTCCCTAAAGAGGCTGACTCAGCAAGGGTCAACCCCATATGAAATGGGAGGCGCCTTCTTATGGTCTTATCAAAATAAACAATGATGGTGCTTTTAAAAGGGGTAACTGGATTTTTGTCTAAAGATTGGAAGGTCATCCGACAGCTGGATAGCTGGACATTACGTAATTCTTAAAGGAAACAATCCTCTTACTATAGAAGATCAATCAGTTTACCATGCCCTTCTAACAGCTCAAGGAATGGGTTTTATTAACACTATCATGGAGATAGATTATGCTATTCTTCATAAAGCTATGAAGTCAAATTCATCTAAATGTGCATCGCATATGAAAACCATGATCTAAGATATCATCAAGAATTGTGAAAATTTCTCTAACATTAGTTTCAGTTAAGTTTCTAGAGTGTGTAATAAAAGTGCATATTGGATTGCAAAAAGTGCCCTAAAGGGGAATTTGCCTCCCAATTGAATTCCTTCAAACCCACCCGCACTAGTTTCTCTTTTGTTTTCCGATTCCCTGAGTTAATAAAAGTTTTTTTTGTTAATAAAAAAATTATAATATACTATTCTTAATGGATTTCAAAGTGGTAATGATCTATTGACATATTGAATTTTCAAAATGTAACACTCCGTCCCAAACTACATGGAATTCTTGCAGGTTGACCGAGGTTGACCGTTGACCGAGTGGGTCAAAAAGTTGACTTTTTGTTCCAGGGAAAATTTCTAGTTGACCGTCATATCGTAGCGAAGTACATGATGCCCCGAGTTCTTAGACTAGTAGCACGTTGAAAACGGAGCTACAGTTTGAAAGTTATGGGCAAAATAAGTCGAGAGCCAAACTGTCCAAAGGTGCCAGGAGTTGACTTTTTATGGTTGTAGAATTTTATTTTGACTTTTGTATGGTTGTAAAATACTCGTTGATACGAGTTCATAGACTAGCGGCACGCTTAAATTGGACATCAGGTTAAAAAGTAATGGATATGCGAAATTTTTCGAATACCGTAATATTTTAATATATTTGGCTTGAGTGAACAGTGTGTGCCACATGTCGTAATTTCAGCTAATCCCATGAGTAAACAGTGTCACCCATGGGTGGCTTTTATTCAGACAAAAATGCAGGAGCCGGTGGAAGGAGAGAGAAAGAGGGGAGGAGAGAGAGAGAGAGACCTAGAGAGAGAAACTGACTGGCCACCGCCACTTAGCCATTTTTCGGCCACCCTTTCCTCACACGCGCCACCCCACCTTGAAGACCACCTAAAAACCAGCAGGCCAGCCAAAAACCACGGTCAACCGACCGTCGATGCGCCGGGATCGAGGCTTTTTCTGGCGACGGTGCCGATTTCTTCAAACCCCGATTTCTCCCTATTCTGGCCACCGTTTGCCTCACCGCCAGTCCCATTGAGTTACCCATCATCAGATCTACCTTTCCCCCCAAAATCATGGCCAGTGCCCATCGGACGCACCCCGGCGGTGTTGGTTCCGGTGACCACAGTGGGTCGCCGGGAAAATTGACTTTCCGGTGAGTTTCCGACTGCACCACCCCTCTTTTCCCACTAATTCCGATCCTCTGAACTCAAATCCGGTGTCCCCTTTCCTTAAATCTCAACGGATTGTGAGAATCGAGGGTCTAAAATCCGTGAGCTTTCCGGCGAGATTCCGGTCACCTTGGGTCCGATCTCCGGGGAGTAAGACCAGATTCGTAATCGTCGTCACTCAAGCTTCGATTCGGTATATTACTCATCAATTTTGGTTGTCATTTGTGTTCGCTTCCCGGGTACCCATTTGGGAGTTACCCGATTAAAATATTAAAATAATTAGTTTTGTGTATTGTGAATATTTTAGGTGCACGTGTGGGTAGTGGAGTTAATCCTAGGAGGATTTCGATTGATACACGTGCTTGAGGTGAATGATCCACCTTTAAAACTATTTTGGGGTGATTAATTATATTTATTTTGTGTTAATTTGATATCTAGAATTATGCTCATGTGGTGGAATTTAAATATAATTGTGAAAAAAAATATATTATTATATATATATATATACCCATTGATGCTAAATGAAAGTTTGGATTATTAAGAAATTCTCGATTATTATTATTGTGATTTAATTGTATTTATTACGTATGAGCAATGTGTTTTCATTAATTAATTGTATTTGGATTTTAATATTATTTTTGGGCATGATTTGATATTTAAATATTTCAAGGAAAATATTGGTTTAAGTTGGTGGTTTCAAATTTTATAATTATGCCCATGGAACATTATTGGATTGATTTTATGATTTGGGGAAAATTTATTTGTATATTGTTATTGGTGGATTTATGTTGGAAATGTTAAAGAAAAATGTGGGAGGTTGAGTTCGAAAAATGGTATAATTTCCACGGTGAATTTTGAAAAAAATTATGTATTATTTTTTATAATAAAATTTAGTTATTTGTTTTAGACGCACTCATACAGTACTGGTGTTCTGTACTGTATATGTAGATGAGCGCGTAAGTTATAATGTCTCCCATGAGTTGCCATTGGACCGTGGGTAGACAAGTTTTATATAGTGCACATAAGCCGCTCCCCTCCATGGCCGGGATGACGGTTTAAGCAGCGGCACTGTCAGTACGCCGAAGCGACTGTATGCAAGTTTCTCTCTTTAACCTTCCGCCGAACGATGCTCGGGACGCTGGGTATCGTAGGGCATCACTGGCATATAGTGTGGTGCGTCAAGTATTAATTTTCAGACAGAAATTTCAAATCCTAAAGGTTTTAAAATCATATTTAAATTAAATGTATTTAATTTGTTTTATTATCTAATTATAATCATTTAAATTATATTTTTCACATTGTTTAATTTAGTTTATTAAATCAAATTTTATGAACTATATATTGAATTTTTTTTTTCCTGTATGTTACATTTCTTTTATGCAAGTATTCTAAATTTATTTTATTATATTTCATTACTTTTTATTTGTATTTGGATTATTTAAATTTTTATTAAATTAATGATTCCTTGATTTTTGGAGCATTAAATATTGGGTTTTGCAAAATGTTTTAAAAGGAAAACCTTTCCAATGGAGTGAATAGTGAGGATTTTGAGAGAAATATTATTTTCAAATAATTATTATTTAATTACTTATTTATTCCTAATTAATCAAATGTGCCATAATAATTGTTGTTTTATAATTGTACAGTAGATAAGGTCATTCACTGAGATGATTAGCATCTCATATTTTTTAAATTCCGTTCCCCTAGGTACAAGGATTGATAGACGTTCTTCCGAAGCGAACCTAATCTCCGTCGCTGTCGTAATTCGAGAAGTTATCTTTGTTTTCATTTATTTCAATTGTAATATTTCTTCCATTCTTGTTGTATAATTTCTATACTTAATAGTACTTTATGAAGTTCTGTATACTTCTTAGACGTTTATGTATTAATTATGCACTAATTTCTTATTATTCATTTGGAGTGCTGCAAATATATGGAATTAAATTGTAGTAATGTGGGAGGAATAAGGGGATGTATATAGAAGTGTATTTTCAATGCAGAAAATTTGTGGTAAGTCCAATCCTTAGGGGAGGTTCTGCCGGATTTTCCATTGGAAGGTCCGGTAGGGTCTCCCTGGGATCAGGGCTTGTCTAGGATTCCGGTGAGAAATTTTGGATGAGTCCTGACACAAAAGATAATTTATTATCAACCCAACGTGTTATAACTTATTGCTAGATTTGAAATTCATTACAACTAGAGAATGAAAAATTTAGCCAAATAATATTTGAACACTTAGAGGTGTATTTATTGTATTTTTACCAATGGACCAAATCTATTAACATTAACTTATTAATAAAGAAAAGCTTTTTTTTTTACAACTTAAAAAAAAAAATTATACGATATCGTTTTTTACACACTATAATTTAAATATATAAAAAAATATAAAATAATTTTATACCATATTTTTAATATTTAAAATACTCATAATTCATAAAGTATTAACCAAGCAAAAAAAATATATATTTTTTTTTCACAAATTGCTTACAAATCAAACACCACTCTATAAAAACTCTTCACAATGCTTTTATAGGAAATTTATAGACATAAAAATTTTACAAAATTTTTCTTTCCGGTTAGAATATTTTTGGACAATAAAAATATGTATTCATTCGAATATTTGGTTTCAAAATTATAAACATCTCTAAAGATATTTTGCAGTATATTTTTGAACATATTTATGATATTCAGTGATATATTTATGAACATATTTGAAATATTCCTATCGGAAGATATTCAATCACATATTTTTGAATGCTTTTAAAGTATTCAGTCGTATATTTGTAAATACATCTGAAGTATTAATATATAAAATATCCGATTGCATACGTCTAAATGTATTTTAATATTCAATCACATATATTTCTGAATACGTTTAAAATGTTAAATTATATAATTTTAAACACAAATAAAATTTCGAATAGAACAAATATAAATTTATAATGAAAATTTTATTTAACAGTACAATTAAAATTTGTCATTAATAAATTACTTTTTAAAAATAATCAAATTAATAATTATCACTAATGATAATCCTCAAATTTTAAATTAAAATTAGATGATGAAATTCCTTTTTGGGGCCATTTATGAAAGAACTTAATTGTTAGATTCAAAACGGAAGACTAGTAGGCTACCATGGGACCTGACCCATGTGCTCGTAGGCATTAAAATAAATAAATAAATAAATAAAAGTTAAAAAGTATAATAATTACAATTTCTGGAGTATCGAAGGCTTTATCCTATTCCTGGTTATGTTTTTATTTTATTTTATTTTATTTTTCTCTCGTTAGCTCTCAGTATCAAATATTTCTTTCGGCCCCCATAAAATTATTAATAAATTTTAAAGGAGCACAGCCATCCATGCCACCGGGTCAAAATTTGGTAGCAGGATTGGAATGACCAACATCTAAAATTTGTCTCTTTTTGTATGACCTGGTAAACACGATTAATTACTTTTACTGAAAATTAATAAAACTAAACAAGTAGATTATTGGTGCAGAATTTTTTATTATTATGTTTTTGGGTCAACACTGCATTGCAAAGTGTGGAAACATTTTCGCATGAATAAATTATTGAGAGACCAGTGGAAGAAACTCCGTCCATCCACTGCAACTCAAAATTTTCACCTTCGCAAATCCATAAATATCGGGGAAAAAAAAAAAAAGAAAAAAAAAAAAAAGGAGCCATGGCAGAACTAGAAACCTTTAGTATTGCAGACAGGATAGTTGGGAAGTTAGCTTCTGTAGCAGTGCGAGAGCTTGCAATCTTCTCAGGCATGGAGGACCAGATTTCAGAATTAGTAGGTACCATTTCAACAATCAAAGATGTACTTCTTGATGCTGAGGAGCAACAGGTTGATAATCATCAAATCAAAAGCTGGCTTGAGAGGGTTGAAGATGTAGTTTATGATGCTGATGACTTTGTGGACTACTTCTCCACCGAAGCTATGGCCAAGCTCCTCCAGGTACGCACTTTCTTCTCATGGCCAAGCCAACTTGTGCTTCGTCACAAAATGGGTCGTAGAATAAAACAGATTAATGGAAAACTACATGCCATTGATTCGGATAGGAATAGAATGGATTTGGATTTGGGGGTGTTTTATGAGGAACCTTTGGTTGTCACTAAAAGTAGTTACAGGGCTCACGCTTTTGTAAGTCAAGGAGAAGTATTTGGAAGGGAACGTGATAGGGAGGCCATCTTGAAACTTTTGTTGGATCCCAAAGTTGAAGAAGAAGAGAATGTGTGTGCTGTAGCCATAGTGGGTTTAGCAGGAGTAGGAAAAACCACACTTGCTCAATTTGTGTATAATGATGACAAGGTTCGAAGACATTTTGATTTAAGAATGTGGGTCAGTGTTTCGCAAGATTTTGATGTCGGATTACTTGTTGAAAAAATCATTAAATCTGCATATGATGTGAATACAGAAAATCTAGAGATGGATCAATTGCAGAAGGAGCTTCGAAAAATAATAAATGGAAAACGATACCTTCTTGTACTCGATGCCGTTTGGAATGTGGATGGTGAATCATGGCTAAACTTGAAAAGGTTGTTGTCAGATGGAGCACAAGGGGGTAGAATAATAATAACAACTCGTTATTTAGCTGCTGCAACAGTTGCAAGTAAAATGGAGCCTTATTTTTTACAGATGCTAGATGAAGATGCTTCATGGGCTCTGTTTGAAGAAGTTGCTTTCAAGAAAGGACAAGGGCCAAAAACCCCCAACATTGTGGCAATTGGAAAGGATATTGTGAATAAGTGTGGAGGAAATCCTCTTACAATTAGGACAATAGGAAGTATGTTGTACTTTAAGGATTCGGAAAGAGAATGGTACTCCTTCTCGAAGATGGAATTTACAAGAGTACCACAACAAGAGAATGGTATTATTCAAACACTTAAACTTAGCTTCGATTCTCTTCCTTCACATTTGAAACATTGTTTTGCCTATTGTCGTATATTTCCTAAAGAGTGTGAAATTGATGTGCAAACCTTGATAAATCTTTGGATGGCACAAGGATTTATTTATTCATCAGAACCTAGGCGGTGTATGGAAGATATAGGCTATGGGTATTTTAAACAATTAACTTGGAGGTCATTTTTTCAAGATATTCAAAGAGATAAGCATGGCATAATCACAAAGTGCAAAATGCATGGTCTCATTCATGATCTTGCAATCTTGGTAGCTGGAAAGAGGTGCAGCATGTTGTCATTAAATAAAGATAATATTGATACAAAAGCTCACCACTTGTCATTTAATTTTCATTTGGATTCACACTGGCAGATTCCAACTTCATTGGTTCAAGCAAAAAGGACTAGAACAATTCTCTTATCAAATCAATCACAGCAGTGGGAAACAGAAGGGAGATCAAGTAAATCAATCTGTGGTAACATGGTTTTAGGTTGTAAGACATTACGTGTGTTGGACCTGCATAATTCAGGGATTAATATAGTGCCACCTTCTATTGGAAAGTTGAAGTATTTGAGATATCTTGATCTTTCTCGTAATATAAATATCAAAACACTGCCCAGTTCTATTACTAAGTTGTACCATTTGCAGACTCTGAAACTCAATTGTTGTCAGAGACTTAAAGAATTGCCAAGAGATATTAAGAAGCTAATCAACCTCAGAAATCTGGAGATTGATGGGTGTTACGGTCTTACTCATATGCCATGTGGATTGGGCCAATTGACTGATCTGAGGACATTATCTGAATTTTTATTAAGCAAGAGGAAAGATCTTGACTCGAGGCATAAAGGTGGACTGGATGAACTGAAGAATCTAAACAACTTAAGAGGAGAGTTGAGGATTAAGAATTTAAGACATGGGGCAGACTATGAGGTTGCAAACTTGGAGAAAAAACGGCTTAAGTCCTTAATACTAATTTGGGATAATGATGGAGAGGCAATGAAGGCCGTTGCCAATGGCTATGTTCAATGTTCAAAGCAGGAAGGGAAAGTTGATTCTTATTTAATGTCATTAAATGGCCTTAAGCCACATATAAGTCTTAAAGAATTATCTTTATCTGCTTATGGGGGTATCCAGTTTCCAGATTGGTTTTCTTCGCTTACAAATCTTGTTAGACTTTCGTTATGGGGATGTAAGAAATGTCAATATATACCACCACTGCATCAGTTTTCTTCTCTTCAAGTATTGACATTGGGTGAGCTGACTAATCTGGAATATGTTTCAGAATATGAAAATAACCTGTTGTCATCGACAGAAACATTGCCATCCCTAAGGGAGCTTCGGCTCACAGGTTTGCCTAACCTGAGGGGATGGTGGAGATTTGAAAAAAAGGAAGGTGTAGATGATATTTCTTCTTCCACAAAAGCAACAATTCTGTCGACAGCAGAGAGTTATCAGCCTATATTTCCTTGTCTTTCAAAGTTGAGTATTGAGAACTGCCCCGAGCTGGATTCTATGCCGCACTACCCATATTTAGACGAGGTGCTTCAGCTGAATAACAGTAGTGTGAAGCCTTTGCAGCAAACTATGGCCATGAGCATGGCAGGACAGCAGATCCCAACAACAACAGATGAAGCTTCATCCTCGACGATTTCTCATGCTTCAGTGCCAAGTACTTCCACTTTCTTTCCTCTCTCTAAACTGAGGAATCTGTGTCTTGTTGACATAATGGAACTTGACATTTCCAATGGTGATGTAATTATATGGGAAGCTTTTGAAAGCCTCAAGTTTTTGACATTTGATCATCTTCCACAACTAGAGACTCTCCCTGAAGGGCTTCAAGAAGTTAACAGCCTGCAAGAACTCCATATACGGCGCTGTAATAATTTGAAGGCCATTCCTGATTGGATCATAAAGCTCAAGTCACTTAAGAAACTTGCTATTCGGCTATTGCCCAATCTGACATCATTGCCTGTAGAATTATATGGCCACACCTCTTCACAAAAGTTGGAGATTGAGGATTGTCCTAAGATTGCTCAAAAGGCTAATCATGTCCAGGTATATATATATATATATATATATATATGTACATAACTTGTCGATTTATCAATATCTGGTGTTTTTCCATTATTAATGTTTTAATGAGTTCTCAGCTTTTCAAATTTTCATGCTTGCAGGATCTAATCATGAAATTTTTAACAACTTCCGAACCTCTAAGGATTATGCAATAGTAAGTACAATGCAGGGTCCTTAATGACATGAAGCTTTTTTGCGTCCTTAATGACATGAAGCTATTTTGTTGTTCATTGATGATTGCATAAATAACTTCTAAATTTAACTTTGTATTTTTCTGTTTCGTGCCATATATTTAGATCATTGCGTGAAGAAGTGCCAAGTTCAAGGCAAACAGATGGTGGTTGGGCATGCTTATATCTGATTTCTGTATATATATATATATATATAGTTTTTTTTTTTTTTTTTTTTTTTTTTTTTCCCTTCCCTTCTTCCGTTGGGTCTCTAAAAGATCATCCTTTGGCGCGGTGCGTGACAGCTTTGTACGTTTAGGTAATGCCACTACAAAAACTGGGCCTTTATTTATTTATTTATTTAAGGTCATGAAACTTTTTCGTTTTCCTTTTTTCCTTTTCTCTTTTCATATAAATATATATATATATATATTGGGGGTTGGAGATTTGAAATTAAAATTAGGCTTTTTTTAGATGAGAAAGAGTGGACTTTGCTACTGTAGGCTCGGCTAGAGACTTGGTCATGACACCATAATCATAATTATGTTAGTACATATATACTTGCGTTTGGTGAAAAAATTATTAAATTTTATATTAGCTTTTGTCTACTGAACATTTGCCAAATTAATATACATTTTTGGACATAATTAACTGAAGTGTGGAAGATTCGAAATCATTCATTGTTGGAGGAAACAATGACCACATAATATTTGACTTCTAAAAGTTTGATTAACAAATTAGAGTATCTTACGATCTTTGTAATACAGAGATAGAACGGCTTGCAATTTATGGAAAATGAATGTTTACTTGAAGGGCTTACACTTTACCATGAAATGAATGTTTGTTTGATGGACACTCATTCAAAAATCGATTTTTTATGATTTTGATTAATTTTTAATTGATTAATAATGTACATATTATTTTTTTCTAAAAAAAAAAAAGAATAACTATTGATGTGTATTTGTCAAATAAACTAGTTCAAGTGGTATATCCTTTGCATCTATATTCATGAAATTCCATTGGAAATGCTCTCAATAATTCAATCAGATCCGGCAAAGCTCTTTTTTTTTTTTTTTTTTTTTTTCCTCCTAAAATGTTAGATTAGAAATCTGCAATCTTCCATTATATTTATAAAAAAATAAAAAAAAGGCCTTTCATTGTATCTTAAACATTTTCCAACGTTTACTGTACTATTATCCGAATATCATTCTCCCTGGTAGCTGGCACTCTCTCACAAACCTTTTTCCGCTCTATCTTCTTACAATTAATTAATCAATTAATTTAGACTAAGCTTCATCTTGTTCTCACAATGCTAGCTGCCTTTCCATTGTTCGAAATTTACCTCTAGCATGAAATGGAGATTTTAAAGCTCAGAGAGGCAGGCAGCTATATTTATTAATACAGATATTTTATAAGACAAACAGTCTATAGCATTTTATTATTTTTAAAGTACAAGTCTAATGTTCTTCTTTTTTTTTTTTTTTTTTTTTTTTTGCAAAACAAGTCCAGGTTTTAAATTAGTTTTATTGTAATATCAAAAAAATTTTATTTTATTCATTTTCGCTTTTTTTGTTTTTGGTCAACTACTTTTAAGGTCCTAGGTCCTTTTTTTTTTTTTTTTTTTTTTTTTTTTCTTTTAAAGTTACCAAAAGCAAAAAGAGTAAGTCTTTGTTTTTCTTGTTTTTAAAAGTCTAAGTCAATGGGACCATCTTATAAGTCTATTGGATTGGCACGATATGATTGGATTCTGGTAATGTCATATGCGCTGTCTGCGACTCACTTGGACAGGTCAATAATTGGGGTAGAGCTGCCATACTCTATTTTTTTAAGGGTTTCTTCAGACAATAATAAATGAGGACTACCTCTTTTTATCCTTTTTTTTTTTTTTTTCTTTTTTCTTTTTTTAAGGTTGGCCTTCATTTCCAGTGGAAGGGGGCATTTTCCTTCAGCTTTGCTATTTCTCATTGTTAACTAACTGTATTTATTTATTTATTTGTTTATTTATTATTATTATTATTATTATTTTCTTTTAACATTTTAAACTAAAAATCTAGATGCCATGGTAAACCAAAGGTTTTAAGTCAATTGACAAGTAACATTTTTCTTTCCCTCTCCAGTGTCTTTCTTATTTGTTTTATTTTTGTAGACTTACTTGCAGATTTTGTTTTGCTCACGAAAGAAGCTGTATAAATGGAGTTACCAATTCCCAACAAGTTGAAGAAGCTGTGGGACATATGGGATCTTCGGGTGTGTATCCTCATAAGCCTCTTCCTACAGGTATTTCTACTTCTAGTTGCTCCTTTCAGGCAAACAACCAGTCGCACATTTGTTATCATGTCAATATGGTCTGCTTATTTGCTGGCCGACTGGGTGGCTGCTGTTTCTATTGGACTAATCACCAAAAGCCAGACCGACCATTCCCTTGATCCACACACAGAAAACCTACACATTTTTGCGTTTTGGGCATCCTTTCTTTTGATTCATCTCGGTGGGCCTGATAGCATTACCTCTTTCTCAATCGAGGATAATGAATTATGGCTCAGGCACTTGTTTAGTCTCATTTTACAGGTTGTGGCTGTTGCTTATAGCTTCTTTCTTACACTTCCTAAAAACAATCTACAACTGCCAACTATGCTTGTGTTCTTTGTTGGAATTATCAAGTTCTCTGAGAGAATAGCGGCTTTATATCTTGCAAGTTTGGACCGTTTTGGTTCCACTGTGTTGCCGGAGCCAAACCCTGGTCCTGACTACAGAGATGCCGTGGCAACATATGCTGCTTCAATGGGGTTGATGGATCAAGCATCAGAGATAACGATGACGACGACCACGACCATGACAAACGTTGGGAATTCTTTGAATCCTAAATTTGCCATTGTTGACGAAAAGGTATTTTCAGAATCTTCTGATGAGACAAAATTCCTGCAGGTAGCACACTCGCTCTTCGAAACCTTCAAGGGACTTATTGTTGGCTTCCTTCTCAGTTCCAAAGACCGAGAATCAAGCCGGAATACTTTTCTCCATTTAGAAGCTTCTGAGGCTTTTAGATTGATGGAGTACGAGCTGAGCTTCATGTACCAACTTCTCCATACCAAAGTTGTCATGATGCGTTGCGTGTTCGGTTACATACTCAGGATTATCAGTTTCTGTTTCCTAATTGGTGCTTTGATATCGTTTTCATTTTCTTTGGTCGATGATCCTAAGTTTAGTAAGTTTAGTATCTATCTTACTTACTCATTGCTTGTAGTAGCCATTTTTCTAGATATTTTTTCTGGCCTCAAGCTCATTTTCTCTAAATGGACAATTATTTTCCTAAAGGATGGGTGGATAGAATATATTCCCCAAAGAGTTTTGAAATATTTGAAAAGAGAAAGGTGGTCGGGCTCAATGTCACAGTACAATGTCATAGGATATTGTCTCGATGAACGTCCAAAATGGCTATACAGTTTGTTTAGCTATCTCCACCTTAAGGGATTTCTAGAGACAATGAAAATCTTGAGGCATTCTTCTTCAGAGACAGTGACGGAGAAATTAAAGAGCTTTATTTTCAATGAGCTGAAAATAAAATCTCAAACAGCTAGCACTTTAAGAGATGCCATTGAAGCGTGTTCGCAAAGAGGCGAGTGGGCTCTCCTACGTGCTCCTAGCTACATCAAACTAAAATGGAGTATTGGAGAGTTTCAATATGCGGAAAGTCTTCTCCTCTGGCACTTAGCAACTGAACTCTGTTACAGCACCATTAAGGAAGATGATAGCAATGAAAGAACAATTTGCAAGCTCCTTTCGGATTACATGTTCTATCTTCTGGTTGCGAAGCCTACAATGCTGGCACCGGTTCTTGGAAATTGGCAAGTGGTATTCCGAGACACATGTGCAGAGGCTAACAGATTTTTCGATGAATTCTCAATATCAGATCAGAAACAAGTATGTGAAATGCTTATTTCTGTAGAAACCAATTTCAGAGCTACAACTGTGAAGGGAAATAGAAGCAAATCTGTATTGTTTGATGCTTGTGTTCTTGCACATCAGCTTCAAAATATGAATTGGCAAGAAAGGTGGAAGGTGATGGTGCTGGTGTGGACCGAGCTGTTTTGCTACGCTGCCATAAATTGTAGGCCGATTGTACATGCTCAGCAACCAAGTAGGGGTGGTGAGTTTCTGACTTTCACTTGGTTGCTGATGAACCATTTGGGATTGGGAACTCAATTCTATGAGCAAGAACAGCAAGCTGGGAAAAAGTTTATGCCTATCATGTAAATTCATCAGGCAGGGTTAATTTTTTTTAGTTTAATATTTATGCATTTTATAATTAATCTTTTAGGTAGTTATAGCTTACAGCTTGTTGTGCACCTTTTTAAATTTCAATTTTGTTGTGTGTTTCTGTTATTTTTCCACTATTAGTAATGATCACCAATTCAACTAGCAGCTGATAATAATACAAGGTGTTGAAATTTTACTCTCCATACAATTAGGTACATTTCTCATAGAACTTTTCAAGATATACTTTGTTGGAATATTTTGAAATTAGATTAAATAATAAATTAATTAGGTTGTTTTGGAGAGGTGGATCATATATACGTTGAAAGGATACAACATAATTTAAATGGTTATGTCTTGAAAAGTTGCTGTGTAGGTAATTAATAAGTGCAATATTTTAATTCTTCAAAACAAATATTTTTAGTGAATAAATGCAATATTTAAGAGACACAATTCTCATACAGAAATCTATAAGGAGGACGTAAGAACCAATCATTATAAATTAAATTAAGTGAAGAGATAAGTAACTCAAGTTGAAATTCTCAATACAATAAAAGCTTTTTCTTTTCCGATCAATTTATTTTGTTTGAATAATTTCTGACAAAATTTGTTTTGAAGAGCAGGTTTGTTTTTAATATAAATTTGTAATCAATTTACTTTGAATGGTAGATATTAATATTTTACTAAGTATTAGAATATAATTAATTAATTTTAATATATTTAATATAATGTATGAAATTAAAATATATGCTTTTTTTTTTTTGTTTTGCAAGAATTGAAACTATATTTTAAATTTGAAACAAAGCAGAAGATATGTTTTGGAAAAGAAATGTAATTATACCTTTTATTTATATTTCTTACATTAGAAAAATTCATACAAATAAAAGTTTAACAGATAAATTAAAATTAGATCGGTTTAACATTATAAGTAAAATAATAATAATAATAATAATAATAATGAAGAAGAAGAATTTATAAGCATTTTTAATTAAATTAAATTTTTTTTGTATATTTAGATGTTTGATGCTTGGCGCGCAAGGTATATACTCAAACGAGGCAGAGTCGAAAAACAGAAACGGAGCGAGAGAGCTAAACGAACTGATTGCTGGAGATATAACCACCGGTGAACAACTGACACGAGTCCTTCTCAGCTTCTCTGTCTATTTTTCCATTTAAATTGTTCCACCATTTTGCTTCTGAATTCCATCATTATATGTTTGTTTACTAAGAAAATCTTGTGCCTTAAGCGTAAGTTAATTCCCTCTAGACAGGCGGTGGAAACTACCAAGCTGGAGTACGGTAGGGGCAGAGGGAATTTCCGGTGGAGCAGACCATTTTTTTTTCTTTGCGTTTTGTTTATATTGCTGGATAACGAGAAGCAATTTTATGCATCGTTGTAAGCTCGAATCTGATTGTAATATTGGAACATTTTGGAATGATTCATTTGTTGGAAGTTGTTTAGGGTTTAATCGCTGGCATAAAGTACATATAACAATTAAATTTCCTTTTCCTTTTTCTGTTATTTCCCTGGCCAATTATCTAGTAAGAAAAAAGGAATTGTAAATATTGATGAATTTGGCATTGGCTATTTGAACTAGTTTTAAGTTCTCAATAGAAGGAAGCTGTTAGAATGCCCAATTGTTTGACTGACAGGGAAATCCTCTTTTTTGTTTGTTTGAGTTTATTGGTTACTCTGTTTCATCTTCTCCTTGTTTTGTCCAATTTTCTTTTTTATTTTTAATAAATTTAGGGATTATAAGTACATGCCTAGTTTGATATGTTACTTAGGAATTCTGGATATTCATGCGTCATGCATTGAAAATTTGCATGTTTCATTGATTCATTTGGTATTAAAAAAGTTTTCGGTGCATGAAGAATTCCAAATTGTTTTCCTCATAATTTGTAGATTTTTGAAGATATCGGTGAAGATTATAATGATTCACAATTTTATTTTATTTTTTTATTATAAACAAGCTTATGGATAATTTAATCTTCAAAATTACTTTGATTACTTCTGTGTATTGCTACATTTACATTTTGGTTCAGCATTTATATTTTGCTTGTATAAATACACTCTGCCTGTTGCACATGGTTCTTATATGCCCCTTTGTTTCTTAGTACAATGGCAGGGGGGAAGGCAAAGAAGGAGAAGGCTAAGCCAGCAGCATATCCACCTTACCGAGGAGGCATATTTTGCCAAAAATCAAAGGGACAGCACATCCTGAAGAACCCCAAGATGGTGGACACCATTGTCTAGAAATCTGGGATCAAGAGCACTGACACCATCCTTGAGATACAACCTGGCACAGGAAATCTCACCAAGAAGCTTTTGGAAGCTGGCAAGTCGATCGGTCATCGCCATTGAGATTGACCATCATATGGTTGTTGAGTTGAAGGGACCCTTTCAGGGTACTCCTTTTTCTCATCGTCTGAATGTATGCCTTCTCAACCCTTTAATCCTACACATTGCACTTATCTTGTTTTGATTCGAAAAAGCTTCAAAAGTATTGCTCTCAATAGATATTATTGATTTACTATCATAATTAGAACTACCTGAGTTTTTAATAGCTCATGTGGTTGTACATTTCAATGTTTAAAATGAAGTTTCTGGTAGGGATTGTGATTTGGGTATTTGACTTATTCTAGACACAGAGGCAGAGTAGAGACATGTCTCTGTCTTTTCCTCATGCCCCTTATTCATCCATTCCACTAAGCTGCTTGACAATTATGATAGTTGGGGAAAAGGCATATTCTTGTTACCTGTAACCTACTTGTTTTTTTTCCTCTAATTATTGCTAATGATATGCAAACCAATTTCCCACTTCCCCCCCAAAAAAAAAAAAAAACAACTTGAATGTTGCTCTCTTTTGCATTATGAATTTTTTTAAAAAAAAAAAACAAAAAACAAAAAAAACAAAACAAAAAACAACTTGAATATTGCTCTCTTTTGCATTATGAATTTTTTTCTTTTTTTTCAAATAGGAATTAATAAGTTATAATTTTTATCTATAATATAATATATATAAAAAATAGAATGACATAACCGTTTAAAACTTTTGAAGCCCCTAAAATTATATAAATAACCTTTTAATTTTGACTTCAATGATGCCAAAAAAAAAAAAAAAGGTTAAAATTGATAGTTTATGCTTTCATATTTTCGATAGGTTATAATGGATGGATAGGTTATGCTTTTATATTTACCACATCTTTTCTTTTCTTTTTTGTGTTGCTCGATTTGACCTCTTAGTGGCACCGATTGCACAAGCAACAACTAAAAAGTTTCTTTTTTCTTTTGTTTTCTTTTTTCAAATAAGAACTAATAAGTTATAATATTTTATTTAAATTTTGGTATTGCCATATGCTTTCATTTGATATTTCACTACTAAAATTGTATTGATTGAAATCAACTTTTGTTTTTGGTAACTTAAAAAAAAAATAAAAAAGCTTCTTAATTTTGATTTTATTCTTCTATAATCTTAGTAATGTAATTTTAAAAATTAATTGCAATGCCCATGTGTGTCAACAAATAAATATTTTGAAATCAAAATTTTAATTATCATCTTTGATCCAATATAAAATTTTTAAAATAATCATTTTCATTAGATTATGTATATGTTAATGGGAGCTTTAAAAGAATTATGATATGTTATTTTATATTATTTGTTGAAAATTATGTTGATTGATCAACACAAATATATAAAAAGTATTTTGCTTTAACCTGTGGACCAAATTCTTTGAGTAATTGTTTTTGGCAAGGCGAATGCATATATGAATATATATATATATATATATATATGGAAATTCTATGGTGAGGACGGTCCGCATGAGGACCGCAGTATTAGTAACGGTTTTTCATAGTATTAACGACAGTTTTTTAGAAAATTGTCACCAATACTATGAAAAACCGTCACCAATACTGTGGTCCGCATAAGGATCATCCGTACCATAGATGGACTGTATATATATATATAAAAATAGACATCTACATGACTAACACTGTTACACATCAACACGTGCCAAACCTGGTATATATATAAATTATACATCCTCAGTGATAGTTTTTTGACTCACTTTCTTAGCATGACTAAACATATAAATTGGTAAACACCAACCAAGCCCCTCCAAACAAGGCAATGGGAGAAGTGGTTGATAGAGTTGGTGACCTGAATTTTGTCGCGTGCGATCCATTTGATGAAATTTATTGCGAGGAAAAAATTGGGATTCTGTGGTGTGGTAGCGGAGGTCGAGAGCGGCTAGGTTCGAAACCTAGCCCACCACTTAGCCCGACGGGGGTGCCGGGGCAGCGCATCCTAAAAAACCCCTAGATGGTGGACACCATTGTCCAGAGATCTGGGATCAAGAGCACTGACACCATCCTCGAGATAGGACTTGGCACAAGAAATCTCACCAAGAAGCTTTTGGAAGCTGGCAAGTCAGTCATCGCCATTGAGATTGACCCTCATATGTTTGTTGAGTTGAAGAGATGCTTTCAGGGAACTCCTTTTTCTCGCCGTCTGAATGTATGGCTTCTCAAGCCTTTAATCCCACACATTATGGTTATCTTGTTTTGATTCGACAAAGCTTCAAAAGTATTGCTCTTAATAGATATTATTGATTTAATATCATACTTAGAATTACCTGAGTTGTTTATAGCTCATGTTGTTGTACATTTCAATGTTTCAAATGACATTTCTGGTAGGGATTGTGATTTGGGTATTTAACTTATTCTAGACACAAAGGTAGAGTAGCTACATGTCTCTGTCTTTTCCACATGCCTCTTATTTGTCCATTCCACTAAGCTGCGTGACAATTATGATAATTGGGGAAAAGGCATCTTCTCTTCTCGGCATGATCCAGGCGTTCAAGCTAGCAGTTCAAATCGTGGGTTCTCATCCCGGAGAGGCAAGTTAGTTGGTTGGTTGAAATGCTGTTATGCCGGGTGGACTAATGATATGCAAACCAATTTTCCCCAAGGAAAAAAAAAAAAAAACTTGAATGTTGCTCTTTTTTGCATTATGATTTGTACAGCTTATGCAAAAAGATGCTCTAAAGACTAACCTTCCCTTTTTCGATATATGTTGAAAATCCCTTATCAGATCTTGTCTGCCCTTACATTTAAGTTACTGAATTACCAATATATTCATTCAGGTGTGTGATCATATTGTTCCAGAGGGAATTCTCAATGAGACTGGTTGCTCAGCGTGGTGATAAACAGTATAGTTGTCTTACTGTGAACACCCAACTTCTGGCTCGAGTCTCACACCTTCTCAAAGTTGGAAGGAACAATTTCCATCCTCGTCCTGAGGTAGATTCCTCTGTAGTTCGCATTGAACCAAGGAAACCATGCATTAAAGTGAACCAATGGGATAGACAAATTTGTTTCAACCGAAACAGCAGGCTTGGTTCAATTTTTAAGCAGGAAAGTGTCCTGTGTATGCTGGATAGAAACTATAAGACTGTGGAGTCATTAAATCTCTCACAACAAGGTTCAATGGTGGACAATGATACTGAGATGGATATTTCAAGATCTGGTTGAGAATATAGATGATGATGATGGAGCAGATGATGAAATGGAGGTGGATAATGTAGTAGGAAGGCCATCTGATTTCAGAAAAAAGGTTTTGAGTGTGTTGAAAGAGGGAGATTTTGAACAGAAGAGGCCTTCTAAGCTCTCACTACAAAAACTCTTATGCCTGCTTTCTTTGTTCACAAGAAGGCTGGCATGCATTTCTCTAGATATTTTGTTTGTCTTTTTTTTTTTTTTTTGGGTCCAAAATGTTGTCAAATTTTACTTTTAGAAAACGACCAAAACTTGCTAGCCTTTGATTATTAATTTGTCCATTACAATGATATATAATTCTTAATTAACAGAAATTAAGATTCTTTTATTTTTCTCTCTCTGGAACAGGTTCAAGTATAAGATTTATCGGCAAATTCAACCATACAAACTGTAAATTGAGTTGTGGTACTGAAACTCTTTTGCTTTTGGTGGTTGGTTGCTGGTAATTTCTTCTATCCTAATTACTGCAAGATATAATTTCGTGTTGTTCATGAGAAAATATTGTGCCTAAACAAACCAAAAATCAAATTGTTTGAAGTCCTATTTGTGATCCTAATATGTTAATGATATATTACTTTACAATTAATTAAGTGAGATTTTCAGCGACATTTTTGTTTTTTGTCACTAATTGGTAATGGTTTGTAATAAAGGGAAAGAGAAAGAGTTGCAAGCTTGTCTGTTTGGCCAAGATCTAAAAAAGTTATCTTGAAAACACAAAACAACAAATTTTGGATCATTGTTTGCGAAAATTACAAAAAAAAAAAAGAAAAAAAAGAAAAATACATTATATTTTCTAATTAACTACTAAATTTTGAGCTCTTTTTAGTTTTTAATTTTTATTTTTATTTTTTTGACAGCAATATCATAGTTGTTTCATCTAGTATAATATTTAAAAGAAAATAAATATATATCAATATGAGATTTTCAATATGAGATTATCGTATCGACAAGGGTAAATCAATAACATTGTAACATATTCTATTAAAAAAATGGCAATATAAAAGAATTGTTTCAATCCTTTTTGCTTGAACCAATGAAGTTGGAATCTGCCAATGTGAATCTAAATGGAAATTAAATGACAAATGGTGAGTTTTTGTATCGATGTTGGCATTTCTTGATGATAATGTGACGAAACTTGTTTCAGCTAGTGAGACCGCAACATCATGCACGAGATCATAAGCACGAGATCATGCATTATGATCTTCGTGAAGCCATTCTTATCTTTTTGGATTCCTTGGAAAAAAAGCCCCTAAAACTTAATTCTTGAAAATAATCATAAATCACATCTTCTATAGCCTTGCATGGTTCTGATGAATAAATAAATCCTTGTGCCATCCAAAGCTTTATTAGGGTTTGCACATCAATTTCATAACCTTTTTCAAATATACAACAATAGGATATACAATGTTTCAATTGCGAAAAAGATCACTGCAGCTAAGTTTAAGCACTTTTGCAACATGATGTTCTTCTTGATCAACTTCGCAAAGCTTTTCCAAGATTTCGTGCCATTCTCTTTCTGAATCTTTAAAGTACAACGCACTTCCTACTGTATTTGTTACAAGAGGATGTCCGTTACACTTCTTCACAATCTCCTTTCCAAGTTCCACAATGTTGGAGCTGTTTGGCTTTATTCCTCGCTTGAAAGCAGCTTTTTTAAAAAGGGACTAGGAATCATCTTCATTCAGCATCCCTAACGTGTAAAGAATGGCACTTATGCATGCAACTCTATTACTACGAGTAGTTATTGTTATTCTACTCCCTCGTGCTCCATATGACAACAAAGGTTTCATCTTTAACCATACCGAAATACTTTTGTCCCACATATCATCTAATACGAGGAGGTATCTTTTGTTAATGGACGTTGTGAGCTCTGCAATATTTTGCAGAAAGAACATTCGAGAAAGAAAGAGAGAGAATGAAAGGCTAGAGGAGAGAATTGTGTGAGCTCAGCTTGTATTACTTTTTCAATATTCAATATAACAGTGTATATCATTTTCTTACATCATTCTCATGTAATGATTACAATTCTGTTTTTTTTTTTTTTTTAAATAAAATTCCTCCACTCACACTTTCATGCACGCATATTTCTTGTTTTACACACTCAATGACACCTAGCATATAAGCCAGCATGGATTCCACCTTGCAGCCTCACTTATCCACGTCAGCAGCTTTTTCCACGTCAGCACAGGGGTTATACTTCAACACTCCCCTGTAACCTTTGTGCTGAAACAACTCCTAGCTTCTCCCTCAAGTAATTAAACCGATCCTTTGGTAGAGACTTAGTAAATATGTCTGCAATTTGTTCCTTAGAGACACATTATGTCAAGTCTACAATCCCATCTTGCAAAGCTTCTTTAATGAAGTGATACCTCCTGTCAATATGCTTGGTTTTCTGATGAAAAACTGGATTCTTGGTAATGGCAATTGCTGAGGTATTATCACAATGCAGAGGAGTGGCTTCAGCTTGCATTTCACCAAAATCTTCAAGTACAAACCGAAGCAATATTGCTTGTGCAGTTGCTTCAGATGCATTGATGTATTTTGCCTCAGCTGTAGAAAGTGCAACACAGTTTTGCTTGACTAAAGCCCACGAAAACACCCCACTTCCAAAGCTGAAAGCATACCCTGATGTACTTCTCATGTCATCCACAGATCCACTCCAGTCACTGTCACAATATCCCACTAACATAGGCTATTTTCCTTTGACATACTCCAAACCATAGTCTAAAGTCCCTTTAATATATCTTAGTACTCTTTTTGCTGTACCAAAATGTTTATTCGTAGGACAATGCATAAATCTTGCTAACAAACTTGCTGCAAACATAATATCTGGTCTTGTAGCTGTAAGGTACAGAAGGCTCCCTACAATTTTTCGATACTGTTCTTCATCTGCTGTACCACTACCATCATCCTTGCTAAGCTTGTCATTTGCAATGAGAGGTGTAAGGACTGGATTACAAGTTGTAAGACCAAATTTGTTTAACAATGCAGAAGCATACTTCTTTTGATGCACAAAAATACTTGAGGTTGTTTGTATTACTCCCATACCAAGAAAGTGATGCAATAAACCCAAATCTGTCATCTCATACTCTCTCATCATATTTTCCTTGAACCACTTGAGCATCTCTCTGTCATTTCCTGTATACACAATGTCATCAACATAAATAGTCACAATCAGCAAGCCTGTTTCTTCCCTGGTCTTTGTATAAAGAGTTGCCTCACTTTGACTCTTTTGAAAACCACTCTCACAGAAATATGCATCAATCTCACTGTACTAGGCTCGAGGAGCCTGTTTCAAACCACATAAAGCTTTGTGCAATTTATACACCTTATCTTCATGCCCTTCAACCCCAAATTCTTCTGGTTGTTCTACATAAACCTCCTTTTGTAGCACACCATTTAAAAATGTTGACTTAACATCAAGTTGATATAATTTCCAGCTTTTGTGAGCTGCTAAAGCAATTAAGGTTCTGATGGTTTCAAGCCTAGCAACCGGGGCAAAAGTCTCATTAAAGTCCACACCTGGTTTCTATGCATACCCCTTAACAACTAGTCTAGCCTTATTCTTTTGAACTGAACCATCCAGATTGAGTTTAATCTTGTAAACCCATTTAACACCAATCACTGGTTTATCTTCAGGTCTTTTTACCAACTGCCAGGTTTTGTTTTTTTCAATCATATCCAATTCCTCTGTCATGGCCTGAATCCAAGATTGATTTTGAGCTGCCTCTTCATAATTTTCAGGTTCAAAAATGCAATTAATACATTTTGCCAAGATATCTATGAGACTTTTCCATTTTACTGGTGTATGATCAAAATTAGCCTGCACTCTATCAGTTTCTCAGTGAATGGAACCCATACCTGAATTTCTTTGCATATTTGTCACACTGCTTCTACTGCTTGTAGCCTCTTCTGAACCAGAAACACCTTGGTTTGATTTTGCTGGTGACTACTGACTGTCTCCAGGCAATGAGTTCCTCCTTGAAATCTCACAGCTGTCAATAGTTGCAGCAATCACATTTTCACTGTCATTGTTTGCATTTTCTTTCCAATCCCAAGAACATTCTTCATTAAAAGCAACATCTCGAGACAAAACCAGCTTCGTACAAATACTCTATAACCTTTCTCACAAGTTCCATATCCTACAAAGACTCCTTTTCTGCTTTTAGGATCCAATTTCTGCCTTGTTTCAGCTGGAACATGCATATAACATAGGGAACCAAAATTTTCAAGTGTGCAATGCCTGGTTTTCTTCCACTATATGCTTCAAAAGGAGTTACTCCATCAAGAGCTTTGGTAGGGCATCTATTAAGAAAGTACACAGTTGTGTGCACTGCTTCTCCCCATAGTTAATATGGCATCTGTTTGTCATGCAACATAGCTTTGGCCATTTCAACAACTACTCGATTCTTCCTTTCAACCACTCCATTCTGTTGTGGGGTGTAGGCTACTGTCATTTGCCTTTGAATCCCCTCAAATTCACAAAAATTAACAAACTCACCAGATAAGAACTCTCCTCCTCTATCACTTCTCACACACTTGATTTTAAAACCACTTTGAAGCTCAACCATGGATTTAAATTTCTTAAAACAAATGAAAGCCTCGAATTTGTTTCTCAGAAAGTAAACCTAAACCATGCGTGTACAATCATCCACAAGTAACATAAAATACTTGTTTCCAGCAAGAGTTTATGTCTGCATTAGGCCACACAAGTCAATGTGAACCAATTGCAGTGGCTGACTTGCTCTCTATGCTCTATTCTTTTGAAAAGCTTCTTGATCTTGCTTTTCAAACTGACACCCTTCACAAAGCTTCATAGTCTCTTCAAGTTTTGGTAATCCTAGAACCATATCTTTCTTCTTTAACTCCAACAGTGCATTTAGATGTAGATGCCCCAACCTTTTATGCCAAGTTTCCACACTGAAATCAGTTTGAACCCTTAAAGCAAGCTATTCACTCGAGGCCATAGTTAATGGATAACATCTGTTTGCTTTGGCTCTAACCTTCACAACCAGATTTTCAAACGTAGGTCCATTATACACATGACACATTCCTCCACCAAACATCAAATAGTAGCCATGCTCATCCATTTGGCCAACACTCAACAAAATTTCTTTCAATCCAGGTAGATACATTACCTCTTTAATATGCTTTTTTCCATTGTCAGTATCAATCACCAATGTTCATTTTCCAGCTATGCTCTCTAGTGTACCATTTGGCATTTGAACTCTTCCATACAAATTCCTTTTCACATCCACCACGAGATCTATATTTCCTGTCATGTGGTTACTGCATCCACTGTCTATATACCATTCACTGCCCTTACTTATCTTATCAAGTTCACTAGCTACATTAAACATGTTACCTGTCAACTCCATTTGATTTGTGCAGTTTGCTTTCTGCACATTCTTCCCATTTAGACACTCTCTTGTCCAATGACCAAATCTGTCACAGCTGTAGCACTTAGGTTTACCTTTGAATCTACACTCTCCAAAATGATATTTACCACATGTTCTACACTATGGTTTTGAGTTTTCTGGATTACCTCCAGTCTGCCGTCTGTTTCCTCCATGAACAGTATTCACAGAATGAGATTGGTTGCCATGGAATCTGTGCTACATTCTCTGCTTCGGTTCCCACTTCTTCTCTTTTGGAGTCCAAGTTTTCTGGAATTTAGTTGCATTGAAGTGTATTGCTCCCCTGTTTTGTGGTTTAGAGATTGTAGCAGGATTATTCACAGATAAGGTAGAGAAGGCTTTCTCGGTGACCTCAGTGACTTGCAAGTCAAGTCTTTGTTCTTGGCTTTTAAGAATTGCAATCACCTCTTGGAATTCTACTGTTTCTAGATCCTTAGTGTTTTCTATCATTAAGCATATAGGTTCATAGGCTTTAGTCAGGCTAATTAAAACCTTTTGAACCATCCGCTCATTGGATAAAACCTCTCCAAATGTTTTCATCTAGTTTATCAACTCATTCAACCTAGTAAGATAGCTAGTTAATGTCTCATCTTCCTTCATTTTAGTGTATTCGAATTCTCTCCTTAGACTTTGTAATTTCACAAATCTCACCTGTTCACCACCATGAAATTCCTTGTACAGCAGCTCCCAAGCTTGTTTTGAGGTCTCTGCATTTACTATCTGTGGGAAGATCTGATCTGAAACAGCATTTTGGATAATGCCCAAAGCCTTTGCATCCTTCATGTAGAACTCCATCATCTGTTCATCATCTTCCATTACCGATCTTCCCTCAGCTTCTACAATTTCCCCTTCAGTTTTTCATCAGGAATTGGAATTCCTTTATCCACGAATCTCCGGAGCCCATAGGATTTGAAAATGGTCACCATCTTGATTCTCCAGAATTCATAATTCTCTCCTGAGAATATTGGTGCTCTCACTTCAGATCCAGCCATTGTTTTGCTGGTCCTTTTAGTACAAGAAACCAGAATAATTTTTTTTTTTTTTTACTTTTTCAATTGAGCTCAGATGTTGCTCGAAATCATTCTCATCTCAGCTCACAGTGTTTACCCAGATTCAAATCCAACAAGGCTCTGATACTATGTTAATGGAAGTTGTGAGCTCTGCAATATTTTGCAGAAAGAACATTCGAGAAAGAGAGAGAGAGAATGAAAGGCTAGAAGAGAGAATTGTGTGAGCTCAGCTTGTATTACTTTTTCAATATTCAATATAACAGTATATATCATTTTCTTACATCATTCTCATGTAATGATTACAATTCTGTTTTTTTTTTTTTTTTAATAAAATTCCTCCACTCACACTTTCATGCACGCATATTTCTTGTTTTACACACTCAATGACACCTAGCATATAAGCCAGCATGGATTCCACCTTGCAGCCTCACTTATCCACGTCAGCAGCTTTTTCCACATCAGCACAGGGGTTATACTTCAACATCTTTTTCCATTTATTGTTTTTTGAAACTCCTCCTGCAATTGATCCATGTCTAGGTTTTCTGCACTCTTAGTAGTTACAGATTCAAAAATTTCCCTAACAAGTAATCTAAAATCACAATACATGGACACATTCTCAAATCAAAATGTGTTCGACCCATCTCATCGTTGTACACAAGTCGAGCAAGGGTGGTTTTTCCTAATCCCCCCATACCCACTATGGCCAAAACACACACATTCTCTTCAATTTTGCAATCCAAAAATGTGTTAAGATGGCCTCTTTGTCCGACTTCTTCCCAATAACTTGTTGACGTTCAATGATATCTTCTACAAGTACCCTTTTATGAGTGTCGTTCCTACCTCTAGTGACAGCAGCAGCCTCCCCAAGAAGCGCCCTCAAATCGATATGCATTCTAGTCGAATCAAGCGCAGCAAGTGTGCCCTTTATTCCTTTTATTTTGTGAGCCATCCTGAGACGAAATACAAGTTGGTTTGGCCATGAGAAGAAATTACGTACCTGCTGAAGCTTCACCATAGTATTACTTCCTATCATCCCTGCTCGTCGAAAAGCTTCAGTGGAGAGGTAATCCACAAAGTGATCAGCATCATAAACTGCATCCTTAACACTCTTGAGCCAACTTCTGATTTTCTCATCATGGAGCTGCAGCTCTTCGGTGACAAGAAGCATAGGTTTGAGTGTTGAAATTGTTTCTTTCAATCCTGAGATCCCATCCGTCAAACCCGAGAATGACGCAAACTCTTCAAGTGATACAGAAGTTATTCTCCCAAGTATCCCGTCTACAACAGTAGAGATCACTAGTTCTGCCATTGGCTTTGTTTGGAAGGGTAGAAAGTAGGACTAACAATGAGTTCTTAGTGTGCGTCTACAGAGATTTGCATGGGTAAAAATTTGAGTTGGAGTGAAGTTTCTTTTACACTCTCATGCTAACAATATTCCACTTGCAACTTATACATCGTTGACCCCAAAATAAAAAAAATTAAAAATTAAAAAATTAAAAAATATATATATATATATATACAGTCCGTCTATGGTACGGACGGTCCTCATGCGGACCACAGTATTGGTGATGGTTTTTCATAGTATTGGTGATGATTTTCTAAGAAACCATCATTAATACTATGAAAAACCGTCACTACTACTGCGGTTTTCATGCGGATCGTCCTCACCATAGAATTTCCATATATATAGATATATATCTATATATATTTATACTTAAATTAATGATCTATTTTATTAAGTTTCATCAATCTCTTGTACCAGCTGATACAACAAGGTACATTTTGACTCTGCACGTGGACGTGGACAGCTGTGCTCCATTTATTTTTTGAAATACAGTGAAAATCCATTTGAAGTTTCTCGTGGGAATAGGAATGGAATAAGGTCTTGCTGACTTGGGTTGGGGCTCGCATTGTCTTCTTGTCAAATTATTAAATATTTATTAAAATTTATAAAAGTAATAAGAATAGGTAAAAATTTATTTAAAAAATTAAAAAATTTCATTAAAATTTTAAAATTAACTTGTTTAGATAATTAATTATCAAATTAATTATTAAAATTATAAAAATTATAAAACTATTAAATAATTATTTTTTTTAATCAATCAATTTATAATAGACATAAATAGTTAAAAATATATTATTATTAATAAAAAAATATATTTAATAAAATTATTTATTAATTATAATATATAAAATAATAATTACATTTTATAAATATTATTTCGATACTATAAAAAAATTTTAGATATTTGAGAATTTTTTATATCTTTTTTATTTTCATTTTACAATATAAAATATAAAAAATAATTAGTAAATGATATATCTCATTGATAATTTTACATATAATTATTAGTATATCATCTATATAAATGTTTGAGAGTTAAGTTTGTGTGTATCAAATACTATAGATATTGAATTTTGAATATCATTTGTAAAATATATATTTCCTACATATCTTTCAATTTTTGCTTACATTCTAATTTTTTTTTTCTACTTTATAGTATTTATATAAATATTAAATTTATTATTATAAAAAACTAATAATAGATAGATAAATTTATAATTGTGATATTAATTTTCTCTAAGAATATGATATGTATATTTGTTTAATGTAATTTTGAACATTATTTGTTAAATGTGATTTTTTTTATTCACCCAATTATTGTAAAACAATAAAAAAAAGTATCAACAATATTGATTTGGCAAAAAAAAATTAATAAACACTAATAATATTTATAAAAATTTTTGATAAAGAATTTAACAAAAAAATCATATATATTTCTAAAATTTTTATGAAATTTATAAAAATTTTATATAATTTTAAAAATTTTCATAAAAATTATGAATTTTTAAACTAAATTGTGAATGTTTTGATGTAGATATTATAATATAAATTTTCATGAATTTTGTGAAAAAAAATCAAAAATTTCAGTGAATATTATGAAAATTATATTTGTTTCCACTTAAAAGGTCAAGAAGAAAAATTTGGTGGTCGCAAAGTGACATGCAAGACAAATTACTGCCTGAAAAATTTCATGTCGGACATGGGAGCTCTTGACCTTAGTTTTTCAGGTAGTCAATTCACTTAGTGCAATAAATGGTGGGGTATCGCAAATATAAGGGAACGCATTGACAGAGTTTTAGTGAGCTCGGACTGGAAGATTCTTTTTAACCAAGCTGGAGTTATCCACCTTTCCCCTACTGGTTCGGATCATCTACCTCTTCAGCTAACTCTTTATCAAGATCACCCTTATACTCCCCAGCTATTTTGTTTCATGAAGGCTTGGATCAAGGATCCTACTTGTGGATTAGTTATTCAGGAGGCTTGGTTCTGCAATGATTCTAACAGTAGAAGGAATTCTCTAAGTGCCAGAATTAATAGAACAGCCAAAGCTTTAAAGCAATGGAACAAGGAGAGTTTCGGGTTCTGTCATTTCAAAATCAAGATGTTGAAAAACCAGTTATTTCATTTTTTCAATTTTCCTCCTTCAAAAGAGAATTTAAATGCCCAACAAATTATTCAATCTGACATTGATGAGTGGAAATTGAGTCTTGAGCTTATTTAGAGACAAAAGTCAAGAGAACTATGGCTGCAAGCTGGCGATCGTAATTCAAAATTTTTCCACACCTCAACGATAGTCAAGAGATGGAAAAATATGATTTTAGCCTTGAAGGATGACAATGGCGTGTGGCTGGAGTCCACGCAGGAAATTGGTGTGTACTTAACCACAAAGTATTTGGAGCTATTCAAAGCAGAGCCTATAACATTTTGCGACTGTCTTGATGACCACATTCAGGAAGGTGTTTCTGAAGCTAATAACAGCAGAATAGATGCAATACCTTCAACTGTTGAAATTCATAACATAGTTAAGAGCATGCAACCCATCAAAGCCCCTAGACTGGATGGGATGCTTGCTCTTTTCTTTCAAAAATACTGGAGTACTATTGGGAATGAAGTCATCTCCATGATTCAAAATGCTTTCCATTCAGTTAGAAGGAGGTCAACTGGACATACATGGTTCTCATCCCAAAATCAAAACAAGCCTCAAGCTTCAATCAACTAAGGCCAATTAACCTATGCAACACCGTTTACAAAATTCTGTCTAAGCTGCTGGCTGATCGAATAAGACCAATCTCGGATAAAATTATTTCTCCTCTCCAATCTGCATTTGTTCCTAGAAGATGGATAGGAGAAAATACCATCTTAGCTAACTAGATAGTTCACACTATGAAGAAGAGCAGAACAAAAAGGGCTGGGATGGTTTCAAAATCAACATGCTAAAAGCTTATGATCGTGTGGACTGGGGGGTGCTAACAAGATTAATCTCTAAATTCGGTTTCTCTCATAGATTGAATGCTCTAGTTCTCAGATGTATGGCACCGGAGTCTGTGGAATTGCTTCTAAATGGCAGCGTTTTTAGTAAAATAGAGATGGAGAGAGGTATCAGACAAGGAGATCCTTTGTCCCCCTTTCTGTTCATTATGTACTTGGAGTTGCTCTCCAGAATGCTCCTCAAGTTGGAAATAGAAGGAAAAATTCACAGCGTCAAAATAGACAGGGCTAATCTTGAGGAGGTTAAAGAGTTAAGGAAGTGTCTCGATCAATATTGTAGCTGGATGGGGTAGCGGATTAACTTTAACAAATCAGGTTGCTTCTTCTCCAAAAACACTCAAACTAAGACTAAAGCAAGTATCAAGAAAATTTTTAAAATGAAGGAGTTGCCTAAAGAGGCAAAATATCTTGGAAATCCTCTCTTTATTAGAAGGAACCACACTATAGCCTATGAAGATCTGAAAAGGAAGTTAGAATCTAAGCTGCAAGGTTGGAAATCTAAACTATTATCCCAGGTAGGGAGATATACACTAATCCACTCAGTTGTTTGCTCCACCCCTTTATATGCCATATCAGCGGTGAAATTGTCGTCCAAGTGGTGCAGCGAGCTAGAGAGTTTAGCTAGCAATTTCTTGTGGGGGAACGGTAGAGATGCTAGACCTTTCATTCAAATTTCTTGGTCTAGGATCTGCAAACCTAAAGTTGCAAGAGGTTTTTTGGCATTTGAAAGTTGAAGGACATGAACTTAGCCCTTTTAAGTAAATTGGGTTGGCACCTAGCCACAGATTCTGAGAAGCTGTGGGTTCAAGCTCTCAAATTGAAGTATTTGTCTAACTGCAACTTCATGAACTGCAAAAAGAAGAAAAACCACTCTTGGATGTGGAACAGCATTCTAATCTCCAGGAAATTACTTATTAATGGTCTTTGCTACCGAGTGGGTAGAGGTGATAACATCAATTTTTGGGAGGATCCTTGGATCCCAAACACCCAAGATTTAGACTAATACCGGGTTCAGAGGAAGCCACTCTCAATCATGGCATGATGTCATCCCTTAGACACGGAATGGTAACTAGAATATAGAATTGCTTCAAGCCCTGTTTGATAGAACAACAGTGCATAATATCTGTAAAATTCCAAGTATGAACATTCACTTGAGCAACAAGATCATTTGGAAAGGGAATGCCAATGGCATCTTCTCAGTCAAATCAGCCTATAACTTGGAGTATGTGAATTCTACATCAAACTCATCTTGGTGGAAAGCTCTGTGGAAGTCTAAAATTCATGAAAGACTTAAATTTTTCATTTGGAAGGAAGCTAATTTCAACCTTCCAACAGCGTCTAATTTGATAACTCGAAATGTGATGATGCAACATAAGGATTGCATGCATGGATGTGAATGTCTTGAATCATAATGTCACATTTTTTTCCACTGCCATGTTGCCAAAGCGGTTTGGTTTGCTACTCCCTGGGGTATTAAGTGGGACTGTTTTATAGATTTGACCCTTTAGGAAAAATTGAATCTTATAGCAAACCCCTCCGAGACCTTACCGATGCTCCCTAGTGATAAAGAAAATTTCTTTTTGTTTGCCTCTCTTATTTTGGACCAACTTTGGAAGTTGAGGAATCAATCTATTTTTGACAAGAAACCATTCTGTCTCAACAATACAGTGATGCTGCTGAAGTTTAGATTCCTTGAAGCCAAAAAACTCATTATGAGTAAATGCTCGGCAGATTTGGTTCACCTTCAAAATCATCTCAGTTGGTGCAAAACCCCAAAGTAAGTAGTTAAAATCAACACTGATGCTACAGTGAAAGATGGAACAAGTGTAATTGGAGTCATAGCTAGAAACAATAGGGGGAAAGTTCTTAAAATCAAGTTTGTGCATTTCCATGCAGATATCCCCGAGATGGCCGAGGCTTTTGGTATTCTGTAGGGATTGCTAATAGAAAAAGAAGGTTGGCCTAGAGTATGGTGTGAATCGGATGCAAAAAACATAATAACCTGCTTGATCACAATGACTCTCAATCGAGACACTGAGCCACAGAAGGAGTTCTCATAACCATACAGGTCCTGAGAAATGTTTTTTAGGAAGTCTGCTTCCTGTGGACTCCTAGGAACACTAATTTTCTAGCTCATTATATTAGCAATTGGTGTTTGCATAATACGGTCTATGGCACCTTACATTTAAACGCTTTCGCTTCTTCCTTCTCAGCTTTTGTAACCCAGGAGCGAGGCTGCGAGCCTACCTCCCCTTTGTAGGTGTTTGCCTTTAGGTTTTTTGGTTATAAAACATCCTATTCAGCAAATATATATATATATATATATATATGTTTAAATCCCGCTCCATTAATAATAGTCTATGGAAGCCAGCTCTACTGAAAAAATTAACTTTACAAATGGCATAACCATTATTTTGTTGTGAAATGATTAAGAAATCAAATTCTCCACCTCTAATAACAAAAAAATAAAAAATGATGTGGGGAGTATGTCTTCAACTTTTATTATAATGTTTTTATCTCTATCCAAATTAATATATTCAAATTCCACTCCATTAATAATAGAGAGTCTATAGAAGCCGATTCTACTAAAAAATTAACTTTATAAATCAGCTTACTATCTCCAAAATTTCTAGATCTGGCCTTGGGTTCTAATTACCCTTATTCTTTTTAATGAAAGACCTTATTGGAATTTATTATTATGTCATCCAATAATCATATCATTTTCAATGAAATAAGAATACAAACCAATTTTGAAAAATAATATATGTATGATGTCCATTCAAATTTGCAGTACAAAGGTATCATAGTTGATGCAGTTCGTTTGGTTCCAAATTACACGGAATGCATTGAAAATTCTAAATATGGAAAGTTGGGAGCTTGGATGGAATTTTCAAGAAAAGTTACCCAAGATCTTATTGGAGTAAATTGTTATTCCATCCAATAATCAAATCATTTAGGAAAAAAAAAAAAGAATAAGAAGAAACAAATTTTGAAAACTAATAAATGTATGATGTCCAATCAAATTTGCAATACAAAGGTAATAGATGTAGTGTTCGTTTCATCCTAAATATGTGGAATGCGTAAAATTCTAAATATGGAAAGTTGGGGCTTGGATGGAATTGTCAGAAAAAGTATCAGATTTTAGTGGCGAGTCTAACATGATTGGAAATAATGTCAGGAGCAGTACTCATCATTTACGCCATGACCTATAGTGTCCTGCAGTGAAATTTCATCCTTTAGGCTTTGAGAAAACCAAATTTATGGTTAATGATAACATTTAAGGTGTTATTGTCTCATTATAAGAATGCCCAAATTCAAACACATCAGTGGTAGAGCGGGATTTATATCATTGTTTATTTCAGCAAATTTTTCAATTTTAGCAAATTTCATATTTACTATATTTTTGAATAATTAAAGATCCATTAGAGTTTCTTTTCGCAAATAGATAGTTTTTAACATTACGAAAACATAGTAGGAAGCTTTTGATTAATAAAATTACAGAGTTTATATCTTTTCGTTTCAATTTAGTTTTAGTATTCGTGCGCAAATCGACATATTTCAACGATCTTTGTGTGTTTTTTATTTTTATGGATTTTTGTAATTCTCATAGGCTTCCACTGCATCAATATTTTTCAAAAAATACTATTCTACTTTACATCAGTTTAGGAATGTCTAAATTCAAATGCATTTATTGTATAGCGGGATTGAGGGCTTTATATCTATGTTGATTTCAGCAAATTTTTCATTTTTAACAAATTTCATATTTATTGTATTTTTGAATTATTAAATATCCATTAGGGTATCTTTTTGCAAATACATAATATTTAACATTATGGAATCCTAGTAGATAACATTTGATTAATGAAATTATAAAGTGTATATCTTTTCGTTTCAAATTTTAGTATTATTTGAACTATTGTTTGTGTGTATATATATATATATATTTATTTTTTTTTATTGTGGATTTTTGTCATTTTGCTTTCACTGCATCAATATTTTTCAATAAATGCTATTCTATTTAATATCATTTATTATTATTATTATTATTACTTTTTTTGGTGAGACTATTTTATATCAAATGAATGTGGAACCAAGCGTGCTAGCCAACCTAGTATTTTAGAAAAGAAACAGTATAACATAGCATATTTTAATATTTTAAAGTCTTTTATGTCTTTATTTATTTATTTGTTTGTTTTGTTTGAGATGTGGAAAGTATGCTAGTTGTTGATGAAAAAAATTGGACCTCTAATATCTCCTTCAATTTGACCGTTTCACCAACCATTAGTTCATCAAATTGACTACTCATCCGTCGAATCAACTACCAGTTTATCTAGTCGACTACTCATTCGTTTGACCAACCATCAATCCATCTAGCTGATGATTGTTCAGCTGATTCTTATCACTATCAACCTACTAACTTGCAACCAAAGATAGAGTTAAACCATAGGGATACTAATGTACCAGCTAAAGGCACTCCATCGAACTAGGGTGTTTAGTATGAAGATAGTAAATTTTATGTTCGTACTAGTCCTAAAGAAATGTGAGCTATTTATAGGAGCACTTGGGCTTTTAAAAATGATGGTGCGACTTGAATATGAATTCATAAAGTCATAATTCAAACCTTGAGAAAATCATGGATATTATCTGTTATACTTAGATCGAATCATCCAAATAGAGGATAGTCAATTTAAATATATATCGTACCCACAGATTGTATCTATTATCATTTGAATTTCAAGTTAGGAATTTCGCTCCACGACATCTGTAACATAGGTAGTAGAAATTATACTTGATTCTAGTGCGATCAATCTTTAGTTATCCCTAGTTAAGTAGATGAAATCAACCATTGGTCATGTATATGAGATAAGCAATTGGTCAAGTACACGAAACCAATCACTAGTTGAGTAGAGAAGACTAATCACTGATCAAGTTAACTATTATCACCACCATATTTATTAGTCTTAAAAATTTATGGCTTTGATTGCACCACATATCTTGAGTTAATTTTTCCCACAACATTTGCCAACCTAGTATTTTATAAAAGTAATAGTATTGCATATCATATTTTAATATTTTGAAGTCTTTTTTTATTTGTTATCTTTATCACATGCAATAAAAAAAGAGAGGATTTATTTATTTTATTTTTTTTTTGGGTAATGAAGATTGCATTAAGCACAAAAAGAAAGGGGAACCTCAATAAAGGTTTACCCCACAATACAAGCCTCAGTTTCCTCTGAGAGGACCTAGACCAAAACATTTGCAAGACATAAATTAAGAGTTACATATAAACAAATCAGAAGTTTTTATCCTTGATGGCATACTTTGCTACTCGGTCAACTTGGGGTCCAAAAAATCTTCCAGTCATTGTTCTTCATTTTCTCTTTGAGAAAACAACCATCCAGCTTCAATCATCATTTACTACTAAAAGCAACAGCCTTTGTTACTAGGCATTGTAGGAATAAATGGGTAGCGATTTTGCTTTCAAAACCACACAGGGGGTAGCTCCTATCTCCCTTCCTTATTCTCTGGTATGAAATAGACTTGAAAAGAAGCACATCAAAGGCTAGTATTCATAAGAACATCTTTGACATTTCATGAATGTTTGATGCCCAAAGTTCCTTCTTAAGGATCTCTCGAGGTTTTATCATATGGGCTAGGATTTTGTGGCAGCTTTTGGCTTGAAAAACTCCATTATTTCTCTTTGTCCAAAACAACTTGTCTTCAGGACTGATATTATGAGTTTTAATATTTTTTGATAGCCTCTATTGTCTCTGGGTCGCATTACTCCATCAACTTTGTTTCATTCCAATCTAGAGAAAGGGGATCTAGAAGGTCTGCCACTCATCTAGCTAGGGCTTCCTTTGCTGCTTCTTTAACTGTTGGAGTTTTTCCATTGATAATGGAGACCTAAGGGTTTCTCTAGGGATCCATAGACCATTCATTGCCAATTTTGAAGCAAGAATCTCTCTTAATGATTTTTTTTGAACTAAAGATACTTCTCCAGGTAAAAGAGTCTTCAGCTTTATACTTACATCCAAAAAAAGACTTGTTATTCAAATATTTGGTTCCTATGAGCTGTATCCATGGGCAATCCTCTCCTTTGGCTAGCTTTTGCCAAAAGAGCTGAATTGATGTCTTTGAATCTCCTAAATCCCAAACCACCACAATTTTTAAGTTTACACAAAATGACCCTCCCCTGCCTTTGCCTCCTACCAAAACCTCCTAACCACAGCATCCAAATTATTGCAAATATCATTTGGGAATTTGAAGGTCGATATAGTGTAGATTGGGATAGCCATTGCCACCGATTTAAGCAAAGTAGCCTTGCCTATTTAAAAGAAGCCTTCCTTGCCAACCTTGTTGTATTTATTTTTACTAAAAATTAGAGAGTTAGGTAGATTGAGCCAACTTCCATTTGCTTGAAACCCAACTGCTCTCTTATCTGATTCTTGGCCCTCCCAAATATGTTTTTTTAGACTAAAATTTGAGACTTTTTTGAGTTTGGTTGTTGTCCAAACCATAAGCTATAAAGTTTTAGAATCTTGTCTATCTCATTCGCATTTTGGGAGGTGGCTCGACAAGCAATTAAAAGGTTGTCAGCATAAAGAAGATGTGAAATAGTAGGTGCTCCTTATATATTTTAATCCCTTGGATATTAGCATTGCTGTCCACAAGCCTCAAAAATATTTTAGAACAAATAATGAACATGAATGGGGAGATGTGATCTACTTGCTGAATCCCTCTTTCAGGGGTGAATGAATCCTTTTTGCTGCCATTTAACAGGATGTTATACTCTATAGAGCTTATGCAGCCGAAAATCAACCTTCTAAAATCTTTTAAGAATCTCTACAACTTCAAACCTTGATAATGAAATCCCATTCAAGCCTGTCATAGGCTTTTTTCATGTATATTTTAATCAACATCATTCCATTTTTCTCTTTGTGAGAATGGACTTTGTGAGTCACCTCTTATACTATCATTGTATTTTCTGTAATCCATCTTCCCTTAAAAAAGGTTCCTTGATTTGATGATATTATTTTGGGCAACAGTGGTCTAAGCCTTGAAGCAATGACTTTAGCACAATTTTATAAATGAAATTACAAAGACTTATAGGTCAGGATTTATTGAGGTCCACAACATTTGTGGATTTCAGGACGAGGACCAACAAGGTCTTATTGATTCTTCTTATGATTATTTTGGTCCTTTAACATTCTTGTATCATCCTTATAAGTTGTTCTTTCATTGTAGCACAGTAGGTTCTATAGAAAGTCCCTGGAAAACCTTCCAAGCTAGGAGCCTTTAAGGGATGCAACTCCCAAACAGTTTCCTTATCTCCTTTATTAGGACCATCATCAGATAAGTGTTCTCCTCTTCACCGATATACTTTTCTCCTAGATCTTCAAACTCTCTTGAGAAGGAAGGATTGGATGTGGTGAATAGTTCTTTAAAACCCTTCACAAAATATTCGCTAGTCTGGTCCCTATTATGTAGCCATTCGTTTCATTTCTTTATGAATTCTATCCTGTTTCTCCTCCTTCGAACCAGGGCTCTTGTATGAAAAAACTCGATATTACTGTCTCCTTCTACTAGGCATGTCCCTCTTGCTCTTTGTTCTCTTGGCTCCTTTTAAATGATGGCTTGCTTTGCTCTATCTTCTAGATTCCTAAATTGGCTATCTTCCAATTATTTTTCTAACACCTTTATCTTCTCTTAAACATAACCAAAATGAGTCTTGTTCCATTTCTTGAGGGCTGAAACTTTACTATTCAGTCTTCTCATGATTTTGTAAGCCTCCATCCCATTCCTCAGTTCATCATTCCAGGCCTTTTTTACAATTTCAAAACTCAAGATGTCACTTACCCAGGGTTCAAGGAATCCGAATGGTTTTCTTTGCTTAAAGTCTTCCTCTTGGGTGTTTAGTATAAGAGGTGAATAATCCGCTTGTTCTATTGGTAAATGATTAATTTTTGCCTCATTGAACAAAGACAACCACCCTTGATTGGCCAATCCTTAGTCTAGACGTTCCTTAATCTAAGCATTTCTTTCCTGTTTGTTCTCTCAGGTGAACCTCTTCCCTGAAAAACCTAGGTCTATAGCTTCTACATTCTAAGCAAACTAATTTATGAATGGTATTTTCTCTAGCCGCTTCTCCCTCGAGTCTTTTTAGATTCATTGATGATTTCATTCAGACCCCAAACAAGCCAAGGTAGATTGTAATCTAAAATTATATCTTCCAACTGCCCCAGGTTTCTCCTTTTCGATAGGGAGTGCCATCACAGCTAAAAAGCTGTCATATATCCTCTTCATTATCCTGTTTCAAGACTCTACTGATAATACAGTCCATGATGTTGATCTCTTTTTTCACATAAAAATCATTCCTCCTGCCAAACCTTTAACTTCTAATATTTCGAAATTCTTAAAATCTAGCAACTTACAAATTTTTGTCATCTTCGTCTTTGAAGCCTTAGTTTCCATTAGTAGGAGGCAGTGGGGCTATATTTTCTAACCAAGCTTCGCAGAACATTTAAGTTATCATTACCTTCTACTCTCCTACAATTCCAAGAAATTAGTTTCAATTGTTTGGGTTGGGGGGGAGGGGGGGTGTCATGATTTGGCATGCCTCCTCGGCCAATTGAAAATCCTAATGAGGGGTTGAAGACTACCCTCTCTCATAAGGTCTTTTAGTCAACTCTGTCCTTTATGATATTTTTCTTGCTTCTTTCTTCAAATTTCTTATTCTCGTGCTACTTCCTTCATACTTTCGTGGTTAGAAAATTCCTTCAGAACTAGATCCTTAGGGTTTTTAGGAATTTCCCTTCAGGCTTCTACGAGTTTTTTTCCTTCCGTTAGTATTTATTTTCCAAAACTCTCGCTTAACAGCACTTCTCTGCAAACAGTTTTCTCTAATATCCTTGGGCTTCTTCTAACCAAAAGAGAGTTAGGTTAAATTGGCCCCACCATTTTGTACATTTTACATCTTATGCAATTTTTTTCTAAAATTTTTTAGGTCTAAAAGGTTGCTTCTTTTTTTCTTTGCCAATAATGAAAATTGCATATTATATTTATATAATAGAAATTGCACTATAATATAATTGATGTAATTGGGAAAAAAAAATGTAACTAACAATTTTTTTTTTAATTTTTTTTATTTTACCTAAAACATCTTTTCTTTTCTTTATTTCTTTGCCATGTTAAGTTGGAAAATTTATAATTGATGAACTTTTTTCCCCCCTAAAATGTCGATTTTTTTTTCTTTTCCATGGTATATTTGAAAGTTTAGGACTGATGCTTTTGTTTTTGTTTTTTTTTTATTTTTTTTTATTTTTTTGTTTTTTCTACAACATTGTTTTTCTCTTTCTTTGCTAAGGTGAGTTGCAAAGTAGAGACTAATTTTTATTTTCCAATAATTTTTTGTTTAATTTTCTTAATGTTATTATTATATTACTTTAATAATGTAGCATTATCATAAATAATAATCAATGCTCAATTTAATATATTATTGATAATTAATACTTTAGATAAGGTTAAACTTCTACAAATATTATATAACTTTAGATAATATAATTATTATCATAAATAATAATCAAAATTATATTATGGATAATGCAATTATTTAATATAATTATGATGAACAATAATAAAAAAAATAAATTTAATATATTTTAAATATTGTGGTTACGCTTAAAAAAATCAATTTTGTGTTTTTTTAACAAAAATTCATAATACAGTACGATTTACTCCAAATGTTATACAATATTAATTCAATACAAACCAATATAATACAAATTGATACAACACAAGCTAATAATTAAGATATAGGCAAATACGCTCCTCCTGCATGCCAAATAAGTCTTCAGATTTCAATATATAATAGTCAATTAGTCCCCTGCCGTCAAATTTGTTCCGCGAGCCCTTTTCTCAACACCGCTTTATACAAGATTTTCTCCTCTAAAGGAGAGTAGTTTTTTTTTTTTTTGGGATGACGGTTTGGTTTCTTTGGGGCAAATTTAAACACAGCCGGATAACTATCATTAATACCCCCTGATGTTTGGTAATATATCAACTAGCCCCTTTTTTAGAGGGGGAAAAAAAAAATAGCCCCTTAAATTTTATAAAGCAACTCCTGTTTTTTACATTGACAAAATTATTAATTTTTTTTTACTTTTTTTTTTTTTTTTGGAAATTGGTGTATATTAAATTTTAAAAAAGAAATACATTAAATTTGTTTGATTATATCAATTGCTTTTCTTTGCATTTTTCAAAAAAAAAATTATATGGAAAATCTACTCATTTTTGTAATGACTATTATTCCAAAAATTAAATTTAAAACAAAAAATTGAAATAATAAATTTTTTATAATTTAAAAATTATAACTAATTAAGTCAGAAAACAATATAGCAGGTTTTGTAATACTTTTTTTAATTATATATTATGATTTTTATTAGTATTTTACAAATTTTATTTAATTCATTAAATACTTTAAAAAAATATTCATTAAATCGATCATTTTCTCATTAGTTTCGACTTTTTGTTTTTTAATTGATATTAGTTTTTTCTTAAAATAAAATAGATTTCATTAAGAAACAAATAAAGCACCAGTTTGAACAACATTACACAACCAATGTGCAGACCTCATTTTCGTTTCATCCAACCAGGATTCAAACGAATTCAAAGAAAGAGCATATCTAGCTAAGCAATGAGCAACATTATTAGTATCTCTAGGAGTAAAAGAACACCAAAACCCATTAAAAGATTTTAATAAAGAATTAATATTCTTAAATAAAAAATAATTAATACCTAAAAAAGATTCTTTACTCTTGATAATTGATACTGCCATAATTAATAGAGTCACTCACAATTTAACTGCCAGTAATACCAACATCTTGACAAAAAAGAATAGCTTCTTGAATTGCCATTAACTCCACCATTAAAGGATTGCATAATCTGTGAAACGGTTTAGAAAGAGCAGCTAATAAAGAACCTTTATCATCTCGAATTGCTACTCCAATACCCACAATTTCATTAGCATCAAATAAAGCTCCATCAACATTTATCTTCTATTGACCAACTCTAGGAGGAAACCAATACTGGCGAATCCATGAGGTACTCAACAAACCCTCTTATGGTGAATATCTGCATATTCCTGTAAAAGAAGCAAAGTACACAAGGAAAGAAGTTAAACCTTGATATTTTCATTTATGAATTCAATATAGTATATATACAATAGGCATGGCAGTTTACATGGAAAGAAAAGTACAATCTCGCAATGATAGAAAATTAATATTGTAAATGGAAATGATTGATATACAGCTAATAGTATATTAATAAAAAAATTAACACTGATACAATTATGCAGTTGACTCTGAACTATCCTTAATATGCCTCGCAAGATAGTGCTTCCATCAGAGACAGCAATCTTGGACCGAAGTAAACAAACTATTGGCAAGATAGAGGTTTGGTAAGAACATCCGCAAATTGATCATGAGAGGAAACATGGGCAATATGTAGTAAACCATTGGCAACTTTTTGCCGTACAAAATGGAAGTCAATTGCAATATGTTTCATTTTTGAGTGGAAAATTGAATTAGCACAAACATATGTAGTGCCAACATTGTCACAATAAATGACAGGAGTGCTAGTTAATGGGACTCGAAGCTCAACCAATAAGGATTGTAACCATGCAACTTCAGCAGCAATGGAGGCAACGGCCGGGTACTCAACTTCGATAGATGAGCAAGCAATAGTCGTTTGCTTTTTGGAGCTCCAAGATATGGGATTACAGCCTAAAAAAATAACTGGTAGAGGTTCGATCATCACGATTACCAGCCCAGTTAGCATTTGAGAAGGCATGAAGAACAAGGGGAGAGTGTTTTTTTAAAATAAATCCCATGATATATGGTACCCTTTAGATAACGAAGAAGTTGTTTGATGGCACTTCAATGCACAGTAGTAGGCTTGTGCATAAATTAAGTCAGTTTGTTGACAGCATAGGCAATATCAGGTCGAGTGATGGAGAGATACTAAAGAGCTCCAATGAGTTGACGATACTCAGTACTAGAAGAAAGATTGGAGCCATATGACAAAGATAGAGAGCTGTTTGTAGCCATAGGCATTTGACAATCTTTGGCACCAATCATATTTGTGCATGTGAGTAGGTCATGCACATACGTATGTTGACACAAGAGCAAGCCACCTTGAGAAGGAATCACTTCTATGTTAAGAAAGTAACCAAGATTCTCAAGATCCTTAATAGAAAACTAGGTGGAAAGATGGTGGATAAATTTGGAAACTTAGGATGAGGAGTTACCTGTAACAATCAGGTCATCAATATAAACAAGGAAATACATTAGCATGTCACCATGGGAGTAAATAAACAAGGATGTATCTGCTTGAGAGTTGATAAAACCAATGGCAAGGAGAAAACACTTTAACTCATTGAACCACTCCCTTGGTGCCTATTTCAAGCCGTATAAAGCTTTGCGTAACTTGCACACATGATCCGGATGAGATGGATCAATGAACCCAAGAGGTTGAACCATAAATACTTCTTCGGAGAGAGTACCATGTAAGAAAGCATTATTAATGTCTAATTGATGAATGAATCAGTTTTGAGAGAGTGCAACACATAATACAAGCCAAATGGTGGTAGGTTTGATGATGGGACTAAATGTCTTTGTATAGTCGATGCCAGGACATTGATGGAAGCCTTTTACAACAAGACGTGCCTTGTAATGCGCAATAGATCCATCAGGATTGCGTTTCACATGGTAAACCCATTTGCAACCCATAAGATTTTGATTTGGAGAAGGTGGAACAAGTTTCCAGGTGTCATTGGTCGCTAAGGCATCAAACTCGACAAACATTACAGCTCACCATTCTGGTTGTTTTAAGGCTTGTGTGATGGAGGTTGGTTCAATGGACGTTGGTGGGAAGTGTTTGGTAGAAAGAAATAGGCGCTTGTGTTTAGATATATTATTTTTGGACCAAGTGATCATTGGATGAGATGGAAGAGGAGCTAATGTAGCAACGGGTTCAATGGTAGCAAGTTGACTTATGGTAGGCAAATCTGGCAAGTCTAAATTTGAGCGGTGTGAAGTAGACGTCTCGTGAGATTATGAGGTGGGCATGGGAGAAAAAGAGGAAGAGGAATTTACTAGTGTATGGGATAGATTAGGTGTAGGAGATTTTAGGGAGTTATGACATATTGGTGTGGTATGTTGGTGGATTTGGTAAGGAGTGAGTAGGTGAGACTTTATCTGAAGAGGTGCCAGATTGATTGAGAGTATTAGAGATATAATGGGATTGAGATTCCATAGGCATTCGTGTAGAAAAGGAAAGATTATTTAAAGAATTATTTATGGTAGTACTTGAATAGGGTGCCATAAATGATGATGTGATGGGAGAAAGAGATTTGGAAGTATTAGGAAACCAATTAGGTGACGTGTGGGAATTGGAATTAGATGAATTTTGGGAGAAAGGAAAAATATTTTCAATGAAATTGACATGATAGGGAACAAATATTTTGTTACTTGAAATATTGAAACATAGGCACTTTGATTGGATGAATAACCAAGAAACACACATGGTTTGGATTTAGGTTATAATTTATTATGATTATATGGTTTTAACCAAGGATAGCATAAACAACAAAAATTTTTAATTTATGGTAATTACGATGAGTGCCAAATAATTTATCAAATGGAGTGTCAAAAGCAATGGTTGATGAAGGTAATCGATTAATCAAGTATACAGCAGTTTTGAATGCGAAAGACCAAAAATTTTGAGGAAGAGAAGCATGAGTAAGCAATGTGAGACCAGTCTCAACAAAATGATGATGACATCGTTCAGTGGTGCTTGGGCGTGTATGGTGGTGTGAAAAAATGCAAAATGCCATGATCGTCAACAAATTATTTTAAACCAATGGATTCACCACCACAATCAGAATAAATGAAATTATTGGATGTTGAAAAAAAATTTCAGCCACAAGTTTAAAGTTTATTAAAACCATAGAAACATATATTTAAATTTAAGAGGAAAAAGTCATTTGTACTTTGTAAAATGGTCCACTAAAATAAGATGGTATTGAAAGCCATCATCAAAGATGATAGGAGATGGTCCCTAAACATTAGTATAAAGTAATTGAAGAGGAGCAATACTTTGTAAAGAGGAAGAATGAAAAAGCAGTTTATGTGATTTATTACACTTGCAAGCGATACAAGATGAAATAAATTGTTTGGAATTAGACACTAGTAATTGAATTAGACACTAGTAATTGAAAGGAAGACAAAACTTGATGTAAAATTTTATTGGACAGATGACCAGGCTGAGAATGCCAATCCATCATAGAAGTTGTGACACTGGTGAAAGCCATGGGTAAGGTGATGGAGAGAGATCTTTAAGACGACCACTCATAAACATCTTGATTATTTGATCCTTGCACTAGAATTGCCCCCATGTGAAGATCCTTCACCACAAAACATTTTCGTGAAAAATCAACAGAAACTTGGTTAGAAGAACAAAACTTTGAAACAGAAATAAGATTTTGTTTCATTGTAGGCACACGAAGGACATTAGACAATAAAAATGATTTAGATTGGGAAGGTAAATAAAAAGAGCCAGAGTGTGTAATTTGTAGACCTTTACCATCTTCGATCACCATGTTATCAATGCCATCATAATCAGAATGTAAGGATAAATTTTGGAGGTCATTTGTGACATGATGTGATGCACCAAGGTCAAGTAACCAGCTTGGAGTTGATGAGGTGCTAGGAGTAGCAAAATTGGCCTATGGTCAAGATCCAAGATTGTACGGTGTTGGCAGAAATGGTGTGTTTAAGGATCCTGATGATTGAGGAGATGTCCATGGTGTGAATCTATATTGAGAATAACGTTTATCTATATGCCCTTGAATGCCTCACAATTGGTAGAATCCATGGTAGGGAAGAGAAGATTGTCCACGACCATTCCTTGAGAAATATTTCCCTTGATTTGATCTTGAGTGGTTATGGTATTGAGATTGACGTGTGGGATTGTTGTACTAACCAAATCGAGATAAGTTTCCATTGGTGCTACCCTTGGAGTTAGATATAGATATATGAGCAATGTTGGCTGTGATAAGAGAATTGGATCGTGATGTTTCTCTTTTAAGAGAGGTTTCATGATCAAGGAGTTTTTCATGGAGCTCTTCAAATGTGATAGGGGAATCCCAAGCCTTAATAGCAGCTTTGATATCTTTGTATTCTTGATTGAGACCCTCTAAGACATACAAGGTGAGTTGAACATCACTTATTGGTGAATCAATGAGGGCGAGATCATCTGAAAGGTAGCATGCCCGTTGCATTAAATCGGTGATTGAAGGGGTTCCTTGAGAGAGAGCCATCATATTTTCTTGTAGTGTGAGTATGCAGCTATGAGAAGGCTTGGCATACATGGTTACTAGTTTGACCCAAGCAGCTTGAGATGTTTTTGAAGAAGAAATATAGGTGCTAATGTTCTCAGTTACTGATGCAAGAAGAGCATTGAGGATAAGACTATCTTGGCGAATCCAATATGAAAATTCAGGATTGGTACTTGTAGTAACCGGTGGACAAGGATAACTTCCATCCACGAAGCCATAGAGATTGTAACCAACAAGAAGAGTATGGAACTGGGCTTTCCATGATGACTAGTTTGTGGGTGTAAGTTTTAATAGAGTTTGAGCTACAACATTAATTGTGATGTCAGTGTAATTGTTGTTATCAGTGGAGTTGTTGTTGGAAGATGTTTTTGAATTTGTGGAAAAAGAATCTGCCATGGAAACAATGGGAAGAAAATGGTTTAGTTGTGTTTTACTCATTGGAGTTTTCAAGGCTCTGATACCATGTAAAAGGAGCAGAGTATGCAAGGAAAGAAGTTGAACTGATATTTTCATTTATGAATTCAATATATATATATATATACACAATAGGCATGACAGTTTACATGGAAAGAAAAGTACAATCTCATAATTATAGAAAATTAATACTGTACATGGAAATGATTGATATACAGCTAATATTATATTAATAAAGAAATTAACACTGATACAATTATGCAGTAGACTCCAAACTATCCTTAATAATTCCAATTGTAAAGCAAGAGCACTTTCAACTAACAAAATTGACAAAACCATCATGTATCATCTCATTAATTTCATCTTGACCAGGTAGCCCATTCAAGATGACTAAAATTTCCCTAATGGAAATTTGATAAAATAGAAACAACCTTAAACACCAGATCAGCAAAATTTCCATTCATATCATCTTTAAGAGGTGGAAAAAAAAGACACCGTCTTCCATATAGCCTTAGCTTTTGGACAAGCCTAGAGAGGCTGCAATACAGTCTCAACACCACTCTTACACAAGCAGCAAATAATATTACTACAAATGTTTCGATGAGCTAGATTAGCATAACAAGGCAATCCATCATTACAAGCTCTCCAAAGAAATATTTTAATTTTATTTGGAATTTTAAAATTCCAAACAGCCTTTCACCAATTCATATTTTCAAAATTACTAGGATCACGTAGAGAAGCACCAATACCCATCTGAAAATCACTTGATAACCTGAATTCACCGAATAATGTCCATCATTAGTAAAATTCCAAGCCATCTTCCTGATCAACACCACCAGTAGGACACTCTGAATAGCCTCAACCTCCTCGACTTAAAACAACTGATGAAGCTTTGTAAGATTCCAATCCATCAAAGGAGAAATGAAATCCTTCGGTGTTTTTAATAATTGATAGTAGTTGTTGGATCTAAATTAACTTTCACTGTTTTTTTTTTTTTCAATTTATTAGATTAATTAGTAAATTGGTTTTTTTTTTTTTTCTTTTTCCGATATTGGGGGTGGGGGTTGATTAATAAATTGATTATAAAGTTTTTTAGGTTTTTAAATTTATTGTGAGAATTATATGTATATTTGGTGGATATAGATGGAGTTTTTTTTGTTTGTCCATTACGTGAATTTATTCCATTCAAGTAAAAAATCGCTCACTCGTCATGCGATATCAGTTGTTTCTTTTTGCGTCTAGGATGGACGATGATCCACATTGACTTTCCTTCGCCATTCAAGATGATGTTTGTAACCCTTGCTCTTAGTGAATGAGAGCACTTTATTATTATTATTATTTTTTTAAAAAAAGTGTAAATAACTTACTGTTCAAAAGTTTGGAGCAATTTAATTTTTGTATGAGTATCATTTATGATATATGCAAATCATAATTTATTACTAAATAATTGCAATTTAATGATCAAATTGAATTTTTCAGATATATATAATAGAAAATAAAAATAAAAATCTGTAAGCTATATAAGAAAATATAATGTAACGTATATTATACATGAACAACTTAAATTATTTGAGTCTACATTATACACTGTAAAATTTTTATATGAATAGTTTTTAAATATAAAAAATCATTTGGCTATAACTTAGGTGATTATTATTATATATTTATTTAATATAATTAAATATTTCTATTTAATAAATTAAATGTGTTATTTTAGATCGTAATATTTTAAGATTTATTATTTTATTTTATTTTGTTAATTTGAAACAGTAGAGTGTTAAGGGTGTTAATTATAATATTCATACTCTTATAAAGCTGAAGGGTATATTTGCCTTTTCACTAGGCCACTCGAGGGAGAGAAAGTAACTTTAGTTGGATTTGGATGTTAAATGTGAGTGGTATATATGATTAGGACCTTGGGTCCACATCCCACCCACGACCAAGACCTATAGTATAGATTGTAGGGTGGCATTAATGCTGTCAAAATGAGTCTCATCCGCAGGCCTAGCCAGTGTATCCTGAACTTTCATTTTGAAATTCAGCATTCGTATTCCTACGCTTGTCTAAATTTCGTCTTTCTAGGTTTGTCAATAGAAAACCACTCTGATACCGACTAATGCGGTCTAAGTTGTTTCGACAAGATTCATGAAGAAAGAAGAGAAAGGAGTCGAGAGATACTTCATTCCATAAAGACTTTACATGAACTTTTGCAGTTACATACATAGGAAACAAAAACCACCTACAATTAAGGGAAACATTGACCATTGAGAAAACCATAGCTGTATGTATAAATATTAGGAAGCATAAAAAAATATTCTATATGGATTAGGGAAAAAAAAAAAAAATCAGTTTTCTTTTTTAAATATAAGTTTTTATAATTATTTTAAGTAGAAAAACTAAAAGATTTATGGATACTTTCTTAATTATATATTAACATCTCATATGCTTATTAAAAAAAATACCTTATCTTTTACTACACCTTTTTATATTGAAATATTTTTTTTTTATATTTAATTTTAAAGCAAATTTTTTATTATTTAATTTTAACGTTCATATTAAATCATTTATTATATAATTTTAACTATTTAATTTTATACTAATTTATTCATCATTTATTTTATTAACTTTAATTAATAAAGCAAACCTTCTTAATTATTTATTTTTTACAATTAAATACTGCCATTTTGTTTTTTTTTTCCCCCCACCTTTGTGTAGAAAGTGGCCGCTCGTGCTAGTGCGGTGGGATGCGGACCAAGGGTATTTGTCAGTTGATATTTTAAAAACGTGGAATGGCCGAGTCATAAGACCTAAAGACAATACCACCGACGTGGCTTAGCGGAAGAAATTCCAGTCTTTACATTGAGGGTCTGGAAGTTTCGAATGTTGATGAACTCCGTTATTGCTCCGATGGTCCCATACTGCATAGTACAGGACTATGGCCTGCTATCAAGAGGCATTCTTTTTTCAAAGAAAAAAAAAAAAAAAAAAAAAACCCAAAGACAATACCTCCGAGGCTCTGTTGTTCTTTCTCCCTTCCCTCAAAGTATCATTTTAATTGTCTTCTGCATATTTTCATCTAGATTTTGCTTGCTGAAAAGAGCAAAAAGGAAGAGTAAAGAGAAGCTGTATATATATATATATATATATATGGAGATACCAATCCCCAGCAAGTTGAAGAAGCTGTGGGATGTATGGGATCTTCGTATGTGTATCCTAATAAGCCTCTTTCTACAGGTATTTCTACTTCTCTTTGCTCCCTTCAGGCAAAAAAGCAGATCCACATCTGTTATAATCTTAATCTGGTTGGCTTATTTGATGGCCGACTGGATTGCAGCTGTTGCTATCGGGCTAATCACCAAATCCCAGACCGAGCACTTTCTTGATCCCCACTCAGAAAACCTAGATCTTTTCGCATTTTGGGCCTCCTTTCTTTTGATACATGTCGGCGGTCCCGACAGCATTACCTCTTTCTCTATCGAAGATAACGAATTATGGCTCAGGCACTTGTTTAGTCTCATTTTACAGGTTACAGCTGTTGCTTATAGCTTCTTCCTGACAATTCCCAAAAACAAACTACAGTTGCCCACTGCCCTCGTGTTCTTTGTGGGAATTATCAAGTCCTCTGAGAGAACGGCCGCTCTATATGTTGCAAGTTTGGACCGTTTTGGGTCTACTGTGTTGCCGGACCCAAATCCCGGCCCTGACTACAGAGATGCTGTTGCAACATATGCTTCAATGGGGTTGATGGATCAAGAAGCAGGAGAGAGGACGAAAACGGAAGACGCTGTGAATACTTATTTTAACGATGAGACAAACCTCCTGCACGAAGCATACTTCCAATTCGAAACCTTCAAGGGACTCATTGTTCGGTTCCTTGTCAGCTCCAAAGAGCGAGAATCAAGCCGGACTAAATTTCTCAAGTCTTCTGCAGCCAATGCTTTTAATATAGTTGAATACGAGCTGAGCTTCATGTACGAACTTCTCCATACCAAAGTTGTCATGATGCATTGCATATTTGGGTATGTCCTCAGGGTTACAAGTCTCTGTTTCCTAATCGGTGCCCTGATATCGTTTTCTTTTTGTTCGTTAAATGATCCCGAGTTTGCTAAGATTAGTATCTATCTTTCTTATGCCTTGCTTGTGATAGCTATTTTCCTAGACATTGTTTCTGGCTTCAAGCTCATTTTCTCTAAATGGACACTCATTTTCCTAAAGGATGGATGGATAAAATATCGTATTCCTAATGAAATTTTTGGGTCTTTGGCAAGAAGAAAATGGTCAAGGTCGATTTCCCAGTATAATATAGTAAGATCTTGTCTAGTTGAACGTCCAAAATGGCTATACAAGATTGTTAGCTATATTCACCTCAAGGGAGTTCTAGAGACAATGAAGATCTTGATGAATTCTTCTTCTGTGACAGTTACAGAGGATATGAAAACCTTTATTTTCAATGAGCTGAAAAGAAAATCTCAAACAGCTAGCACTTTAACCGACGCCATTGAAGCATGTTCGCAAAGAGGCGAGTGGGCTCTCTTACGTACTTCTAGCTATATCAAACTAAAATGGAGTATCGGAGAGTTTCAATACGCAGAAAGTCTTCTCCTCTGGCACTTAGCAACTGAACTCTGTTACAGCACCATTAAGGAAAAAGACAGCAACGAAAGAACAATTTGCAAGCATCTTTCCGATTATATGTTCTATCTTCTGGTTGCGAAGCCGACTATGCTGGCACCGGTTCTTGGAAACTGGCAAGTGGTTTCACAAGACACGTATGCAGAGGCTAAGAGATTTTTCAATGAACTCTCAGTATCAGATGAGAGACAAGCATGTGAAATGCTTATTTCTGTAGAAACCAAGTTTAGAGCTACCGCTGTGAAGGGAATTAGAAGCAAATCTGTACTGTTTGATGCTTGTGTTCTTGCACATCAGCTTCAAAAAATGGAGGAACCAAGGTGGAAGGTGATGGTGCTGGTGTGGGCAGAGCTGCTTTGCTACGCCGCCATTCATTGTAGGCCGATTGTACATGCTCAGCAACCAAGCAGGGGTGGAGAGTTTCTGACTTTCACTTGGTTGCTGATGAATCATTTCGGATTGGGAACTCAGTTCTATAAGCAAGAACAGCAAGCTGGGAGAAAGTTTATGCCTGTCATGTAAATCAATTAGGTAGGTTTTTTTTTTTTTTTTTTAAATAGTAAAATTTAGCAGGGTTATCCTTAGTTAACTTCTTATTTTTTTTTATTTTTTATTTTTTATTTTTTATGTTTTTGTTTTAGTTTTTTTATCATAACTTTATATGCATCTTTTTAAATATCAATATTGTTATATGGTATTATTATTTGTTACTATTAATGATAATCACTAATTCAACTTGCTGCTAAAAAGTAAAACATGAGGTGTTAAAATTTTCTCTGTATAATTTAGATATACTAGGTACACTTCTCATAGAATTTTTCAAGATATATTTTGTTAGAATATTTTGAAATTAAATTAAAGATTCCACATTATAGGGAAAAACTCCATGAAAAAAATATTAATGATTTATATAAATTGCTTAATGGTAAATTTTCAAATAAATGTACCACATAACTAGTAATCGTATTATGCATAAAAAAGTAGCTACTGCACCCTTTTCTCGAATCATATAGGCCTATTATTTCATAGACTAATAAGATTATTACATGAATTGTAATTACAATTGGAACGATTTAAAAATATATAAGGCCTCATTTAATAACAAATTCATTTATTTATTCGTTTTTGCTTGTATGTAGGTTTTTTATTTTGACAGTTTGTTACTGTTAGTCGATGATAGTTAAAGTTTGTTAGACATATTAATTAAGTATAAATGTAAAAGAAGAAAAAACCAAAAATAAAAAACCTAATACAATTTTAAATTGTGCTTCATTTTCTATTTATATTTTTTTCTTTTTATATTTATAGTTAATAAAGATGTTTAACTACCATTAACTAACATTAATAAATTTTTGAAATAAATAAATTACACACAATTTAGAAGAGAAAAAAACAAAAACAAAAAATAAAAAATGAACTTGTTATCAAAGGAGGCATTTAGATAGTTTTGAAGAGGTGGATTGTATATACGGTGGAAGGATACAACATACCTTAAAAGAGTCTTAGTAGAGCCTTGCTATTTATTTTTATTGGTGATGATCACCATCTTATGTGGTAAATCTTAATTAAATTATGTAATTATATTATTTTTTATACTAAAATTCTAAAAATGAACCATTTAATAGTAACCATTTAAATTGCTATGTAATATATAGGTCTTATTGGTGTTCATTCACCAGTAATGATAAATAATATTTTTCTATTTTAAATGGTTATGTTTTGAAAAATTGTTGTGTGGATAATTAGTAAGTACAATATTTTAATTCTTCAAAACAAAGATTTTAAGTGAATAAATGCAATATTTAAGAGACAGTTCTTGATGCGAATCCGCCCGAACTTGTACAATCGATGATTCGCTGGGGTGTTGATCCGATACGGATGAAAACCAGACCGATCACTAGGGCTCAAACTAAGAGGTTTAGGGACAACCTTGCTGCCTTTATTCAGGGAGTAATTCGTACTCAATAAGGCTTGTCCATACCTGAAGATCCAAGATCTGTTTTGAGTATGCAAGTGATGGAAGTCGATACGAATTCGGGTAGCGATTTTGGTGCATTTATGAAGTCCGGATAGCATGAAATGGTTCCAATGCTTCATGAATTCAATACATATGTCTAAAAGGTCATGGAATCAAGTCAAGGCAGCTTCAAAGGCATCCAAAAAGAGGCTGTGCACACAACATGACAATTTGGCTGGTTTTGCTGTATTACCCGCTGACTTTACTATATTTTGCTGAGTTGGTTTTTTCTCTTTCCTCCAAGCAAGGGCAATGTGTGGGAATCCATAATAATATTCTTTGGCATTCTACAAAGCATATAGAAGCTGATTTGGAGCTCAAATTGGTCAAAAATTGATCAAAGTCAACTTAGTCAAAAAATTAGTATTTTAGTTTCCTAATTTGATTTCTACTTTTTGTTTTAAGAAATTACCTTTACTTTTGGTTTTTATTTATTTATTTTCCAGACAAATTGATTTAGGAAAGTTAATATTTTATTATTTTAGTTGTAAATTAATTAATTCCCAAATAAAGAAATTAATTAATTAGAAATTAGACTTAGGAAAATAGTGAAATTCGACCACCATGATGTTTCCTAATGTTGGCCAGTTTTTGGCCTAGATTTTTAGGGTTTTATTTATGACGTTGTAGCCTATTTAAAGGCTTATTTCTCAATAAGAATACAGCTTGAATTTTATACAGAAAATTATTTGTGAGATTGAATTCTCTTTATCCTTTTAAACACCTAAAACAGCATTAGTGAATTAGTGTTTTAGGTTGACTTATCAATAGGTCTTCCATCATCTATTGTGGCATTTTCATTATATATCAAGGTTTCTAATAACAGGTTGGTTAGGGATCAAGGTGACCATTAGAACTTAAATATAATTAGATCCGGACTAATATAATACGGGTTTAGATGCAGGTCGTCCTAAGTTCGTATCAGTTCTCATATAGAAATCTATAAGTAGGACTTAAGAACCAATCACTACAAATTAAATTAAGTTAAGATAACTCAAGTTGAAATTCTCAATAGAATAAAGCTTCTTTTTCCAACTTTCAATCAATTTATTTTGGTTGAATAATTTCTGACAATTTTTTTTTTTTATGAGTAGTTTTATTTTGAATGTTAAATATTAATATTTTACTAAGTACTAGATTATAATTAATTAATTTATAATATATTTAATATAATATATGAAATTATAATACATATCTTTATTTGAAACTATATGCTTTTTTTTTTTTCTTTTGCAAGAATTGAAGATATATTTTAAATTTGAAATAGAGTAGAAGAGACACTTTGGAAAAGAAAATGCTATTTATATTTCTTACATTAGAAAAATTCATACAAATTAAAGCTTAGAAAATTTCTAGTTGCACTATCAAACAAACTCTATACAGTTTTATTATGAATTTATATTTTTATCCCTATTTAAAATTATAATTAAAGATATTTACTAATTAAACATATTTATATTCAGAAATATAGGATTGAACATTTTAAATGTATTTAGAAATATATGATTGAACATATTAAATATATTTAGAAGTATGTGATCTAACAGTTTTACATAAATGTGTGTAAAAGTATATGACTAAACATATCAAATGCATTCAAAAGTGTGCGATTGAATATTTTCAGATATGAACATCTCAAAAATGCTTAGAAATATATAATTGAACATCTTAAATGTATTCAGATGTATACAACCAAACATTTTCAAAAACATTTATAATTTTGAGATCGAATGCTCCAATGAATACAAAAGAAAATTTTATAGAATTTTCATGATTATCAATTTCGACAAAAAAACGTTGTGAAGAGTTTTCGTGAAGTTGTATTTGATTTGTGAAAAATATATATATATATATATATATATTTTTTGACTTAGTTAAAACTTTATGAATTATGGATACTTTAGATATTAAAAATATTGTATAAAATTATTTTATATTTTTTATATATTTAAATAGTAATGTAAAAAACAATATAGTTTGGAGTTTTTTTAAAATTATGAAAAGAACTCCTCTAAAGTTTAACATGAAGTTTAACAGATAAATTAAGATAGATCCGTTTAAAATGATAAATAAAACTAATAATAAAGAATTTATGAACATTTTTAATTAAATTAAAAAAATTTACAAAGACATATATTTACATGTCTGATGCTTGGTGCTCAAGGTATATGCCCAAAGTAGTAGAGTCGAAAAACCAAACCATGCCAAAACGAACTGAGTGCTAGAGCTAAACCCACCGACGATGTTTGATAAGAGTCCTTCTCAACTTCTCCGTCTATTTTTCCATTCGAATTGTTCCACCATTTTTCCATCATTATATGTGTGTTTACTGAGAAAATCTTGTGCCATGAGCATAATTTAATTCCCTCTGTCAAGTAGACACTTTTTTCATTTGCATTTTGTTTATATTGATGGATAACAACAAGTAATTCGATGCATTATTGTAAGTTCGACTCTAATTGTAATATTGGAAAATTTTGGTTTAACTGAGGGTGAAGCCCTATGTTTTGTTTATTTGAGTTTCTTGGTTACTCTGTTTGATCTTCTCCTTGTTCTGCCCAATTTTTTTTAAAAATAAATTTAGGGATTATAAGTACATTGTCACTTAGGAATTCTGGTTCTTCATGGGTCACATATTGAAAATTTGCATGTTTTATTGATTCATTTGGTATTAAAAAAGTTTTAGGTGCATGAAGAATTCCAAATGTTTTCCTCATAATTTGAAGATTTTCGTAGATATTTGTGAAGATTATAATGATTCATAAAATTATTATTAGTATTATTTTATTATTATAAACAAGCTTGTCGAGAATTTAATCTTCAAAATTACTTTGATTACTTCTTTGTATTGCTAATTTTGCATTTTGGGTCAGTATTTATATTTTGTTTACATAAAATATACTCTACCTCTGTCGTACATAATTTTCATTTGTCTCTTTGTTTCTTAGCACAATGGCAGGAGGGAAGGCAAAAAAGGAGAAGGCCAAGCCAGCAGGACATGCACCTTACTGAGGAGGCATATTTTTACACATACTAAAGAACCCCAAGATGGTGGACACCATTGTCCAGAAATCTAGGATCAAGAGCACTAATACCATTCTTGAGATAGGACCTGGTACAGGAATTCTCACCAAAAAGCTTTTAGGAGTTGGCAAGTTGGTCATCACCATTGAGATTAACCTTCGTGTGGTCCTTGAGTTGAAAAGACACTTTCAGGGAACTCCTCTTTCTCACCGTATGAATGTATGCCTTCTCAAGCCCTTAATCTTACACACTACAATTACCTTGTTTTGATTAGACATGGCTTCAATAGTATTTTGTTGGTTTTTAGAGAGTTAAAACACAGAAAAATGGTGGAAAACCAAAGAAAAACAGCTCTGAATATTTAAAATTGGTGCAACAAAAACAGCCATCTATTTCATTCATCTGATAGCATAATATACATGAGTAAACATTTTTCAACAATGATTTTCACCTAATCCCAGCAAAAACTGCAGCAACCATGTTGCCCTATGCTAAGCCATATCTTGGCTACCTAATAACTAGATATTTATCAAAAGACATAGTTACAAACCCAGCAAGATAGTTACATAAACAGCATCAAACTCAAAGTAAATAACCATAAAATTAAGGGATATTGGCAGCCAAGCACCCCGAACTTTATCGAGGTTGACACATTACATCCTAAACTTTTTTTTCTGGCATTTTACACCCCAAACTTTCTTCTTACTTGCACCATTGGTTCGTTTGTTAAAAATGCATAACGGAATGATCAGGTGCCTTGCACGTGCTCATTAAATGAGGGTAAATCATGTAATTTTACTGTTCTCAATTTAGAAATTAGGGTTCCATTCGAGTTCGGGATTGTTTGATATTACTGAGAGTGGTGGTTTGGAAGATGAAGAAGAAGAAGGGGAAAAAAAAAAAAAAGAAGGGATTTTGGGTTTGAAAGAGCACGGGGGAGTGAAAAAGATGAGGAATGGAAGAGAACATATATGGATGTGGAAGGATGAAGAAGAAAAAGAAGAAGAAGAAGAAGAAGAAGGGGTTTTCGGAATGAAGTTCTCTCTCTCTCCTCTTTCTCTGTCTCTGTCATCTTTTTTTTTTTTTTTGGTGTACTCTCTCTGTCTTTCCCTTTTCTTTGTATCTGTCCTTTTTTTTTTTTTTTTTTGGTGTATTCTATCTTTCTCTGTAACTCTCTCTGTCTTTATCTCTCTCTCCTTTTTCTTCATCTCTATCCTTTTTTTTTTTTTTAGGTGTACTCTCTCTTTCTTTGTAAATCTCTTTATCTATCTCCTCTCTCTCTATCTCTCCTCTTTCTCTGTCTTTGTCCTCCTTTTTTTTGTGTATTCTCTCTTTCTTTATAACTCTCTATGTTTGTCTCCTCTCTATCTAACTGATATTTTAGGAAAGCAAAACTCCATTTTAGCAATGGAGGAGCTTCTTTCTATCAATTTTTTCCAAATAACTTTAGATCTATCTATTTTTTCCATCAAATAACATTTCCTGCGTCTTTTTTCTTTTCTTTTCTTTTCCCTTTTTTCCCCTCAATTTTTTTCCTCCACATTTCCTAAGTTCCAAACAGAGTCTAAAAGTAGTAAAATTACATGATTTACCTTCGTTTGATAAGCACATGCAAAGCACCTGATCATTCCATTATGCATTTTTAACGAAGAACCAACGGTGAAAGCAAAAAGGAAGTTTGGGGTGCAAAATGCCAGGAAAAAAAGTTTAGGGTGCAATGTGTCAACCTCAATAAAGTTCGGGGTGCTTGGCTGCCAATATCTCTAAAATTAAACTACATGACAGTAGCAAAAGTATCACTCTCAACACTCCTCCTTGGCACTTTTGCTGAAAACACTAAACTTTTCTCTTAATATTTCAAATTTGTCTTTTGGCAAAGCTTTGGTGAAAATATCAGCAAGCTGGACCTCTAAACAATAATGAAACAGCTTCACTTCTCCATTTCTTTCAGCATCTCTCATGGCATGATACTTAACTAGAATATGTTTAGTTATTTAATGCTGAACTGGATTTTATGCAATACAAAGTAAAAACCATACAAATTGCAAATTGGTTATCACAAAAGATAACCCTTGCTTTCTTTTGCTTCTCATTCAAATAACCAGCAACTTTCTCAACCATAGAGCTTGATTTGAAACAGCTACAGCAGCAATATATTCAATTTTAGCTTGCTTTTTCGAATTCCATGAAAATGGACCTAAACCAAGTGAAAACAATTACCCTGAAGTACTTTTCATGTCATCCATGCTTCTAGCCCAAAATATGCACCAGCAATCCAAGGGCACATACCCAGACAGAAACTAAGTTCCCACTCACAACCTCACTATCTGTATAACCTTCCAACCTGTATTCTCCATGCTTAAAAACCAAAGTCCATAATCTGCAGTACTTCAAATATACCTCATCAGCATTTTTACTGCAGAGTAATGCATTTGCGTAGGTGAATGTACAAACTGGAAAGCAATATCACAGAGAACATAATATCAAGCCTAGAAGAATACAAATAAGCTCCCAATAAGACTTCTATAAGTTGAAATATCAACTTTAACATATCCATCTTCCTTCTCAAGCTTCAAATTTTGCATTATTGGAGTTGCAGCTAAATTGCACCTCTCCCAACCAAATTTCTTAAGGAAGTCAATGGCATATTTCTTCTGAAATAAGAAAATGCCATGATTGTACTCCCATACTTCAATACAAAGAAAATACTTCATCAAATCCATATCAAACATTTCAAAGGCTTTCTCCAACATAACCTTGAATTTTTGAATTTGATGGATATCACTTCTTATCACCAGCAAATCATCAACATATAGAGACATAACTAGCAAGCTTCCAATATTTCTAACATACAAAGTAGGTTCATTTTCACTCCTCTTAAACTCTTGCTTCACCAAGTAAGCATCAACTCTGCTGTACCAAGCTCTAGGTGCCTATTTAAGGCCATAAAAAACCTCGTGCAATCTTTAAACCTTATCTTCATTACCAGGAACAATAAAACCTTCAAGTTGTTGGACAAAAACCTCCTACTACAGTATTCCATTAAGAAAAGCTAATTTCACATCTAAATGAAGTACTTTCCAACCTTTTTGAGCCAGAATTGATAGTAGAAGCCTTATTGTCTCCATTCTTGCAACTGGTGCAAATGTATCTCTGAAATCAGTTCCTAGTGGTTGAACATAGAGGTGTACAAGGGTTGGGTTGGTCGGGTTGCAAGAAAAATAATAACTGACTCCACCAAGTCGGGTTGATCGGTTTCCACCTAATCCAGTCCGGTAACCCATCATAACCCGATCCAATCCAACCCAATAATAATTGGGTTGGGTTAGTTGGATAATCAAGTTGGACTGGTTATTATGATTCTGCTGAAACCTAACCTTTCAGTTTTGAGTTTTTAATAAACCTGATCAAACTTTTGCTTCCTAAAGCATTCACAAATGCATGTAACAGTTTATATCAAGGAAGTAACTAAAAGATCAAAAGTAAAAATATTTTATCAAAGCAATTGTAAAGTAAGAACAAAAGTGAAGAATTTCTGCCAAAACTAAGCTACACATCACTTCAAGATCCATTGAATTTGCAGTAAATAAAATGACAACTTGACAAGAGTAAATAGACAAAATAATAAATTTTTGAAAATTATACCAGAAGAAAAGGCTAAAGAAATTTTATTTCTATGAAGAAAAGACCGATGAAGGAGATGGTAGGAATCGTAAAGTCTTGATCTGAGATAGGGGAAGAAGATAAGGGTGACTGAAGGAGCCTCGATGGAGGCTGAGAGAAAAGCAAAGTCAATTTAAGGCATAGAAAAGGGGTTGAAAGTTTCAACTTGAAACACATGATTGTTTTAAAAAAAACCTTTTTTTTTTCAGCCCATGACAAATATTCATTTAAACTTTTACTCTTTTTGTTTTTTTTCAGCCCATAACAAAAGCCCATTTAAACTTATACTTTTTTATTTATTTTTTTTTACCCTACCTTCCTTTACATTTGTGTGTCAGTACTCAGTAATAGTGTGTACGTGTGTCCAGGTCAAAATTAACTACATGCGCTAGGATTATGCACCGGACAGGTTGGGTTTTAAAGGGTTTTAAATTTATAACCCAGAATCTGACCCGGTGGATACGGGTTGAAAAAAACCAACCCGCAACCCACCCACTTACATCTTTTTTTTCTATTTTTGGATTGGATCGAGTCGGGTCGGCCAGGATTTTTGGGTTTCCGGGTTTGTGGAACAGGCCTAGTTGAACATAACCTTTAACAACCAATAACATAACCTTTAACAACCAATCTTGTTTTATGTTTGTTCACAGAACCATCAACATTATACTTGGTTCTGAAAATCCATTTCACTTCAATTGCATTTTTATCTTCAGGCTTGCTCACTAATTCCCAAGTTTTGTTCCTTTCAATCATGTTCATTTCAGCTTGCATAACATCTCTCCATTCTTCTAACTGACTTGCTTCCTCAACTGTGGTAAGATCAATCAAAACCAAATTGCATCTGTCATACACTTCCATCAAAAGTCTTGTTCCTCTAATTCCAATATCATTTTCATCATCTAGAAGTAACTCCTCCTCAATTTCATATTGCGGAACCCCAACCTCATTGTTATTTGATTGACCCTCCTGCTTTGTCTAATCCTAAACAACAAATTCATCAATCAGAACATCTCTACATATTACAAGCTTGTTAGATTGCAAGTGATATACCCTATAACCTTTGGTTATATTATTATAACCAACAAGAATGCCAACATCAGCCTTTTTATCTAATTTATCTCTTTCATTACCCTTTTTATCTAATTTATCTCTTTTAACCTCTGGAACAAGCATGTAACATATGCTGCCAAAGATCCTCAAATGCTCCAGTGTTACTTTACCTCCAAACCACACTTCATATGGAGTTTTAGAATCAACAGTCTTAGTTAACAACATATTTAGCAAATACACAAAAGTATTCACTGTTTCAGCCCAAAACTTCTTTGGCATGTTCTTCTCAAACAATAAGCACTTGATCATCTCCATAATTGTTCTATTATTCTCTCATTGATACCATTCTAGTGTGGAGTGTAAGAAGTAGTGAATTGATGAATTACACCAACCTCCTTGCACAAACTTTCAATTTTTTTAGCTGTATACTCAGTTCGATTGTTAGATCTAACCACTTTGATACTCTTTTGGGCTTGATTCTCCACCATTGCCTTGAATTCTGAGAAAACAGCAGTCACATATGATTTTTTCTTTAAGAAATACACCGAAAACATCCTTGAAAAATCATCAATGGAGATGAGAAAATATCTGCTACCATTGAGAGAAGTCTCACTCATAGGACCACACACAACTCATAGGACTACACACATTAGTATGAATGAGCTGTAACTTCTCACTACTCTCCATGCACTACTAAAAGGAAATGGTAATTCTTCTGTTTACCAAATTGACATCTTTCACATACATTTTCAACTAATATTCACAATAAGCATGTCTTGAATTAGATATTGTGTGTGCATAAGCTTCAAAGAAGTATAGTTGTAATGACCAATACTTTAGCTCCTTGAGAATCATGAATTTTGTAGGATTTGCTAGAAAAATTCAAAGAATAGCCTTGTTCTAACATTTTTCCCACACTAAATAAGTTCTCACTAATTGCAGATACATAAAAAACATTTGAAATAATTTTAGTACCCGTTGGTGTGTGTACTATAACTTCTCCTTTGCCAAGAACATCAACAAATGCTCCATTCCCAATCTTCACTTTTGAAACAAAGCTTCTATCAAGGTGTTTGAACAGCTTCTTAGCATAGGTCATGTGATTTGTGCATCCTCTATCCATAAACCATGTTCCTTTACCATTGTTTGCCGCAAAACAAGTACTACAAACAATGCTTCTTCTCTTTGTTGTGTTTCTTCAGGAATTTGAGCTGAATTTGCTTGCTGAACTTACTCACCTTTCCTGTTACACACCTTTTCAACATGTCCAAACTACTTAAATGCTCTACATTGCACATGTGATTTAAACTAGCAAAATTTTGTTGTATGACCTTCCTTTTTACAATGATAGCAAGGTCCAAATCTCTTCTTTTCACCAACTCTACTAGAGATGACTACACCTTTGTCTTCATCCTTCTTTTTCACCATTTTGCTTCTTTAGAGTTGATGCAGCAACTTTCCACTTCTGCATAGCAAGCAAAGCACTCTCCACATTCTCATCCTTGTTATAGATTTCCTTTGCTCTGTGGCTTGAAGAGCATTAATAAGCTCAGATCATGAAATCTAACTTAAATCTCTAGATTCTTCCAAAGAAGAAACCTTAGCTTCAAACTTCTCTGGCAAAATAACTAGTACCTTCTCCATCACTCTTTTGTCTAGCAACTTCTTTCTAAAATTTGTTATCTGATTCATAACCTTAAGATGCCTATCAATAATCTCCTTCACAAGTTCTATGTACTTTATTTTTAAAGTTTTGAACTCTCTTCTAAGGTTCAAAACTTACATCTGCGTTGTTCTTGTACTTCTCTAAAACTCCTCCTTCAACTTATCCCACAACTCCTTGGCAGTAATGCAAGCCATAATCCTTGCAAAAATTGCCTCTGACATAGAAGAATGAATTGTTCATATGGCTTTGTATTTTTTTACAACCTCCTCACTGTGTTGCTTCATTTATGCCATGGTACGATTTACTCCCGGTGGTATTGGATCTTTCCCAGATTTTATGGCTTTCTATAGATCAAAAGCTTGCAAATAGGCTTTCATTTTAATGGACCACATGGCATAATTCTCATATGAAAATATTGGTGGAGATAAAGCAGAAAAATGACATGAAGCCATCTTTAAAGAAGCATACAACGGAGAACCTGTTTTCGTCTCTCAAAGTGTTCAACTTTTTCTCTCTCAACTCTTGTTTTTGTAGCTCACACTCTCTGAAATGTGAATGAACCTCTACCCTCCAAGATCAATGGAGCTTTGATACCGATTGTTGGTTTTTAGAGAGTTAAAACACAAAAAATTTGGAAAACCAGAGAAAATAGCTCCAGATATTTAAAACTGGTGCAACAAAACCAGCCATCTGTTTCATTCATTGATAGCATAATACACATGTGTAAAGACTTTTTCAATAGTGATTTTCACCTAATCCTATTAAAAACTGCAGCAACCATGTTGCCATATGCTAAGCCATGTCTTGGCTACCTAATTCATATATATTTGCAAGATAGTTACACAAACCAACATAAAACACAAAATAATCATAAAATTGAATTGTATGACAGCAGCAAAAGTGTCATTCTCAACATATTTCTATCAATAGATATTATTGATTTACTATTATAATTAAAATTACATGAGTTGTTGATAGCTCATGTGGTTGTGAATTTCAATGTTTCAAAGTAAGTTTCTGGTAGGGATTGTGATTTGAGTATTTGACTTATTATAGACCCAAATGCAAAGTAGTTACATCTCTCTGTCTTTTTTCCACAAGCCCCTTATTGATCCATTCCACCAAGCTACTTGACAATTATGATAATTGGGGAAAAGCCATCTTCTAGTTACCTGTAATCTACTTTGTTTTCTTGTTAATTATTGCCAATGATATGAAAACCAATTCCACCCCCTACCCCCAAAATAATAAAAAATTAATATTGCTCTCTTTCGCATTATGATTTCTGATAACAGGAGATGTTCTAAGACTGATCTTCCCTACTTTGATATATGTGTGGCGAACATCACTTAGCAAATCCCATCCTCCCTTACATTCAAGTTACTGAATCAACGATATTCATTCAGGTCCGCGATCATATCGTTCCAGAGGGAAATTGCAATGAAACTGATTGCTCAGCCTGGTGATAAAAAATATAGTCATCTTAGTGTGAACACAACTTCTGGCTCGAGTCTCATACCTTTTTAAAGTTGGAAGGAGCAATTTCCGTCCTCCTCCTAAGGTAAATTCATCTGTAGTTCGCATTGAACCAAGGAAACCACGCATTAAATTGAACCAAAAGGAGTGGGATAAATTTCTGCTAATTTGTTTCAACCGAAAGAACAGAACTCTTGGTTCAATTTTTAAGCAAGGGAGTGTCCTGTGTATGCTGGAGAGAAACTACAAAGACTGTGGAGTCATTAAATCTCTCACAACAAGTTTCATTGGTGGACAATGATATTTGAGATGGATGTTTGGGTACTTGGGGACCTTAATGAAGATCTGGTTGAGGATATGGATGATGACGATGATGGAGCAGATGATGAAATGGAGGTGGATGATGCATTTGGAAGGCCATCTGATTTCAGAAAAATGGTTTTGAGTGCATTGAAAGAGGGAGATTTTGAACAGAAGAGGCCTTCCAAGCTCTCATTACAAGAATTTTTATACCTTCTATCTTTGTTTGATAAGTCTGGCATGCACTTCTCTTTATTTTTTGTTGTCCAAAAACTAGTCAAATTTCAGTTTTAGAAAACAACCAAAACTTGCTAGCCTTTGATTATTAATTTGTCCATTAAAATGGTTTTAAGATTCTTTTATTTTTCTCTTTCAAGACCAGGTTCAAGCATAAGATTTCATCACCAAATTCAACCATACAAACTGTAAATTGAGTTGTGGTACTGAAACTATTTTGCTTTTGGTGGTTGGTTGCTGGTAATTTCTTCTGTCCTAATTACTGTGAGATATAATTTCGTGTTTTTCGTGAGAAAAATTGTGTCCAAACAAAACAAAAATCAAATTGTTTGAAGTTCTATTTGTGATCCAAATATGTTTATGATATATTACTTTATAAATAATTATGTGAGATTTTTAGTGAGTTTTTTGCTCTTTGTCACTAAAAGGTAATGGTTTGTAAAAGAGGGAAAGATAAAGAGTTACAAGCTTGTCCATTTGGCCAAGATCTCAAAAAGCTATCTTGAAAACACAAAACAAGAAATTTTGGATCATTGTTTGGGAAAAAAAAAAAACAAAAACAAAAACAAAAAATACATTATATTTTCTAACTAACTATTAAATTTTGTGCCCTTTTTAGTTTTTATTTATTGTTCTTATTAACGGAAATAGCATAGATGTTTCATCTAGTATAAGATTAAAAGAAAATGAATATAAATCAATATGATATTTCCAATATGAGATTATCATATCCGCAAGGGTAAATCAATAATATTTTAACATAGTCTATTAAACTTTTTTTTTTCTATCCCTTATGCCTCGTGATTCGAACCCGTGCAACTGTAGCGTAAGTAGACAATCAATTATTTAAAAGAAATAAAAAATAAGAACATTTTTCGCATAACTAATTCTGGTAGAACTTTTGAATTTCAATTTTATGCGTAGAGGCAAATTTTCTCCCAAAAAATGGAAGGGTCCTAACTTTTGGTTAGGTTTTCACCCGAGGTGGTGATTGTTGTTTCTTTTCTGCTTTTTTGTGCGGTAGGGTGTGTGATTTTGTGTTTGTTTGCTTCATTCATGGAAGAACCTGAGAATAAGGGGAAATATGTGGCAACAGCGAAATTACCTAGTGTGAGGAACAAAACAGTATTCCACATCTGGAATTAACGTCTAACGTGTTTGAAGCTTCAAGGAGATCAAGTTTAACTTTGATGGGGAAATTATTTTCAGAAAAGGAAATTAAAGTTCATACCATCCAAATTATCATTCGAAGAATCTGGTTCACCCAAGGCACAGCAGGGGCGGAACCTTTGGGTTCGAATCTGTTCCTCTTCTCTTTCAACTAAGCTGCCGACCGCAACAGGGTGTGGATGCGACGGCCCTAGACCATTAATGGTGCCCAACTAGTGCTCAAAGAATGGGATCCCCAAATGAACTTTAGGGATTTTGATTTTACTTGTTGTATATATTGGGTTCAAGTCCACGGTTTGCCACTTCAGTTTATCAACAAAGACAACGCAATGAAAATAAGTGGTCTTTTTAAGGAGGTCATCAGATGCGAGCACTCATCCCAAAAGAATGTTTTGGGAATGAAGTTCATGAGAATGCAAGTAGAAGTAGACATCTCCAGACCCCTCCCCACAGGTTTTTTCCCAAAATTCGAGGAAGGGATATCATGGATTCAATTCCGTTATGAAAGGTTAGAGGACTTATACTACAAATGTGGAGTTCTCGGGCATCTGAAAAGGAATTGTCCGGATCCACTTCCGAGATTATCTGAGGAGGAAGGACACGAGTTCGGATCATGGTTGAGAGCTGAGGATGGAACTTTCACGGTGGTTAGTAAAGGCAATTTTCTTCGACGAGTTGAAAACTCATGAAAGGATTTTTTCGATCACTTCACGGATGTGGAATTGAGGACGACTAACGAAGGAGCAGACAATCCACAATCAAAGGACTCCACGGCAGCAGCGATCCTCGCCGATGATCCAAAACAAGAACCACTACCATCTACCACTGGGACCCACATGATGGAGGGTGATCTGACAAGGAATGGGAAGGAAACAATCATTAAACCTAAGCCTAGAGATACTCCAAAGACTACTTTAACTAAATTTGATGAAGGAAAAGAAATTTCTAATGAGAAATCAGCACCTTTACAAGGAACATCTGCCCCACCTACTACGATAAGAAATTCAAGAACAGAGGTCTCTAGGGTTATCGAAAGAGATGTGTTGGAAAAAAAGACGAAACCGAACCAGATGACCTGTCAAAACCACAACCCTGACAAGCTAGTTTTCAAATTCGGCTCCTCTTTTGGGACAAAGATGAAGATTAAAAGAAGGTAGGGTCCAAAAGAAAATTAATATCCTTAGGGCATCAAGGCCCAGCTAAATGGCCCAAAGTTTAGCTTAAGGTGATTGGTAAGTCTGACTCACAGAGCGATTTTGGCCAAGTAAAGCCCTTAAAAGGACAGAACAGGGGAACAAGCCCAGTGAAAGTTGAGCCCAATCCCCAAGAGAAGGCTGGGTTGGATTTGGGTCTAGTTAACCAGCCTAAGGACAATAATGGCTTAAAGGGGTTTTTAGCAGAAAGTGACGAGGTTATTATTGCTCATATCGGCACAATGGAGGATCGAGCCAGAACCTCCCACGCAGAAGGATTAGTAACCAGTGAAACACCAACTACCTCTTCTTCTTCTCTGAAAATCCGACTTAAGAAACTTGCCGGAGGAGTGAATGTGGGAGGTTGCGAGGAAAAGGTTGAAACTGAAGGTTTATCTAAAACCAACGAAATGGTTGGTTTGACGGCTGAGGAGGCGGGCCTTACTATGCCCTCTCCTCATCAATGAGCATCATTGCTTGGAACTACCGAGGATTGGGGAGATCCTCAGCAGTTCGTGGCCTCCGTGGCTTTGTTCTAAACCACTCCCTAACAGGTCTTTTCCTATGTGAAACAAAATCGCATAAGGAAAGACTGGAGCAACTTGGGCGACGTTTGAATTTTGATAATTCTTTTTTTGTGGAGGCGGAGGGTAGCAAAGGTGGTTTGGCTTTGTTTTGGAAGAGCTGCTGGAAGTGATCTATTGTTTCTGTTTCCAATTGGATTATGGGAGTCCTAGTTGAGTCTTCGCGAAAGAAAATTGGATGTTGTGGTTTTGTCATTTTCCTGCAGAGAGAGCCCGGCAAAAGACGTTCTGGGAGGATTTATCTAGAAAAGTGAAAGCAGGACCAAAGGTTTGGGTTTGTTTGGGAGACTTTAATGACGTAGTGTGCCAAGACGAAAAGCGAGGTGGTAGACCAGTTTCGAACAAGGCTAATTTTTTTTCTCGGAAATTTTATCTTTGATATTGGAGCTGTAGATTTGGGCTTTCATGGTAATGTTTTCACTTGGTGTAACAAGAGAGGTGGAAGGGCTAACATTAGAGAAAGGCTTGACAGGACAGTGGCCAGCCCTGAGTGGGTTCTCCTTTATGACCAAACGGGTATTCTCCATTTATCTAGTGATTCCTCATACCACATTCCAATTCAGTTGAAACTCCACCTGGACCATCTTCCTAGACCAAAGCCTTTAAGGTTCTTTGAGGTTTGGTCTCGTGACCCATTATATGCAGAAGTTATTGGTGAAGCCTGGGAGAGATCAGATAACATTTCCCGAGCTGCCTCGATTAGGTATAAGATCCACAGCACAACCTTGGCATTGAGAAAATGGAACAAAGAAGTGTTTGGCCTCTGTAATTCTCGAGTGAAGGAGTTGGAATGGAAAATTCAAAACCTTCATGGGCAATGCCCAACAGAGTCCGTTTTATCCTAAGAAAGAAGCGCTCAAGTGGAGTTGCACGAGTGAAGAAAAAGGGTTGAAATCCTTTGGAGACAAAAATCGAGAGAGTTGTGGCTCTCAGCAGGGGACAAGAATTCCAAGTTCTTTCACGCGGTAATAGTAGCTAATAGGAGGAAAATTTTCATCCCTGCGTTGAAAGACAGCAATGGGATGTGGAAGGAGTCCAGAGAAGCAATTGGAAACCTCTTGATTAGTGAATTTACAAGTTTGTTCTCAGCAAATACTTTAAGAAAAAGTGAAAGACTAGGTGAACTCTTTCCTGAGTGTATTTCTAGGGAAGAAAATGACCTTTTAGAAGCAATTCCTATGGAGGAGGAAATATTGCAGGTTATCAAAGCTATGCACCCTACCAAGGCCCCAAGGTCGGATAGAATGCTGGCCCTGTTTTTCCAGAAATATTGGCACATAGTAGGCAAAGATGTGGTGCAAATGATCAAAAACATTTTTAGGTCGAGTATCCTCCCCAATGATATTAACAGATCATTTGTAGTTTTAATCCCCAAAGTTAATGAAGCTTCTGAATTTAAACATTTCCGATCGATCAGCTTGTGTAATACTCTGTACAAAATTATTTCCAAAATCATTTCTGAGAGAATCAAACCTCTTTTGGATAAGATTGTGTTACCGAATCAATCCGCTTTTGTTTCAGGACGTTGGATCAGTGAGAACGTAATTCTGGTCAGTGAAACCATTCACTCTTTGAGCAGGAAGAAAGGGATAAAAGGTATTATGGGTATTAAAGTGGATATGCAGAAGGCTTACGATAGGGTCGATTGAGTAGTCCTCACCCGAATCCTCACTCTTTTAGGTCTTTCAGACGGAACGGTAAAGCTGATTCTAAATTGCATTTCTTCAGTCTCTATGGAGCTCTTACTGAATGGCAGTGTGTATTGTAAAATTCCCATGGATAGAGATTTACGGCAAGGAGACCCACTGTCCCCTTTCCTTTTCATCATCGTTTCAAAACTGTTATCGAGATTACTCCACAAATGGGAAAGAGAAGGAAAATTTAATGGCGTTAAGCTTGGGCGGTCTTCCCTGTCTATCTCGCATCTCTTGTTTGCCGATGATGTTCTCATCTTTTGCAGGGCCAATACGAGGGAGATAAGAAACGTCCTGAAATGCCTAGGCCTCTACTGTAGATGGTCGGGACAAGCCATCAATTTTGACAAATCTGGATGTTTCTTTTCCCGCAACGTGATGGGTCAAACCAAAGCTCAAATCAAAAGTTATTTTCAAATGAAAGAGGTCGATAAGAAAATGAAGTACTTCGGCACTCCCCTCTTTATGGCACGAAACAAAATGTCTGCTTCTGAAGATTTGCGAAAAAAGATAGAAACAATAATTGAAGGTTGGAAAGCTAAGCTTTTGTTGCAGGCAGGAAAAGCCACTCTCATTAAGCATGTAGCCACTTCAGTCCCGGTTTATTCCATGTCCACTTTCCTCCTGTCGAAAGCTTGGTGTGATAACATGGAGAAGCTTAACAGATCCTTTCTCTGGAGAAATAATACAAGCCTGTCGAGAGGTTTTACGCCAGTAGCTTGGAGGAAGGTCTGTTTGCCTAAAAGGTGTGGAGATCTCGGGATCAGAAGATTACAATCCTTCAATAAAGCTTTAGTAGCAAAATTCGGTTGGAGTATCATGACAGAAGAAGATAAGCTTTGGGTGAAAGCCATTAAGGCTAAATATTTCCCCTACACAACTTTCATGAAAAAGTTCTAAAAAGAGGGGAAGCTCCTGACTTTGGGCAGGAGTGTTGCAGTCCAGATCCCTGTTAGCCAAAGGTATTTGCTACAGAGTGGGCGAAGGGACTTTAGTAAATTTTGGGAGGACCCCTGGATTCCTAACAACCCAGGGTTTATTCCTAAACCGAATAACACCAATTCCCTAAATACTGTGGGGATGGTCAACTCTTTAAAACAGCTGTTTGGGGAGTGGAATGAGAATTACTTATTGAGCCTCTTTGACCATTCTTTGATTGATAACATCAAAAGCATGTTTTGGGCAAAACATAATCAAAGGGACAAAATTATTTGGTTAGGCTCCAGGACAGGTGCTTTCAGTGTCAAGTCAGCCTATAGTCTCGAAGAAGGAATAGCGGAGAATGGGGAGGAGTGGTGGAAGTTTGTCTGGCATAACCATTTCCATGAAAGGGCAAAATTCTTCCTTTGGAAATTATCTCACGGTGGCCTCCCAACTATGGATAATTTAGCTTCCAGAGGAATTCTAGTGGAAAGCCAATCGTGTGTTCATGGCTGTGAGAGTAGCGAGCATGAAGTGCATATTTTCTTTCTTTGTGAGGTGGCAAAGCGAATGTGGTTTGCAAGCCCATGGAGCATTAGATGGGAACTTTTGAACCTTAACACTCTTCCTCAATACCTCAACTACTTAATGAATCCAGAAGGAAAGCTGCCGGTACACACAGCTGATAAAGAAAATTTCTTTCTGTTCAGTTTAGTTATCTTAGAACAATTGTGGTGGTTACGTAATCGAGTGGCGCACAAGGAAGATCCTGGAAGCATGGAATCTTCCATGCTTTCAGTATGGAACCGGATTCAAGAATTCAAGCACTTAAAAATTCATGATTCCATAAGCAGCTCATCAAAAGCCATCAGAATCGCAGTCAAGTGTGGCGAAGCCCGCCCACAGGAGTTATCAAAATTTACACAGATGCAGCGGTGAGCACAACTGGAAGGAGTTCAGCTATGGTTGCACGAAACAACAACAAGGAAATCATCCTCATTCAGACCTTTAAGTCAGAGATCACCATCCCTGAGGTGGTCGAATTAGAAGCTATCTTGAGAGCCCTCCAGGTGGCATCAAGCTATGGTTGGAACAATATCCTCATCGAGTCTGATGCTATCTCGGTGATTCAAAGTTTAGCATCCAGAGACACAAAGCACCTTAATTGGAAAGCAGAACATTTCGCTAATTCTATTTTTCTTCTGGTTCTTTTTTTTGCCAATGTCTCTTTTGTTTGGACCAATAGAGCAGCTCACCATATAGGTCAATGGGCTAAGCATAATAGGTTTTATGGAGAGGTTAACATCAACTCTCTACCCTTTTCTATTGTTTTGTTTTTGAATCAGGATAGTGATGCTAATGTAACTACTTGAATCGGGGTTTTGGCTTGTTTAATCCAGACCCCCTCCCTTTTGGTTTCTATAGGATTCTCTGTTTCAGCAAAAAAACAAAACTAATTCTGGTAGAACTTTCAAAAGCACAAACCCACCTGTGTAAATAGCTTTAAATAAATTTTAAAATTTATATATAATTAACAAATAGATTAGAGTAAAAAACCAATATAAACTACATTTGATACAAAAATAACAATGTAATACATAATATGTACAAAAAAGAAAGAATATTATCGAGTTTCAGGGGGTATAAAAAAAAAAAAAAAAGAATATTATCAACTGCTTGGTAATGTTCAATATTAAATCCAACCATTAGTGCATTTTATCAAAAAATAGAAAATGCAATGTATAATATGTACCAAAGGAAAAGAAAAAAAAACAAAACAAAACAAAACAAAAAAAAAGAAAGGTAACATAAATCTTCAATTCCTTTTGCCTAATAAGAATCGGATCCCATAAAGTTTGGTCATTTTTGTTTCAATTAATTATTAAAAATATTATTAATTAATGGCTAATTGTTCTAATGAAAAAATCTTAATTAATTACAACATTTATTACGAGAACCCTGAGACCACTTATAAAGTGTCACGTATGAAGAGTCCTCTTATATGTCACTTTATTAGCGGCTTATATGGTTATCCATTATCATTAACATTGTGGGGAATCCACAATAAGTATTACAGTGGGTTTGTGATGAAATGTGGCTTCATCTATCTAAAAAAAAGATATTGTGGGATTCACAATTAAGTTTGGTTTTTTAATAATTAATTTTTAACTACTACTTACCCAATTTTATGGAACCTAGTTACTTTTATCTTGATTATATTATAACTATTTTTTTTATTAGAGATTATAATTGTTGAGATGAAAATGAATAATCATACAAAATTGGGTAAAAGAAAAAAAATAGAAACTTTTTTGAAAGAAATAATCAAAAAACTCTCTTGTTTGTTCTATATCTTGTAATTGAATTAAATAGCTGGTTAATTCAATTAGAGAAAATTACAAATTATCCCACCCAACTTTTATGCTTGTGCTAAATTTCCCCTACACTTTCTATATTTTGAAACAATTTGCATGCAAGTTGCCCCTCAAATTTGGCATAATGTCAAGTTGGTGCATTTCAATAAAATTTGTTGAAATTTTACAAATTTAATTGCCTAAATTGATTGCTTACCCAAACAAAATATGTCGAAAAATTAGATTCTTTTTGAATGAAAACTAATAAAGTTGCAAGATAATATTACCCATGATATTCTTTTTTAATTCATTTTCCTACCAATTTTGTTGCCAAAGAAGTTGTAATTTTGACATTTTTTTTAATATAAGCAATTAATTTGAATGATATTCCGTTGATTCCAGTCACATTCAAGTATAAAAATTTAAGGAGTCAATTTGACATTTATACTAAAAATGAGAGGGTAAATAGCTTTAAAATAAAGTACAGGGGTAAATTGACACAAATATGAAGTTGAGGGGGTTCATTTTACAATTAAAACAAAAAAAAAAATTGCAAAATTTTTTTAATTGAAAGACGATGCAGATCCAGAAATTTTCTCCTTTCTTTATTAATTAATAACTCGGAATTTGACATTTATAGTTTTTAAAAGATTCAGCTGCAGTACCATTGAGTTGATGTGCTTGGCACTTGCGTATCTTTTAAGGCAAGTCCTTGGCCTCACACCATTCTTCGGATAGGACGTGGCACACGAAAAATCTCACCAAGAAGCTTTTAGAAGAATTGGGTATTTTACTTATTTGACTTATTTAATACACAGCGGCAGAGTAGCTACATGTCTCCCTCTTTGGACACTTATGATAACTGGGGAAAAGGCATCTTCTAGACACCTGTGAATATTGCTCTCTTTTCAGAAAAAGAGCTCTGAGTGAAAGAGGGAGATTTTGACCAGAGAAGATGGCCCTCCAAGCTCTCACTACAAGAACTATTATACCTACTTTCCTTGTTCAATAAGGTTGGCCTACACTTTTCTTCATTTTTGGACTCCAAAAAGTCATCAATATTACTTGTTATAAACAAACAAAATTTGCCAGTCTTTTGATTATTAGTTTGTCCATTGCTGTGCTTGTTGAACAATGACACATATGTAATTCTTGATTCACAAACATCTAGATTTTTTTAATATTTTTCAATATGTAATTCTTGATTCACAAACATCTAGATTTTTTTAATATTTTTCTCTTTCTGGCTCATGTTCAAACGTATATAAGATTTCAACAGCAAATTCAACCATACAAACTCTACATTAAGTTGTGGTATTGAATATATTTTGCTTTGGTAATTGTTTTCTGGCAATTTCTTCATAATTCCCCGTTGCTTATGGAAATATTGTGCCTAAACAAAACAAAAATCAAATTGTTTGAAGTCCTATTTGTGTTCTTAATATGTTTCTGATATATTACTTTATAACTGAGATTCAGTAATTTTTTTTGTTTTCTGTCACTAAATCATGGTTTGTAACAGAGGGAAAGAGAAGAGTTTGTTTTTAGGACAGCTCCTTCACTAATTATCCACTTTGGGTGGCGCGTGCACGGGCCTCCGGTAGCGATCCTCTTCCGTGTCCTGCATATGATTTTGGTAATTGTTTACTGCATATGATTGCGTAATTCTTGTTAGGCTTCAACAATAAATTAAATAATTTCTTGTTAAGAATTTTTTCATGTTATTATACATAAGTTATTTTTTTTAATCAGATAAATTAAAAAAATGAAAAATAAATAAAAAAACCTTGTTGGCCTCCATTGTTGCATGTCCTCCGGAGCGAGAAAAAATTTGTATATCTATAGTATAAGTGAGAAGTGCTGACGAGTTTTGGGTTTTACTATTCAAAATGGATCAAAAACCACTGCATTTGCATTTCATTTTGTTTTGGATTTTTTTAATTTTATTTACTTTTAAGATGCTGTCGTTTACAGTGTATTTTTGTCGTTTTCTTTTCAAGATGGCATGTCAAGGATGTAATGATAATTTTGCATAAAGCATAAGTCAGATGGTTTTTGATTGTGATTGGTACTTTAAATGTGCGGCAACTATTTTTTTTCACATACATGTACCTAAAAAATATATATATATATATTATTTAAAAACAAAATTTCTTTTTCATATTCTTCTCTGGACCAGAGACTATATTTATCTATAATATATATAAAAAATAGAATGATATAACTTCTAAAACTTTCGAACCCCGTTAAAATTATATAAATAACTTTTTTAATTTTGACTTTAATGATGCAAATAAAATGTTAAAATCAGTTGTTTATGCCTTTTATACTTTTGCAAGGTTAAAACCGATAGATTATGCTTTTATATTTATCCCGTCTTTTCTTTTTTACCCCATCTTTTCTTTTTTATGTTGCTCGATTTGACCTCTCAATACCACCCATCACGGAAGCAACAACTAAAAAGTTTTTTTTTTTTTTTTTTCAAATAGGTACTAATATGTTATAATTTTTATCTATAATATAATATATATAAAAAACAAAATGAAATAATTTAAAACTTTTTGAACGCTCCTAAAATTACATAAATAATTTTTTAATTTTAACTTCAATGGTGCGAAGAAAAGGTTAAAATTGATAGTTTATGCTTTGAAAGGTTAAAGTGCATGGGTTATGCTTTTATATTTACCACATTTTTTTCTTTTTTACCCCTTCTTTTCCTTTTTTGTGTTGCTCGATTTGACCTCTCGGTGGCACCGATCACACATGCAACAACTAAATAGTTTTTTTTCTTTTGTTTTTTTCTCTCTCAAATAGGAACTAATAAGTTATAATTTTTTTATTTAAATTTTGGTATTGCGATATAATTTCATTATTTTCTAATGTAATGGATATTTCACTATTAAAATTGTATTAATTGAAATCAATTTTTATTTTTTATAAATTAAAAAAATATTTTTTAATTTTGATTTTATTCCTCTATAATATTAATAATATAATTTTAAAAATTAATTTCAATGTCAATGTGTATCAACAAATAAATATTTTGAAATCAAAATTTTAATTATCATCTGTAACTCAATATAAAATTTTTAAAATAATTATTTTTATTAGATGTATGTGTGTATTAATGGGAGTTTTAAAAAAATTATGATATATTATTTTATACTATTTGTTAAAATTATGTTGATTAATTAACACTAATATATAAAAAGTATTTTGATTTAACCTGTGGATCAAATACTTTAACATTTATATAAAGTAATTGTATTTTACGGAGCGAATACATACATAGACAGACATCTACATGACTAATACTATTACACATCAACGCAAGTGCAAAGTACGTGGGCCAAACATACATCCTCACTGATAGATTTTTCACTCACTTTTCTCAGCATGACTAGACATATAAATCCGTAAACACCAACCAAGCCCCTCCAAACAAAGGCAATGGAAGAAGTGGTCATCTTCCCTGTTGCAGAGAGGATAATTAAGAGCTTAGCTCCTCAAGCGGTGCGAAAGTATGCATCGATGTTGAGTATACAGGATGAGATTTCGAGATTGCAAGATACCATTTCAACAATCCAAGATATACTTCTTGATGCTGAGAAGGAGCAGGCCAGCAACGGTCAAATCAGAGATTGGCTCGAGAGGCTTGAACATGTAGTTTACGATGCTGATGAGTTTGTGGATTACTTGTCCACTGAAGCTTTGCAACTACAATTGATGATGATCGAAAGTGACAATAATATGGTGAAGCTCAAGCTCAAGCGCCAGGTATGCACTTTGTTCTCATGTCTAAACCAACTTGTGTTTCGATTCAAGATGGCTCGCGAATTAAATAGAATTAGGGACAAACTAGTTGAAATTTTTAGGGATGGGAGATCATTCAGGTTCAAGGAGCGGCATGAGGAGACTCGGGTTTCCTGTAACTTTTCGCCCGAGAATGAATCTTATTTATATGATTACGTTATTGGGAGAGAAAGTGATAAAAATGCCATCTTAAAAAGAATATTGGATCCCGAAATTGAAAAAGATTTGCGTGTTGTGGCCATAGTGGGTTTAGGAGGAGTAGGAAAGACTACACTTGCTAAATGTGTGTTTAACGATGAGATGGTTCAAAGACGTTTTGAGTTGAGAATGTGGGTAAATGTTACCGATTTTGATCTTAGATCAGTTTTGGGGGAAATCGTTCAATCTGCATCTGGTAATAGAAGCGAGCACATGGAGATAGATCAACTGGTGAAGGAGGTTCAGAAAGAGATAAATGGAAAACGATACCTTCTTGTACTCGATGATGTTTGGAATATTAAGAATGATGAACGATGGCGAATGTTGGAAAATGTATTGTCGCTTGGGGCACAGGGGAGTGGAATTATAATAACAACTCGCTATAATGCTGTTGCAAAAATTACTAGTACAATGGAGCCTTACATGTTAGGGATGCTAGATGAACATGATTCCTGGTCTTTGTTTAAAAGAGTTGCTTTCCGTGAAGGACAAGAGCCAAACAAGCCACACATTGTGGAGACTGGAAAGAACATTTCGAACAAGTGTGGAGGAAATCCTCTTGCAATAAGGAATATAGGATGCTTCTTGTACTTTTTAAATCCAAAAGAATGGCCCACCTACTTGACAATGGAATTCTCAAAAATACCTGCAAGTGGCGCCGATTTTTTTGCAGTGCTTAAACTCAGCTTTGATTATCTTCCTTCACATTTGAAATTATGTTTTGCCTTCTGTTGTTTATTTCCTAAAGAATGTGAAATTGATGTGCAAACCCTGATAAATTTTTGGATGGCACAAGGCTTTATTTATTCATCAAATCCAAGCAAGCATATGAAAGATGTGGGTTATGAGTATTTTCATGAATTATTATCGAGGTCCTTCTTTCAAGATGTTCAAAAAGATAAGCACGGCATGTTCACAAAGTGCAAAATGCATAGTCTCATTCATGATCTTGCAATCCAAGTAGCAGGAAGGAGGTACAAAATGCTACCACAATATGAAGATAACATCGATACAGAAGTCCATCATTTGTCGTTTAATTTTCATTTAGATTCACATTGGAAGATTCCAGCTTCATTGGTTCATGCAAAAAGTATTAGAACAATTCTTTTATCTAATCAATTACAGTGGGAAACGGAAGGAAGATCAAGTAGGTCAATTTGTGGTCACGTGGTTTTGGGTTGTAAGAGATTACGTGCGTTGGATCTGCATAATTCAGGGATTAACATAGTGCCACATTCTATTGGAAAGTTGAAGCATTTGAGATATCTTGATCTTTCTCATAATATGAATATCAAAACACTGCCAAGTTCTATTACTAAGTTGTACCATTTGCAGACTCTGAAACTCAAATTTTGCCAAAAACTCCAAGAACTGCCAAGACATATTAAGAAACTAATCAACCTCATAAATCTGGAGATTGATGGGTGTGATAATCTTACTCATATGCCATGTGGATTGGGCAAATTGACTGATCTGAGGACATTATCCCAATTTGTACTAAGCAAGAAAACTGATCTCGACTGGAGACGTACAGGTGGGCTAGATGAACTGCAGAATCTGAACAGCTTAAGAGGAGAGCTGAAGATTAAGAATTTAAGACATGGGGCAGACTATGAGGTTGCAAATTTGAAGGAAAAACAGCTTCAGTCCTTGATACTAATATGGAATAATGATGATTTAGAGGCTGTTGACAATCAGGAAATGAATGTTGATTCCTCATTGAATGGCCTTGAGCCACACATAAGTCTAAAAGAGTTATCTTTATCTGCTTATGGGGGTGTGGAGTTTCCAAAATGGTTCTCTTCACTTACAAATCTTGTCAGAGTTTCATTATGGAGATGTAAGAAATGCAGATATATACCACCACTGGATCAGTTTTCTTCTCTTGCGGCATTGACATTGGACGAGCTCACTAATCTGGAATATATTTCAAAGAATGAAAAAAACCAGTTGTCATCCACAGAAATACTGCCATCTCTGAAGGAACTTCGACTAACAGATTTGCCTAACCTGAAAGGATGGTGGAGACAGGTCGAGAATGAAGGTGTAGATGGTGCTTCTTCGTCCACAAAAGCGACAATTCTGTTGAGCACTGCTGAGAGGAGTCAGCCTTTATTTCGTTGTCTTTCTAAGTTAACTATCGAGAACTGCCCGAAGCTGGATTCTATGCCGCTGTACCCAAATTTGGATGAGGTGCTAAAGCTGAACAATAGTAGTTTGGAGCCTTTGAGACAGACTATGAGAATGAGCGTGGCAGGACAGCAAATCCCAACAACAACAGCAGCAGATGAAGCTTCAACTTCAACAATTTCTAATTCAGTTCCAAGTACCAGGACTTCCTCTCCTCTCTCAAAATTGAGGAATCTGTGTATTGTTGGCATGACTGAACTTGACTTTTCCACTGGTGATGTGATTATGTGGAAAGCTTTTGAAAGCCTCCACTCTTTGACATTTGATCATCTTCCACAACTAAAGACTATTCCTGAAGGGCTTCAACAACTTGACAACCTGCATGAACTCTATATTCGTCGCTGTGACAATTTCGAAGCCATTCCAAAATGGATCATAGATCTCAAGTCATTGAAGAAACTTGCTATTCAGCTTCTGCCCAATTTGACATCATTACCTGAAGAATTGTATAACCTCACCTCTTTACGAAAATTGGAGATTGAGGATTGTCCTAAGATAGCTCAAAAGACTAATCCTGGCCAGGTTTGTATGCACATAAATAAGTTGTCCATTTATCAGTTCCTGATGTTTTTTCAGTATTTGACATTTTTAAGAGTTCTCAGTTTTTTTAAATTTTCATGGTTGCAGGATCTAATCATCAAATTTTTAAGTACTTCCGAACCTCCAAGGATTATGTACTGGTAAGTACAATGCAGGGGATCCTTAATCAGATGAAACTTTTCTTCTTCTTCTTTTTCTTCTTCTTTTAATTTTTTCATTTTTTATTTTTTGTAGTCAATGCATAAAGACATCTTAGACAGGGAGGGAAAAGAAATGCTGAGATATAATGTAGAAATTTATTGGAGATTAGAAAAGTACTCTACAATATATTTATGCATATAAAACATAAATGTTGATGATGTAAGTTCATAATATAAGATAATTGCACTGATCATCTAATTTGGTTTTGATTAAAAAATTTTGATTAGCTCAATTCTTAACCTCGAGGAGTTCATCACTTTTTGTTGCTTTATTCATGATTCATTGTTGTTAACTTGACATGTTTTTGTTTGATGCCGTTACTGCGAGAAGAAATGCCAAGCTCAAGGCAAACAGATGATGATTGGTCGTGCTCATATCTGTATTCTGGGTTTCCAGTGATCTTCTTATGGCTACGTTTAGGTAATGCTGCTATAAAAAAACTGGCTCTTTGTTTTTTTTAATTTTTATTTTTTATGCATGATACCATCCTTACTCGTAAACACAAAATTGTTACTACATTTATGTGTTTAGTGAGAAAATGTTAATTTTGGATTAATTTTTAGCCATTGAAGATTTTGCCACAAGAATATTATTTTTTTTATGGAATATTTAAACTCTCAATCGAGAAAACAATGACTCCGTAATAATATATATTTGATAACAATCCTGTGGTAATAGCCACTGTTTATTTAAGCAATGATTTGAGTTTAAATTCCCTCACCTTCGATATTAAAAATAAAAATAAAAAATTAATTAGTAATTGTATTAGATCTTTCAAAGTTCAAACCACTTATTTCTAAAGTAATGATTCAGAATTTGAATTCTTCCACCCCAAAAAAAAATAATAATCATAACGACAAAAGTCAACAGTTAATGGCCTTTCCTATTGTCCTAAAAAAATTCCAATATATATAAATATATTAATATCCGAATATCATTCACCAATTTGCCCTTCCATTGCTTGAAAATTTTCTCTTGTTGTCTATTATTTATTTATTTATTTATTTTATATTTATTATCTGTTATTTTTCATAGGTTTGAATTTTGATGTGGTCTTGGTGGTTGGTTGCCTGCGATCCTGTTGCTTGGACTGAATTGTAATAGGTTTTATTTGGGCACCTGTCTTGTGCAATTGGCTTCACGGAGATGATTATTCCTTTTATGATTTTTGATTAATCTATTGTGGCTTTTAATTTTTCTTTTTGTTAGGTTTGGTGTTATAATGTTTTTCCAAATTATTATGTGATGGTTTATTGCCATTTGTTTCATTTTGAAGATGAATTTTCAGCATAGACAAGTATATGTATAAATGTTAGGCTTGTTTGGTTCCTTAGAAATTCAACTCAGAGGAAATAAAGTATTTGTTCCCTATAAATGTTGGCCTTATTTTTTGATTTTTTTATTTCAAATCTATTGGTCCATATTATTAATGTAGTTGTCATGTAAAGAGATGTTTATTAAGATCTAACCCTTGTATGTTGAGTGCAGTGGCCAGCTCAAGTGCCAGAGCACCACAACCCATGTCTGTTGAGCGGGGTTGGAGTCTAAGAGGGGTGCTTGGGGGCATAGTTATTTCTCGTAATTTAAAAATGATACTTAGCTATTTATCTAACTTCAAGTTTAAGAAAACTAGCCACTAACACTTGAAAAAAAAAAATTATATATATATACACATATATTAAATTGAAAATCATTTTAAACGAAGTGAGGCTATTCTGATATACATTTTTTTCCTCATTACAAATAACTATAGTAGGTATTTGTCATTCATATATGTTTAGTTTCTCAAAGAAATAATGACAACTAAAAATAAATAAATAAAATATAAATGTCAAATTCCTGTTTGATTACTTTATATTTTTTATTTTAAATAAAGTATCAAAATTATTGACCTAATAATGTAACATGTAATATAAACAATATTTAAATAATTTATTTATTTATATTGAATTTATATATAGAAATATGTAAATAAATAATATATTAATATGTGTTGTGTGGTCGATATTTCGGTGCTTTAACAATAAAATAATAATAATAAATTAAATATCTTGTTTTTATTTTTATTCTTTATAGCTTTTGCTTTTTGGTCCACTACTTTTTTGTCGAAGTCAATGGAAACAACCAATGAGTCTTATCAGATCTTGGCTCCATGCGAACGAAAATCTCAGCATCTCACGCAGGAGTCCGTGGGTAAGTGGCATCTTTTGTTTAGTTTCTTTTTGGGTCTTTGAAACTCGTACACTTTTCATATTTGCCGTTCATATCCTGTACCGGTTTATATTTATTTTTGCAAATTTTTCGTCCCCCCAGATTTTGCTTGCTCAAGAGCAAAGCTAAGCTAGAAGGGTGGGGAAAAAACAAGAAAAACTATATAGATATGGAGCTACCAATCCCCAACAAGTTGAGGAAGCTGTGGGATATATGGGATCTTCGTGTATGCATCCAAATAAGCCTCTTTCTACAGGTATTTCTACTTCTCTTTGCTCCCTTCAGGCAGACAAGCAGACGCACATTCGTTATCACTTCAATCTGGTCGGCTTATCTGATGGCCGATTGGGTCGCTGCTGTTGCTATCGGACTAATCACCAAATCCCAGACCGACCACTCCGTTGATCCTCATTCTGAAAACCAAGACATTTTCGCGTTTTGGGCGTCTTTTCTTTTGATACATCTCGGTGGCCCTGATAGCATTACCTCTTTTTCGATCGAGGATAATGAATTATGGCTCAGGCACTTGTTTAGTCTCATTTTACAAGTTTTGGCTGTTGCTTATAGCTTCTTTCTTACACTTCCCGAAAACAAACTACAATTGCCAACTGCCCTCGTGTTCTTTCTGGGAATTATCAAGTTCTCTGAGAGAACAGCTGCTCTGTTTTTCGCGAGTTTGGACCGTTTTGGTTGGACTGTGTTGCCGGAACCAAACCCTGGTCCTGACTACAGAGATGCTGTTGCAACTTACGCTTCAATGGGGCTGATGGATCAAGTAGCAGCCGTAGAGCCGATGGCTGCAAAATTTGGGAATACAGTAGTGAAATCTAAATTTTTAATTGATGATGAAAAAGTATTCTCAGACACTTGCGATGAGATCAAATTCCTACAGGTAGCCTACTCATTCTTCGAAACCTTCAAGGGACTTATTGTGGGGTTCCTTCTCAGCTCCAAAGATCGAGAATCAAGCCGGAACACTTTCCTCAATTTAAAACCTGCCCAAGCTTTTAAATTAGTAGAGTACGAGCTGAACTTCATGTACGAGCTTCTCCATACCAAAGTTGTCATGATGCATTGCAAGCTTGGGTGTGTCCTGAAGATTACAAGTTTCTGTGTCCTAATTGGTGCTTTGACTTCGTTTTCTTTTTGTTTGTTAAATGATCCCGAGTTTAGTAACATTAATATCTATTTTACTTACTCGTTGCTCGTAGTAGCAATTTTCCTAGACATTGTTTCTAGCTACAATCTCATTTTCTCTAAATGGACACTCATTTTCCTCAAAGATGGGTGGATAGATCATATTCCCAAAAGAATTTTGAAATATTTGAGTAAAGAAAGGTGGTCCTGGTCCATTTCACAGTATAATATTGTAAGATATTGTCTAGATGAACGTCCCAAATGGCTATACAAAGCATTTAGATATCTCCACCTTAAGGGAGTTCTTGAGACAATGAAAATCTTGAGGTATTCTTCTTCGGAGACAGTCACAAAGGACTTCGAGACGTTTATTTATGATGAGCTGAAAATAAAATCTAAGACAGCTAGCAGTTTAAGCGACGCCATTGAAGTGTGTTCGCAAAGAGGCGAGTGGGCTTTATTACGTTCTTCTTCTAGCTATGTCAAACTAAAATGGAGTATCGGAGAGTTTCAATATGCAGAAAGTCTTCTCCTCTGGCACTTAGCAACTGAACTCTGTTACAGCACCATTAAGGAAGGAGATAGGAATGAAAGACAAGTTTGCAAGCTTCTTTCGGATTACATGTTCTATCTTCTGGTTGCGAAGCCTGCGATGCTGGCACCAGTTCTTGGAAATTGGCAAGTGGTTTTCCAAGACACATGTGCAGAGGCTATGAGATTTTTCAATGAATTCTCAATATCAGATCAGAGCCAAGCATGTCAAGTGCTTATTTCTGTAGAAACCAAGTTCAGAGCTACAACAGTGAAGGGAAATCGAAGCAAATCGGTACTGTTTGATGCATGTGTTCTGGCACATCAGCTCCAAAATCTGAAGGAAGAAAGGTGGAATGTGATGAAGCTGGTGTGGGCTGAGCTGTTTTGCTATGCCGCCATTAATTGTAGGCCGATTGTTCATGCTCAGCAACCAAGCAGGGGTGGTGAGTTTCTGACATTCACTTGGTTGCTGATGAATCATTTCGGATTGGGAACTCAGTTCTATGAGCAAGAACAGCAAGCTGGGAAAAAGTCCATGCTTTTCATGTAAATTCTTTAAGCAGGGTTATCCTTCTAGTTTAATACTTGTGCATTTAGTGATTAATTAGTCTTTTAAGTAGTTATAACTTAAAACTTTTTATTCACTTTTTTTTTTTTTAAATTTCAATTTTATTGTATGGTATTGTTATTTTTCCATTAGTGATGATCACCAATTCAACTAACATCTGATAATAGAACAAGTTTTTGAAATTTTACTCTCTATACAATTAAGAAAAATTAGGTTCATTTCTCATAGAACTTTTCAAGATATACTTTGTTGGAATATTTTGAATGATAAATTAATTAGGTTGTTTTGAAGAGATTGATCATATATACGTTGAAAGGATACAACATATTTTAAAGGGTTATGTCTTGAAAAATTGCTGTTAGATAATTTCAACAAGTTATGATCATATACAAGTTATAAGTTTTCTTTTTAACACATAAGACTACTTATTTGGTTAATTTGTATTGCATATGAAATTATTTAAATGATATGGCATATAAAAGTTACTTGGATGTTACAACTCAAATTCATATTGAGCTATCATATCATTATTCTTTATCACATTTAAATATATATTTCAAATCCTTCAAAGTAAATTAGTTATTTACATTTTACTCTAATTCATTTACACTAGTTTATAAAGTTAGGATATAGCACTAATTATAAAGTTAAGATAATTGTAGTGCGATACTTATTAATTATATCGTATCATACTAGCCACAAATGGTTTTCTCTCTATATTTGTGAAACCGCTTGTAGTTTAACTTGCTCGACCACGTTGGTCACTTTCACCCTCTAAAGTCCATTTCCTGCCTTAGTAGTTAATGGTTGTTTGGTTATAAATTACCAAAGATATATAATTTCTATTTTCAAAGCAACAAAACATTATTTTTAAAACTAAAAAACTGTTTTCAGTTGGTAGCCAAGCTTGAGCCAACTTCCAACGTCGAGGAGATAAAAGCCAAAGAAGCAAAGAATTAGGTTTTTAACTATTAAATTAAATATTATTATTATTATTTTTTTGTTTTTTGGCTGATGTGGTGGGCCCAGGCACCCACGAGTCAAGTTAAATATTAACATTTTGTAATGTTCATTCACATAAGTTGTCCAGCTATTCAGTAAGGATAAATCAATAATATATTCGTTGATGTGAAAAATCAATGATCAAAGATTGTGCACCCCTTTCACTATCGAAAGCCTGTATATTTGCAAAACAGAATACATCGTTAAAAAATCTTTGAGAGTACAGGCATAGCACTGGTTAAAGATCATCTGACAGTCAAGTCAGACAAGGAATTTAGATGCCCAAAAAAAGCAGTTGTTCATCTGACAGTCAAGTCAGAAAAGTGAATTAGATGCCCAAAAACGCAATTATTGTGTACTATAGTTGAGATATTATAATGTATTTATCGCTTGGACATGGGGTTTCCTTAATAGGCAAGAAAACCGACCCCAATCCTAATAGGCTAAACAATGAAGTAAAATAAGTAAATTAGGGGAATGATTTAATTTACCCCACAATAAATAATATATATATATATATTAAGGTTTAAAATATCTAAAAAAAAATTTGAAATTTTTATTTTTTGCAAAAGTCAAAATAAAATTTAAATTTAAAATTAAAATAGATAAAATTTTTATAATATTTATCAAAATTTTTGAAATTTTATCAAAATTTTCATGTAAATTTTCATCAAAATATTTATATCAAAATCTTAACAATTTGATTAAAAGATTCATAATATCAATCAAAATTTCAAAAATTTCCATATAAATTTTTGAATTTTTTCATGAAAATTTTGAAAATATCTATGAAAAGTTTTAAATTTTTTTATAAAAAGTTCAAAAATATTTTTGATATTTAGTAAATTATTTTACCAACTTAACTTTAATGACAATTTTTTTTAAAACCTTCTAATTATTTTTAAGTATTTAATAATATAAATAAAATAGAGTGAATTGAATTCAATAACCTTAATAAGTTTTATTCATTGATAATATATATATATAATTGCTATACATTTTATATAAGATTGATTCATTAGAATCCCATAATTACAACTTAAGAATTGATTATATAAGAATGAAAAATAATAACATAAAATAATAATATAAAAATACAATATTAAGTAAAATTGATATTAATAGTATTTAAATTAATAACATTAAACAAATAAAAATAAAAAGATGCTAGAATATATTATACTAAACATCAATAACAACTATATTTAATACAATATTTTTATAGTTGATATATTAATAATTACATGAAAAATTATCAAGGTGATATATTTTTTAATAATTATTTTTCATATTTCATATTTCAAGATGAAAACGAGAAAAATACTAATAACTATCAATTATCTAAAAGTTCTATGAGTATTGAAATGATATTTTTGAAAATTCTATGAGCATTGAAATGATATTTTTGAAATATAATGTAATTGTACTGATTTTTTTGTCTTAATTAATAAACGATTTATCAAATATATATCTATATATATATATGTTTATTAATAATAATTTATTTATGATCATTATAATTTATTATAAATTAAATTGATTAAAAGAAATATAATACCTATTCAATATTTTTGTAATTTTTATAATTAATTTGATAATTGATTATTTAAATAAACTAATGTTAAAGTTTCAACAAAATTTTTTATTTTTTAAAATAAATTTCTATATTTTTTATTAATATCGATATTTGATACTTTTCGAAATTTTTATAAAAAATTTTATATTTTGAATTTTTAATATTTCCATCGATATCGAAATTTTTGAATGTTGATATATATATATATGAATTCTATCATAGAAATTTAAATATTTTTATTGATATTTTTAATTAAAACAAGACAAATAAGATGAAATTAAAGGTTCCATAATTCTGCTTGAGTGACAGTCAAAACTACAAGATAAAATAAAACGAAAACAACATACCCAGCAAAGTCTAAAGTTTGAAGGGCAGAATTAACAGAATTAACTTTGAAGGCAATGTATCTCTCCTGTTAATTATCCGCAAAGTGAAAATAATTTGAAAAATTATTAGTCATTATTAGAACAATAGTACAAAGGCCAAAATAAATAGATCAATAATAGCCACTTGAACTCGAGAGGAAATGATAAAACCTTATTTGTTCCTCCAATTAGATGGTATACGCCTCAAAGATCACCCCCATTTCAAGGAAGAAAAATTATGATCAAACTTTAAACCAAGCACAAAGTTCTTTCAAGGAGTTATTTTCTGCTAGTTTCCATTGATCAAGCCGAAATTATTGATCTACGTATTTTCATACATACAAGTCAACATTTCAAGAACACAACTACAGAACCGTTCTATATATTTTTATAGATTTTATATTTGATCAAAACATTGTAATGCTTACCAAAAGTGTCCAATGTTTTATAGTATAAATAAAAATCGTACGTGTGGGTTTATCGAATCCTGTTTTGGTTCAAAACAACATTTTCGACACAACCGGTGCACAATATTTTTATAATAAACATATAATACCACCATTAATTTGTTCAATTAATGTGGAAGAATTATTTAATTTTTTCCAAATGTAAACAAAACCATGTGGGTTTTGCCGACAATGTTTTGGTTTCAGAACAACTATTTCCATACAACCCCGTGCACAATGCTTTTGTAATAAATATGCAATATAATATAATTGTTTATTACAGTGAATGCGACGTAGAAATACATCTTTATGTGGAATCATAAATACGTCTGGTCCAGGGTCAGTATGAATTCTCTGTAATTGTGAAAATGAGACCTAGATAGGTTGGACTACTGGATATTTTCTCCTTTACATGACCATTGTTTAAAAAGCGCTACAAAAAAAAAAAAAAAAAAAGCGTTATATAAGAATTTATTTATCTATTTATTTTTTAGAATTTATTTACCACCTCTTAAAAAGTGGTAAAGTTTACCACTTTAACCGTTAATTTCAATGCCTTTGCCCAGTCAAGGCAGCTCACTTCGGATAAAAAAGAATTTAATAGAAAAGATTGATCTAGCCTATCTTTATCAAACACAAATGGACCCACTCCACTATAACTCTTCCAAATCTGCCCCATTTTTTTATTAAAATATAATATTTATGGATATAAGGCACCACGCTCGGTACCAAAAGAATGTTTATAAATTATAATTTGCAGAAAGTACACAATTTCTATAGCTTGCAAGACACTGGAAATTGAATGCCCTCTTGATAATTTAAAATAAACGAGTATATTATACAAGATATTGGATTTCACTCATGATCCTTTAGTAACTACTCTCCAAATAAATAGGGTTAACAAATTTGGTTTTGAAATGCCAATTGTTGAAACATGCCAAAACCTCTTTTTTTTTTTTTTTTTTTGTGTCTTTTCATTCTTTAACAACCTACAAGTATCTTTATCAATTCATCATAATTAATTTAAATACATATAATCGTTGTTCCATCAAAGGGTTCAAATAAATTTTTAATAAGAATTTTTATCATTAATTACTGGATTATTTTAAATGTTAAAATTTTAAGACATATTGATGAAATATATGAATATGGTGAAATACTTAAATACTAAAGGATAAAATGAACCTTATTTGAGATTATTTAAATTTTAAATATATCTTTAAATTTCAATCTTTAAATAATTTATAAATTATATGCTAATGAAAAAATGATAAGACTATTTTAATAAGAAAATTCCAATATATTTATACATATATATAATCCTTCTACCATGCATATACTTGATAATTTTTTGAGATTATATGCAATCGAAAGTGTCACTTATCCCTATGACAAATATACGATATCCAAATTTATACAATAAAATTTCTCTACATATACAGATTTAACATGATAAAGACCTTGTAAAAGGTTTATAGAACAAACTTTTATGTGACTTTTATATGTCAAATTAAAGATGATGAGTTTTTGAATTAAAGTAAAAATAATTAGTAGTTTCTGTGACTTTCTTTTCTAAAAACAACGTATAATTTTTCATATATTTTCTTTGTTCATTTTACTAGCACCAAATGCTATCCTAACGATGAAGTCAAAAAATATATAAATAAATAAATAACGGCATCACATTAAAATTTAATGGTAATTAATTACGAATGACATGAAATAAAATTCAGTAATTCTTTTAACGTTGTCATCAGTATTCATACTAGTATGCATGCATTCTACAATTTCACAATTTTTGCATTTGCGAACTTATCTTTTCTATAATTATAAGCATTGATTTGCTTACCAATGTTTTAAATATGATAACTTGATGTGTTATTATTTTATTAATTTACAAATGGCTGTGATATTAGTGAGAATCTGTCCGTATTCGTACAAACGACTATTTGCTAGGGTTTTGATCCTATACAATTGAAGATGAGGGAAATCACATGGGTACAAGCTAGAAGATTTAAGAACAACCTGATTAATTTTATTCAAGGTGTTATTACTTCTCAAGAAGGCATGACAATACCTGAAGATCCAAAGTCCATTCTATACATCCAAGTTGTAGAAACCGAAATGGATCCGAAAAGTTATTTTGGTATATTTTTTGACCCCGGATAGCAAGGAATGAATTTTTTGACTTATGAATGTGATTGAGAACTCCAAGAGACCAAAAATCATGTCAAGATAGAAGCAAGATGGACCAAACATCATAGTTGCACACAAGACTCCATTTGCCCGAAAATGCACCATTTTGGTGCTGGGATTGATGTTTTTTATTGTTCAAGCAAGTTTTTCTTATTCCAATCAAAGACAACGTATGAGAATTAATATTAATCTTATTTGGCAACATACATGACATATTGGAGCTGATTTGGAACCTAATCTAGCTGGTGATTAGTCAAACATTGCTTGTTTGACAAATAGTCAATTAGTTTCATAATTTGAAACTTTGACTTTTGTTTTAGAAAAAAATCTTTATTTTAGTTATTTATTTATTTATTTGTTGGACAAATTACTTTAGAAAAGTTAGAATTGTATTATTTTGGTTGTAAATTAATTAACCCCTAATTCAAAATAAATGAATTAATTAATCCAATTTAGATTAGGAAAATAAAGGAAATTCGGCCACATTATGTTTTCTAAACCTATGGCTGTTTTTCCTTGTATGATTTAGGGTTTTTGTTTTGTAAACCTTAGCCTATTTAAGAGCTTATTTTCCAATGAGAAGGTAATTTAGATTATTATGTAGAAATTATTTGTGAAAAAGAAATCTATTTGTTCTCTTTGAACATCTAAAACATTAAATAGAAATTAAGTGTTTTAGTTTGATTTATCAAAAGGACATCAATTATTTATTGTGGCGTCTTCATCATTAACCAAAGTTTCTAATCACAAGTTGATTAAAAATAAAGGTAATCATTAGAACCTAAACTTAATTATGATTCAGACTAATATAATACAGATTTAAAAACAACTTAACCTAGATTCGTATATAAAATAAATAGAAGTAAACAAGTTAGAATCCATAACAATATACCCTTAAAAAAAAAAAAGAAAAAATAATAATAATGACGATGATGATGATTTCAACAAGTTTGGTTTAGTTGGAAGGGAAAAATTATTATAATTATTAAGGTAGTATTATTGTAAATAATAATAATGATAATAATAATAATAATAATAATAATGAAACAAAAATAATATCTTATTACTCTTCAATTCCTTAATCTGTTTCTGTTTTTTTTTTTGTGTTGGGGGGGGGGGGGGGGGGGGGGGGGAAGGGGAGAGGGGAGAGGAGGAAAAAAACAAAAGCAAAAACAGAAAAAAAAACCCTTAATATGTGTCAAAAAAGAAATTACAAAAATAATTTTTGTACAATAATATCAATTATTATATAATCTCAAATTTATATTAATTTTAATTTAATCTTTTAAATTTTAAAAATTATAATTGAAATTTTTAAAAAAAATATCAAAAAATCATTTTAAAAAATAAAAAAATATTTAAAATTTTAAAAATATAAATAATATTTTAAAAATATAAAAATCAAATTATATTTAAATCTTAACTCGCATACAAATGAAATTAACCTGAGTCCATTCGTATGGAAAATCGAAATCCTGGAAAATTAAAATCCTCTTCCCCTAGGACTAGGATGTGGGGTCCAATGAAGAGCAGAAAAAAGTAAATAAATAAATAAAAAAGGCTATTATACATATTGGATCGCCGTGTAACCAGAGCGTGTGATGCGAGCGACGTCAAGGCGCGTTAGAAAAGTGGATCCTCGTATACCCACAAGTAGCGTTAAAAACCGCGCCCAAAATCCAGGAACCAAGAAATCTCAATCGCTCCTGGGGTTCTAATCCAACGGCCCACAATATCCATCCACGTCACCAAAGCTCCTCACGCGCCCTTTTGAGGCATGCTCTTTCCACGCCCCGGCACTTTGAAAAATAGGTACGCAAATCTGCACCAGTATTTTTTTTTTCCAGCATAAACCTAGAGAGAGAGAGAGAGAGAGAGAGAGGGAGAGCAGCGAGAAAGTAGAGAGAAAGGAGAAAACCCAATTGCAATTGGGAAGAGTTTCAGAAGCATAGATCTGTTTGAATGGGGAAAGGTGAAAAAGTTTGCATTTTTTCCTTTGCTTCCGTCACTCTCTCTCTCTCTCTCTCTCTCTCTCTCTGTTATTTACTTGGAAAATTCAGTTTTGAATTGCTTTCTAGTAGTTTTGAGAGTATTGAATTTTTTTATTTTTGGGTTAAAGAGTTTTATTTACTTGTGCATGGTAGTTGTAATTTTAGTGAATGATAGAGTGTTAAGTATGTGGTGATTTACTAAAATTAGTTGGTAAAAATAGATTTATACTATGCTAGATAATAGTAAGTCTCCCAAATTGGTATCGTACTCTTCTTCTTATAGCCCTCCTTTCTAAATAGAGAAACAGCATAACTAGTTGAGATCTTCATCCTTTGGATGAGGACCATGTAGAGCAATGTTTGCTATTATAGGTGGAGCGTTCTTCTGCCCAACAAAATTCAGAGTAGAATATTGTGAATTCTATTGTACTGACTGCTTATATTAATTCTCACTTGGTAATTTTAATAAATGGGTATTGCAGTTTTGGAGTTCAATGGATGATATGCTGGAATATGGGTATTGCCCTATCGGTAGAATAGGACTCTGAAAGGTTTTCCTCCACCTTAATTGCTGAAGCTGTAGTTTGAATAAAGATTAAGATCTTATTATATTTATTTATTGGTGGACATGGTGTTTTCACGATAAAGAACTTGCCTTTTAATATGATTTGGTACGGATGCTAGTTGTTGGTTTAACTAGAAGAGGAACAATTATTTAGAACGAACCTATGAAAATTGCATATTTATGCAAAGTTGAGCACCATATTGAGTACAATGGACATATAATACCTGGACTCAGCTGCCTTGTAATCCACATTTATTCACTGTTTTGTAAATCTATCATATCGGCAGAGTTTGCATGCATTTGATTCTGTAATCAAGTACGGCACATTTGCTACACTATAGGAGCTGATGGGTTTCAAACAATGATACATTTATATTCAGAATGGATCTTCGAATGTGATATGTTTCCTTTTTTTTTTTTTTTTTCCTTTTTTAGCTCTAACCTTCTGCTATTGTTTTCATAAACAATTTAACTTTCTATTTCATGAATAACAGTGTAGCCTATGTAATATTTGTTATTTATTGTTAGTCCCAGTCCGTAACAAAAAGTGGAAGTGAAATCTTAAAGACCTAGTTTTCAGCATCACGAGGCCCAAGAAATTGAATAGTGAATCAATATCTTTGGTTGCTCTTTCAAGGTCTGAAATGGATTAACTTGGTTCTAACAGGAAACTCTTCAATACTGAAAAGGGGTCTTTACTTAAATTTGTGAAAAGATAATCTTATCAGTGTTTGCATAGCAAGAAACAGCCTTAAGTTACTCTTGACATTAATGATCAATATGGTACTTAGAAATTAGTCATTAGAAACAAAGAGATACTTAGTTTCTGGAGTTCAATAAATGAGTTATATGATATATCTAGAGCCAACTACTCCAAATCAAGTAAAAAAGTACATGTTCTGAATTGTCTTTTGCTGTTCAATAAAAGAATGGAAGATTAGGGCATTGGATTATTGATAGTTTGTTTGGAGGAAAACCGCATCTGATATTAAGAATCTCATTTGACTATTATCCTGTGAAGTGTGAAGTTTTTGTCTAGATTCTTGCGTGTTAATTTTCTGTACATGTTTAACTTTGTAATGAGACTTTTATTTTAAGACCAGGATTTATGTTGCTAAATTTCATTTTTGTTTGCTTTGAAACTTTTATTTGATGGTTCATGTTTATGGTTTACGTCAACTTTGATTATCAAAAACATCATTTATCTTTTGATAATAATGGATAAGCCGAACTATTCTTTCAATGAAGAGTGTGTAGTGGTTCTTTGATTTGCTTCTGCTCTGTTACTTGATCATCTGACTTTTCTGATGACAAAAAATGACATACATAAAATGCATAATTGTAGGTTTCATGAACTCTTCAACCTTCTTCTGAAAGGTGCCTCTATTGAATTATATACGCTTTGGACATATCCATTGAAGAATGGCTGATGGATTATCCAGCTTCTGGGGTCCTGTCACATCCACTGATTGGTGTGAGAAAAACTATTTGTATTCAGCCTATATTGCAGAGTTTTTCAACACTATGTCAAACATCCCATGCATTGCTTTGGCATTCATTGGTCTTATAAATGCATTGAGACAACGGTTTGAGAAGAGGTTTAGTGTCCTTCACATATCTAATATTATTCTTGCTGTTGGGAGTATGCTATACCATGCCACATTGCAACGTGTGTAAGTATTCTATCGTGCTGTTTTTTCGTTCACTTTCATTGATAGTCCTCTTCTTCATTGTTTTTGTAAGTATTCTGTTACTTCTTTCACTTTCTCTTCTTCTTCTCCTCCTCCTCCTCCTCCTTCTTCTTCTTCAATGAACTGCCTCATTATTTCTCAATGTGTTACTGTGAATAGAAGATTGTAGACCTCAGAAAGAGAGTTTAATTAAACTGTTTTATAATGCATGCTTTGGCTTCTCTCTCTCTCGCGCGTAGCATGGCTTCTGTATTTGGACATTGAACTGATATACTTCTTCCAAGTTCCTAATATATAGAACCTTTTCTACTAAGGATACCTATTAGTTTATTTTTCTTTTGAAGATTCCTCCCTTCTATCTATGGAATGATTGAGAAAGACCAGTGTGATATCAATCTTTTATGGATGCTGTTTACTGGGCTTCAGAAGTAGATATTGTTTAGGTTGCCTAGATCCATTGACAAGCAACTGCATAGAACGTGGTGCTGCAGTGTGATGACTTTGTAGTGATTGTGGGATGGTATTTTAGTAATTGAGGTGGCTAAGCTTGTAAACTTGGTGGAAATGTAGGTTGTTTGTTACTAGATGCTTGCTCAGTGCACTATTTTATGGTAGCTTCCAAAGACAGTTACCAACTTTTCTTTTTGGCGAAACTGTTTTGCTATGCAGATATACAGTTGCTTTGGGCATTTACTTGGAAAAACTTGTCATCTACTTGGAAAGCTAATTGAGTTATTCTGTAAAAATGATTTGAGTCCCCTTGTTTCTGTGCTAGAATAGTAGAAACTTGCACTATAGCCAAGGTGATGTAATATTGTTGGTAATTTTATGTTTATTTTCAGACAGCAACAGGGTGATGAAACACCAATGGTTTGGGAAATGCTCCTGTATATCTACATCCTCTACTCACCAGATTGGCATTATCGGAGCACAATGCCCACCTTCTTGTTTCTTTACGGTGCAGTATTTGCTGTTGCTCATGCATTGGTCCGGTTTCAAATTGGCTTTAAGGTACACTACATGATCCTATGCCTTCTCTGCATCCCCCGGATGTACAAATACTACATCCACACAAAAGATGTGCATGCAAAGTGGCTTGCAAAGTTGTATTTGATCACTATATTCCTGGCGACTCTTTGTTGGCTTTCTGATCGTGTGTTCTGTAATAACATCTCCTATTGGTTCTTTAACCCTCAAGGTCATGCTTTGTGGCATGTCTTAATGGGGTTTAATTCTTATTTTGCAAACACATTTTTGATGTTCTGCCGTGCTCATCAACTGGGATGGAACCCTAAAGTAGTCCACTTCTTGGGGCTTCTTCCCTATGTGAAAATTCAAAAACCGAAGATGCAGTGAATGAGTTTGATATACAAGAAAATGAGGCTCTCTCATCATTTCAAGTAGTATGGTTTTTGAAGGTAGCAATAGTGATCACAATTCTTTCCTTTTGACTTGATGGATGTAAATGATATTTTTAACTTTAGTGATTGGTTGGGATATTTTTCGCCTTAATTTATAATCCCATGTTCTTTTCTAGCAAATGAGAAGGAGAAATACATATAATATGCTCTGGAATATGTGATCCAGTTGTAAAAATGTTAATTCTCATTTATATTTGTTATTGTTTGAGCTTCTAATCCAATTCATAAAATTATTATTCATATTCGGCTTTTGCCTAGTTTGATCTAGGTCTAGAACTTGGTTCGATTGGCTTTTCTTTTTGGGTTATTAAAAGCCTACTTTTATGATAGAAATTGGAGCTCATTGATGTGGTGAAGATTCATCTTTTTGTAGGAATTTTAGAGGGTGAAGACTCAAATTCACAATTAATATGATATGCACCAAGGAAGTAGATTTGTTTCCAGATATGAAAGACGAGCAAAGAGAAATACCATAGTGCGAGGAAGAAATTCATTCTAGCTTTACTACTCACCAATATCTTCAACACTGGTCCATGAGGGTCATGTCAGTCATAAATTCATTTCATATTATGACGTGGTCATGGGTCTAAGCTCATTTTCAAAAGATTAATTCATAAGATCTAATAGTCAAAAAAACTACCTTAAATGCTGAATAAATGACAGCCAAACGAGCAAGGTTGCATGTAATGGAAAGTGCAAAGTCGGCACGTGATCCAAACTACATTATTAAATCCTAGTGTTTTAGCACAAAATCTTGGAAAGAAAAATACAACTTGATATGAAGGTCCTGTTCAAAAGCTTTAACAAAAAATAATTTGGGCACTACAAGACTTGTAGCTATGTGCGTTGCTTTTTTTCTCTCTTTTTTTTTTTTGTTTGGGAGAGGTGGGGTGGGGTTCGCGCAATTAAGGGAAGACTCATAGGGATGTTGTATCGACAGTTGCTTGTAGTACTCTACTTTCCAAATCAGATTCATCTATCCATAAGGAACTTTGTCGGCGCAATAGCTCATTCTTCTCTTTCTTCTTCTCTTCTCTCCGATTTTCTTTCATCCTCCAATTTTCGAGCTTCTCTGCTCTCTCTTTCAACTGCATGATACAAATCAGAAAACATTAGGATGTGCCAAATTTAAGAATGCAATCTAGTATAAAATCATGAAATGAATTTTCTCCGCTTTCATTTCTGGGTATAAATGAAAACGAATCAGGTATTTACTTGTGCAACTGATAAAGAAGCTGTATATGTTGAAATATTATCATAAAATTTGGGGAAAGATTCCCAGATAAATATGGTAGGCCGTAATATCTAAACCCAAGATACTATAGCAGAACCAAGTCTGGATCTTGCATCCCTCAATACGAACAGTATTAATTCTACAAATAGGAAAAATAAAACATGTTCCTATATATTAGAACGGAGGTTAAAAAATATTTGGTGCGTCCCGAACCTGCCCACCCTACAGCTCAAAGGTTTTAAGGCATAGGCTATGCAACAAAGTATAGCCTGAGTTTTTGCTGGTAGCAACGAATACAAAATTTTTGTCCAAACACACAACATAAACTACTTGTACTACACATGGTGTGGTCGTCATGTTGTTAAGGAACCATAATCCTAGACAGATATGCTGAAAAAAGAAGTCTTGTACATAAAGCTCATGTGTAACCCACCTTACATTGGTAGAACTGAAAAGTAAAGGAACATGATAAAGGCAAATAACGTTGACCATGATTTGAACACAAGAACCAGACATAACCAAGGCTCTTAACTCAATACCATGGAACCCGCTATTTTATTTCCAAAAACTTGAGCTAATGGTAAACATACATACCTGTGTAATAGGCTACTAGAATAAAAATTAACCCAGACAAATATCTACATCCCTTTTACAATGTAAATTTAGTTTTCTTGACAACTTCTTATATTTGGAAAGAGAGTGTTTCAGATGGGGAAAAAAAAAAAAAAAAAAAAGACTTACAAGGCATTAACAATACTAATGGTCTTGCTAGTTCCTAAAAAAGAATAATAATAATAATAAGAATAAAAAATTGGTCTTATCAGGAATGCCACCAACCAAAAGATATAAAACAAATTTCCTTATACATGTATTATCAAATGATGTAATAACCCATAAGTGAGATAGACAAACCAAAAGATAAACAAACATTAACTAAGGAAAATACCAAAAAACAAAACAACCCATTAATAAATGCACAGCGCATCCCCGAGGGCACTCTTTTTCACGGACTTCAGAAGGTAAAATAAGCATGGAAAATACCATGGTTACTTGAACTAAAGTCCAGGTATGAATGGAGAAAAAATTGTCTAAACTTCTGGTTTTAAAAAATAAATTAAAAAAAAAAATAGTAATAAGAGATTATTACAAATTAATTTAAAATTTAGTAATCAACCCAAAAGTTAAACATTACAAATTAATTTAAAATTTAGTAATCAACCCAAAAGTTAAACCATCTAGCACCTCAGCATTTCATGTGTTTACAAGTAAAAAGGAAAAGAAAAAACAAAATGAAAGTACACATGTAATTTTTTTTAAATTACTCTATACTAATCCACTCAAATCGGGTCAAAAAGATTCTTGTGCTAATTAGCAGAGGTATCAACAGCAATTTCGGATATTGCTTCATGGAAGAGTGAGATATAACACTATAAATACAACATAGATTAACCATCCTTAATGGTCCAATGCTTAATGATAGGAACTCTCCTGAAGCCTATGGTTTATGAAAGCATGGTGGCTAGCAACTTATAGATTGATAAAATGAAATCACCAGTTAACATATGAGAGCGTCAAGGAATTATCAAATGCCTGGATGCAGTACAAGATACATGTTAAAAGTGTACCAGCTTATTTTTTCTTCCAAATCGTTGCATAACCACATAAAGACATAATGGTCAAATACTATACATTATACCAATTGTTTTTTCAAAAAGCAATCACCATCCATTTATCTTCTCATCTCCAAAAGAAATCACCATCCATTTATCTTCTCATCTCCAATATAATGCCAAGGACAATCCAACATAAGAATAAAACAATGATGACCAAAAATATATGTTTTGTTGTTTTTTCAACTAAGAGACGTGGGACATAGTTGTATCATTCTTGGTTGACTAGAGATTAAGTTTTCATAGGGCTCAAACTCAATCAGGCTTCTTTAATTTCATTGCCCGAATCATAAAAACATAGTCCAAATGCACTAATCAATGATTTGAAAAAGTACCATATCTTGGAAGCCAATTTAAGCGGACAGAACTAGGCTACTAGACATAGCAGCACCTCAACTAAGCATTCATAACACCAGCAAAGAATCAAATCAAGAAAATCAATATTAAATTAGAAGTATCTTCTCTAAAATTGCAACATAAGACCTAAAACAGACTTTTGGTATCAAAATATTCATTATTACGTTCTTTCATTACTTCTCTCCCCACTCAGCAACCAAACAGAAAAAACTGCAAGAAAATTCGCAAACCCAAAATTCTTCTTTACTTTCCTCATTTTTCCACGACTACCAGTTAATTAACCAAACAGCATCAGATAGAAGACAAGCTAAATGTCGCAACTTTAACAGTCAAATCCACCTACTAACGATTCAAATGAACGAAAAACACTAAAATTTCCCCCCCATTTCCCACACTTTCTCAGAAACCAAACAATCACAGGAAACACACAGAGAGAGAGAGAGAGAGAGAGAGAGAGAGAGAGAGAGAGAGCACATACGAGGGTTTGACGGAACTCTTGCTCCGCGACCTGGCGCTCCTGGGCTCGAGCTTTAGCGACCTCAGCTTTCTGCTTCTTCCTCTCCTCGTTCTGAACCCTAAGGGCCTCTCTGCGAGCCTCATCCTTGCGAAGCTTTTCGAGGCGCATGAGCTCGACCTCTCTGATATATTCCTTGCGCAACTCCTTGACCTGCTTGGCATAGTTTCTGCGGAGCTGAGCGAGCCTAGACTGGGCTTCGTTGGGATCCCTAGGAGCCTCCCAGCTTCCGATGAAGGAGTTGGGTTCCAGGAATTTGTGGTTCTGCTGGTGGTGGTTGTGGTGGGAGGGCTTCGTTGTCGAACCACTGCTCGTGGAAGCAAAACGCAACGTTTTGGCGATTTGGGTCGTGCGTCGGTACAGTGCTCGACACGACGCCATTGTTTTTGAGTTTCGGAGAAACAGAGAGAAACGGAACGTGGAGGATGAAAAAGATGGAGAGCTTGGGAATTTGAGGAAGAGAGTGTATAAAGTTTATATTGTGGTGTAAATAGAACTACTTTTCTTTGTTTTGCTCTTGATAAAAATGGGGCCTGTTAATTGGCTCGGTTGTTTACATGAGCATTTCTAATACACTAAAAAAGAATAAAATAAATATATATGCTTTTTTGCTTCTTCTTCTTCTTTTTTTTATTTTTATTTTTATTTTTTATTTTTTATTTTATTTTATTTTATTTTAATGTAAATACATGAATATTAAAAATAGAGCAAAAGAAGGTAACTCTCTTTATCTTTTTCTTTTTTTTTAAGATCTTTTTTATTATTATTTTTATAAATTATACATTTATTCCATTAGATTTTACATTTCAATGGTCTAAAGGTTAAAAACTTTTCAAACCGAAGAAATTATTCTATGCACGTATGTAATCGAATAAACTTGTTATGATAGAAAAACTATATTAAGATTTATTCATTATGATATATATTTTTTTATTTGAAAGATTTTTTTTTAAAAATAAATTAATGAATTAAGATAAATCCCATTTATCAAGCCAAAAAGTCAACACCAAATTAAATTCAGCCTGTTCCAAGAGGTCAAAAATAAAAAGCTACAAAAAGTAATCACAATTAGAGATAGAGGTTTTACAAGGCAAAACTTCAAAATTTTTTATCTTGTATAATTTTATCTAGCCTTACAAACATGTACATAGGGCGTGCACATTGTATTTAAGGGCGGACTTTTGTGCTCAACACCCTGCCAAGAATATGTCAATAATATATACATTGATACCAACAGAAAGAATTGACTAATACTGCAAAAAACCTTTTCGGCCTAAAAGCTTAGAAAGATTTCAAGTTGATCTTGAAAAGATCCCAAATTTTGTGGTTTTAAGAGACTACGGAAAATTCATTTCCTTGCTTAGGCATCATAACAACCAACTGTAGCCTGCCTAACCTACACAAATTTGCAGGATTCTTAAACACCGAGACCCTTGCAGTGTTATTACCCAATATAACGACATGAGCAATACTGAAAGCGTCGCCTTTCTCCATAGCAAATTGCCATTCCCTCGATGATATCAGGAACCAGTCTTTCCTTGGAGATTTGGTTGATTTGACTTCAATAAACTCTTTGCCGTTTTCCTGGTTTTCCTGATCTTCTATAATTATGTCATAAGGTAGACCCGTCTCGTTTTCTTTGTTAACCCAATTTACATAGGAATTGCTCAATTTCCCAGTGAAATATTTAAAAGCAAGATGCTCACCAAGTCTCCCGGTTAACATTGCCTGCACTGGATTGGGTGTACCAAAACAAAGATCTCTCTTGCTAAAAGTAGATGAACAAGATTCAGGATGCTCAGAGATGGGATTTGAATCAGTGGGATCAAGTTCACTATGCAAATCAGCCTCCTTGTAGACATAGCCACAGTGTTCTAAATTATTGGAGTCCGACAAAATCAAAGCAGTCGATGTTGTAGGTGAATCATCTTCAAAAGTCCAGTCATTATCAATTGAGGTTGGAGTGATGCTATCATTACGGAAAATGCCTTGACAATCATCCTCATCTTTCTTCAGTGAGCTGCCACTAGGGGTTGCAACAGAAGCATTTGTCCTAAAACCATTTGCACGAGCATAAGCAAAACCTGGTGCAGTTTTCCAATCCGCAGGAGGCCAGCTTGAGTGAATTCCGGCTCTCCTTTTGGATTTAGATGTACTTTGCTCATTTGCATTTGTCAACACAACATTCGTCTGGAGCAATTCATCAGTCTCTGGTATCGAAGACACAGATTTAAGGGACCAAATGGATTCTTCATCAGGAAGCTTTGGTATCTTTTGAGTCTTCAAGATAAAAATCTCTGTTTGATCCTCTGTGGAACCTGATTCTGCCATGGTTGTGATCATGTGGAGGAAATTTGCCAAGTGTAATTCAGGAACACCATCAAAAAACATACGAGAAAGCTCCATGAATAAGGTATGAGCATCTGATTCTTCGGTTGTATACAAAATATTACCCTGTTATAAAGGATAAACATAACATTTGAATAAGAACCCTAAAGAACAATTTACATGCCTAACGGCAAGAACCATATAAGGAATCTTTGAAATTGGAGCAATTGACAAAAAACATTAGTTTAGAAATGAGATGTTATCTATTCGTTACACTTGCATTTTGCACTAAACAAAACAAAAATCCCAGAAACAGCATCCATATAGTAATCTGCTGTAAAAAAGTTTTCCCTGTTATCCAAACCTTTTAACATTGATCTAAACCCTGACTACCCATAATACTTTGTAGTTCATTATTATATGGAATGGTTCATCATTATATGGAAAAAGTGCAACTATATTTCATCTGGTTTCTACATTTTTGCAGCACATCAGTTTAAGGTTTACCATAACTACAACTGCTGACATACATGTTATGGAGGATGAAACAACATACCTGCAAAAGACAGGTAGATTCAATTCGCTTATCAGATGCACCACCACAACTCTTTATAACATCCCTGTAGAACAGCTTCTCAACAGCAACTACTTGTAGAGTATTTGGAGCACTGAATCCACACTGCTTGAGTTGAGAGTATTTATCAGGATGTATGCTATACAAGTAGCGCTGAGCATAAGGAAGAGCCCAATTCACAAGTGAAGCTTTCAAGTTGGAGTCTGCTAGACCATAGTATATTGCTTCACGACTTACAACCTGCACATTAACGCACAAGACTCAAAACATGAAAGGAAAACTTATTCTGTTCACTGGAGACAACATCTACATTATATCACAATAATAGATTATATTGTAACATCATCTAACATAACAATGCATGGTGATAGGGCTTGTTTGACATGGTGAACTATTTTAATCCAGTTAGTTCAAAGACATCTTGGCTAGAATTTTAACAAACCAACACACTTAAACTTGCCCCACTGAGGCTAAGCAGGCCCATGCAAAGGGTTGGGACCATGTGACACTTCAACAATACCACCCCTTCCCCCTCCTCCACCCCCTTCCAAAATTTCGAAAGAAGAAAACACCAACTCTCTAAGCCTTCTACTTCATCATCCATTTGTCACTGCCTCCCCAACTACCAGACACCTGTCCTACCTTCCAGATGGCTTACTGCAGCCCTCCAAATCCTCCAAGGCTCCCTCACCCTCTCACAGGCTTCCAATCAACTCCCTTAGTTCCCGTTGTAACCTTCCCTTGTCAATATGCAAACTACAACCACATCAGCACATTCCCCCAAGGTCCAACCAATATCCCAACAATCCCAATCCCACAGCTCTAGTCTAACAATGGAGCTAAGTGTGACTGTGTGGATACAAAAAAATCAAATGCTCTTACGGACAACAAACACGAACTAATGCCATGCACCGATTGAAAAAGTGCAAAGTATTCTACAGCTCAGTACTACAATATCCTGATTTGAAAGGAGAGAGATGGAGGGAGCGAAAAAGACAGAAATATCTTACCTCTGAAAGTGCAGGTATTCCTAAAGTTTTCATGAGGACAGACACTTTAGTTTTAACTGTCTCTTTATCATCCTTGCTCAGTTCACCAAAGTATACAAAATCAATGCCGTCAACATGCTTAAATTTCTTTTTTAACTTCCTATCATCACACCAGCACACAAGACCAAAGGAAGGGTGCACAGAAACCCATTTATCTTGTACAGTAGGAAGCACTGTACACTCGATCTGTTTAAGAGATTCTTTCAAGTAAACAACATCCTCTGGACTCAATCCTGATTTCAGACCTTCAGTCCACTGCAGGAAAACTTTAAAAACCTGAGACATGGAAGGAACACTTAGTCATAGAACAACCTGCAATTAGTGTAGGTAGCATTCAACCTAACTTTATAACTTACAGAAGTAGCTGCCTGTGAAGGCAACTTGACACTGGATAACTGCTGCAGAATCTGAAGGTAACTACGCAGAGGAGGGGACTCATGTACGCCACAGCCAACAACAAAGAAGTCATGAAGGTTTGGATAAAAGCTGTACAATGTCTTGTTCAAGGGGCGAGATAAATCTGCTGAGAGGTGCTGACAATTGATATTCTTCATTTGGTCCATAGCACCAGTTGAATCCTTCCAATGCACTTCATTAGGAGACAGAAACATACCAGACACCACATCCCCATGCTTTGAGCCAGAAAAAAATGGAATAAATATGAAAGGTCCAGAACAAAACTCTTCTGCCAGATCCTTCTTCAAAGTGGTCATTTCATTCCAAATAAATGCGTATAGTTTAGACATTTGCATTATGCTGGGATGAAAAAAAAAACTTAGAATGTCATTTAACTGAGTAGCAACATGAAAAATCAAGCAGACACAGTTAATAAAAGCATCCATACTACTGGGGACATTTGTTCTATCCCATAAGTTAAGCAAGACCAACTGGTCAATGTTAATACCACAAAAAAGAATGGTGACAATATATTCTACAAAACCTAATCCTCATGGCACAAGAAAACACATATCTATCAATTGAAAATGTAGATGTCATGAAAGACTTCAAAAAGTAGGGTTCATAAATGTATACCTGGCTTTGAATGGGGTCTCACATCTTCTCCATAGTTTTATAATTTCAAGAACATCTTCAAGTGTAACTTTAGTCTTAAACCCAATATCACTTACTAACTTTTCACTTCTTACCTGTTCCAAGGGAAAACAAATACAGGAGCAAGGTGATTATAAAAATTTTATGAATAAAGGCAATAATTTCATACATGTGAAAAATGCAATTGTAGTTCTTCCCAAAATTTAAGAGCTAACCAATCATATTTTGTCGTTTAAGCTTTGTTGTCATAGTTGTTATTATCATGCAATACACTATATGATACACATAATATGTATTGTTAATTGTTAGAAACAAAAAAAATGATGTACATCTTATCAATTTCCGAAATTGCAAAGCATCATTCACCCAATGCAGGTACTGCAACCATCAAAATAAACTTTTACTAACACGGTCAATGTCAATCCAACATTTCTCTCCTCCACTTCCCCCTTGCCTCTCTTCTCTCTCTAACATATGCACGGTCATGTGACTGAAGAATTTGTTATATGTACTCACAAGGAAGAGTTGTCCATCTCTTAGACATATTGACATTATGAAAACTAATTGTAATTGGGTTAAACTTTTACACACACCTCATACTAATTATAATTAACAGGCAGTAAACAGGAGGAGGATTTGGAAATCATCAATATACAAACACCAACTTAGCACCTATGTCAACAGAATAATGAATAGAACAATCTATAAATAAAGAAAAACATATGAAAATCACAATAAAGAAAGAAATTGCCAAAGTCTTATTCTAAGAAATCTCAGACCAGTAAAATGTGTTGGGATTTAAAGTATAAATTAAACTACCAAAAAACTACATTGGATAAGTAAATTCACATATAGGCATGCAGCTAACCTTTGGGACAGCATATGGCGCAGATGAACCAAGTATTGATCGAACTGCATCACAATCATGATATAGATCTTTAGGATAGTGAAGCTCACTGTCCATGCTTGATAATACCCACTTTACATCACTGATGCTGCTCATAAATGATGACTTGAACGACTTGCTAACCCCAGCAGATTTAGAAGTGCAGTAACCTGTTGCTTTGTCACTAAAGGAAGAATCCCACAACGTGTCAAGAACCTCTAAGAGATATGCACAACATTTATTGTTACCCTCCCTGCTCACTATGGACATCAAGTCAACCAACTCAGAAGATTCCCAATCTTTGGCAATTGATCCAGGGGAAATCAAGTCTCCCTCTGTCATCAAATTCTTAAATAAAGTGAGAACATCAGCAATGTTCTTCTCAACTTGTGCTACTTTTACAAAATCAGCGATGCCAATTCCTTCAAAAAATTCCCTCCAGTTTGTCAGTCCATATTGAAGCGACTTATTGATTGGATGCTTCAAATAAGAGATGCTGACCTCATTCCAATTAATATCCAGAAAACCAGTCAACTTTTCTATGTTTATAGGATTTCCAAATTCTTTACTGAAATGAATTGAAACTTCAGCCGGTCGCTTAAAGCCGTTATTTGTTAAAATGTAAGCTTTATTTCGCAATTCTGAGATTATTGACTCCCTTTCAACATGACAATCAGAGCAGTTTGACTGTAGGTGGTACATCACAAAACAAACATATTCTATCATCAAATTCTCATCCCCATCTTCAATTCTCTCAGCAGATATCGCTGGCAGTATATGCACCTTGATGATTTCATGCGCAGACAAACGCTCAATGCCAACTTTATAAAGCATTCTGTTTAGTTTATCAACCATAGTCAAATCAACATGTGAACCATCAGGAGATGATGCAGTTAGGAGGGCAGGACTTACAATCCGAAGTTTAGCATATAAATTTGGGAAAGATTCAAGTCCATGGTCACCTTCAAAACCAGTGGATAAGGCATCAAAATGTAACCAAATTGTACCTTCATTTACTGTGCCATATCTACCATCTGAGAGAGGAATACAGGGAATTCTTCGAAGGTCATTTATAAATTCTAGTTCAACTCCAGGACCTAATGAAGCTCTGTCAGAGGAATCTACCAACATTGAATAAAGTGCAATTAGACAAGAGGACAACCAGCCAAGGCCCATTGATTTGAGGCCATTTTCTGTGTGACATAAGGAAGACATAACTCGAAGTAGAATTTTGGGTCCATATTCCTCAATACCCAGTGCCATTGCAAGTGCATCAGACAAAACTATATTCTTATCCAAGAATCCAAGGCCTAGGTGCTCACGAAGTAATCCATCAGGAAGAAGATAGCGGGCTTGCTCATTCCAACCTCTGACAACCTTGCAAGGAGGAACCCATTCATTGTGGTATCCCTCCCAAAGTAAACAGTTAGACACGCGTAACTTAGAAATAATCAATCGTGGAAGAACAGAAAAAAAGCCATGCGCTTCCCCAACAAGTGGAACAAAGCTCATGTAAGCTGCAACAGCTCTTCCTGGATTTTCTCTAAAATATGGAAGAGCACAAAAAGATCTCTCTGCCTTGACAAACAAACCTGGAAATTCTGACAATAACCACTGGTTCCATGGGCTATCTCCATCCACTTCCTCTCTTGATGAAGGAAGAACGAAATCACCCTGAAGGATAAATTTCAGGCCATAAGTTCTTAGAGGAAGAAAAGCAAAAACAGGCTGCTGAACCAAGTGTGGACTATAACCACCATTTTCTAATTCCAGCAGGGTAAATGCAATCGAGATTTCTGTCATTTGTACATCACGGCGAATAAAATCTGCCTGTAACTTCTGAGAAACAACAAACCATGTCATTTTATCATTCCCATGTGAGACTTTAACAATACCATCTCCCACAATTTCTTTTCTCATGACAGTGAATGAATCTTCAGGCAAGTTTCTAAACTTGATACACTGGAGGCGGTGAAGAAAGAGTAACAAAGATGGATGAAGATCCGAAAACATGGAAATTATGTTTTTCATGGCAGTTCCTTCTTTTAGTCTAGATCTAAAAGGAAGCACAATGCAAGTGTTCCAGCTATTACATTCCAATTGATCATCACCACTATATGCAAGCCTACTAAACAAGCCAATATCACAAGAAGGTATAATTGTTGGCAAAATGAAACCAATCTGACCCTCAGTTATATCAAACTTAACATGAAACCCGTTGGAATGAATCTCTGGAGCATCTGTCACCTGCAGAAAGACCAGCACATATCAATGAGAATTTACAATTAAAATATTATAGGCAAGACAATTCACATCTATAAGGCAAACTGAATTCGTTAGCTCAAAGCATGAAGCACAAGCCTTTTTAATCTATATAATGGAATCTGTCATTTTTCCACAAGGTTATAAACAAAGTTTCTTTTTGTTAATGAAATGAAACATCCCCAACATGCAAATAATCTCCAAAATAATTTTCTTTTTTTTACGCAACCATTTGAGTTATTAAATGACACCAATAATATCTATAATATTATCCACTAATAGTAAATCGTCTTGCTCCAAAAAACTTAACTTTATTCTACAAATTTTACTGGTCTTGAAGATAAGATTTATAACCATGTTCAATTACTCAAAATCTTCGCCTGATAACAGTTTCACTAGTATCAGGTTAAATATGATCTCGTTTAACTAGGTAAACAGAGTATTTTTCATACATCATACCACAAGAAGTCAATAAATTGATTGGCGATTGCTAGAGCCCAAATATTTCACACAAACATAGTTCCAACTCCTTTTTTTTTTTTTTTTTTTTTTTTTTTTCCCTCCTTCCATGTTCTTTGCTTAAGAATGGTAATGACGATAAGTTAAGAAAATAAGAGATGGAGGAGTTATGTAAATCAATGGAGAAAGGAACACCTCCTTTAAGAAAAAATTTCTATAACATCTTAAACAAAGACAACTAATTGCATAAGAATAATGGCAGCTTGGATCAATAGAAAAGTAAAAATCAATTCCAGTAAGGCCTATATGGTATATTTCATATGCTATATGATATTGTCACTTTGAGCCACAAACTCTTAAGCAACCAGAGCATCTTTGCACAATTATACTGAGTATTCAGAGCATGTAAGAGAAAGTGAGAAAGATGGGGAAATAGAGAATGATAAAAGTATCAGTATTTTTTTCAACATACCCGAAATACTGATTTAAACCCAATACCCTTCTGGCCTATATATCCAGCATTAGATCCCTTTTTTGTTGAATTCCCAACATCGCACAGCGCCCTAATATTGTGGGCAGAGAAACCTCGCTCATTATTTAAAACAATGATACTTGAATCTTGAAGTATGAATGTTAGAGTTGGCTCCACATATTCTGGGTAGACATTATCATCAGCATTCTGGACCTGAAGAAATAAAGAGCAAAACAGCTTTGAAACATCACAAACTCATAAAGTACTCTTCTCTAAAGTCAAACTGGATCACAGTATCAATCATATAATAATTGTATAGACTTTGTTAGGGTGGAAAAAAAACATAATTGCAAAATATATAAGGTATTATTACTGGCCTAAAATTACTAGAAATAGATATAAATCTTGTACATGCAGGACAGTAAATTATCTAAACATTGGATTATTAAGGTTCAAACACAAGACTACACACACAATATGAGTTCTGACAACATGCTAGGTTACCATAAATCTCAAAAGAGCTTGAGGTACTAGAAAGTGGTTCCAATAGAAAGTGGTTCCAACTATCCAACATCAAGCCAAGGCCAAACATACTTAGCACATTAAAAAGTTCATATTGTAAGCAAAAGTTACATGACAAAAATATGAGGTACCACCAAGCATAATATGAGATAAATGAAAAAGCGAAACAGTAGCAATGGACAAATGAACAATCCCGTGAAAACTTAAGAGTAAGAAAGATTAAGTGCCCTTACCAACTCAAGAAGAAAATGTGAATCCTGAGAATATAATTCCTGTGAAAGGCAGTGCAATGCTCTCCCTAAGCGAGCATGCTGTTTCCTTACCATGCTACTCTCAGCCTCCGGAAGGCTTGGATCCAGACCAAATTCATCTCTCCTGATAGACTCAATGACAAGGGCTGCATCTTCACGCTCACCAATTTCAGAAAGATGTTTCGTGTCCCTACCAATTCTAGCATCTGCACCACTGATCACAGAACTAACCTTGGTACATTGTCCATTGTGTCCATCATCCCCAACAGATCCACCTATCCCTGATTCAGATGTGAAAGACTTATCTGATGTATCTTGGTTACATCTTGAGTCTAACTGTATTTCAGATCTAGCTGCTGTCAAGCATGAACCTGTAGGCATGACCATATCAGTAGCATCATTCGAACAAAATGCATGGTAATCATCAATCCATTCCATTACCCCATGAGATAATCCTATTTCATGAAGCATCAGACGTTCTGTTTTGCTGCATTCACATAAAATGGCCGAAGCAGCATCTTTTATGATGGATCGCATCCCAAAAAGAAATATATCAGCAGCAAATCCACAGAATTCTGCAGGTAGATATTTAAGACTGTCAAGGACAAACCTTGATATAGAAGCTACTGCAATATCCGTTTTGCTCAAGTTGTTGTCTAAATCGCTTCCAAAATTACCAATGCCAACTTTAGATATTTCCTCCGTGCAAGACATTTTTCCATGAAGCACAGGATTTGCACTGTCATTTAAATCAATACCATCGAGAGAATTTTTCAAGATCACTTTAAATGCATATTGTGCATGGCATTTCAAAAGGGATTCAGGAACATGCTTTTCTCCCCCGACCACAGAGAACAGAGATAACAACTGCACCGCAGTTTGGAAAGGGCATCCTTTAATTGCAGCTTCCAAGAATGATTCTACAGTAGCTGAATGATCTATTCGAATCACCTTCCCATCTCTGGTCACCAAACATAAAAGTGCATCTGTCGTGACTTCATTTAATAACCAAGGTACAAGAGGACCAAGAGAGGGAGCAAACAAAAGGTCCCAATGTGACCATAAGTTTAAATCTGACAACATTGGAGCCTTCAGTAAGACTTTAACTGCATCCTTAGACGTAGAAGCTACAGGGATTCTTGCTATCTGGCCACCATGAAGTCCCACCGAAGCGCTCTCAACTAAGTCATTCTCATATTGGGCTAACGAATCCACAGCATCACTTGTTCCATGTAATGTTACAGAAAATACAACAGATTTAGAAATTACGTTATTTTTATTCTTCAACACAATACTTGAAAAGTCTTCCAGAGAACCATTTTCAGTAACTTCGAAACTAATGAATGGGAACTGTCTCATAAGCAGCAAAGATATATTCTGCTTGGTAATTTTTCCATTCTCCCATAAATTATTTGAAGCTTGTGATACTAATACAACCAACTGGTGATTCATCATGCAAACCTCCAAGGGAGGTTTCTCACCTATGTCACCAATTAAGAAGTTCCACAACCCTCGTGGTAGCAGAGAGAGATATTTTTCTAAAAATAGTGGAAAATTCCCATAACCAAGGGATCTAAACTCCTTGACAGAAAATTGTTCCATCAGCCAATGCTCACAGTTGTAAAGGTTCCTGAAGAGGATAAATAATTTCTCCATACGAGATTTCTTGTTGTTTTGGATGTCATGATCAAGTTCAGGATATGTTGCTATTTTACTGATAATATCTTCCACTGAAACACCTGTGGAATTCAATGGCAAAACATTTTTTCTTATTGCATGTATTCACGATCATACTTCAAAAACTAAAGACCAAAACTTTAAAAACAAAATAAATAAATAAATAAATAAATAAAAACATAAAAAATTATGATGACAAAAGTTAATTTAAATTATTGGCACCGTATTATCCTCACTGGTTTATTCTTCACAGTAAAAATGGTGACTATAAATCATTAGTTGTTGCAGTGAGTAATGGCATTTTGTGCTATGTAGTAGATTGTTGTAACTTTTCTGCCTCAGATTTTTCTTCTTCTTCTTCTTCTTTTATTTATTTATTATTATTATTATTATTATGTTTTTTTGTCAAATAGAAATGATGATGACAAAAATGCACAGCAATAAACTAATTTTCAGCAAAGTCAAACTTGTGGAAGAAAATATTACTCACTGTGTGGATGCTCATCTAAGTGTTCAGCAATTTCTACTGTGTTCTTCAAACTTGGTTCAACAGTTATACGTTCAGACTCGGGATCCCCATCAAATGTTTTAGTTAAATTATTTTGACTGATTGTTTGGAAAGTATCATAAATGCTATCCCACATTCCCCTTTTGATAGATGAAACCTGAAACATTGATGAAGCAAGTTCACAACTATTGATATCATATATTTCCATCAAAATGGTTAAGGCATGTGCCACTTACTCAATATACATATAGAAACATATAATTTAAGTATACAATCAAACACAAAGAAACTCAAATGAAAAGAAGATTTGCTAACTTCTCTTTCTTTTCTTTTTTTTTCTCTGATTTAAATACCAAAGGGCTACAACCTAAGTACACTGCAAATATATCAAAATCACAAAGCAAAACACCCTCCGTGGTTCCAAATACTTGATGAAAAAGAACTGTTTTCTGGTTAAAAGAAATATTTTCTATATCATTAGTTAAATTCTACATGAAAATATGTTCAAGATTGTTAAAAGAAATATTTTATATATCATTAATTAAATTCTATGTGAAAATATGTTTACACTACGGTCTTGTTCATTCTCCAAGATCAAATCGAACAGAACTATTAGTTATTAAAATCAGTATATGGGGCTAAAATAAGAATTCTAAATTCCTAAAAAACAAAAAATATGACACATATTTATTCCTTTAGGTACTTTCCAGCATTAATTTCCATAAATTTGTATATCTAACCAAGACAATAATACTAATAATAACGGTGATAATAATAATAACAATAATGATAATGATGATGATGATAATATTAATAAGAGAAACCAAGGGAAGACTGAGCAACATTAAGATTATATAACCATATCAAAGGTCATTCTATGATAGATCTAAATTGATACATTTGCCAGTACCAACGGTAGCATTAAATGGCAGACATCATTAATGGACCAAGGTACAGGAAAATGGAGGTTGACCATGATTAATTGATATAAATCGAGACCAAACTTGAACTGTGGATTCCATCTATCCTCTGTTAGATAGACATCTATAAATTACAATATAAATTATAGAACTGATATAATTATTTATTGATTTCTTATCCAGAAACTGTTTTCCACTTTTCAGAAATGTCATTTGCTTGAATTTTTAAAATGACTTGCCATATGCCAACCAACAGAACGACATATTAACTCTGACCTTTGCCATACAGTATGCGTAAATAAGATACTGGAAAAGAAATAATAATAACCAAACCAAATAATATATTATACTAATGCAATAAGCCTACAGATAAACAGGAAATTGACTTGTCTACTTACAGCAACATTCAGCAACCCAATGAATGGATAAGATGAAAATATGAATTTTATTTTCTTCCGCAGTGCATTTGTTATCCTAAATTTCCTCCCCAGCTGATTTTGTATGATAAAATGAAGCATCTTCTCAAACACCTACAAGTATCAGGAGAAAGTAACCCAAAACCAATATTTGTTATAACAATCATACAAAAAACCTACATTTAAAAATAATAATAATGATAAACCAAAAAGCCACAATAAAGCCAATAAACAAGACAAGAAAAATATGAATCAAGATATGACAGAATCTAATATATATCAACAAACAATTTTTAAAACAAGCATAAAAGCCACTGTTTTATTGGATAAAATATGTTGGTCCACACAAGATGTATGTACTCAATATCTTAACATTCTTATCCCTATTCTTTTAATTTACATTTTTCTTTTTTCTTCATACATCGCATGTACTCATCAACAATAAATACATGTCAAAATAAGAAATTGGATATAAAATATGATATAATGGGGCCAAAAAAGAAAAGAGGAAGGATATCCACCTTTCTTAGGGTACTGAAGAAAATTAGAGACAAGCAGGTGAATAAAGGAGGCATAATGCTCCTCATGGTATTATGCAATTAAATCTACACCAACCCATGCTCTAAGAACACCAAGTGCTTTGTAAAACATGCATGGGTACTCTAATAATTTTGTGATCATACAAGGCGTTCTTATAATCAGAACTTGTGCAAACTGATAAGATCATGAGCATACCTCGGTAACTGTATGTCCTATACACACTTCCTTCCAGGTTGATATGAAGCTCCCCAAAGAATCATTGGCCATTGAAAAATCTGCCATATGGTTAAACTTCTTGGTTTTAGGACTATTCTCAGAAGGAAGAACACTTTTCTCTATGACGTTTGGATTGTCATATTTTCTTTGCTTTTTAGCTGGTACACCATCCTGATAGTTCCTTTGGATAGCACTAGCTGGAGAAAGGCCACTACAGCTTTCACCTTTCAATCCAAGCCGTTTCATCTCTTCGGTTGCAGACGGGTAAGGACAACTACTTATTTGTTCAGAACTCTTAATGGATTGTGATGAGAAATCCATATGACCTCCACTAACAGAGTCATTATCATCATCATACTTACAATCATCAGTTTGTTCATCCTCTGAGCTTGTTGAATCAAATTTTATGTGCTTGCCACAAAAGTTCTTGTTCACGTGTGAGAAGTTTTCAACACGCTCTGAAATGGCATTGAAACGTTCATCTAGTAACTTTTTCTGTGAGGGAGAAAGAGGGCGCTTTCTGCATTTCTTGTCAAATTTTGGTTCAGATGTACCTTGATGTTTCTTTAGAACAGCACTCTCTGAATTCCTGGCCTTTGAGATTGCAGAAATATGCATCCTATTACCACAACATTTTCAGAAAAAGTATGTGTGACCCTAAGGGAAGTTCAAAACAAAGATGCAGCTCCACAAAATATATTGATTAAAAAAATAACAGGTAATGCAGCCAAACATTTACAAAATATAGAAAAAATCAACTTGATACAGAGAGCATGCTTTAAACAATGATTATGTGCACTACAGATAAGGAAAAGTAACATCCAAATAAGTTTCTACACATATAATATGCATGATGGAATTTCAAAGAGAGAAAAATAAAAAAGCAAAAACAAGAGAGAAAAATACAAAACAAACAATCAATAAACCAATTGCAAATACAATCCATCCCCAAACACCAAATAAGAACAATACAACTAAGTTTCTGGAATCGACTTAAAGGAAAATAGTAGAAAGAAATTCTTGGGAGAAAAATTAAACAGTCCAAGTTAATATCCTAGAATTTCTCCTACATCACACAAGCATTGTAGACAATCCGATAAACTAGAAGACCCAAACAAAGTATCAAACAGAATTACCTAGAAGCACTAGGGATGGAACATACATTACATTGAGATATAGTTGAAATATGATAACAAATAATAACACAAAAAGAATAGAGATCTGACACCCAAAATTCAAAAATGGATTTGACAATAAATTAAAAATATTAAAACACAAATTCAACAAATAGTCAATGCTCCATTATGTGCATATCTTTCAGGAAAGAATAAGAGTATAAAAGTGCTATTCTAATCAAATTAAAAACCTCAACAAAGAAATGCTTATTAACTAGTCATTTTTGGATCAAAGTTCACCACACCATTAGAAGAGCAAATAAGGTTCATAATTCATAAAATTCTAAACCTAATGTCCAGTCATCAACAAAATGCAATGTCCTTTTGTACAAAATACCAAAACATCAAAGTAGTAGGAGAATACATACCCCAAGCTTTGAATTCGTATACCAAGCTTTTCCTTGCCTGAAACTGATCGCTTCTTACAGATGAAATCCAAAAATTCATCAACTTTAATATCTTTATTTTTACTAGAGTACATGAATCGATTAAGCAAAGCTATTATTTCTTCACTAGTTATCTTAAATACTTCAGTTGTATCTAAATTAACTGAGAAATAATGCTGAACTAGCGGGTGTCTCAAAAAAGGACCCAATTCCAGCTCTTCAAACTGCCCAATGGCCTCATTGTCGCATATTGCCACTTCCAAATCGTACAATGACGTAATTCTACGGACCGCAACAAAGCAATTGATAAATGCATTTATCTGAACACCAATAAATAAAATAAAATCAGATGGAAACTCACTACAAATTCCTTTCTAATCCCGACCTATAGTTCTTAGCCAATCATGATCCAGTGAACATACGATTTTTTTTACAATGCAACAATATCCAACTAATTATATGCCTCCAGAGTTCAATACCCTTTTTACTTCCATCACCAAATGTTTTCCACACACTTTCCCACTAACCAACCAAGGGAATGGAAAAACAATAAAAAAAAAACGAAAATACAATTGAGAAGCTGTAACATTTACCTTAGCTTCAATGTGTATTAAGCTGCGAAGAGACGGCACTTGCTGCATTTGAAACCCCAAAGAGCCCCAGTTATCAATCTGAAGCATCAGAAGCGCCGACTGAGAAACCTTCCACGCCGTTACGCTTTCTCCGGCGGCCAGAAGGTCTCGCCGAGCCTTCACAACGGCACGATCGACCATCTCAATCAGTTCCCTCAAGTTCTGAGAAGGCTGAGGCTGATGAAACCCCGGACTCGGAAACTGCTGGAGTGGAAATCCACCATTTTGGTTCTGATACTGCTGTTGTGGTTGAGTATAAACAACGTTAGGGTTTGCAGGTTGAAACGGCGGCATATTGTTAGGGCTCGGAGCTTGAAACCTCTGCGGCATATTGTTAGTAGGGTTTGGAGCTTGAAACCTCTGCGGCATGTTGTTTGGGTTTGAAGCTTGAAAAGGCCGCCGCTGCTGCTGCTGCCTCCGGCCGCCGCCGCCGCCGGCGGTAGGACGGAATCTAGAAGGGTGGTTTCCGCGCATGGCCGGAGAAGAAGAAGAAGAAGAAAGGGTGGGAAAGATGAAGAAGAGAAAGTGTTTGTATTTATATGTATTTTGTATGCATAGGTTTTTGGAGAGTTGTGGCGGTGCCCTGTGTTTGAAGTCAACGTTTGACAACGGTCTGACCGAGCTGAAGATGTTTTTGAATATTTGGCTTTTAACAAATTTTAGCGACTTTTTTTATTTTTATTTTTGAAAATTTAACAAAATTTTTCACGGAAAAGGCCAAAAATTCCTACTCCTATTTAAAATTGAAAAATTGGTTAACAAACGGCCTGGTATTAAATAAATGGTAACTTTCTCATTCTTACAAATATATATATATATATATACACACATATAATTGAGAAAATCGATTAATTCATCTAATTTAGTTTTAAAACAGTAATAGGATTAGACAGCATAATTAATTTAATATGGTTAGCAAAACACTAAAAGAGATACATATTGATTTTGGTTTATGGTTCAATTTTTTTTTTTTTTTGAAAATAGTTTATGATTCAATTAAAAATAATGAAAATAAATTTGTTATAATTCATTTTTGGATCAAATGCATAGAACCTTCCTAAACTTATTAACTAGTTAAAATTAGCCTCCAAATGTTATTAAAACATAAGTAAACTATGGATGAAGTGAGAAACCATCAAAATTTGAATTAACAATATTTAGTAAAAGTATATTACTTCGTATATATTGTAAAAGCAATACATATCCTTGTTTGTTTTTCTTATTTTAATTAAAACAAAAATAAAAATAAAAATAAAATAAAAATAAAAGGCAACCAACCTTCCATTCAAGTTCCATTCGTGATCCAACATCTTTAGCATGCCGTGTCTTAAAAGGAAAGTATTTTCCAGATGGCTCTTTCTGGACAGCAAAGTTAGGGAGGAATCGTTCTCATCTCTGGAGGAGTTTGGTCTGGGGAAAGAGGTTTTAGAATTGGATGGTATCTGGCGTGTGGGGAATGGTGCCTCCATTCGGGTGTATAAGGATCCTTGGATTCCAAGAAAGGGCTCTTTGCATGTTCTTTCTCCACGGTCCCTGCCTGAAGACACTAGAGTGGATTGGTTGTTTACAGCAACTGAAGCATGGAATATCCCATTACTACGATCTGTGTTTAATTTAGAGGAAGCTTCAATTATTCAGCATTTATCTATTGGGGGTCCTGCATGTCCAGATCTGTTCGCTTGGTTTCATCATTCGCGGGGCATCTATTCCATAAAATCAGGATATTGGGTAGCCAGAAAATTAGGAGTCAGAAGAATAGTGGGAAGTTCGAGTAACTCTTGTTCACAACAATGGTGGTCTAAGCTTTGGTGTCTATTTAATCCCACATAAAGGCAATGCCTTACCATGTATGTACAATCTTGCAAGGAGACTTCCGAATGTTTCAACTTTATGTCCTATCTGTGCAAGTGCTGATGAAATGGTTCTTCATGCGCTGTGGGGCTGTTTTGCTGCTAAAAGAGTTTGGAAGGAACTAGACTTCTATAATTGCATTAAGCATAGCCTGCATGATTCTTTTGTTTCTCTTTGCTGCTCTGTTTTTTCTAGTCCATCATCTATGCAGCAAGAACAATTTGCATGGGTTATATGGAGTCTGTGGAATAGGCGAAACTCTTATGTACATGGTAATATTGTGAAAAGTGATAAAAACCTTCTGGATGGTGTGGTTATGTTACAGACTGAATATAAGGAGGCTAATAGTTTATCACTAACACATGCTATGCCAACTAGCAAAATATGCTGGACTCCACCACTTGGGAATTGCTTGAAGATAAATATGGATGCTGCCTTACAGGTTAATTCTGGTCTTGTGGGTATTGGAGTGGTAGTTTGAAATTGTAGAGGTGAGTTATTAGGAGTTTTAGCTATGCCAATCACAAATTGCTGGAGTGTTCTTTCTGCAGAACTGATGGCCATCTGTGAAGGTATTTATTTTTGTCTTCAGGCTGGTTTCTTTAATGGGGATATCATAAGTGATTCCATGACGGCAGCAACGTTGGTTCAACAGTCCACTGATAGTTTGGATAAGAATTGTTTTTTAGTGGATGAAATTAAATCTTTGCTTTTACATCATTCTGCTTTTTCATGTACTTTTGTTGGCAGAGCTGCTAATATGGTGGTCGCACGTACACTTGCCAAACATGCTGTGCATTTAGCTTCGTTTGAGTCTTGGTTAGAGGTGGGCCCTGCGTGGCTTGATCCTTTAACTCTGGCTGACTTGTACTCATCTGTTGATGCTCATTAATAATACTTCCTTTTCTTTCCAAAAAAAAAAAAAAAAGTTTCAAGTTGCCTCTTAAAATTATTTATTTATTTTATTTTATTTTATTTTATTTTTGTCTTTCAAGTTGCCTCTTAAACTTTTTCGTGAAAATAGAAAATTTTCAATAATGTCACTTTAGCATCTTTATTACTTATTATTATTATTATTTGGTTAGATTTTGTGAACTTGACATATGATTATTCAAAATGATTACTTGAATAAATAAAAATAAATGTTTAAACCAACAAAATAGTTTGCAACATAATTGTTAACAAAACCAACAAACCAATTTATTTTGGATATTATCTATCAATTTTTTTTAAAATTTACTGAAGAAAAGTTTTTATTTTAACATACTTTATTTAATGAGAAAATCAATTTTGCCAAATGGTAAGAGATTGCGCAAAATGACCAGTTAATAAGCATTTCGATTTAAAGGATTAATATCTAGAAAAGAATAATATGTAAATAATTTTGATTTCATTGATTAATTTGATACCAATTGTTTTAGTTGTATATGGTGCAAGGAGTTTTTATATAGTTTGCCCCTACTTTTGTATGCACATTCTTAAAAATTTTGTACATTTAATGTTCAATTTGATTTTTTTTTTTTTGGGAGATTTTATTTGATGCTGTGATTCTTCAGCGTATAATATTAACTTCATTCCAAAATGATTAGATTCAATCAAAAATTAGTTTCAATTCCAGTTTAAAAAATTTCCTAAAAAGTTTTTTTTTCCCTTAAAAAAATTCCTAAAAAGGTTATATAGAGCAAGGATCCATGTGTATTCACATTGAAAGTTACATATGCAAATGGTATCTCTTTGTATATTCACTTTTGAAAGCTGGAAACAAAGGTCTTTTACAAACATAACATAATAGTTCTCCATCAATTGGCCCTTTCACAATTGTATGCATATGACTTGTGGATGGTTCAAAGGCAATCTTAGAAACATGGGTTGGATTCCAATAGGGGAAAATTAAAAAATGGTAGGGCAAGATATTAAAGTGATAAACCCAAAACAGCATGATAATTATCAAATTGTTAAACAAATTGCTTAAGAAACACCGTCGCCACCATCCACCCCCACGTGTTCACTTACATCTTCAGTTCACTTTATCTATACATCAATGTCCTCCAATTGAGGAGAAAAGGGCCTTATAATCTCAGGGAAAAAGCTAACAATGTAGAAATACAAAGGAAAAAACATAAAATAACAATGGATAACATTTTTCACTTAAGCATCCAAATTTTCATCTTTTAGATAGTATCTCACAAATAAAACTCAAAAATTGAATAAAAGGGTGAACAGGATTGTCAATTTTTGCCATCGATGGAAGGTTTTTGCACGATTTCAAATGCATATGCCCAAGAATACCATATGTATTTTTGTAAGATTTGCTATATGAATCATTTGACTAGGAAGCAAAAGAGTCCTTGATTGACACATATAACAGTTTTATGTCCACAACAATAGAAGAAAATGAAAAAAACAGAACCAAACAAATACACTTTTCTTGAAACTAACTACTTTTTATGTGAGTGCGACACTTTCTAGTACGTGGGGGCAGGTTGAAAGAAAACCCAGTCAGAATGGTTTATTGAAATCTAATACCGTAGAAGAAAAGTCTGAGCCATATCTTGTATTGTGAAACTGGAACCCATGGAATGAAAGTTACTTTGCACTAAACCCCTGCTAATATAAGCCACGAGCCGAGCAATGGCAACTCCAAAACTAGACCCTTCTTTTCTCTTAGAAGGGGTGGGGAGCTAATATCTAAAAGTTTTTAAACAACTTCACGCAAGAAGTTCTTGCAGATTACCAAGTACAGAAAAATTATGCGGATCTATAAACATCCTTGATGGATTAGGATTAAATATGGAATATAACATCACACAACCATTACATGTATGCAATAAATGGCACTATGAAGGGTTCAACAAAGTTCTTACCTCCATGAACTGTAGTATAAAATCGATGAGCTTGTGTTTGTGCATCTCCTCAACAGTGGTAGTTTATTATAAGAAAGCTAATGTCATAACCCTGCACAGAAACAAAGAGGCACCAATAATGACAAGACAAGTCGTCAAGTAAATCAAATGAATTGTAGGAACCTGTTATCTTGACATAACAACCCTGCAAATTCATCCAAAATTTCCAGAGTAGTAACTTTAACTTTTCAAGCACTGCAAATTAAAAAAAATATAATTTCATCTCCATGAGGTAAGACATACATACGTACCTGTATAGGTTTTCTCCTTAATACCTGAAACACTTCCGCACTCATCTATAAAAAAATTAAAGCATAAGCAGAAATGAAATAGGACAAAGATTGCAATTCTTGGTAACAATGCTTTGACATGTGCAACAAGATCATCTATGTGGTTTGACTAACATCATGTAAGTAATGAAGAGATTTTCTATTAGGGCCATTACAACAAGGAACCAAACCAACGTTAAGTTCACCACAAAAGAAGCAGAACTCTCATCTATGCGGTTTGACTAACATCATGTAAGTAATGAAGAGATTTTCTATAGGGGCCATTGCAACAAGAAACCAAACCAACGTTTAACTTCACCACACAAGAAGCAGAACTCTGCATTCTGTGTGCCCATTTTGCACTACAATTCACAAAACAAACACATAATAAATAGTTCCATGTGACCAAAGAACAAGGAGCTTATAATCTAAAGATTTAGATCCAAAAGAGATGCTTAACACCTTCAGAAGTCTGCTTATATCATTACCTCCCGTACATGCTGTACAATTCACAGCAGCATCAGTTAACAAAGATCAGGTTCTTCGTTTGCATCCAGAAGCCTCTCCAGGATACGAAGAGCCACCAGATAGATTTAGGAATGACCATGTGAATAGGTAACGAAGCCTACCTAGCCATGTTACGGTGTATGGTAAGGCAATCAACTTACTCCTCATCTTCTCTCCCTTTTGCTGATTGATCCATGATAAGCAGGAATTCTGGATATTATTTTGAGAAAATTTCTGCTATGGTTCTAAATACTTCTTTATTTCTGTTGCATATTCCATTATGGTATATCATTTAAAAAACTCTTTGAACCATTGCGTCGGTTGAACCCATAGAAGAGAAAAACTCTTACTTAATACAAAAGACTTCAAAAACATACGCTAAAAATTACCGAGAAAACCAGATTTATTATGGAAAAAAAAAAAAAAAGTGTAGGTCTGTTGGGCTGAAAGAAAAAGTTCTTAGCCAACTTACATGAGCCTTAATTCAACCTTTTGGCATAGGATAAATTCCACAATCACCATTTAACTCCATCACACAAAATAAAGCATTTAAGCATATGAGAAAATAAGAACTGAAATATTTGTGATCACCTTAAGGCTTACGCGCGAGGAATTAATGGACGTCTCTATTAAGCATTTTTCAGCCTCATTTTGAAAAAATTCTCGAGAATTCAAAAAAAAAAAAAAAAAAAAAAATACTAAATGTTATAAGAAAAATTTAAGAGTCTAAAAAATTCAGATGATAAAAAAAATATTAGGTGTTCTAATATCTGATATTTTTATCAAGCTCTCGAATATCGAATATATTTTTTATCATATTTTTAAAATTTTTTTTTACCATCTAATATTCTCTTAGGCTATTATATTTTTTTGAGCATCTGATATTTTTTCAAGGTTGTCCACTTTTTTTTTCACTATTTGGTATATTTATTGTGTTTTCAAAATTTTTTAATATCTAATTCTTTTTAACTTTTAGATTTTGTTAAACAAAATAATTAATATATTTTATCAATATAAAAAAAATTAATTTTAAAAATTGTAAAATAAAATTCAGTAATTTTAAAAGGTACTAAAATATATAATTATTTTTTTACTCTTATAAAATAAATAAATAAAATTTTGAGAAAAAATAGAAAATCATTTTTGGGGTCATTTAAAATGCATGTGATCCTAAATTAACAGGTGTTAAAATTGATCTCAATTAGACTAATTTAAAATGGTTTTGAAAACAGATATATTGATATGTTACAATTGATTTTGTAAATTCCAATTCAAATGTTTGTAATTATAAAGATATTAAAATGTATTTATCCTTAAATAATAATATTTTTTTAAAAATATAGAACGAAATTAAGATAAAACCAAAGGATTCTAAGTGAAATATAATTAATTATGAAAGCCAAAACTTCAAATTCAAAATCTAGTCAGACCGTTACACCGCCACAACTTCAAGAATCTATACATACGAAATATATATAAACACTCTCAACCACCAAAAACCACTCTCTCTCTCTCTCTCTTTCTCTCTTATTTCAATCTTTCTTCTTCGCCGGCCACGGTGACGCTCGTGAAGTAAAACGCAAAAACGTCCTTTTTTTTTTTTTTTTTTTTCTCAATTTTTTATTTCTCCGTAATCATCTTTTATCTCCAGCCACTTTGACCATCTTCCTCAGTGTACTTGGTTTTGAAAACAAATCAGATTTTGTTTTTCTCCGTTGGAAAAAACAGAAAAACCCTAACATTCTAGTTGTCAGGTTGGTTTCTAGTCGTCTACTTTCCAAATTTGAAGTTTATATACGTTTTTTTTATTTTTTTATGTTTCCCTTCTTGTTAGGAAATTAAAAAGAGTGACAATTAATAAACGAGAATCTGTTTAAAATCATTGGGGGAACTGAACTACGTCGTATAGCTAGTTTTTCTTTTCTGTCTTGGTCGTGTTGCTTACAAACAATGGCAACTACTTTTGCTAATTCTTTCCTTGCTGGCTTAGATGATCTATCTGATAATGATGCTGCCGATCTTATTGATGAAGAAGATTCTGAGGCTCCAAACTTGGAAGAAGCTGTTGATGGGGACTTGGCAGACAGAGATCAAAATCTAATAAATTTTGATGATTTAGATAGCGTTTCGAAATTGCAAAAGACTCAGAGATATGCTGAAATAATGCAGAAAGTGGAAGATGCACTACTTAAGAAAGATTCCGAAGATGTTTCAAATCAGCGTTTAGTCCTGGAAGATGATGATCCTGAATACCAGCTGATTGTGGAATGCAACTTCTTGTCAGTTGCTATTGAAGAAGAAATTTTTATCATCCACAATTTTATTCGTGACAAGTACCGGTTGAAATTTCCCGAGCTTGAATCACTCGTGCTTCATCCAATCAATTATGTTCGAGTTGTTAAGAAGATCGGAAACGAGATGGATGTAACCCTTGTCGATTTAAAGGGTCTTCTATCTCCAGCAATTATTATGGTAGTGTCAATTACAGCATCAACTACTAGTGGCAAGCCACTTCCTGATGAAATTCTTCGCAAAACGATCGATGCTTGTGATAGAGCCCTTTCTCTTGATTCAGCAAAGAAGAAGCTTCTTGATTTTGTAGGAAGAAGAATGGGATATATTGCACCGAATCTTTCTGCAATTGTTGGAAGCACTGTTGCTGCAAAACTTATCACCGCTGCTGGTGGTCTTGCAGCATTGGCTAAGATGCCTGCTTGTGATGTTCAGCTTCTTGGTGACAAGAAAAAAAACCCTGCTGGGTTCTCTACCGCAACAACACAATCCCATGCAGGTTACATTGCGCAGACAGATATATTTCAAAATACACCAACTCCTCTGAGGAAGCGCGCTTGCAGACCCTTGGCTGCAAAGTCAACACTTGCAGCACGAGTAGATTCTTTAAGAGGAGATCCATCTGGGGACACTGGAAGGGCTTTACGGGAAGAGATCCAAAAGAAAATTCACAACTGGCAAGAGCCTCATCCTGCTAAGCTACCTAAACAAATTCCAGTTCCTGACTCTCAAAAGCCTAAAAAGAAGAAGAGAGGTGGTCGTCGGCTTAGGAAACGGAAGGAAATATATGCGATGACAGAGGTGCGGACGCTGGCTAATAGGATGCTATTTGGGAAGCCTGAAGAGACTTCTTTAGGGGACGGACTTGGGGTCGGTTATGGAATGCTTCGTCAAGCTCGGTGGAGCAGCAAGTTGCATGTATCAACGGTTCTTAGGAACAAACTTGTTGCAAGAGTTAATAAAAAGTTCAAGGAAAAGCTTTATGGGAGCAGTGATGCTACATCTGGATTGATTTCAAGTTTAGCATTTACACCTGTGCAGGAGATTGAACTCAAGAAACCACAGGCTCATACACTACACCAGCTTGACAGTGGAACACAGAGCAAATATTTCTCTGATACGGCCACTTTTTCAAAGATCAAGAGGACCTGAGCCATACAGAAAAATGCACATATAGGATGTATTATAAATATTTTGTTAATACAAAATTGACATCAAAGTCTAACATGTATTATCTTTCGAAGCCATAGGTGTTTTGAGGAGAATATAAATCTTTTAGTCTCTTATAGTACAACGACTTTTTAAATATTTTGCCCAAAATTATACATTCTTAAAAATTTTGTACATTCAATGTTCAATTTTATTTATTTATTTTTTTGGTAGCTTTTATTTTAATGTTTGTGTTTTCTTAGTGTATAATATTAATTCATACCCAAATGACTAGATTAAATATCTAATAGTTTTCAATTCCAGTTAAAAAGATAAGATCTTTTACAAACAAAGCCAAACAGTTTCTACATCCTTTAGCCATTCTAAACTATGAAAAGCATTATATGCATATGGCCTGTGGATGGTTCAAAGACACTCAAAACCATGGTTGTATTCCTTATAGGGAAAAACTGAAGGATGGTAGGGCAAGATCTGATAGTGACAAGCCCATGAGCAGCATGATAGTTGTCAAATTGTTATACAAATTGCTTCAAAAACTCCGTTGCCACCAGCCTTCCCCGTGTGTTCACTGACATCTTCAGTTCACTAATCTCTTTATCAATGTCCTGCAATACGGGATAAAGGGCGTAAGAATCTTTGATGCAGAAATCTTACAATGGAGAAATACCAAGGAAGAAAGAAGCAAAAATTATCAGCAGCGAACATCTTTTACTTGAGCATCCAAACTTTCATCTATTAAAGAGCAGCTCACAAAAAAATAACAATAATGATAAAATAAAATTCAAAATTGAATAAGAAGGGTGAACAGGATTGTCAATTTTTGCCATTAATAGAAAGTAATTTGCCATCGATAAAAGGTATTTGTACCATTTCAAATGCATATACCCAAGAATACCATTTCTAGTTTTGTAAGATCCCTGTATGAATCATACGACTAGGACACAAAACAGTCCTAGACTGACAAATATAACAGATTTATGTCCACAGCAGTAGAAGAAAATGAAAAAGTCTCTTGAAACTAACTCCTTCCTATGTGAGTATGACTTTTTTGTTTGGGTGGGGAGGGGAAGAAAATCCAGCGACAATGGTTTCTGGAAATCTAATACCATAAAAGAAAAGTCTGAGCTACATCTTGTATTGTGAAACTGGAATCCATGGAAGGAAAGTTAAATTGCACTAAACCCCCATTAATATGAGCCACAAGCCAAGTCATGGCAAATCCAAAACTAAACCCTGCTTTTCCCTTAGAAGGGGGTGGGGGAAGGAAAAGCTAATATCCTAAACTATTTTAAACAACTTCTGATATGAAGTTCTTGCAGATTACTAAGTACAGAAATTATGGCGACCCATTAATGTCCTAGATGGATTAAGGTTAAACACAAAATGGAATATCTCAGATTACATGTATGCAATAAATGGAACAGTGAAGGGTCAACAAAATTCTTACCTCCATGAACTGTACTATAAAATCAATGAGCTTGTGTTTGTGCATGTCCTCGCAGTGGTAGTTTGTTATAAGAAAGCTAATGTCATAACCCTGCACAGAAAGAAAAAGGCAGGACAAATGGTAAGAGAAGTCATGATATAATTAGGATGAACTGCAGAAATCTGTGTCATTTCACATATCAATCCTACAAATTCATCCCAAATTTCAAGAATAGTAACCTGAACTTATCAAGCACTACAAATTTAAAAGATATAATTTCATATCCATGAGGTAATTCATATATACCTGTACAGGCTTTCTCCTCAATACTTGAAATGCTTCTGCTCTCATCGATAAAAATCTAAGAAATTTTTTAGTTAGTATGTTTTCAAGCTCATCTGCCTGCTTTACCTATGCAAGAGGGGAACAACATAAAAGATAAGCAGAAATGAAATAGGATAAATATTGCAATTTTTGGTAAAAATAATTCGACATGTGCAACGAACTAGTTTACGTAGTACGACTAATATCATGCACAAATGTAGTTTTGAATGCATCATTTTTTGTCAACAGGTAACGAAAAGAATTTCAATAAGGGTCATTACAATAAAGAACTAAACCAAGGTTAGATTCAACACGAAAGAAGCATAATCTACATTTTACATGCCCATTTGGTTCAACGATTCACAAGACAAAGGCACACAAATAAATAGTTCCATGTGACCCAACAAACAAGGAGCTTAGAATCTAAAGATTTAGCTGCAAAAAAAAAAAAAAAAAAATTGCTTCAACACCTTCAGAGCACCGACCAACATAGATGACATTCTTGATTATGCATCCTGAAGCCTCTCCAGGATTCTAAGAGCCACTGGATAGATTTGGGAATGGCCATCTGAATTGGTGACAAAGCCTCCATAGCCACCTTATCGTGAATAATAAGGTGATCATCTTCCTCCTCATCTTCTTTACACAAAAAGCAAGAAAATTATCTAAGCCTGTATAAATGCCCTCCTCTCTCTCTCTCTCTCTCTCTCTCTCTCTCTCTCTCTCTCTTTATGATTGATCCATGATAATCAAGACTTCTGGATGTTATCCGAGAAAATTTCCTATATGGTTCTAAAAACTTCTCTACTTCTGTCTTATACTCAGTTGGAGTATTACCATATCTAAATCATTTGAAAAAACTCTTCAAACCAATCATTTTTCATGCTGGCCAAACCAATACAAATAGAAAGAAAGTTCATGCACTGTCCACCAATAAGATTCATATAAAGGAAAAATTCTGACATAATATGAAGGCTTATAAAACTAAATTTAATGTAGACAACAAAAAATTATCAAGAAAAGCAGATTTGCCAAGAAAAAAAAAAAAAAAAAATAGAAAGACAGTTCATGCACTGTCCACCAATAAGATTCATATAAAGGAAAAATTCTGACATAATATGAAGGCTTATAAAACTAAATTTAATGTACGCAACAACAAAATTACCAAGAAAAGCAGATTTGTCATGAAAAAAAAAAAATTGTAGATCTGCTAAGCTGAAAGAAAAAAGTCTTGTTATGTAAGTCTCAATTCCACATTTTCGGATATGCTAAATTCCTCATTCACCAGTTGTTTACATCACACACAAGAAAGTATTTAAGAATCTAAGAAACTAAGAACTAAAATATTTGTAATCACCTTGAGGCTTATGCGCAGGGAATTAATGGAAGTCTCTATTAAGCATTTTTCAGCCTCATTTCGACAAATCACAACCTACAACAGCAATTATATACATAAGATTATAATATATTAATTAAAATGTGATAATTTGAATGCATAATGTAAAGGGTCAAAGGAAAAAAAGAAAAACAAGACACAATTAACCAGTCAATTACAGAACTATGGGCAGGCATGAAAAGCTATAAAATAACATTGTATAAGGACTGCTATTTCTTAGGAATAGCAAGATAGTTCTTACAGGATTTAGTAGAAGTTCTGGGCTGGTCCTGCAAATGTGAAGAAAAAATTATAAATTATTATTACAATATAACAGAGTAAAGTTGATGATGTATCTATTAGTACTTTTAACTGCAAATCAGAAAAGGAAGGTAAAATCTACAAAATGAAATTACCAAAAAGAGAGAGAGAGATGAAATCCATTATATTTTCTCAACCCACTGGGAATAAAGTTTGAAAAGGAACAACATGACATAACTGAGAACTGACATTTTCAGGTACATACAAAACCAATTTCTAAAAGCATTATTTTGTATGCTAATTAAATCAGGATGTTTCAGCTACAAAATGCATGACTATATGAAGATATAAGGTGACCTCACTTATGCAATTTAGATGTGCTTGTAAAATAATACTGGGTAAGATTGCAAGGAAAACTTCAATGCTTTGCAGATGCACAAACCTGGAAATTTACCAGCTTAAAACCTGTGCCTAACTTAACATTATTATAACAAAAAGGAAGTGAAGAATTGGATTAAAAGCTTTAGGAACTACCTTCTACATGAAAATGCAAAGTTTATGACAGTTATTTCTCACTTGAAAAGACATTATATGCAAAATTTATTTCTATTGCCACTTGATAGTACCTACTGAATTTTTCTGTAAAACTTGGAAATACAAATAAAAAATCCATTCCTAAAAGGAGCTGCTAGGACATACTTGAGCTCAACCTCCGGCTTGTTATGCCTTTCAACTTCTTGACAAGGAAAGTTCTGCAAGGAGCATACAGACACAAGGTATAGCATCAAGCAGGTGTAGTAAACTGAGATCTGAGGGTGGTGTTAAAATAAAAATTGATTTTCAAATGCCTGCTTTCATGGCACAGAAAAAGAAATTAGTAAAAAGATTAGCTGTCACAAGCAATCACAATCAAGATAAATCACAGACCAAGAAAGAATTTTTCCAAAGGCGTATCGCCCCCCCGGACTCTGGATGCAAGAAAACTACATTTTTACATTAACAGGGAGTGCATGCAACCATGACCTAAACAAACAAAAAATGTTAACAATTTCTATTTGATTGTTGATACAATTGATCTTCTTTAAACAGAATTCAAGGTTATAGCAAAACCCAAATAGTTTTGTTCCAATATATATTTCCAACCCGCAATTAAAATAACCAGGCCATCTTACTTAGCTGTGGAATAATAGTAAAAATCGACATTTTACAATGATTAATACCTGCAGACACATTGCAGCCTCTAGAGTGTTTCGTATGCAAGTCAAGTACAACCGCAATGAGGTTGCCTGAAATTGTTCCAAATCAACATCAAAAATTACTTATGATTAATTCAATACCAGTAAATTTAACATACAAAGTAACGCAAATTAACCCTAAAAACTTATAAAATCTCTTTTAACAATTTAATTCCTTAAAGCTTTGTTTCAGCAACACAGAGAGGAAAAAAGGACCCAAAAAAAAAAAAAAATTATAGAATTCTGAAACGTGATGCTTTTTATGTAGTCCTTGATTAATCGGCAAAGAAAGTGTTAGATTCAGCAAGTCTAAGCTCAGTAACGAAAAATTCGACCACAAATTTTGCTTTACTGGAGTTTCTCAGCAGCCAAACAGCAAGTGGAAAATAATTAAAAAAAAATTAAACAGATTTACCATTATTTGGAGTGTAGAGAGAGAGTGATCTGAAGCTGCAAATAGGAGTTTTGCTTAGAACAATGTTTAACAATGGGATTTTTACAGGTTGCTAATGTGCGCCGTGTAACTGTAACTCGAAGAAATGTCGGCTAAAACGCGCCTCTTGAGTCTATTGGGATTGAGGAAGAAGTTTATTTTCCACTGACCTCCGTAAATTAAAAAAGTAACAATAAATAAAATAAAATAATATTATTTTCCCAAAACGAAATAAAAAATCCGACCTGCCGGATTCGAACCAGCGACCTAAGGATGGCTATTGGATTGACCCGACTACAGTCCTCCGCTCTGCCAACTGAGCTAAGGTCGGTATGGAAGTACGGCAACAAAATATGTTTTATATATAAATATAAAAGGTTCAATTGACAACTATCCTTATCCATGCCCCAAGGTACATTATGGTGCGTGCAAAATGAAATCAAGTGATCGACCTTCAATAGAAAAGGTCAGAGAAATGCTCGCAGTTGAACTTATTTGCTTACAAATGCCTCGAAGGCCTTTTCTATGTTCACCAAAAAAAAAAAAAAAAAGGCCATGGATGATCATGCGGAAAAATCCAGCTTAAAATGCTCTCTAACAATACAGGATAATAGATTAATCTAATTTTATATCCAAATTAAGATAAATTGCGTGTTGTATACCACTAGTTAAATTGTTGTAATTAAAGGAGAATTTTTTTCTATTTGAAAGTATATAAGGAACTTTAAGCTCAAATTAAATTATTTTACTGTATCTTGTTAGTCTTATTTTTTATTTGTAAAGGTAAATTTGTGTAAATCATTTTGTTTGTTTATTTATTTTTTGATATTGTATACGGTGAGATTCAAATTTAGATTTGGTATAAGAAAACAATGTGCTTTTTATAAGTAGGTGTGCGAATAGGGCCACAAACGTGTTTAATCTTTTTCGTTCACTTTGCAAATGAAGTTCTCAATTTTTATTTTTATTTTTTAAAGAAATTGGGCATCAAACTAATCTTTGCCTTTAATAAATCAATCACTCTTATTTTTAACTACTATATATACCATTTGGTAGGGTTAGTTCTATCAACCTTATGTAAAGATACTAGCAAATCCTTCCTTAAACGTTATTAGAAAACTAAGGAATTTCCTAAACAATGCAAGTTCTTTAACCATAATATACAAGCAAAGTATTAAAGAAATTATACCTAATTATAATGTACAATTCAATTTGAGGTCATTTTACAACTTTCAATATCATATTATTATTATTATTAGTAGTAGTAATAGTAGTATGATGATGATGATGATGATGATGTTAAACTAGCGTGGAAATTACTTCGATTTTAATTGTTATAATTTAAAGAAACGAATAAAAATTATGATTTCCCAAAAAATAAAAGTAGAACAAAGGAGCCCATAAATCCATTCATAAGAAATAATAATTTTGTTTTGGTATTCAAAAAAATCAAAAAGAAAAATGGAAAACCAAAACGAGCACAAACAAGATAATTTAATAATTTATATGTTAATGGTTGTCATTAGTTATAACTTGTTAGTTTATTTTATTTTATTTTTATTTTTATCCATTAATGAATATTTTTACCAAAATGCCCCTAGTTTGTGCACAATTCCCTCTTTAACATAGTGTTAAATTCGTAATCTTACCAATTCTCTCAACTGGAATTGAATCCAAATCCAATGCCTAAGCGCGCATCATTTCTACAAGAGCACTTGGGGTGTCGAGAATTAGGATCCAAAAAACATAGACAAAAATGGAGAAGATGAGGGTCCTTCTTCTTCTTCTTCAAGAAAGAGAGCTCAAAATCACCATAACCAACGGAAATCATCATCATCATCTTCTTCTTTTACTCCACCATCAAATTGGCCATTCCTCATAATAGATTTGTTGGAAGAGATTACAAGGCGTCTGAGGACTCATATGGAGATTCTCCATCTACGTGCTGTTTGCAGGGCTTGGCGTTCTTCAATCCCTCTTCCACCCAGAACCCACCTCAATCCAGATGGGTCACTTCTTAAACTTCCATATGCAATCTAGTCGGACGAGTGCTGTAGCACAGTTAGAGATCACTTCTTATTGAGAGAGCGAACCACCTATTGTGAAGATGACTTCAAGCTCTTCTTCTTCTTCATCGAGTTCTAGAATGAACAGCTAGTGGTTTGTCAAGATTGAATGGAGAGATTCCGGGAAAAGTTTGTCTCAGATAAAATCGAGAAATTTGTTATGTTGGTGGGCTATCGGACAAGGGGATCAAATTATTGGATTATAGGGTGAGAGAGGTAGGTAAGTCATACCATCTTGAATTTGATTCATCTATTTTATGACAGTGTTGTTATGGGTTAAAACAATGAGGATGAGTTTTGTGTCATGGGTATCCTTGCGGACGGAAAATTGGAATTTTGAAAAATGGGTGATAAAAAATGGACAGATATTGATGGTGGGTGTGAAATATCTTATCGCTATGTGGATATTGCTTTTCATAATGGAAGAATCTATGCAGTGAATATCGTGGGACTCACTATAGCAGTTGATCCTTCGTGATACTAAATTTGCTTCTCATATATACTGTTGTCGTTGTTGTGACAACTTGGTGAGTTCCCTTCGGCATTTATTTCTGATTCATAAGTATGTTGAAAGATTTTTTTTGTTATAAAACCCCTGTTATAAAAGTTTTCCTGTTTAATGAAAAGAGAGGTAAATGGATTTCTGCGAACAGCTTGTGGGGGTAGGTAATATTGTTGATGGGATATGGTTGGTGACTGTGTTGAAGAGGAACAGCGTTTACTTCTGAGATGGTTATTTGGGTAATATTCAAACTGATAGCCCAGGGTGGGGTGTTGGCTTTTCTGACTTGGACCACGATGATGCTCGGTCCCTTAAATCTGTTGCTGTTTTTCACTAAACCAAGCTGAAAGTAAAAATGTTATCTTTTTAATTTTCGGCTCCTGAAATCTGTTGTTTGGATTCAGTTATTAATGGATTGATATTGATGCGCCTTTGTTAGCTCTTTAACTAAATGTTTCATGAGCTGCATTTAAATTATTTTATGTTGTCTGACATTTCAGTGTCTTGGTGATAGGATTTTCGATTATTAGCTTTATAGTAACAATGAATTGCATTAGATGAAAGTAATTTTATTAGGTGAACCATGCTTGATTTTTTGAACTTTTTGAGGGTTGTTTTTTAGCTGTTTCAACATACATGGGGACAATATATTTCAGTTTAATGTATGTACCTTTGTATAGGTGTACGTATGTGTTGCATAAGATGAAAGTATTTTTGTTTTAGATGAACCATGCTTAATTTTCTGAACTCCTCGAGGGTTATCTTTTAGCTGTTTCAACATATTTGATAACAATATATTTCAGTTTTATGTGTGTATTTATGTATGTGTATAAACATTTATGTTTATGTGGTTATGTATAGATATACGTTTGCATTGTATGCGTATACATAATGTGTAGTTACGTAAGTTTGTATGATTTATACTTTCAACTATTGATTATGCGTATCTTCGCAGCTTGGTATTTTGAAAAGTATGTATCTTACTGATTTCCCACATTATAGGTTATCTACATGTTTGAAAAGTCTTTGGAGTTGGATGCTTCTTTGAATGGGTCGAGGTTGTTGTGTATATTTTCATGGGCTGCTAGGCTCTTTTATATTTGAGCTTGTTTTTGGATAAGAATGTTTTAATCATTATAACTATAGTGGCATGTGGACAAGGATTCTGGCGTTTTTTTATATCAATTACCAAGAAACAAGCTTTTGTAAATTTCGTACTTTGAAGTGCTTGATGATTTGTGTGTTGTTAAGACATATTGTTTATGGAATCATTAGCAATTACAAACTATTTGGTATTGAATAAATTGATTATTTAGCTCCCAAAACTGAGTTTTTTCAGATATTTGGTGAATCACTTACAAACTAGATTATGGGAAAATCGATATTTTGTGCATTGCTTCTTTGAGTAAATTATGAAGGGATTTAGATTTTAGTTTGCAGAAATCACGTTATGGATTTAGTGAGGGTTAATAAATTGGTTTTTTTATCATTTAGTCTTCAAGAATTGTATAATAATATGAGAGTCTCAAATTATGAACGCTATTTTTGATTGGGCAAATATACACATGCTACACATGCTTTATTTCACATTCTTATACGTCTATTTCAATCTCAAGTTCATATGACTTGCTGCTAAATTTTGAAAAATGTCAGCTTATGGAACAATCCTTCTACTTTTCGTTATACATCTAAAGATTAGTTGTAGCTTACAAAAATAGTAGGCTATAATAATATATGCTTCTGATAGTTCTAGAAAGTCTAATTTTGTACTCAAGGCACAAAATTTCCAATATCTCTAGTCTCTACTGCTAAACAGCTTTACTGTCAGTGTCTAAGGAATATTTTTAAAAACTTCAATGCAATTCAGAGTCAAACAATTGTACACCTTATGATATTATGCAATATTAGTAGGCCGAATATTGCATTAATGTTTTACTAAGTTTTTATCTTGGCTTAAAACATTTTTGGTTATCTTTATTAATATTATCTCGCACATGAATTTTTTTTGTATGCATGTAATTGATCCCTGTTTCTGCTTATTATTTTTCATATGTACTTGTTTGTATACTATATATATGTCAATTTTTTATGTCAATTTCTTATAGAGATGATCTGTGGAGATATTTATGCATATGCATGTGTCAATTATAACTCTCTGAACAACCTTTTTTTCCCAAGAAGTTTGATCGGAATTAGCAATCTGGATTAACGGATTCTTGTACTTGGTTCTGGGTTTCGGTTGGTATCTTCCTGTACATTCCTACCTACGTGATGGTGGTGCTGCTACATTGACTTGTAGCTTTTTTGTCTATAATTTAGGTAGCATTTAACTCGATGATAGAGATTTTGCATGCTTGCTAGTTTGATTGTCTTGATAATTTCTATTCATTTGGGAGGGATAAGCAAATTTTCCGTCATTCAGTTCAATGTCCCTATCCTTAGAACCAAGAAAATTGAAATTGATCTTATAAAGAGATAGAAATTCAGAGAAAGCAGGTATCTACGACACCCTTTAGTTTAAGGGAGACAACGTATAGTCATCTACAATCTTACTCATGTTAGTTTTCTGTAAATTTTTCATGTGGTACTGATTCATATTGTGAAAATTTTCCATTGGAAATTTATTATAGATAGTACGCATCCTATAACTCCTGTTGTGAAAATCTTCCAGGCTTCTTCATCTTGCATCGCTTCCATACTTCTTGCAAAACAATAAGTTTGATGCACCCCTTTGGAGCACTAAAAAAGTACTTAAGATAATCTACAGTTCTCCCTGGCCATTCTCCACCATGTCCCAGTTTTCGTATTCACACTCAAGAAATCATGACTTTTTTTGTGAATTACTGAAAACTCATGCATGAAACCACTACTACTGCCCCTTGAATATACTTAAAGTGAACTACATTATTCTCTTGAACCTAAATTCCTTGTTAGGGACCACAAGCTGTCACATAAATGTTCAAGAATATACTAATAAATCACACTTTCAGCAAAGTAGGAAAACAGAAATTACGCTGCAAAATCGTTTATAAAATTCTTTGATATAGTCATACAAACAAATTCAACTAGCAAAGTAACCATGTTAACAAAATATTAGGAAATCTGATAACAACCTCATTAACTTACTCAACATCAAGATTATACTTAGATCATGTACTGGTATAGTTGTTTCCATCAGAAACGTTATTGGAGAGGTACTTTCTCACACTCTGCAAGAGTGCCATAAGCTGTACAATATTACGATACTTGAGAAACTCCATCTTTTCTTTAATGGCCAAAGAAAAGAATAAGAGAAGAGCTAAAGCTGAAGAAATTCCACTAATAAGGAATAAACCACGAAAGCAATCAAGTCTAAGAACATGAGGGTCATTTGCAGAATCGTCAGATGGAGTTAATAAAGCTTCTTCGCTGTAAGCTCTGGAACAAGTCCATTTCTTTTCTAGAACTGCTAACTCTCCTGCTTCCTTTAGTTTTGAAAGTTCCTTTGAAATGTCTTGGACCAAAGATGAACCTTTCTGAAAAGCCTGCAGATCAGGAGATAATCAAGAAAAAGAAAAGTTAAGATCCAATATATTATAAAATCTTTATTTTTAGAACTGTAAAACAGTTTTTAAATGCATGAACAATCAAGTTAATAACAATGAAATTGATGCATATGTGTGAGGATAAATATATTAAGTCCACTTGGTAACATATTAAGCTTTTGGGATAGTTGGTGTGTGCGAGGGGATAATTTGAACCGAAAATGGACCGGCCTATATATGAAAGGGTGTGTGACGATATACATATTGTGTTTGCTACCTAAAAGCTTAAATACTTTTACAGTAGATGTAGTTCAAGTTTCAACAATATAAGAGATTGAATTTTGGTTTCGTAAGTCACTTACATAGCCAAAACCATTCGTATTAGACATGGGCACAGTCTTCACCGTGTAATCACCAGGATACTTGGCAACAAATTTCTTGATGTATGGAATTTCATCAACTATAGCTGAAACACCACCATGTTTGCTACCTTTGGATAAAGCTTCTGCATATTCTTCAAGTGAGCTATATGGCTTGAATCCTTCAAAATTTAAACTAAAAATAGAAGCTTGAATCGGTGAATCCAATTGATATCCTAAATAATTTCCCTTTGGATTTAATTGAATTTGTTGAACTGTCATCATTGAAGTTAATGTTGCAGTATAACTGTTAGTCAATATAAGCACTACGAACACCCACACAATCACTACAAACTTTGATAAGCTGTTTAATAACTTCTCCCCTGCAATTTAAAACAGAACATTAGTTCCTCATCTGGTAATATTGGAAACTCAAAAAAATTAAGACTGAGAGAGCAATACGAAGAGTATAGAGAGTGCTTTACTATGAGCAAAAACGAGGGTCGAAAAGGTGAACCATAACACTGTCCCAATTTGTTGGGATGATGAGCCTTGGAACTCTTGGTTGATCGGATGCTCAATTATCCACACCACAAAACCAGTCAAGATAAAGAAACCTGTTGTTGTTATCCAAAGATCTACTGCAAGAGGTCTCAAGAAAATCCACATGCTTCTTTTGCTGCCCTGGTTTGGCACCACCATAGCAATAGAACCTGAGTTGGTATGTGATATTGTAAAATCAACATATAAGGATCTCTCCCATGTGATCGATATATCGCCCACAGCCCCATCAAAGTTCTAATTTGTTCACATTTCCAACAGCAAAACAACAAACAAATCAATCAAATGAAATACCGATATGCCTTTTATGTAAAAAAATTTCTTTAAATAAAAAACTTACCCCAAGATAGACCTGATAAACAAGATCATTATATGTTCCTCCATATGGGATGAATTCAACTTCTACTGGATAAGGTAATTTTCTAATGGCAAGTATGAATGCCTCTATGCAGAAGCCACTGAACACTGTCAAATTTGTTTGAGGATCTTTAATCAAGTCAACAAATCCTTTAAACTTATTATGGCCTGGAACGCCAATTCTCAGCTTCATTTTGCTCGTACTACTCATGACTTGACCTCTAGGACCTGTTAATGATCCTCCAGGCCATATGATTGGCTCTTTAAGATCATGAGCAGATGATATATGTCTTCTCCTATTTGCTTCTTCTGTGCTACAATTCCAAAATCCCACCCTTCTAGTTTTCCCTTTACTTTTCACATTTACTACTTCGAATAAGTTAGAGGTTAGTTTTCCATTTATAAACTGAAAGTTACCACTTAAACCCAAAAATCTGCTTCTCAAAATCTCCTCCACAAGAAGTGAACCATTTTTTATGCCTGAAACGAGTTTATTATAATCCCTTGCCCTCTCAACTGCTTCTGCTAGAGCCCAAATTGAATCATATGCCCAAATGCCATAGACACTTAACTCAATGGAAAACTTCCTTCTGAGTCTTAAAGCCAAATTCTGAAGATCTTTTGTTGCAGGAATATAAGACTTGAAACCTACTAAACCTTGCATGGAACCTATTACAGATGAGTCTACAGAACTCACGAGGTTCATAGTAGATGCTGTCACAAACCAAGCATACCCATCACTCATCATTCCTACCTTTTTTGCATTGATGAGAAGTTTGGACACGGGAGCTTCTGACATATGCACGACAAACACCTTAGTTTGAAAGTCCATAAGTTTGTAGAGCTCTTCGACAACATTATCATCTGTGTATGAGTCAGAAATGGCAGACTTATATGTCACATTAATATCATTTTCATGAAATGAATCAACCATATATGGTATGATATCTCTCGCAAAATCTGTGTCCTCATAAATAAGTATGATATCCCTCCATTTGAAAGTATTAATCATGTCAGAAATACCTTTAAATTGACAACTTTCAACGTCCTGTGTGCTCTGAATAAAGAAGGGATGCTTGTTAGAGCGAAGATAAGAACTTGGTTCAGAAAGAGAAATTACAGGAACTTCTGTTTTGTCTCCTAACTCTGCCAAGAATTTTGCTTCCCTTCTAGTTTGTGCCCCGATGATTGCTTCTACTTTGATGTTATCCAAGAGATCAAAAGCTGCGTTTTTAATCAAAATCACTTTGGTTATTAGTTATTTATATTTTCAATTATCAAAAGCTGACCCAAAAAAAAAAAATAATAATAATAATAATAAGCAGATTAACCTTCATCAAGTTTTGTAATTTTGAAGATTATCAATGCGTTTTCACATACAGCAGAGACTATTTGAATTCATAATTATATATAGAGAAATGACCTCTAAGCAACATTACTAAGCCTATTTTGAACTTATTTTGTTCACGTTTTTGTACTTTATTTGCTATTAACAGGCTATAAACATATTTTATCCAATGTAGACTTAGCAATAATGCTTAAACGATTAGAAACAATTTTAGAGTCAGGGACCGAATTTAGTTTAGATGAGAAGGTTGTGTGAACCAAGATACTTGGACAAAGAATTTTGACAGAGATGGTCTTAGCCTTTGAAGTCCCTACTACCAAAGATGACTAATCAAATATTTGGAAAAAATAAATAAATAAATAAATAAAGAAAAATTGGCAATTTGTAAAGAAAACCAGCTAGCTAGTCAAAGCCTTACCAGCAGACAGAGCATGGAGAGGTTTTCCTTTAGAATCTCTTGCATGAAGAAGTAATCTTGTGGTGTAGTTATTGTGCAACTGGTAGAAATCTGAAACTGCCATGGAAATGCAACTGTGAACAATCTTCCCCTCCTTTGATCCCATATCCAGAACCACCCCCACATGGACCTCATCCTTATGATGAGTAATATTGTTAAAATCATCGGCAACACATTGAACAATAAGGCTAGAGAAAATTACAGTAAATAAAACGGCAATAATATGAGAATTTTTTTCCCAGTTTCTAGTCTCCATATTATAGAGTAGACTTAAATTTTCTACTATTATCTTCCTTATATATATGGGCAAATTTCAAAACATATGTTGTGTTATTGATAAAGTCATTATTGTTTGGATAATGATCCAGAATCAACAAATATTCTCACCCTCCAATAGCAAGAAAAAGAAAATAGTAAATATCCTAGCTTTGTCAAAGGAATTGATGATGCAGTATTATTTCAAAAAAAAGCTGTGTTGATTTTCCAAGGAAGCAATAATTGAGTTTTGAGAAATTTTTCTCATTTTCTTCCACTCATAGTCAACGACTAGTGTTATGACTTAAAGTCAACGACTATCTTACTAAACCCGTCAGCCGGATTGTGACTAGTAATACAAGAGCGTTTAATCGTTGAAAGCATAAAACACGGCGTTTAGTTTTTTTCACTTTTACTTATTTTATTTTTATTTTTATTTTTTATAATCTTATTATAATTCTGAGGTAGCTTATATATTTTCTTGACTTATGTGAGGAAATAGTATATTGACTTGCTGAGTAAGAAAGACCTTACGAATTTGGAGTTTGGATAGTATATTTGCTTGACTCGCTGTATTTAACAGAGGTTAGAAACAGTATAATAGTCACAGCACACTCGTTTGGATCCATACACTAGACTGGACTGTAGGTACACAATTGGACTCCCTGTTCTTACCAACCAAAAAAAAAAAAAAAAAAAAAAAAAAAAAAGGACCCCCTTTGATATGATGAATATGTTAGATTGGATAGGATAGTAACAAAAGTTGGACTCGATTAGAATGTATAAGGTTTATTTATTTATTTTAAATAATTTGTAATATAAATTTATTATAAATGATTCAAAAGAAAATTAATTAAAAATATTGAAAAAAAAAATTATTCTGATTTAACCAAAGTCCCGTCCAATTTTCGTGAATTTTTTTCCAACCAATCAACACTGGTCAATGCCGGTTGACGGCGGGTCAATGCCGATAAATGGTTAGTCAACGCTGATCAATGGTTAGTCAACGCCAATAAACACTAATGAACGATGGTTAACACCAGTTAATGGTTTCTAATGAAATAGTCCTATCTAAACCCATGCTTTTCAGTGGAATTAATTAATTTGTTTAATTAAAAATCAAAAAGATAGGATAGGACTTAAGAGGTTGGACTACTTATTATCCAGCCAAATGTGAAAAAAATTTGTACCAAACATCCGACTGGACTACATTTACCATACTCCAATTCGTTAATTAAAGTGTGATAATCCAAACTGACCTTAATTATTTTAATTTTAGTTCAATCAAATCGGACTAAACCTTGACTTAAGATAGTCAAATTCAATCTCGTCCAGTACGCGTATCAACCAAACCTTGAGCCAATAATGAAATATTCATTGCCGATGATAGAGTTTAGTATTTTTCATATTTCTGAAGCAGAGTTATTGTGAATTCTTTTTTAAGTCAACTTATTTTAAATTCATTTATGGATGGAAAATCTTATGTAAATAACAGAAGAAGATATTAGAATGTTTATAATGTTAGTATTTCTCTCTTGAGGGACATTCTAGTTGAAATTTGTTTGGATAGACATTGTACAAGATAATTTGTCCTGAATATGAGAAAAATCTTCTATACTACTATATATATATATATATATATATACACATCTTAGGAAGAATATATTTTGGCAAGCTACTTTTCAGTAATATTTGTTTTGTAGATGTAGTACTTTTACAACTTAAGGGTGCTGAGAAGAAACACGACCAACAATTTGTCAAATAATTGGAATCTTGAAAATGTTTTGGTAAGGAGCTTTAATGCATAATCCAAAACTGCAAAATAAGATTGGCTCTCATACACCTTTAATCTGAATTAAAAAAAATAAAAAAAGAAGAAAAAGAAAAAGCCGGAAAGGCTGACTCATGAAGGGCAAAAAAGCTTATGCATGTTTGCCGAAGGGCTTTGTTGATTGGAATTATAGGTTTCAAAGTTCTTCTGAAAAGCAGAAAAAAAAAAAAGGAAAAAAATATAACTATTAAGAACACCACTCTGTCATCTAAACCAGGTCAACTACCAAGACCAAGAGCGCCGTTCAGTTACTGAAGTAAAACTCAAAGTTACAAATTTACAGACAGTTTTTGCATATTCTGAACAGGTTTTCACGATTTATATAGCATAACTAGTCTTTTTGCATATTCTGAACTGGGGTTTTGGTTTAGGTACACAGTTGACATGGTATTGAACTATTAATGATAGAGTGGTGGTTTTGATAGCTGTTCTTTTGCATTCACAGGGTCTTCTTGCAAGTATCTATTAGGTGTATTCAAATGAGCTCTTGTGCAAGCTATTTTCAAACTACGATTCTAAGCCTTTTTGGCCTTTTCTGGTTCAAATGAAAAGCTTACCAATATATACCTGTATGGGCCAATCATATATTGTAACTTTGAACTATGAAAGTTGTTTGCCAAATAAATGCAACTCCTTATTTAGAACATTACAAGTCCTTTTACACATTGTGAACAGGCTTTCGCTTCTTATCATCAATTTATATATAAAGTTTTCATTTACTTCCTTTTTATAATTTTTTTCGGTTATTGGGACGAATCATCAAGCACACAAGTCCAAATTGAAGAAACCACATCTGAAATTAACGTGAGCTAAGACTTGATGGTTCTCAGTTCGTCATAAGCAAAACCCAGTACAAGCAATGCCATAACAAAAATTTATTTAGAGATACTAGAAATTACAAAAGACTTCACAATAGCAAATAACAAAACTGTAATTCCTATCTTCCTCATAACCTTCTGGTTTCAATTTTCCAACAATAAGAGTTATCAATCACTGTCTAAAGATGTTACATCTCAAAGTTTAAACTTTAATCTTTCTATTGAATGCTACACCTCTTTTCTTTTCCGCTTCATGCTAGTTAGTGCAAAAGATAAGCCAACAGTTTTTTTGCTCAGAATATCTCTCACATCCTTGTGTTGATCGCCATAAACGGATTGCATACACTTGTCAAGATCAATCGGAGTTTCCAAGGCAAGTGCAGTACTTTCAGCAATGAAGTTTTATATTCTTTTTGCATTCTCAACGGTAGATCTCAGAGGATTCAGAACCTTACCATGGATTGATTGAATTGGATTGAATTATTTTATATTTATTTTAATAAATTTTAAGTTATATTTTATTTGATTAAATCAGATTTAAATAGCTCAATTCCATTCAATCTAATCTAATTCCAACTATTAAACCGATTCAAAAGGTGAGAAAGAAAATTTTAATAGTAAATTTATTAAACCAATTTAATAAAAGCATGGTTGTATATTTTCTAGTAAGAGAATTTATGATTTTGATAAGTGCCGAGTACTAAATGTGGTCATATTTCACTTTTAAAGATTTTAGATTTAAATTCAAATAACAATTGATAATGTAACATCTAATAAATATTTGCCTACAACCTTAGATTTAACTGAATTGGGAACACTCTCACAAATAAGAGCAGTTTAGTTGAAATAATTATTATTGTTAAAAAAATAAAAATTAATAGTTCCTATGAATAAAAATAGTAATATAATAGTTATTCATATTGTTTAATTTGATAGTTAAAAAAAAAAAAAAAAACAAACAAAACACACACACACACACACACAAATGTGGCAGAAGAAAAACAAATATGGAGTGTAGAAAAAAAAAAAACCAACCTGAAGCGTGTTTTTTTATTCTTTTAAGGAATTTTAAGTTTCTAAAAAGAACCACAATTGCTTATTTTGAAGAATTAAGAATCTATAAAAAGAAAAAATAAATAACTTCAAATTTACAAATTCAATCAAATATACAAATTTGTCAATTATCAGAATGGTAAGAACACGTATCCTACTCAATCATTTAGTCAACAAATCAAACGTGTACTAAATTTTGATGTAGAAGGCTTTCATGCGAGTTACAGAGAAAGCGGTTTCACGGTTTACACGTTTCCATTAAATATATATATATATATATATATATTTTTTTTTTTTCAATAAAAACGATGAGTTCCATCTTCAACAAAAATAAAATCCTTCGACGTTCACTCAACACGACCTTCCCACCAACATCAAAACTCCATTTATTCCTCTTCATTAAAACAAATTGCTGGAAGCACAAAGTTTGCTTTTTCTCTCTTATAATTTATCCTTCTTGCACTGTCTTCTTTGGTCTCTCCCCTCTACTTTTATATCTAATAAAAGCTACGTCATCTGTTAAATTATTTTGATTTCTCTCTGATTACTCTGGCCCTGTCGCTTTCAAATTGAAATTAGTTTCTACAATCGCTTTCTTTTTGAATAAAGAATAGCTAATAGCTATTGGGTTGATCCGAAGCTAAGGTCAGTTTGTTTTACTGACAAGTACAGAATTATATCAAATAAAAATCAAATATTTAATTGATTAAATAATTTGGGTATTGTCCTTTTTAATAAATAATATAAATTAATGTTAGGTAGAAAATAATAAGGAGAATGATTCAATTCTCTATTTCTGTGCACCATCTTTAGCATCTTCTCTTGTGTCAACTTACATTATTGAGATCATTCATGATTACACCATGGTTTTTTTTTTTTTTTTTTCCTCAATTGGCTGTAAAATTTGAGCATTGGGAATCTTGTTGAGAATAGTCAACAACTAAAAATCTAAGTAAAAGAAACTCAAGCGAATTAGTCCAAGTAAAATTCTTGTTATTTATTTACTTCTATTTCTATAAACTTGTCAATATAAACCAAAAACACTTTTTTCTTTTTTCTTTTTTTCCATACAAAATCACCTGTAAACTCTTGTGAATTCTTCTAAGCTTTGTTTGGCTTGTAGTGCTTCAATAGTTCTTTGAAAACTGTTTTTTTTTTTTTTTTCATTTTCACACTCAAGAAATCACTTTTTTTTTTCCTGTGAAATATTGTCGAAAATTCATATTTGAATCGCTAGTGTCACTGCCTTTCTAAATTATTAATTATTGAGGCCTAAAATGTACTATTCATTTCTTGTGCTTAAATTCATTGGAATAACATATTATCTATGGCTGATCATTCCGGTCAAGATTGCCTTGTTGAGCTGCCTAATGCCTATGCTTTTGAAATTAGTCTTGGCTAAATAGTTATCCTGAGATGGGGGATAACATTTTTTTCCCCTCCCTATGTTTGTTTCTTGTTTTTGCTTATTAAGCCAACCACACACACATACAAGAGCTCTGATACCAAAATTTGTTGGCTGTACTTTCGATTAAATATACGACTTATAAAATGGTTCAAGCAACCATACAGCATATATATATATATATATATATATGTAGCTATGCTTTCAGCAAATAGCAAAACTTTTCTTTATTTGAATTTTAGCCATAAAGTTCTTTATAGTCATAGAAATAAAATCAACTAACCAAAAGTTATATTCTTTAAAAAACCATGTTAATAAGTTGGATTATGCATGAACCTTGATAGCAAACTTGTTGTATACATGATGTCTGGTCTAGTAGTTGTTAAATATAGGAGAATTCCAATGAGACTTCGGAATGTCGAGCTATTAGCTGGTAGTGATCCATCTTCTTTCTTCATTGTCTGACAATTGTCAAGTGGTGTTGCTACAATTTTGCAACCACTCATATTTAATATTTAATAATACCTTCAGTATATTTCTTTTGAGAAATAAATATTCCTTCATCACATTGGTATGTCTCAATTCCGAGAATGTAGTGCATCAAGCCCAAGTCAGTCATTTCAAATGTCTTTATCACCTCTTTTTTAAATTCCTCAATCATTTTCTCATTGTTTCCTGTATATATAAGATCATCAACATATAAAGAAACAATAAGAGTGTTGTCCGTACCTTGGGTCTTGATGTATAGTGTAGGCTCACTATAGCTCCTCCTGAATCCTTGCTTGATGAAATAGGTGTCAATTCGGCTGTACCAAGCTTGTGGGGCTTGTTTTAATCCGTATAAGGCCTTCTTTAATCTTAGCACTTTATTTTCTTGTCCTTGTGCCACGAACCCATGTGGCTGCTCAATGTAAATTTCTTCTTCCAAATAACTGTTAAGGAATGCAGACTTCACATTTAATTGATATATTTTCCACCTCTTTTGAGCAGCTAATTCTAGGAGTGCCTTTATAGTGTTGAGATGAACAACAAGAGCAAATGTTTCATTGTAGTCAAGTCCGAATTGCTGCGATTATCCTTTTGGCTACTAGTTGAGCCTTATGTTTTTGTATCGATCCATCAAAGTGAAGCTTTGTCTTATATATCTACTTAACTCCAATGACATCTTTGTTCGAAGAAAGATCCACCAACTCCCATGTTTTGTTCTTTTCGATCATTCTTATCTCTTCTTCCATTGCTTTGACCTAGACTTCATGTTTTGAAGCTTCTTCAAAACTTCCAGGCTCTGCTATGGCCAAGTTACATGATTCATAAATCTCTGTTAATAGATGAGTTCTTCGAGGAGTTGATTTTAGCAATGAATCCTCCAGCTCGAGTTGTTGCTGCATTTGATGAGTTGGAGATTCTTGATTTGTCTCCTGAGGTCCTTGAGTTTCATTTGCCTCCTCCTCTCTTTGTTGTTCTATTGCTGGTACAAAAATTATCTTCCTTTCAACTTCTTTAGTTTCCCAGTTGTAGGATGCATCTTCATCAAACTCAACGTCTCGACTGATGATTAACTTGTTTGTTTTCAGGATATAGATTCGATAGCCTTTTGATTGCAAACTATATCCAAGAAAGATATATTTTTCCATCTTGTCATCTAATTTGCTTCTCTTGTCCTTTGGTATATGGGCATAACAAATGCACCCGAAAACTTTGAGATGCTTTGTTGATGGTTTTCTCCCACTCCAAGCTTCAATTGGTGTCTTGTTCTGAACTGCTTTGGTTAGGCATCTGTTTAGTAGATAGACTGGAGTAAAGACAGCTTCTGCCCAAAAACTATTCGGAAAACCTTTATCTTTCAGCATTATTCTAGCCATCTGCGTGACTGTTCTGTTTTTCCTTTCAGATACACAATTTTACTCTGGAGCGTATCCGACTGTAAGTTGGTGCTCATACCTTCATCTTCACAGTAATCGTTGAACTTCTTGGAGATGTATTCCTTTCCTCAATCACTTCGAATTATTTTAATTTGGTGGCCACTTTGTTTTTTGACTATATTTTTGAATTTTTTGAAAATCTCGAAGACTTGTGATCTTTCTTGTAGAAAATATACCCAAGTCATTCTAGTAAAGTCATCACTAAATAAGATGAAGTACCTGTTTTTGGTTTAGTGATGGAGTTCGCATTGGTCCACAAACATCGGTATGAATTAGCTTAAGCGGCTTCTTTGCTCTTCATGTTGTGCCTTCCGGGAAAGGTTGCCGATGTTGCTTGCCTTGTAAACACGCTTCATAGGTACCATTGATACCTTCAATAGTTGGTAAGTCATGCTTCATGTTCTTTTGTTGAAGAATCTTGAGGCCATTGAAATGAAAGTGATCAAATCTCTTGTGCCAGATCCATGAGATGTCTACTTGCGCCTTCATAGCAGCTTCACTAGCATAGTTCCATTCTACTGGAAAAGATCTGTTTTCTTTTATCTTGATTTTTGCAATCTCCATAGTCTTATTTGTCTTGTCATATATTGTACATGAATCTCCTTCAAAGTACAAAGAGTATCCTTTCTCTATCATTTGTTCGATGCTAAGGAGATTTTGATTTATAGTAGGGACTAACAGTACATCAGTAATGTACTATTTACCCTTTTTGGTTTCTACAGCAATGGTTTCTTTTCCTGTAGCCTCTATAAATTCTCCATTTCCAATTTTAACTTTTGTTTGTATGTTATTTAGGCTACAGAAAATGCTTTCATCTTTGGTCATGTGGTTACTGCAACCACTATTTAAATACTAGGTGTCTTTTTTATCTTCACCTTGTGAGACATAGAGTAGATGATTTTCTATGTCCTTATTTTCAGTAAAATTAGCTTGATGTGTATTTTTAAAGTGATAATCTTTTTCAACATGCCCAAATTTTCTACAAACTTTGTATTGTGGTTTTCCTTTAAATCAATATTTTTTTTCCAAATGACTTTTTCTTTTGCAAATATCACAAGGAGGATATTCGCTATTTTTGTTTTGATTATTTCTAGAATTTTCTTGTGGTTTTCTCCATCCATCTTTAATATTTTGAGACGGATTTTTTATTTTAGATTGAAAGGTATTTTCCAAAGAATTTTCATTTCGCCTACTCAGTCTTTTCTCTTATGCTTCTAGAGAGCCCATTAATTCTGTTGCTGTTAAATTTTCAATATCCTTTGATTCCAATATCCTTTGATTCTTCTATAGTAGTAATAATTGCATCATATTTTTCTGTGCAACTAATCAAATTTTTTTCTACTACTTTCTTTTTAGAAATATTCTCTCCATAGGATCTCATTTGATTAACTACTTCTTTTATTCTTGAGTTGTAATCTTTAGCGGTCTCATTTTCTTTCATTTTTAAATTTTCAAAATCTCTTCTCAGAGTCTGTAGTTTTATGGCACGTACATTAACATTGTCTGGAAACTCCTCCTATAGTGTATCCCATGCCTCCTTTGCTGTTGTAGCTCCCATAATCCTGGGAAAGATTTTATCGGCCACGGCTTATTGCAGAACGAACAAAGCTTGGGAATCTTTTTGTTGATTCTCATGAAGCTCCTTCTTTTGATCTTCATCAAGAATGATAATATCAATAGGAATCATGTAGCCCTTACTTGTTACATATGTTGTGGAAGCAATAGCTTCCTATTTATACAAGTACAAGGTGAGTTCTTTCGCCACCTAAACAAGTCATGAATGTTCTAGGTTCTAGGAAACAAAGTTTAACTTAAACATTTACACATATGAGGAAGTCAAATCAAACTTAAACTCTTACACACATGAATATCCTAGGAAGCCAAGTTCAACTTGAACACTTACACACATGAGGAAGTCAAGTCAAATTTAAACTCTTACTTGCCACCTAAGTATTTCTAGAATTCTCTTTACAAATGTGCAGCAATAATTGCAACATAATAAAATATTAGGAAATGTTTTACCAACTCATTAACTCAATAAAAAATCAATACTATGTTTGTTTTTTCATGTAATAACATTGTTGTTTCCATCAGAAACTTTCTTGGATCGGTACCTTCTCAAAATCTGCAGCTGTATTATAAGCTGGGCAAATTTATAATCCTTAAGACCATCCATCTTTTCGTTAATGGAAAATGCAAAGAATAAGAAAAGTGCAAAAGTCAAAGAAATCCCAGTAACAGGGAATAAACCCCAATAGCTATCGAGATTAAGAGAATGAGGGTCATTTTCAGAATCCTTAGATGTAGCTAGAGCTGACATACAGTTACCAAACCATTTCTTTTCTAGCTTTGCTATCTTTCCTGTTTGCCTCAGTTTATGGATTACCTGCGACATGTCTTGGATCGAAGGTGGCCCTTTACTAAAACCCTGAAGATTTAAGAGACAAAAGAAGCTAGTTAGCCAAGATATATTAAAGTTAATTGCATTTGGTTAATAGGGAAGCCATTTACAAAGCCAAAACCATTTATAGCATACATGGGCTTCATCTTTATTAAGTAGTCATCAAGATACTTTGCGAAGATCTCGATGTAAATAACCTCATCAACTATGGCAGAAACACTACCATGTTTACTACCATTTCATAAAGCTTCTGCATATTTTTCAGGTGAATCATATAGCTTAAATCCTTCAAAATTTAAGCTACAAAACAGCACCTCGATTAGGTGAATTGGCTTAGTGTCCTAAATAATTGCCCTTAATTGAACTTGTTGAACCGTCATCAATGAAGTGAAAGTTGCAGTGTAGCTATTAGTCAATGTAATCACTACAAACACAAACATTATCACTATGAAACATGATTAGTTGATCAAGAACCTCTCCCCTGCAATGTAAAACAAAAACTTCACTTTGACACATAGAAAATTTTTGTCATCACAACTTGTGTTGCATCAAATATGTCAATGGATTGGTTAAAAGTAAAATAAAGCATTTTTATTTCTCTTACATGGCCAAAAAAGGGCTTTGGATTATATGTCGAAAACTCAAAATTTATGGAGCAATGACGGTATAAAGAGAGCTATACTATGAGCAAAAGTAAGGGTTGAAAAGCTGAACCATAACATCATCCCAGTTTACTGGGATGATGAGCCTTGGAACTCTTGGTTGATAGGATGCTCAATTACCCACACAACAAACCCCTATGAAGCTAAGGAAACCTGCTGTTGTAATCCAACAGTCTGCTTGAAGAGGTCTCAAGAAAGTCTCGATGTTATTGCTGATGTTCTGGTTTGGTCCCACCATAACAACAGTACCTGTTTTGGTATATGAGATGGTAAAATCAACATACAAGGACCTCTTCCTGTAACTGTTATTTCTCCCACAACAACGACAACATAGTACTAATTATTTATCCACATTTTGAACAGCAAAACCATAAACAAATTAATGATATTACATATAAGCCTACATAGAAAATTTTTCTTTCAATGAAAAGCTTACCCCAAGATAGACATGATAAACAAGATCATTATGCGTTCCTTTAAATGGAATGAACTTAAATTGTACTAGATAAGGAAATGTTCGGATGGCAGCCATGAATACTCTATGCAGAAGCCACTGGTTTGTGTCCCATTTGGGTGAGGATCATCAATCAAATCTACAAATTCTCTAAACCCATCATAAGATGGAACACCAATTCTTAGCTTCATTTCACTTCTACTCATCATGGAACAACCTATTGGGTGTTGATACTCCAGTCCATATAATGGGCACTTCAAAATTATGAGCAAATGATAAACGTCTTCTCCTATTTGCTTCTTTTGTGCTTCCCTTTGAACAACTCCAATATCCTACCCTTCTAATTTCCCCTTTACTTATCACATTGACTACTTCAAATAAGTTTGAGATTAGTTTGCATTTACAAACTAAAAGTCACAATTTAAACCCAAAATCTACTTCTCAAAATCTCCTCCACAAGTAGTAAACCAAGTTTTATGCCTCAGAAGAGACGTTTATTATAATCCTTGCCTTCTCAACTGCTTCTGCTGGAGCCTAGAAGTTGAATCATATGCCTAAATGCCATATTCGCTTAACTCCCTTACTGCTATGTTGGGATCCTCAATAGAAAATTTCCTTCCTAGTCTTAAAGCCAAATTCTGAAGATCTTTTGTTGTAGGAATAAAGGACTTAAAACCAACTAAACCTAGCATTGAACCTAGTACAGATGAGTCTACAGAATCCAAGAGGTTCATAGTAGTTGCTGTCAAGTATACCCTTCCCTGACGAAAAGTCTATAGAACCTATTCCTAACCCTTTTACATTGAGAAGAAGTTTGGACACGAGAACTTCTGACATATGCGCAATGAACACCTTAGTTTGAAATAACATAAGTTCATGGAGCTCTTCGACAACATTATGATCTGTGTATGAATCAGAAATGGCAGACTTATATGCAATCTTATTATCATTTTCATGAAAAGAATCAACCATTTATGGTATGATATCCGTTGAAAAATCTGTGTCCTAATAAATAAGTATGACATCCCTCCACTTGAAAGCATTAACCATCGAAGTAATAGCCTTAAATTTACAAGTTTCAACATCTTGTGTGCTCTGCATAAAGAAGATATCCACTATATGGCAGATAAGAACTTGGTTCAGAAAGAGAAATTACAGGAACTTCTGCTTTGTCACCTAACTCTGCCAAAAAATTTGTTCCCCGTCTAGTCTGTGCCCCAATGTTTGCCTCTACTTTGATGTTGTCCAGGACATCAAAATCTGCTTTTTTTAAAATCAAAATTTCTATGGTGATTAATATTTGTCTTCTCAATTGTCAAAAGGTGACCAAAAAAAAAAAAAAAATCAAAAATCAATGTTCATCGTGTTTTTTGCAATTTTGTAGATGGTCAATGTGGTTTGACGTATTACATATGCTCTATTGAGTTTTATATTTGCATATAGAGAAATGATCTCTAAGCAACATTACCAAGCTTATGTTGGGGAAAGATGATATGACACCCTATTGTTAACTTAATTTGTTGACATTTTTGCATCTTATTTGCTATCCTAACATGCTATAAACATTATTTTAACTGATATAGACTTATTATATAGCAATATTGCTTAAAAGATCAGAAATGGTTCAGAGTCAGGGACTGAATTTAAATGAGATGCAAAGGTTCCAGGGACCAAGATGCTTCAACAAAGAATTTTGACAAACATAATCATAGCCTTTCAAGTCCTAACTCCCAAAGATGACTAAGCAAATGTGAAAAATCAACAATTTCTGAAGAAAACCAGCTATCTCGCCAAAGCCTTACCAGCAGACGGAGCTTGGAGAGGTTTTCCGTAGGAATATCATGCATGAAGAAGTAATCTTGTGGTGTTGTTACAGTGCAACTGGTAGAAATCTGAAATTGCCATGGAAATTCAACTCTAAACAATCTTCCCCTCCTTTGATTCCATATCCAGAATCACCCCCACATGGACCTCATCCTTAGGATGAGAATAGTATTACTAAAATCATTAGCATCGCATATTGACCAACGGACAGTACAATAAATAAAGTGGCAATATTAGTACTTTCCTAGTTTCTAGTCTCCATGTTTTAGAGCACTCTTAATTTTCAAAACTTATGTTGTCCATGTACAGATAGCCCCACTGATAAAGTCATCGTCCCTTCGGACTATGATCCCCAGCGTCCACTGTCAAAAAAGAAAACAGGTCGTACCCTAGCTTTTTCAAAGGAATTGATCAAATAATATTATTTCAAGAAAAGTGTGCTAATTTCTCTGGGAGCATTAATTGTGTTTTGAGAAATTTCCTTCTCTTTTTCTTCCTCTCATAGTTAATGACTGTAAATCAATCAACCAGTTGACTTGCTGATTAAAAAGGACGTTTAGAACTTTGGATAATATATTTGTTTGACTTGCTGTATATGGAAAAGATTAGGAAAGTAGATGTTAGCCACAACACACAAACTTTTAGACAGATATTGATATTTTGTATTTTGAATTCCCTAAAGAGTTTCTGAGACCTAATTAAGTACTAGCAAATGAATATTATCATTAGAAGACCTTTTTTTTTTTTTTTTGGATAAATGTATCTTAAGAAGACATTAGGATGTTTATAATATTTACATCTTAGGAAGAGTATAAGTTTGCAAGCGACTTTCCAGTAATATCTGTTTAGTAGATGTAGTACTTTTACAACTAAAGGGTGCAGAGAGGAAAACAGGATCATCAATTTGTCAAACAATTGGAATATTGGAAAAATTTTTGGTATAGAGCTTTGAGGCATGATCCAAAAATGCAAAATAAGATCGGCTCTCATACAAGTCTATATCCAGGCATTCCTAATGGAGACCAAGAGCGCGGATAATAAGCTTATAGATGATAAAAGGCCTCGATTCATAACATGATAAAAAGCTTATAGATGTTTGCAGGAGAGATCATTTGAGTGGAATTGATAGGTTTTTGTAGAAAGTCCCTTTGGAAAGCAAATAATCTTATTGTTCAAACCAATGACCAAGAGCGTGGTTCAGTTACTAACTTGAGTAAAAATTATCGAAGATAACAAATCCAAGTAGTTAACCAGGAAGTCATTCTTAGAACATGAAAAGGAAAATTCTTTCCATACAAAAACTTAAAGTTACTAATTTACAGACAGTTTTTGCAGAACCGGCATTTCTTATGATTTAGATAACATTACTAGTCTTTTTGTAGATCTTGAACTCTGGTTTAGGTAGTTTACATGGTATAGAACTATAGATGATAGAGTGGTGGTCTTAATAGTTGTTCTGTTGACCCTGTGATGTGATCCTGTGGTGGTCACGGGGTCTTTCTGCAAACATTTATCAGGTGCATTGAAATGAGCTCTTGTTTAAGATTTTTTCCTTCTATGATTTCTAGCCTTTCTAGCCTTGTTTGGTTCAGATGAAAGGCTCTCCACTAGAAGGGTATATACCTGTATGAACCGATCATATATTGTAACTTTGTGCAAGCTTTTTTCCTTCTATGATTTCTAGCCTTTCTAGCCTTGTTTGGTTCGGATGAAAGACTCTCCACCAGGAGGGTGTATATCTGTATGAGCCGATCATATATTGTAACTTTGGACTATGAAAGCTATTTGCCAAATAAATACAACTCCCTAGTAGAAAATTACTGTCTTTTTGCACATTGTAAAATTTTCTACTAGGGAGTTGTATTTATAGAAATTTTTTATTTACCTTTTTTCCGTGATTTTGTTGTTTGTCAGGACGAATTATTAAGCACAAGTTCAAACTGTAGAAACCATATCAGAAATTAACATGAGCTGAGACTCAATGGTTCTCTGCCTGTCATAAGCAAAACCAGTAAAAGCAATAACATAACAAAAATTTTATATAGAGAAACTAGAAATTACAAAATGCTTTACAAGAACAAATAACAAAACTGTAATTCCTATCTCTATACATATTCATAGTCCCTCATAACCTTTGGTTTTAATTTTCCTACAAAAACAATTTATCAATTAGAGTCTAAAGATGACGTCTCAAGATCAATCTTTAATCTTTCTATTGAATGCTCCACCTTTTTTATTTTCCACTTCATGCGAGTTAGTACAACAGATAAGCCAACATATATGTTTTTACTCAGAATATCTCTCACTTCCTTGTGTTGATAGCGGCAAACAGATTGAATACACTTTATATCTAAGATGGTAAAGTACTTGTCAAGATCAATAGGAGTTTCCAAAGCAAGTGCAGTATTTTTGGCAATGAGTTTTTGTACTCTTTCTGCATTCTCAATGGCAGATCTCAAAGGATTCAGAACAATATCCTACTTAAACCTTTTATCTTCATATTTGTTCATAGTTGCTTCATCATCCTCATTTGTCTTCTCTGGTTTGGTGTCCAGTTTTTCTTCAGACTCTTCCTTTTTACTATGGCCAGCACTCAAATTACAATCATGATCCCACAAAATCATGAACAAATTTCTTTATTTAAATTAGAATTCTTTTGAGGGAATTCTTCAACCATATTAGCAACAATAGGTGCAACCATGGTTTTAAGCTCATCCCTACTAATTCTGAAACTGCTACACATCAAAAATTGAAAGTATTCAACAGAGATGCCAAGCTTCTTCCTCTCTTCGTCAAAGTTCTTAAATCCTACCTCAGCATATACTTAAGCTTCTTCCTACTTTTAGAACCGAAATTTGAAATTGATCTTCAAAAGATATGGAAATTTAGAGAAAGCAGGTATCTACGACACCCTTTAGTTTGAGGGAGACAATGTATAATCATCAACAATCTTGCTCATGTTAGTTTTCTGTAAATTTTCCATATGGTATTGAAATATCATATTTTGGAAATTTTCCATTGGAAATTTATTACAGTTAGAACACGTCCTACTACTCCTGCTGTGAAAATCTTCCAAGCTTCTTTATCTTGTATTGCTTCCATACTTCTTGGAAAACTATAAATTTGATGCACCTCTTTGGATCACTAAAAAAGTGCTTAAAATAATTTACAATTCTCCCTCGCCATCCTCCACCATGTCCCAGTTTTCATATTCACACTCAAGAATGATGACTTTTTTCTGTGAATTACTAAAAACCCATGCATGAAACCACTACTACTGCTCCTTGAATATAGTTAAAGTAAACTACACTATTCTTCAATTCTTGAACCTAAATTCTTTGTTAGAAACCAAGAGATGTCATAAAATTGTTCAAGAATATGCCAATAAATCATTTTAAACAAAGTAGGAAAACAAAAAGTGCGCTGCAAAATAGTTTATAAAGTTCTTTGATATAGCCATACAAACAAAATCAACTTACAAAATATTAGGAAATCTGATAACAAACTCATTAACTCACTCAACATCAAGATTATACTTAGATCATGTACTGGTATAGTTGTTTCCATCAGAAACCTTATTGGAGAGGTATTTCCTCACATTTTTCGAGTGCCATAAGCTGTACAATATTACGATACTTGAGAAACTCCATCTTTTCTTCAATGGCAAAAGAAAAGAATAAGAGAAAAGCTAAAACTGAAGAAATTCCACTAATAAGGAATAAACCACGAAAGAAATCAAGTCTAAGAACATGAGGGTCATTTGCAGAATCGTCAGATGGACTTAATAAAGCTTCTTCGCTATAAGCTCTGGAACAGGTTTCTAGCACTGCTAACTCTCCTGCTTCCTTTAGTTTTTAGAGTTCCTTTGAAATGTCTTGGACCAAAGATGAACCTTTCTGAAAAGCCTGCAGATCAGGAGATAATAAAGAAAAAGAAAAGTTACGATCCAATATGTTATAAAATCTTTATTTTAGAACTGTAAAACGGTTTTTAAATGCATGAACAATCAAGTTAATAACAACGAAATTGATGCATATGTATGAGGATAAATATATTGAGTTCACTTCGTAACATATTAAGCTTTTGGGATAGTTGGTGTGTGTAAGGGGATAATTTGACCAAAAATGGACACCCTATATATGAAAGGGTGTGTGACGATATACTATTGTGTTTGCTACCTAATAGCTTAAATGCTTTTACAGTAGATGTAGTTCAGAGTTTAGACAATATAAGAGATTGAATTTTGGTTTCGTAAGTCACTTACATAGCCAAAACCATTCGTATTAGACATGGGCATAGTCTTCACCGTGTAATCACCAGGATACTTGGCAACAAATTTCTTGATGTATGGAACTTCATCAACTATAGCTGAAACACCACCATGTTTGCTACCTTTGGATAAAGCTTCTGCATATTCTTCAAGTGAGCTATATGGCTTAAATCCTTCAAAATTTAAACTAAAAATAGAAGCTTGAACCGGTGAATCCAATTGATATCCTAAATAATTTCCATTTGGATTAAATTGAATTTGTTGAACTGTCATCATTGAAGTTAATGTTGCAGTATAACTGTTAGTCAATATAAGCACTACGAACACCCACATAATCACTACAAACTTTGATAAGCTGTTTAATAACTTCTCACCTGCAATTTAAAACAGAACATCAGTTCCTCATCCAAAAAAATTAAAACTGAGAGAGCAATAGGGAGAGTATGGAGAGTGCTTTAGCATGAGCAAAAACGAGAACCGAAAAGGTGAACCATAACACTGTCCCAATTTGTTGGGATAATGAGCCTTGGAACTCTTGGCTGATCAGATGCTCAATTATCCACACCACAAAACCAGTCAAGGTAAATAATCCTGCTGTCGTTATCCAAAGATCTGCTGCAAGAGGCCTCAAGAAAATCCACAAGTTTCTTTTGCTGCTTTGGTTTGGCACCACCATAGCAATAGAACCTGAGTTGGTATGTGATATTGTAAAATCAACATATAAGGATCTCTCTCATGTGATAGATATATCGCCCACAGCACCATCAAAGTTCTAGTTTGTTCACATTTTCAACAGCAAAACAACAAACAAATCAATCAAATGAAATACTGATATGACTTTTATGGAAAAAAATTTCTTTAAATAAAAAAACTTACCCCAAGATAGACCTGATAAACAAGATCATTATATGTTCCTCCATATGGGATGAATTCTACTTCTATTGGATAAGGTAATTTTCTAATGGCAAGCATGAATGCCTCTATGCAGAAGCCACTGAACACTGTCAAATTTGTTTGAGGATCTTTAATCAAGTCTACAAATCCTTATTATGGCCTGGAACACCAATTCTCAGCTTCATTTTGCTCGTACTAATCATGGCTCGACCTCTTGGGCTAGTTAATATCCTCCAGGCCATATGATTGGCTCTTCATGACCATGAGCAGATGATATATGTCTTCTCCTAGTTGCTTCTTCTATGCTACAATTCCAAAATTCCACCCTTCTAGTTTTTCCATTACTTTTCACATTTATTACTTCAAATAAGTTAGAGGTTAGTTTTCCATTTATAAACTGAAAGTTACCACTTAAACCCAAAAATCTGCTTCTCAAAATCTCCTCCACAAGTAGTGAACCATTTTTTATGCCTGAAACGAGTTTATTATAATCCCTTGCCCTCTCAACTGCTTCTGCTAGAGCCCAAATTGAATCATATGCCCAAATGCCATAGACACTTAACTCAATGGAAAACTTCCTTCTGAGTCTTAAAGCCAAATTCTGATGATCTTTTGTTGGAGGAATATAAGACTTGAAACCTACTAAACCTTGCATGGAACCTATTACAAATGAGTCTACAAAACCCAAGAGGTTCATAGTAGATGCTGTCACAAAACAAGCATACCCTTCACTTATCGTTCCTAACCTTTTTGCATTGATGAGAAGTTTGGACACGGGAGCTTCTGACATATGCACGATGAACACCTTAGTTTGAAAGTCCTTAAGTTTGTAGAGCTCTTCAACAATATTATCATCTGTGTATGAGTCAAGAAATGGCAGACTCATATGTCACATTAATATCATTTTCATGAAATGAATCAACCATATATGGTATGATATCTCTCACGAAATCTGTGTCCTCGTAAATAAGTATGATATCCCCCCATTTGAAAGTATTAATCATGTCAGAAATATCTTTAAATTGACAACTTTCAACATCCTGTGTGCTCTGAATAAAGAAGGGATACTTATTAGATTGCAGATAAGAACTTGGTTCAGAAAGAGAAATTACAGGAACTTCTGCTTTGTCTCCTAACTCTGCCAAGAATTTTGCTTCCCTTCTAATTTTTGCCCCGATGATTGCCTCTACTTTGATGTTATCCAAGATATCAAAAGCTGCGTTTTTAATCAAAATCACTTTGGTTATTAGTTATTTATATTTTCAATTATCAAAAGCTGACAAAATAATAATAATAATAATAATAATAATAATAAGCAGATTAACCTTCATCAAGTTTTGTAATTTTGAAGATGATCAATGTGTTTTGACATACAGCAGAGTATTTGAATTCATAATTATTTATAGAGAAATAACCTCCAAGCAACATTACTAAGCCTATTTTGAACTTATTTTGTTCACGTTTTTGCACTTTATTTGCTATTATCAGGCTATAAACATATTTTATCCAATGTAGACTTAGCAATAATGCTTAGAAGATTAGAAAAAGTTTTAGAGTCAGGAACTGAATTTAATTGAGATGGGAAGGTTCTGTGAACCAGGATACTTGGAGAAAGAATTTTGACGAAGATGGTCTTAGCCTTTGAAGTCCCTACTACCAAAGATGACTAAGCGAATATTTTAAAAAAATAAATAAATAAATAAAGAAAAATTGACAATTTGTGAAGGAAACCAGGTAGCTAGTCAAAGTCATACCAGCAGACAAAGCATGGAGAGGTTCTCCTTTGGAATCTCTTGCATGAAGAAGTAATCTTGTGGTGTAGCTATTGTGTAACTGGTAGAAATCTGAAACTTCCATGGAAATGCAACTGTGAACAATCTTCCCCTCCTTTGATCCCATATCCAGAACCACCCCCACATGGACCTCATCCTCATGATGAGTAATATTATTAAAATCAACGGCAACACATTGACCGACAAGGCTAAGGAAAATTACAGTAAATAAAATGGCAATAATATTAGTAATTTTTTCCCAGTTTCTAGTCTCCATATTATAGAGTACTCTTAAATTTTCTACTTTCATCTTCCTTACATATATATATGGGCAAATTTCAAAACATATGTGTGCTATTGTTAAAGTCATTATTTTTTGGAATAATGATCCAGAATCAAATCGTCTCACCCTCCAATATCAAGAAAAAGAAAATATTAAATATCCTAGCTTTGTCAAAGGAATTGATGACGCAGTATTATTTCAAAAAATGCCGTGCTTATTTTCCAAGGAAGCAATAATTGAGTTTTGAGAAATTTTTCTCATTTTCTTCCACTCATAGTCAACGACCAGTGTTATGACTAATAATATAGTTTTGAGAAATTTTTTCTCTTTTTCTTCCACTTATAGTCAACAACTATCTTACTAAACCCGTCAACCGGATTGTGACTAATAATGTGAGAGCTTTTAATCGTTGAAAACATAAAACATAGCGTTTAGTTTTTTTTGCTTTTACTTTTTTATTTTTTTATTTTTTTTAATCTTTTTATAATTTTGAGGTAGCATATATGTTTTGTTGACTTCTGTGTGGAAATAGCATATTGACTTGCTGAGTAAGAAAGACCTTAGGAATTTGGAGTTTGGATAGTGTATTTGCTTGACTCGCTGTATATAGAAGAGGTTAGAAACAGTATAATAGCCACAGCACACTCGTTTAGATCTATACACCAGAATGGACTGTAAGTACACAATTGGACTCCCTGTAATATGATGAATATTATTAGATTGGATAGGATAGTAACAAAAGTTGGACTCGATTAGAAAATATAAGGTTTATTTATTTATTTTAAATAATTTGCGATATAAATTTATTATAAATTATTTAAAATAAAATTAATTCTGATTTAACCAAAGTCACAGTGCAATTTTCGTAAATTTTCCAACCAATCAACACTGGTCAATGCCGGCTAATGGTGGGTTGGCCAATAAATGGTTAGTCAACGCCAATCAAACGAACGATGGGTTAACACCGGTTAATTGTTTGATATGAAATAGTCCCTTTTTTTTTTTTTTTAACAATTCATCTAATTATAAACTATTTAAATTCTTCATTTTTATTATTCGAACTTGTATTTTCATGGACATAAATAGAGATGTGTAAGAAATAGTCCTATCTAAATCAATGTTTTCCAATGAAATTAATTAATTCATTGAATTAAAAATAAAAAGTATAGGGTAAGAGGTTGGACTATTTATTATCCTGTCAAATGTGAAAAAAATTAGCACTAAGCATGGTAGTGGACTAAATTTACCACTGTCCAGTTCAGTGTAATTAAAGCGTGACAATCCAAACTGACCTTAACTATTTTAATTTGTCATGGTTAGGTGGGGTTTGGGGTAGAATTTATATAAGTACTCAGATCTAAAAAGCCGGACCAAACTTAAGGACTTTGACTTAAGATAATCAGTTAAATCTAGTTCAATCCTGCATATTAGAAAAACCTTAAGCCATTGGTGAAATATTTATTGTTGATGACAGAGTTTGGTATTTTTCATATTTCTGAAACAAAATTTTTGAGAAGTTTTTTTTAGTCAACTTATTTAAAATTCTTTTATGGAAGGAAAATCTCTTGTAAATATCAGAAGAAGATGTTAGAATGTTTATAATATTTCTCTCGTGAGGGACATTCTATTTTAAATTTATTTGGATAGACGTTGTCCGAAATAATTTGTCCTAGATGAGAAAAAAATCTTCTATAATATATATATATCTACATCTTAGGAAGAATATATTTTGGCAAGCCACTTTCCACTAATACTTGTTTTGTAGATGTAGTACCTTTACAGCTTAGGGGTGCAGAGAGGAAACATGATCAACAATTTGTCAAATGATTGGAATCTCGGAAAATGTTTTGGTAAGGAGCTTTAATACATAATCCAAAACTGCAAAATAAGATTATGGCTCTCATGCACCTTTAATCTGAATTAGGAAATAAAAAATAAAAAAAAAAGAGGAAAAAAAAAAAGCCAGAAAGACTCATAAAGGCAAAAAAGCTTATAAATGTTTGCCGAAGAGCTTTGTTGAATGGAATTATATCTTTCCTTATATATATATATATATATATATATGTATATGTAACCATTAAGAACACTACTCTGTCATCTAAACCACGTCAACTACCAAGACCAAGAGCATAGTTCAGTTACTAAAGTAAAATTCAAAGTCACTAAATTTACAGAGTTTTTGCATATTCTGAACAGTTTTTTCTCACGATTTATATAGCATTACTAGTGTTTTTGCAGATTCTGAACTGGGTTTTTGGTTTAGGTACGCAGTTGACATGGTATAGAACTATTAATGATAAAGTGGTGGTTTTAATAGCTGTTCTTTTGCATTCACAGGGTCTTCTTGCAAATATCTATTAGGTGCATTCAAATGAGCTCTTGTGCAGCTTTTTTGAAACTATGGTTTTAAGCCTTTTTGGCCTTTTCTAGTTCAAATGAAAAGCTTAACAATAGGGGGGGTATATACCTGTATGAGCCAATCATATATTGTAACTTTGAACTATGAAAGTTGTTTGCCAAATAAATACAACTCCTTATTTAGAATATTACAAGTCTTTTTACTCATTGTGTGGCTTTCGCTCCTTATCATCAATTTATATGAAGTTTTCATTTAACTCTTTTTTATAATCTTTTTCGCTAATTGAGACAAATCATCAAGCTCACAAGTCCAAGAGCTAAGACTTGATGATTCTCAGTTCGCCATAAGCAAAACCCAGTAAAAGCAATGCCATAACAAAAATTTATTTAGAGATGCTAGAAATTACAAAATATTTGACAATAGCAAATAACAAAACTGTAATTCCTTTCGTCCTCATAACCTTCTGGTTTTAATTTTCCAACAATAAGAGTTATCAATCACAATCTGAAGATGTTACATCCCAAAGTTAAAATTTTAATCTTTCCATTGAATGCTACACCTCTTTTCTTTTCCGTTTCGTGCTAGTTAGGGCAAAAGATAAGCCAACAGTTTTTATGCTCAGAATATCTCTCACATCCTTGTGCTGATCGCCATAAACGGATTGAGTACACTTTAGATCTAACATGGTAAATTACTTGTCAAGATCAATAGGAGTTTCCCAACCAAGTGCAGTACTTTCAGCGATGAGGTTTTGTAGTCCTTTCTGCATTCTCAATGGCAAATCTCAGAGGATTCAGAAAGATATCCAATTTAAAACTTTTATCTTCATATCTGTTTAGTGCTGCTTCTTCATCTTCATTTCTCTTATATGGTTTGGTAGTCATTTCTTCCAGTAGAATTCTCAGTATTCACCAAAGATATTTCCTCAGTTTTTTTTTTTTTTTTTTTTTTTTTTTTGACTTTTGAACGGTAGCTAATAAATACCCACTAGAGATATTTTCAGTTTGTCCAATGGTGATTTTCCACCTTTTTCTGCTTTCCTCTGCTTCTGCTTCTTCTCACCTTTCTTCTTTTTCTCTTTTCGTTTTCCTTTGTACCATGGCCACTCAAATTAGGATCATGTTCTGGAACATACCTACAGAATCCCACAACAATAGGTCAACCATAGTTTCCAGCTCATCCCTACTAATTCTAAAACTGCTACACATCAGAAATTGAAATTGTTCAGAGGAGATGCCAAGCTGCTTTCTCTCTTTATCAAAGTGCTTAAATGCATCCTCAGCATAATCACCACATTGGAATAAATTACTAGTCTCCTCAAATTCGACCTTACCCTGATCATCAAAACCCTGATTGTCTCTTTTCCTCTTATCCCTTCCCAAAACCTAGATATCATCTTGCTCACCAAAGAGACCGCAACTATAAGTCTGTCCTCCATTGCTTTCTATTTTACCAAAACAGAACAGCTTTCGAAAATGCTTTGATTTATAATTTTATTAGCTTGCTTTTTTTTTTTTTGGGTGGTATTGGTTCTTAGAATGTTTCATTTCCCCTTTTTTTTATCATTAACCAAACTTTGAAAATGTTACGCAATTGCCTTGAAAAAAATAATAATAAAGAGAAAGAAAATGTATTGCTTTTGAATTACTTAATTTTGTGTCCATTTTTTTCTAGTTTTGTAGCAAAATCCAATGTCTTTTCCGGATTTAAAAAAAAAAAAAATTACTCAACCTTAATAGACATAGACCCAAAAAAAAAAAAAAAAGAATCTTGGACTGGGATAGATAGTTGTTTAGCGCACTCTGCCCTGTAGTTTCTCTTTCTGAGCCCACTTTTTCTCTGCCCTCTGACAGATGTCCCTTCTTTGATCAGATCTCACAGGATGTAGACACTTGTCAATTTAAGGGTACTTATACCTTAGCCACTTAATGGTAGGATTCCATAGTTGTTTACGAGAACTCAGGGCAGAGATATTTGTTAACATAATAATAATAATACTAATTTGTAATTTGGTAAAGTCGGTTGAGTGGTGAAGATTCAAGAAATTACACTTATGTTGCAATTAATGTTGCAATTGATGATAGCAATTAATGAAAGGGGGTCAAAATTGTTTCCTAAAACCATAACAAGTTGCCACATGTAAGCTAGCTTTATATGTATTGATTAGATAATTGATAGATTGACATGTGTTTTTATGAGTTATATTTTCACTTGTATAGAAAAGAAAACAGCAAAGCATGCATATGGCGGTAGTTACTGTGGAATTGCCTCTTTTACCTTATACAGAGTTGTATTCTTGTTTTGTATTAATTTTGGAGAAATAAAGAAATTATAACGTGCATTCCTTCTGTATTTTTTAGTTCTTCTCTTCCTTCAATTTTAATTAGTCTCGGCCACCCTCTTTTTTTTTTATCAAATAAGTATTTTTTCAATCTCCTCAAATTTAAGCCTTCATTTTAAACACTTTTTCATATAATATCCAACAAATTTAGTATCAGAGCCTCGTTCTTGCTCCTTTTATAAAATATCCATGGTAGCCAATAACCAATCAACCTTTAATTATGCCCAAAGTCTAATTCCCATCTTTATCGGTAAGAATTATGATTTTTGGTGTATCCAAATGAAAATCCTTTTTATCTCACAAGATTTGTGGGATATAATTGAAGAAGGCTATAATGAGCCTGCAAGTCCCGAGCAATTGCAGTCGTGAACGGAAGCAGCAAAGAAGGAGTACAAGCAAAACATCCAAAGAGATGCACGAGCATTACTTTTCATTCAACAAGGGTAAGTAAAAGCATCTTCCCTAGAATATCAAATGCAACAAAATTTAGAGCTGCATGGGAAATTCTAAAACAACAATTTGGAGGCCATGAAAAGGTAATCTCCATTAAACTTCAAACTCTTTGGAGAGAATTCGATAATTTAGCAATGAAAGAAAACAAAAATATCCAAGACTTTTCTTCTAGAGTTTCTAGAATTATTAACCAAATTAGAAGTTGTGGAGATACCATTGTTGATCAAAAAATTGTAGAAAAAATATTAAGATGTTTACCAACAAAATTCGAGCATATTGTTGCAGCTATAGAAGAATCCAAAGATTTAAAAGCATACTCTTTGGATCAACTTTTGGCTCTCTCGAAGCAGATGAAAAAAGAATGAGCAGGTTTTCTAACCAACCCATGGAGCAAGCATTCAAATCAAATTGCAACATCACAAAAAGGAATTCTGTGACAGCCCAGCCCAGATCACCCGCATGTAGATATTGTCCGCTTTGGGCCTGGGGAATCCTCTTCCAACCAGCCCTCACAGGTTTAAAACACGTCTACAAGGGAAATGTATCCACATGCTTATAAGTCATACTTCGTTCCCCTTTCTAACCGATATGGGACTTCACAAATTCGACAACTCAACAAGCAACTCAACAAGAAGAGGAGGTTCCTTCAAAAGAGGACGTGGTAATCAAGGCCGAGGCAAGGGAGGAAGAAACAATTATGAGCAAAAAAGTTTCCCTGATAATTCTAAGCCTTATTGCATTATTTGCAAAAAAACCTGGGCATCAATCAAAAGATTGTCGTTTTAAATGCAAAAAGTGTAAAATTTCTAATTATTCACAAAGAGATTGTTGGTATAAAGACATGCAAGAAATGAATGAAGTTAATTATTCTGAAAAGGTTGAAGATAGTCAAGTATTTTATTCATGTATGTTTGTTAAACAAGAATCAAAATATACATGGTTTTTGGATAGTGGATGCAATAGTCATATGACAGGTGATCCACAACTCTTTGTGAAGATGAATAAAAACTTTCTATCTGAAGTAAAGCTTGGAGATGGAAAGTCACATGAAGTCAAAGGAAAAGGAGTAATAGCAGTAAACTTTAAAGGATGTAACTCTAAACTCATCCATGATGTGCTTTATGTTCCTGGCTTAACATCAAATCTCTTAAGTGTTAGCCAGTTACTTTGAAAAAATTATTCTGTAATTTTTGATGGAGAAGAAAGCACAATTATCGATAAAAAAAAAACATCATGGTGGCAGAAATAAAAATGAATCAAAATAATGGTTTTTCCCTTATTATGCCACATGATGAAAAATTAGCTTTTCAAAGTCAAAAATTGGAGGAGGCATACTTATGGCATTTAAGATATGGGTATTTAAATTATAATGGCCTAAAGTTATTAAAAGATAAAAATATGGTTTTAGACCTACCTCTTATTGTCCACATAGATAGAGTCAGTGAAGGATGCATATATGAAAATATGCATAGATTGCCATTTCTCAAAAATACTTGGAGAGCAAAGGTACCATTAGAATTGGTCCATTCTGATATTTTTGGACCAACTTGAACTTCATCGCTGAATACAAGAAGATATTTCCTTCTGTTTGTTGATGATTATACTCGAATGATGTGGGTATATTTTCTAAAAGAAAAGCCAGAAGCTTTTTTGGTATTCCAACAATTCAAGGCGCTTGCAGAAAAGCAAGTCGGAAAGCAGCTGAAGACATTTCGAACAAATCGTGGAGCAGAATTCATGTCTAAATCATTTATAGAGTACTGCAAGGAAAATGGAGTTCAAAGACAGCTCACAATTCGACATACCCCGTAGCAAAATGGTGTAGCTGAGCAAAAAAAATAGAACAATTGCAGAAATGGCCAGAACTATGCTAAAGGAGAAAGGCCTTCCAAATGACTACTGGGCAGAAGCTGTCAACACTGCCGTATACATTTTGAATAGATCTCCAACAAAAGCAATCCTAAACAAGACTCCATATGAAGCATTGCACAAACAAAAGCCTCAAGTACAAATTTTAAAAGTATTTGGATGCGTAGCTTACGCACATGTCACCTCACAATACAGAGAAAAATTTGATGAAAAAGGAGAAAAATATATATTCCTTGGATACAACAATGAGTCAAAAGGTTACCGGCTGTACAATCTAAAAACAACTAAGCTAATAATTTCTAGAGATGTTATCTTTGATGAATCTGCAGCATGAAATTGGGAAAACACTCCCAAAACAGAAGCAAAAATATTTGAAGAAGTCGACAAGAATCTCCAAGCCCAGTCCAAAGAATGGATATATCTTCAGATGATGAATCAGCACTAACAAAGGTACGCTAACTCGTAGATATTTATGAATCTACTAATATGGCATTTTTGCATGTGAGCATCAAAATTTTGAAAAAGCAATAAAAGAAGATATTTGGATTAAAGCAATGGATGAAGAAATTGCAACAATTGAAAAAAATGATACGTGGGAAGTGGTGGATCTACCTGAAGGAAAAGATGTTATTGGACTCAAATGGATTTATAAAACCAAATACAAAGAAGATGGAACAATTCAGAAGCACAACGCATAGCTAGTCGCCAAAGGCTATTCGCAATAGCTAGGAATCGACTTCAATGAGACATTCACACTAGTTGTTGGAATGGAAACTGTTAGAACAGCTTTCACATTATTGCTCAAATGGAGGTACCTGTTTATCAACTGGACATCAAATTAGCATTCCTTAATAGAGAACTCAAAGAGGAAGTATATGTAGAATAATGTAACACCCCGTCCCGAACCATGTCAGAATTTTTGCACGTTGACCGAGGTTAACTGTTGACTGTTGACTTTGACCATTGACCGAAGGGGTCAAAAGTTGACTTTTTGTTCCGGTTGGAATTCTAAGTTGACTGAGGTACCGTTACGAAGTACACGTTGGCACGAGTTCGTAGACTAGTACACGTTGAAAACGGAGCTACGGTTTGAAAGTTATGAGCAAAACAAGTTGAGGTCCCAACTGTCCAAAGGGTGCCGAAGTTGACTTTTTATTCATGCAAAGTTGAGCTTTGAGTCATGCATGGTTGTGAAGTACTTGTCGATACGAGTCCGTAAACTAGCGGCACGTCCAATTTGGACATGTGGTTTGAAAGTTATGGACCTGTAGAGTTTTTCAAATACTGTATTATTTTAATATTATTTTTAAACGCGTAACAATGTACCACGTGTGACTTAATGAAGGTGACCATGTGTCACCATGTTGAGAAGCCACATGTCAACCATGCTTATTACCAAATTATTTATTGTTATTTTATATAATAATATTATTTTTTAATATTATTTAATCATTTAATTTTATTTTCTTTTTATTTTCTTTCTCTTTCTTTTTCTTTTCTTTTTTTTTTCTTTTCCCCCACGTGGGAAAAAAAGGCCACGGGGGCCATTCTTCTTCTTCTTCTTTCTTCTTCTTCTTCCTTCTCCTTCTTCCTTTCCTTTCCTTTTTCCCTTTCGGCCTCACCGTGTTTTTCTTTCTCCGGCCACCCATTGCCTACACGCGCTGGCCAGTGATGAGCGGAGGGAGGAGGCGAGCTCGGCCGTCAATTTTCACGGTCACCGGCCGCCGGACGCTCCCCGATCGGGCCGGAGAAGCTGCCGGCTGGAAAAATTTCTCTCTCCTCTTTTCTTGTGTTTTCTGGCCAGCCCAGTCCAAATTAAACCTCCTCTCCCCCTAGTTTGGGTCCTCTGAGTCCAAATATAGCCTCCAATCTCCAAAATTCGAAGCGGGTTGCGAGATACGAGGAATTGAATCCCGGTTGAAACTTTCTGGCCAAATTCCGGCCACCTCCGGCGGAATTGGGGTCGATGGAGACCGGTAATGCGATCTTCGTTCCACGAGCTTTGATTCTGTATATTATTTGACCATTTTGGTTAACGTTTGTGTTTGACCCCCCAGGTACCAGGTATTATTTACTCGAATAAAATATTATTTTATTTGACTGTGTGTGAATTGTGTTCTAGGAGCACAGGTGAGTCGTGGAATTGATCCCATGGAGGATCATGGTTTAATTGCGTGCTCCAGGTGAGGGACCCACCTTCAAATTAATTTCGGGAATTAAATTTGTGATTATTATGTGTGATTTGAATATTTGGAATTTAAATTCTATGTGCCAAATATTTAATTGATTTATTGTGGAATTATTGGTGAATTTATTTTGATTAAAGAAAATATGCATTATATAAATTTATGCAAATGTGAAAATTATTTTATGGTATTGAGGATTGCGAAATTCTTGTGGTTTTAACATTAAATTGGGCATGATTTGATTTTCAAATATTTCAAGGAAAATATTTGTTTATGTTGGTGACTTCAATTTTTATAAAGTATGCCCATGGGATATTATGTGATTTAATTATTATCTTTCAAGAATTATTTATGCTATTGGAAAAATTGGAATATTTAAATTGGTGGATTTGGGAGTTGGTGGAGTTGAATTTTCATGGAATTTATGATGTTGATTATAAAGAAATTGTGGAGAATTTTCGGGTTCAATTGGATGGACTAAAACCGTTATGTTATGGAAAATTTGAGATTTTGATATAAATTAAATATGTGGATTTTATGATTTTTAGATGCACCGTGCACATACTGGTGTTCTGTTTATATGTGATATGATTAGTGTGCACACGGATGTGATTAGCGCGCAGGTGGGTGTGAGTAGCGCGCAGGTGATTTTATGAGGTTGTCCTGTGGTTGCCATCGGATGAGGGTAGGCCGCCCCTCCATGGCCGGGACACCAGTTAGCAGCGGCGCGGTGGGACGCCACGCGACCGTATGCCGGTTTCTTTCTATAACCTCCTGTCTGGCGGTACCTTGGGACGCTAGGTACTGTTGGCGCCACTGGTATATAGTGGGTGCATCAAGTGATTTCAGAATTGGGATTTTAAAATAAATATTTTGAAACTGTATTGGAATTAAAAATATAATTATTACCGTTTCTGGTATTTATTTGATGTCTTGGTTTTCGGGGAATACGAATAAAGGGTTTTGTGAAAAGGTTTTAAAAGGGGAACTTTTCCAACTGAGAGAATTGTAAGGGTTTTGAGAGAAATTATTATTTCCAAGTAATTATTATTTATCTACTTTATTACCGTGGTATTATATTGTATAGTAGATAGGGTCACTCACTGAGATGATTAGCATCTCATATTTTTAAATTCCGTTCCTCTAGGTACCAGGTTGTCGGTGTTCATCCGGAGCGGACTTGATCTTCATCATTGTCTTAGTTCGTGAAGTACCCTGTTCTTCCTTTATTGCAGTTGTAATACTTCTTTCACTCTTGTTGTATTCTATACTTAGTAGTACTTCATGAAACTCTGTATGCTGTATGGGACACTTATGTATTTATTATGCACTGGATTACTGTTATTTATTTTTGGAGTGCTGAAAATTGTGGAATCAACTTGTCGTATTGCTGCCGGATTTTCCATAGGAGGGTCCGGTAGGGTTTTCCTGGGATCATGGCTTGTCTAGATTTCCGGAGAAGGAATTCTGGACGGGTCCTGACAATAACCTTTGGGTTACATCATCAAAGGAAAAGAAAACAAAGTCTTATGATTAAAGAAGGCATTATATGGATTAAAGCAAGCATCACGAGCTTGGAATAGCAAAATTGATTCATACTTCAGACAAAATGGATTTCAATGGAGTCTAAGTGAGCCCTCTTTATATGTCAAAAAAGAAGGTATTTAAGATATTCTCATTATCTGCTTGTATGTTGATGATTTGATTTATAGTGGTACTAATCCAAAAATGGTAGAAGAATTCAAAAAAGCAATGATGAAAAAATATGAGATGACAGATCTTGGCCTAATGAAATATTTTCTTGGCATCCAAGTTCAACAAGCAAAAGGAGAAATATTTATTTCTCAAGAAAAATATTTAAATGATCTTCTCAAATGGTTTCACATGGACAACTGTAAATCGGTGTCTACACCAATGGTGTTAAATGAGAAGTTGCGTAAGGATGATTGTGCAGAAAAAACTAATGCAACAAATTACAGAAGCTTAGTTGGATGCCTCATTTATCTAACAAATACCAAACCAGATATTGTCTTTGCTGTTAGTTATGTTTCTAGATTCATGCACGAGCCAAGTAAAAATCACCACACTTCAGCAAAGAGAATCCTTCGCTATCTACAGGGTACTAGAAAGCTTGGAATTAAGTATGCCAAAGAAGCAGATAACAAGCTCATCGGATATACAGACAGTGATTGGGTAGGCTCCGTAGATGACCGCAAAAGTACCTCAGGATATTTATTTTGCTTAGGTACAAAACCAATTTCTTGGTCATCAAAGAAGCAATGGACCGTGGTATTATCTTCGGCAGAAGCAAAATATATATTTGTTACAGATGCAGCAAGTGAAGCAGTATGGCTTAGAAGACTTTTATCAGATATGCAACATAAAGAAACTGGTCCAACAATTATCATATGCGATAATATGTCAGCAATAACAATGATAAAAAATCCAGTGTTTCACAGCAGGTCAAAGCACATAGAAATTCGACATCACTTCATCAGATATTTGGTTGAAGAAGATGAAATTAAACTTGAATTTATCAACACATTTGAGCAACTGGCAGATATTTTTACAAAACCAACAACAACAGAAAAGCTAAAAGACTTTAAGAGCTTTGCCAAAATTACAAATTAAGAGGGGGTGTTAAAAATAATAATAATAATAATAATAATAATTTGTAATTTGGCCAAGTCGATTGAGTGGTGAAGATTTAAGAAATTACACTTATGTTGTAATTAATGTTGCGATTGATGATAGCAATTAATGAAAGGGAGTCAAAATGTTTACTAAAGCCATAGCAAGTTGCCACATGTAAGCTAGCTTTATATGTATTGATTAGATAATTGATAGATTGACATGTTTCCTCATGAGTTGTATTTTTACTTGTATAGAAAAGAAAACGGCAAAGCATGCATATGGCAGTAGTTACTTTAGAACTACCTTTTCTAGCTTATATATAGGGTGGTACTCTTGTTTTTTATTAATTTTGGAGAAATAAAGAAATTATACCGTGCATTCCTTCTGTAGTTTAGCTCTTCTCTTCCTTCAATTTTAATTAGTCTCGGCCATCCGTTTTTCTTTTACCAAACAAGTATTTTTTCAATCTCCTCAAATTTAAACCTTCATTTTAAACACTTTTTCATATAATATCCAACAATATTCTAGTACTATATATGCTTGGCTCCTTCCATATAAACTATTATTTTACATTTTCACAATCAAGAAATAATAATTTTTCTTTTTTCTATAAATATTGTTGAAAAATCATGCTTGAATCATTAGTAAGACTGTAACACCCCGTACCAAAGTACATAAGAAATTTCTTTCACGTTGATCGAGGTTGATCGGGTTTGACTGTCGTTGACAGAGAAGGATCAAAATTTGACTTTTTGATCTGGATGGAATTTCTCTTTGACCGAGGTACCTTTGCAAAGTATGCATCAACTCGAGTCCAAGACTAGTAGTACATCGAAAATGGAGCTACAGTTTGAAAGATACGAGCAAAACAAGTTAAGGTCCGAACTGTCCAAGGGGTGCCATAGTTGACTTTTTGTTTATGCAAAGTTGAGCTTTGACTCATGCATGGTTGTGAAGTACTCATCGATACGAGTTCATAGACTAGTGGCACGCCCGAAACGGATATGTGGTTTAAAAGTTATGGACTTGCAAATTTTTTTTAAATACTATATTATTTTAATATTATTTTATTAATTTCTTTTCCTTTTCTTTTTTTCTTTTTCTTTTTCTTTTTCCTTTATTTTTTTCTTTCTTTCGGGCACGTGAAGAAAAAAGGGGGGAAAAGGGGAAATACTATTCATCATCCCCTCCCTTTCCCCCTCTCTCTCTCTCTCCCCGTCTCCCTCTCCCTCTCGGGCCTTCCCGTTTCTGTTTTCTTCGGCCATCAAAATAAGGCACATGCCTGCCAGCATGACAGCCCATGGTTGGGCAACTTTGGCAGCCAAGTTTATGGCCAAATGGCTTGCGGACGCGCGGGGATCGGCGGCCGGCGGTTCTCCAGTCGGCCCTTTTTCGACTATTCTTGGCCATGAGACTGGTCCTTCTCCCTAGATTTCAACCCCCTAGTTCCAAAAATAACCTCCATTTGTCTAAATTTCGAGCCATTTATGAGATAGAAGAGGGGGAAGTTCGGCCGAAACTTTCTGTCCACTTTTCGGCCACCTTCGGTCGAGTTGAGTCCAACGGAGATCGGTAACGTATTTCTCGTCCCCTTAGCTTTTCGTTGATACCTTATGTATGAATTTTGGACATCGTTTGTGTTAAACCCCCGGGTATCGGGTATTATTTATCCGAATAAAATATTAATTTATTTGACTCTTTGTAATATTGTTATTCTAGGAGCACGTTTGAGTCGTAGAATTGATCTTATGGAAGATGTTGGTTGGATTGTGTGCTCAAGGTGAATGACCCACCTTCAATATTATTTTCGGGTGTTAAATTATATTTATTTTGTGATAATTAAATGTTTGGATTTAATATTTTATGTGTTAAATATTTAGTAAAATTATATTTGGAATTTTGATTGAATTGTTGTTGAGTTTAATTGTGAATTTATTTATGTTTTATAAAAATGTATTTATATATCGATGAATTGTGGAATTTAAATATATTTTGAATTTTGAGGAATTGAAGGATTATTTATTTTAAATTATTGTTAATTTCATTGATGGATTTGCAGTTGATAGAATTTATGCGATGAATTTATGGTGATAATTTATAAATGAATTGTGAAAAATTTACAGGTTTAATTGGATAGAATAAACCTGGTGGTATTTATGAGATTTTGAGATTTGAAAAAAAAAAAAAATATATATATATATATATATTGATTTTATGATTTTTAGATGCGTCATACACGTACTGGTGTTCTATATACATGGATATGATTAGTGCACAGGTGGATGTGGTTAGTGCGCAGGTGGGTGTGAGTAGCGCATAGGTGATTTATGGGGTTGTCTAGTGGTTGCCATCGAACGAGGGTAGGCCGCCCTTCCATGGCTGGTACGTTTGTTTGTAGCGGCGTGGTGGGACACCATACGACCATATGCCAATTTGTCTCTTTAACCTCATGTCTGGTGGTGCTTGAGATGCTAGGTACCGTTGGAGTCACTGGTATATAGTAGGTGCATCAAATGGTTTTCACGACGTGATTTTAATCATAAAATATTTTAAATAAAATAAAATGTTTTTAATAGTGTTTTATAAATTAAATTGTTTTGGTAATCTAAATTGAGTTCTATTATTAATTATTTGGTTTATTTATTTATTTAAATATTTTTTGAATCTTTTTTGTTAATGTAAATTTTATTGTGTTTCCGTATTAATTGTTTACAATACTTTATTCCTAATTTAATATTTGTCATTAGTCTTATTTTTATAATTATTTCTCACTAAAATTTTTGGATTATTAATTTATTGTCCTTTATTTGCAAATTATTAATTAAATATTTTCTTGATTTTTGGGGCATAAAAATGTTGGGTTTTTGTGAAAATGTTTTAAAAAGGGAAATTTTCCAACTAAGTGAATTTTGAGGGTTTTGAAGGAAAATATTATTTTTAACTGCCTATTATTTATTTATTTATTTCTTATTAATCAATTAACTAAGTTATTTACCTTTTTATTATTATTATTATTATTATTATTATTATTATTATTATTGTATAGCAGATTGGGTCACTCACTGAGATGATTAGCATTTCACATTTTTAAATTCCGTTCCCTTAGGCCCAGGTTAGTCGACGTTGATCGTCCGGGGGTAAGCTCGACGTCTTGGTTCGTTGCCGAAAGTCCAAGAGGATTTTCCTTTCCTTTCTATATTGTATTATTTCTTTTTATCTTGTATTGTATTAAATTTCATATTCAATTGTAATGATAACGCTTTGTATACTATTTGGACGATTATCTATTTAATTATACATTGATTCCCTGTTATTTATCAGAAGTGCTGATTATTGTGAAAATGAATTGTAGTAAGGTGGGAGGACTATGGTGATGCATATAGAAGTGTATTTTCTATGCAGGGAATTTTTATGGTAAATCCTACCCTTAGAGGAGATACTATTGGATTTTCTGTTGGGAGATTCGGTAGTGTTTTTCTGGGATCAGAGCTTGTCTAGGATTCCGGTGAGGAATTTTGGATGGGTCCTGACAAAGATTGCCTTTGAATATTACTAATTATTCAAGCCGAAAATGCAATATTCTTCAAATTCTTTTACCTAAATTTGGTGGAAAAACATTTTCATTTGTTGATCATTCTGATCAAGTTTGCCTTGTTGTGCTGCATAATACCTATGCTTTTGAGATCAACTTTGGCTAAATATTTATTTCGGGTGGGGTTAACTCTCTCTCTCTCTCTCTCTCTCTCTCTCTTTTATTGTTATTTTTTATTTTTTAACTTTGTTCTTGTTTTTGCTTATTCAGCCAAAACACACACATACGCAAAAGAGCACTGATACCAAAGCCCGTTCGCTGCAGTTTCAGTAAATTAAGTAACAAACAAAATGGTTCAAGCAACCATATGGTGTGGATATATATATATATATATAGCTATGCTTTCAGCAAAAGTAGGAATACAGAAGCTGTTCAGCAAAACTCTTCTTTATTTGAATCTTGCCCATAAAGTCCGCTATAGTCATGCAAATAAAATCAATTAACCAAAAGTTATAATTTTCAAAACCATGTTAACAAAATATTAGGAAATGTTCTACTCATTAACTTAATCAAAATCAAAAGTATGTTTGGTATCATACACTAATATCGTTGTTTCCATCAGAAGTCTTCTCGGAGAGGTACCTTCTCACACTCTGCAATTGCAATAGAAGCTGTACAAATTTGTAATCCTTGAGATTACCCATCTTTTCTTCAATGGAAAAACCAAAGAATAAGAAAAGTGCCAAAGTTGAAGAAACCCCACTAATAAGGAATAAACCATGATAGCTATCGAGACTAAGAGCATGAGGGTCATTTGCAGAATCGTCAGAAGCAGTTAGAGATAACAGACTGTAAACAAACCATTTCCTTTCCAGCTCTACTAACTTTCCTGTATCCCTCAGTTCATAGATTGCTTTTGACATGTTCTGGATCAAAGGTGACCCTTTACGAAAACCCTGAAGATTTTAAGATATAAAAGAAGATATTTATCCAAGATATAAAAAAGTTAATTGTATTTGGTGTATAGGAAAGCCACTTACAAAGCCAAAACCATTGATGTCAGACATGGGCATCATCTTTATTGTGTAGTCACCGGGATACCTTTCAATGAAGATCTTCATGGATGGAACCTCATCAATTATAGCAAAAACACCACCATGCTTACCACCTTTGGACAAAGCTTCTGCATATGCTTGAGGTGAATCATATGGCTTCAATCCTTCGAAGTTTAAGCTTAAAAGAGAACTTTGAATATATGAATTGGCTTGACATCCTAAGTAATTGCCATTTGGGTTTAACTGAATTTGTTGAACTGTCATCGTTGAAGTTAAAGTTGCAGTGTAGCTATTTGTCAGTACAAGCACTACAAACACCCACACGATCACTATGAACTTTGATAAGTTGTTCAACAACCTCTACCCTGCAATGTAAAACAAAAACTTCATCTTTACAACTAGAAAATATTTGTGACCAAAACTTATGTTGCATCAAATGTGATGTGGCAGCGTTGGAGTGGTTAAATGTAAAAATAATATTTATTTAAGTTACGTGGCCCAAAAAGGGCTTTAGACTGTACTGGAAACTCAAAATTCATAAAGTAGTGGAGGGATCGAGAGTGCTTTACTATGAGCAAAAACAAGGGTCGAAAAGCCGAACGATAACATCGTCCCAATTTGCTGGGATAATGAGCCTTGGAACTCTTGGTTGATGGGATGCTCAATTACCCACACAAAAAACCCCGTCAAGATAAAGAAACCTGCTGCTGTAATCCAAAGTTCTGCTGAAAGAGGTCTCAAGAAAATCCACATGTTTTTGTTGTTGTGCTCGTTTCGTACCACCATAACAACATTGCCTGTTTCTGTATATGGTATGGTAAAATCAACATACAAGGACCTCTCCCCTGTGATTGTTACATCTCCACCACAGCATCACAATACTAATTTATCCACATTTCAAACAAGAAAACCATAAGCAAATTAATCAAATTCAAAAAAAAAAAAAAAAAAAAAAAACAAAGAGAGTTTTCTTTAAATAAAAAGCTTACCCCAAGATAGAGCCCATAAATAAGGTCATCATATCTTCCTTCAAATGCAACGAACTCAACTTGTACTGGATAAGGTAATGTTTGGATGGTATCCATGAATACATCCACGCAAAAGCCGCTGGGTGCTATCCTATTTGATTGAGGATCTTTAATCCAAGATACTAATTCTCTAAAGCCATTATTAGATGGAACACCAACTTTCAGCTTCATTTCACTCATACTAATTAAGGAACCACCTTTTGGGATAGTTATTGAGCCTCCAGGCCATATGACGGGCTCTTCAAGATCATCAACAGATGATAAATGTCTTCTCCTAGTTGCTCCTTCTGTGCAACTCCAAAATGCCACCCTTCTAATTTCCCCATTACTTCTAACATTGACTATTTCAAATGAGTTTGAGACTAATTTTCCATTTACAAGCTGAAAGTCACCACTTAAACCCGTAAATCTACTTCTTAAAATCTCCTCCATAAGTAATGAACCATTTTTCATGCGTAAAGAGAGTTCATTATAATCCTTTATCCTCTCAAATGCTTCTGCTAGAGCCCAAGTTGAATCATGCGCCCAAATCCCAAAAGCACTTGGCTCTCTTACTTTTATGTTGGACTCCTCAATGGAAAACTTCCTTGTAAGTCTTAAAGTCAAATTGTGAAGATGTTTTGATTCTGGAATATAAGACTTTAAAGCAACTAGACCTTGCATTGACGCAATTACAGAGGGGTCCACAGAAGTGAAGAGGTTCATGGTAGTTGCTGTCAGAAACCAAGCATACCCTTCACTCATCATTCCCAAACCTTCTGCATTGATGAGAAGTTTGGACACGAGAACTTTTGACATATGCACAATGAACATTTTAGTTTGAAATTCCATAAGTTTGTGGAGCTCTTCAACAACATTATCATCTGTGCATGAGTCAGAAATGGCAGAATTATATGTAATATTAATACCATTTTCATGAATGGAATCAACCATATATGGTAGGATATCTCTCCCGAAATCTGTGTCCTCGTAAATAAGTATGACATCCCTCCACTTGAAAGCATTAACCATAGCAGCAATACCCTTAAATTGACAAGTTTCGACATCTTGTGTGCTCTGAATAAAGAAAGGATACTTACCAAAGGGCAGACAAGAAGTTGGTTCAGAAAGAGAAATTACAGGAACTTCTGCTTTGTCTCCTAACTCTGCCAAGAACTTTGCTTCCTTTCCAGTTTGTGCCCCAATGATTGCTTCTACTTTAACGTTATCTAAGAGGTCAAAAGCTGCATTTTTAATGAGATTTACTTCGGTTACTAACCATTTGCAAGTTCACTTATAAAAGGGCGAAAAACTAAAAAAGAGAGGGGAAAAAAAAAAGGTTTGGCTGAAGTATGTTTTTTAAGGGTTTTGTATCATTTATTAAAATAATGTGTAAACAATGATAATTAAAAAGAATTAAAGCTTGAAAAAGAATTAAAAAGAAAATAACAAGGAAAAACAAAGATAATTAAAACTTAAAAGCGGACCAACCTTCATCATGAGAGATACATATAACTATTAATTTAATTATGGAATTTCATCCGTGGATATTGAAAAGTTACATATACTCAAATTCAATTTAGACACATATATACACATAACAATTTTGATATACTAGAAACTATCTTCGAAATTATAATGAGAGCTATCATAGGATATGAAGATATTCAAACTCATATAATTGGCCGCATGTAGGGACGAGAGATATAATGATCACGTACCTAGAAAGTTTAAAAGTTGTCTCTGTTGGTCCAGCTGAAATTTAAATTTTGAATAATTGAGTTAATTACAATTTAGTTCTGTACTTTTTGGCAAGTTTTATATTGGATTTTCAAGTTTAAAACATTGCATATCAGACCATCAATTTATAATTTTTTTCACATTAAACACTCACTTTTCAAGGATGGTTTAAAAGACGAGAAAATTGACAAATTTTTTCAATTTACAAATAAGATAAGGAAAAAAAATTGATTAATTAATTAATGAAAAAACTAATTAATTTTTAAAATTTTTAAATTTTATGCTAGACAATTTGAGAATTAAGGGCTTAATTTGAAACAATTTACATAATTAAAGGTTTAACGTAAAATATTTTAAATTTGAGAGACCAATATGCAGTCTTACCAAAATACAAGTGTTAAATTAATGTGATTAACCGTAAATAAATTATCGAGGTGTTATCCATAGCACATACCATATCTTTGTATTTCCCATTATAATTTAGAAGATAATTGCACAAAATCAATCCTGTAGTCTATGCACACATATACATACCTAAGGAGGGAATGTTCTACAATATATTTGACAAATAATTTTTATTGGACAATAAGTAAGATGCATAAGCACTGATTTCTATTAAGGGGTGAAAATAATATTTATTAGAAAACTTTGTCAATTATATAATCGACCCCTGTATATAATATTATATTCTACTTTATTTTTTCTTTTCTTTTTTATATAATCTCTCATTCACATAATATATACATTCTAAATTAAAAAACTTTCTTGTCGAAAGAAAAAAGAAAAGAAAAAAGGAAAAATAACAAAAATTTTCTGAAAAAGTTATTAATAAAAATTGTTTTATAAAAATGTTAGAAAAAAAAAAAGAATGGAATAGGATTATAACCTCTGAGAACATAAAAATAGGTCTCCAGAATTTGCAAAAAGGATTGAAAAATCAATATAATTAGCTCTTTTCATATATGGTCATTTTCCTATCCGGATATTTAGATTTTAAAAAATTCAGATGCAATTCATTTTGATGAGTACATATAATTGGGCAAAAAAGCACTGCATCCAGATTTTCATAACGGTTAGATATCTCAATGTGACGATATGCAGTCGAGGTGGAAGAGATAAGCAAGTTCTTGCCAAGCTTGTGAGTAGTGGTCGACAAGGAGGGACCTCACCTATTCTTATTTTGCACCGAACAAGTTTAAAATCTTTTCCATTAATTCAAATTTTTTATTTAGTTGTTGTCTAATTTTTTTTTTTATTTGGTTGAAAAAAATTTAAAACTATTCCTTGACAATGTAATATTTTAATTGTTTATATTCTGTCAGAAAAAACAAATTTTTTAACTGTCTATATAAATAAAAAAAATTGCCTAATCATAATTTTTTTAAAAAAATGAAATTGATAATTTTTTTCGAAGGAAATTGATAAAAAAAATACACTGAAATAATATTTTATGCAAAAAATTAATTTGAATATTAGATGCTCAATTTGTCAAAACTGAAATTAAAAGTTTTGGACATGAAATAACCTTTTTTTTTTTTTTTCCCCTGGTAGAAGAGATGAAATAATTTAGCATATGCTATAATTTGGAGGGAAAATTGTTCCAAATATATATATATATATATAGAAGAATTTGTTAGTGCAGATGTTTGCATTTTATTAAAATATAAACATAATTTCAAACAATAAAAATTGTCATTTGATATGCTATTATTCCCTTTAATAGTGTGGGAGTCTATTTAGGCAACACATTTAAAGAAGTCTCCGTCAAGCAATGTTGTTGCCTGATATGAGACACTTTTACTGTATGGAAGGGGACAAACCCATTTTATTACAAAATTATATATATAATTAGACTAAAATAAGATTAGATTTTTAATACGAAGATTAATATGAGATCTAATTTTCTTTTTTGTTTTTGGATCATAAAAAAAGCTAAAATTTAAAAATTTGAATAATTTTACTTCTAATTTTTAATTTTTTTTTCCATTTTTATTCATTAATTAGAATAGTTTTTTAAACTTCCTTTGTAGTTACAAGCTCTTGTATGTTTACTATATTTTGGTTCAAACTTCCATATTTCACTTAGTTTGCTACATTATTTCTCATTTTCTGTTAGTATAAAATCTTAAATTGAATTCCAAAATTATGAGCGAAATAATAAATTAACACAAGTAAATAATCTATAATCTCAATTTAATCATTATAAATTTTAATGATTTTTATTTGTTTTGCTAATAATAGGAATGACAATAGGGTTAGATTGGATCCCTAAAAGATCTGACCTGATCATCGAGGATGTCAGGATCCGTCCAAAATTCCTCCCTGAAACCCTAGACAAGCCCTGATCCCAGGAAAATACCACCGAACCTTCCAACAGAAAATCCGGCAGCATCTCCTCTAAGGGTAGGACTTACCACAAATTTCCTGCACAGAAAACACACTTCTATATTCATCCCCTTATTCATCCCACATTACTACAATTTGATTCCACAAATTTACAGCACTCCAAAAGAATAACAGTAACCCAGTGCATAATTAATACATAAATGTCCGATACAGTATACAGAGCATTATATAAATAAATGTGGAATTAATACAACGTCAGATAAAGAAGCAATACAAGATGGAGAGGAAAAAGGGAAGAAATGCTTCTTGGACTTTCGGCAATGAACTGAGATGTCGGGCTCGCCTCGGATGATCGACGTCACCCAACCTGGACCTAGGGGAACGGAATTTAAAAAAAAAAAAAATGAGATGCTAATCATCTCAGTGAGTGACCCTATCTACTATACAATTATAATACCACGATAATTAAATAGATAAATAATAATTAATTGGAAATAATATTTCTCTCAAAACCCTTACAATTCTCTCGGTTGGAAAAGTTCCCCTTTTAAAACATTTTCACAAAACCCTTTATTCATAATCCCCGAAAACCAAGGAATCAATTTATTCAACTAAATATCAAATAAAATATAATAAATCAAGCATTCCAAATTTATAATTAAAAAGAAATTAATTTATTGGATAATTAAGTAAAGGGAAAATTAAATCAATTTAAAATCCCCATTCAATTAAATAATAAAAACAGCATTAATCATATTCTTAATTCCAATGCAATTTCAAAATATTTATTTTAAAATCGCAATTCTGAAAATCACTTGATGCATCCACTATATATCGGTGACGCCAACAGTATCCAGCGTCCCAAAGTACCGCCAGACAGGAGGTTATAGAAAGAAACCGGCATACGGTCGCGTGGCATCCCACCGCGCCGCTGCAAACAGGTGTCCCGGCCATGGAGGGGCAGCCTACCCTTATCCGATGGCAAACACAGGACAACCCCATAAAATCACATGCACGCTACTTACACCCACCCTCGCGCTAATCACATCCGTGTGCACACTAACCATATCACATATAAACAGAACACCAGTACGTGTATGGTGCATCTAAAAATCATAAATCAACACATCTTAAAATTTCAAATTTTTCATAAACATACCGGGTTTATTCCATCCACTTAAACCCGTAAATTTTCCACAATTCCTTTATAATCATTGTCATAAATTCATCGCATGAATACCAAAATTTTCAAATCCACCACCTCTCAAATCTACCAATATAAATATTCAAATTTTTCCAATGACATCAATATTTTTGAAATATAATAAATTAAATCACATAATGTTCCATGGGCATAATTATAAAAAATTGAAGCCACCAACTTAAACAAATATTTTCCTTGAAATATTTAAAAGTCAAATCATGCCTAAAAATAATATTAAAACCACAAGAATTTCATATATAATTGAATTCCACAATCCTCAATACCATAAAATAATTTCCATATTGCATAAATTTATATAATGCATATTTTCTTTAATCAAAATAAATCCACCAATAATTTCCACAATAATTCAATTAATATCAAAATCACAATGCTTTATATATCAAATTTCCATAAAATCCAAATTTCCATAATTTGTCAAAAATCAAAATATGATTTAATTTATTCAAATATGGGCATCAAAATTTCCACATATAAATTCACTAAATATTTGACACATAGAATATAAATTTCAAATATTCAATTCATACAAAATATTCACAAATTTAATTCCTGAAATTAATTTGAAGGTGGGTCACTCACCTCGAGCACACAATTAAACCACGATCCACCATAGGATCGATTCCACAATTCACACGGGCTCCTAAATTAACAATTTTATACAGTGAAATAAAATAATATTTTATTTGGATAATTAATACCCGGTACCCGGGAGCCTAACACAAACGTTATCCAAAATACGCAAATTATATGTCTATGGAAAGCTTACGAGATGAGGAACGTGAAATCAACCTTCGTCGGACCCATTTTGACCGACGGTGGCCGGAATTTACCTGTGAAGCACCGGCCGAAATTCAACTCCTCGTATCTCGCAAACCGTTTCGAATTTTGAAAATTGGAGGTCATATTTGGGATCAGAAGACCTAAAATAGGGGGAAAGGAGGTTTAATTTGGACTGGATTGGCCGAAATACGGCGGAATCGCTGGAAAATTTAAACTCGCCGCCGCTGGTGAGCTCGCCGGCGTGTGGTCTTGGACGGTGGCCGGCGCGTGTGGCTTGTGGTGGCCGGAGAAAGATGAACATGGGAGAGAGAAAGGGATGGCCGGTGGGAAGGAAGAAAGAAGAAAAGAAAGAAGAAGAAGAAGAAGGAAGAAGAAGAAGAAGGAAGAAGAAGAAGAAGAGGCTCGGGTGTTTTCCCACGTGGGGGAAAAGAAAAAAAAGAAAAAAGAAAAGAAAAAGAAAGAAAAAGAAATAAAAAAAATAAATTAAAATTAATTAAATAATATTAATAATAATAATATTATTATTTAAAATAATAATAAAATAATATGATATTAAACATGGTTGACATGTGGCATCTCAACATGGTGACATATGGTCACATTTATTAAGTCACATGTGGCACATCGTTACACGTTTTAAAAATAATATTAAAATAATACAGTATTTGAAAAACTCTACATGTTCATAACTTTCAAACCACATGTCCAAATCGGACGTGCCGCTAGTCTACGGACTCGTATCGACGAGTACTTCACAACCATGCATGAGTCAAAGCTCAACTTTGCATGAATAAAAAGTCAACTCCGGCATCTTTGGATAGTTTGGACCCCAGCTTGTTTTGCTCATAACTTTCAAACCGTAGCTCCGTTTTCAATGTGCTACTAGTTTACGAACTCGTGCCAATGTGTACTTTGTAACGGTACCTCAGTCAACCTAGAATTCCATTCGAGTCAAAAAGTCAACTTTTAACCCCTTTTGGTCAACTATCAAAGTCAAAGTCAACGGTCAACGGTCAATCTCGGTCAAAGTTGGAAAATTTCCGTTGTACTTTGGGACAGGGTGTTACAGAGGAGGATATGTACAACTCCAAATGGGATTTTTAGGTTGGTTTGGATCCGTTTGATAAGTTTATATCCACTTGGGGATCATGTAGATTTAGGTTCACCCGACGCACATCGATTTTTTTAAGTGAAAATGCAATAAATTTTGAATTTTCTCTAAAAAAATTATCATCTCGGGTTGGGTGGGGGTAAAACCTAGTTAACCAAAAAAAAAAAAAAAAAAAAAAAAAGGGGCCCGGCTAGGATTGGGGCAAGGTATAATTCAAGTCAACTCGAACCCAGGGAAATCCGCCCCCATTGTCATTCCTAATTAATAGGTCTAAATTTTATTGCTTAGATTTATATTATCTTTCCACACATAAAACGTTGGCGAAATTTTATTTTTCATGCTAATCTAAAGAAGAAAAAAAAAATTGCAAAGAAATTGAAATTAAAAGAAATTTTAAACAAAAAAATGAAAGTACAATAGCAAATGCAATTTTTTTTTCTACAAAAATGGTTTGTGAAATCATCCCTATTTTTATTTTTTAAAGGGAGTTCTATAAATAAAATAAAATAAAAAAGTTCTTTTGAAAATGCAATAGCAAAGTTCGCAAAATTTTAGACTGCAAAAATATTTTGCGAAACATCTCATTTTTATTTTTTAAATGGAGAGTTAAGAAAAAAAATTTTTTTTAAAAAACACACATCTAACATGGAAAGAAAATAAAAAAGTAAAAAAAACAATCCACCGAGTGACCTTATATTTTAAAGGGAAAAATTGAGAAAAACATTTAAAATTAGGGGAAAAAAAAAAAGGTGCTAGTTTAGATTTAATGCGTCTTGTATTTCCTTAAAAAAAAGAAAAAAATATTTAATGGTTTTTTTTAAAGGAAAAAAAAAACAGATTTAATGATTGTAAATCAAAATAGTAAAGCATATGCAACCGATGGTAAGATGGTAAGAGAAATTCTATTGATGGTAAAAAAAAAAAAAAAAAAGAAAAAAAAACTAAATATTTAAATATTTCATAAACCCATTCATTTTTTTTTTTTTAAAATTTTTTTACTAAAAATTATTTCTCTTCAAAGTCACATAACCAACAAACATAAAATTTTGTGATCGAAGAAAGCCAGCTAGCAATAGCCTTACCAGCAGAGAGAGCATGGAGAGGTTTTCCTTTGGAGTCCCTTGCGTGAAGATGTAACCTTGCGGTGTAGTTATTGTGCATCTCGTAGAAATCCGAAACTGCCATGGAAATACAACTGTAAACAATCTTCCCCTCCTTTGATCCCATATCCAGAATCACCCCCACATGGACCTCATCCTCAAGACTAATTATATTACCCAAATCATGAGCAACACAATGACCAAAAAGGCCGAAAGCAGTTAAAAGAAAGAAAATGGCACTATTTTGCAAGCTTCTAGTCTCCATATCTGAGGGCGCTTAATTTTCTACAATCATTTATACATATACATATACATATACATGTACATATATATATATATATATATATAATAGTAGCTATGCTAGCTTTGTCTAAAGAATTAACAAAATAATATTAGTTTAAGAAAGCTGTGCTGATTTTCCAGGAAAGCAGCAGTTCAGAGTTGAGAAACTTCTTTATCTGATAGTGTGTCTAGCCAGTCAATTAATTGGATTGTTTATTTTTTATGTCAGCGCCGCCCAGCTAATGGCTCAATTGCATAATTCTCCACGAAATCCTGGTCATATATTTATGCTCCAGATGTTGAAATGTTTACGGTGAAGGGGTTGGATTGGATTCAACTATTTTATATCTTGTCAATAAGCTTTAAATTAAATATAATTTGATTAAATCAGATTTAAAACTATCCAATCCCATTTAATCCAGTCCAATCCCAACATTTAAAGTGATTCAAATGATTCAAATGCTACTAAAGAGAATTATAATGGTAAAACTATTAAATAGATTTGATAATAGCATAGTTATATATTTTCTACTAAGAAAATCCATAACATTATCAAATCAGAAATTTTTATGTGGGAAATCCTATTTAAAAGTTTTTAAATTTAAATTCAAATAATAACTGATAATGTAATCAATTAATAAATATTTACTGGCCATCCTAAGTTATATTTGGTATATAAGAATAACTATTTTTCTAAAAGTAAAAATAGCTATTTATAGGAATAAAAAATGTAAAAAAGAATGATAATTCCTATATATATATGTTTGATATAAATATTAACTTGAAATCAAAGTGCTTTTATAAATATTTTTTTTAAAAAAGTTCAAATTTGGTAAAAGTTAATTAAAAATTAAATTTTATATTTATTTATATATTTTTAATATGTGATAAAAAAATATAAATCTAAATAATAAAGATATTTCAAAATTTATACAGATTAAAATGTAGAAAAAAAATTTGAAGGTTTAAAGAAGAATTGTTATTCTTACAAATAAAAGCATACATATTTTTATAAAATAGTTATTGCTGAATTCAGAAGCTTACCAAATATTTGAAAAAAAAAAAACCAAATTTATGAAATATATGTTTTATTCCTATATCTATTTTATAAACCAAACTTGCTCATATGTTTAACTAAATGGGAAACTTCTGCATAAATAAATAATTTTGGAATACATTTCCTTAAAAAAATTGTTATTACTAAAAAATAAAGATTAATAGTTTTTATAAATAAAAAAGAATGTAATATAACAACTATTTCTATTTTTTAATTTGGTAATAAAAAAAGCAAAAATATGACGGAAGAAAAGGAAAATAATACGGTGTAGAAAAGAAACTAAAGCGTGTTTTTTTTCCTTTTCTTTTAAAAAATTTCAAGTTTTTAATAAAAATAACAATTGCTTACTTTGAGAATCAAGATTCTATTAAAAAAAAATAATAGTAATAAATAAATTCAATTTTACAAATTCAATGAAATACAGTAATATATCAATTATCACAATGATATAAATACTTATTATATTGGATGATTTAATGAACAAATCAAACGTGTGCGCTAAACATTGATGTAACAGGCGTTTATGTGCATAACGACCAAAGCGTCTTTAAGGTTTTCAGCGTTTCCATTAAATAATTTTTTAATCAAAACGATGACATCCATCTTCAACAAAAACAAAATCCCAAATGCCAGCAACCTCTTCCACCTTCACCCAAACGACCTTCCCACCATCATCAAAACTCCCTTTATTCCTCTTCATTTTTTTTTTTTTTTTTTTTGAAATAAAGAAGTCCATTCATAAATTTACAGAGGTACAAATATCAGATTGAAGTAACAAAGAAAGCCATTGTGGACTGTCCTCAAGCCACGACTTAAACTCACATAAGTCTGTTGCATATTTAGCAATACAATGACCAACTCCATTAGTTTCTCTTGACTCAAGCTTACAGACAAGACCAGGACAAGCTTGAAGCATGCTCTGTAAATCTTCCACCAGATAGCAATTTGGGCCCAAAAGTTTTCCTGAATGTGTGGAATTCACAGCATGCACTGCACTAAAACAATCACTAACAATTTCTCCTTCTCTAAAACCAGCCTCCATGCAAAAGCTAATAGCTTCACGAATGGCCATAAGCTCTGCATATTGCACAGACCATGCAGCTGCAAACGGCTTTGCTAGAGCTCCCATCAGCTCTCCAGATGCATTTCTCACTACTACACCAATGCCTATAGTTGGACAACCAGCCTTCAGAGAGGCATCAACATTTATTTTATAAGTATTACTTTGAGGAGCTTCCCACTTAGTAGAACGCTGTGAGTGGTGTTGTCCCTTAGCGATCTGTATTCCTTCTTTGTGTTCCACATGCAGACGTGCAATGGTGTCCAATAATTGTGCATCTGTCATGACAAAATTGTTATGGATGAAAGCATTTCTATTGTTGCAGTGTAAATTGTTATGGATTTACACTAAACTAGGAAACATATTTACAGTTGTATATAGTTGGTGAACTTTCTTAATATTTGCCTTTATCACATCCATTAAAATAGGAAACTATATCTCCTAATACACAGCTACTTTGATTCCCTACACTATCCTCCACCATGTCCCAGTTTTCATCTTCACACTCAAGAAATCATGACTTTTTTTTTTTAGAATTACTGAAAACACAAGCATGAAAACACTACTACTGCCCCTGAATATACTTAAAGGAGACGACACTATTCTTCAATTATTGAACCTAAATTCCTTGTTAGAAACCAAGAGCTGTCACAAAATTGTTCAAGAATAGGCCAATAAATCATATTTCAACAAAGTAGAAAAACAGAAAGTACGCTGTAAAATAGTTTATAAAGTTCTTTGATATAGTCATACAAACAAAATCAACTAGCAAAGTTACCATGTTAACAAAATATTAGGAAATCTGATACCAACCTCAATAACTCACTCAACATCAAGATTATACTTAGATCATGTACTGGCATAGTTGTTTCCATCAGAAACCTTATTAGAGAGGTACTTTCTCACATTCTGCAAGAGTGCTATAAGCTGTACAGTATTACAATACTACAATACTTGAGAAAATCCATCTTTTCTTTAATGGCAAAAGAAAAGAATAAGAGAAGAGCTAAAGTTGAAGAAATTCCACTAATAAGGAATAAACCACGGAACCAATCAAGACTAAGAACTTCAGGGCCATTTCCAGAATCGTCAGATGGAGTTAATAAAGCTTCTTCACTGTAAGCTCTGGAACTAATCCATTTATTTTCTAGCACTGCTAACTCTCCTGCTTCCTTCAGTTTTGAGAGTTCCTTTGAAATGTCTTGGACCAAAGCTGACCCTTTCTGAAAAACCTGCAGAACAGGAGATAATTAAGAAAAAGAAAAGTTAAGATCCAATATGTTATAAAATCTTTATTTTTAGAACTGTAAAATGGTTTTTAAATACATGAACAGTAAGTTAGTAACAATAAAATTGATGCATATGTGTGAGGATAAATTTATTGAGTCCACTTCCTAACAGATTAAGCTTTTGGGATAGTTGGTGTGTGAAAGGGGATAATTAGAACCCAAAATGGACCAGCCTATATATGAAAGAGTGTGTGACGATATACGTATTGTGTTTGCTACCTAACAGCTTAAGTGCTTTTACAATAGATGTAGTTCGAGTTTTCAACAATATAAGAGATTGCATTTTGGTTTGGTAAATCACATACATAGCCAAAACCATTCATATTAGACATGGGCATAGTCTTCACCGAGTAATCACCAGGATACTTGGCAACGAACTGCTTGATGTATGGAACTTCATCAACTATAGCAGAAACACCACCATACTTACTACCTCTTGATAAAGCTTCTGCATATTCTTCAAGTGAACTATATGGCTTAAATCCTTCAAAATTTAAACTAAAAATAGAAGCTTGGATAGGTGAATCCATTTGATATCCTAAATAATTTCCCTTTGGATTTAATTGAATTTGTTGAACTGTCATCATTGAAGTTAAGGTTGCAGTATAACTGTTAGTCAATATAAGCACTACGAACACCCACACAATCACTACAAACTTTGATAAGCTGTTTAATAACTTCTCCCCTGCAATTTAAAACAGAACATCAGTTCCTCATCTGGTAATATTGGAAACTCAAGAAAATTAAAACTGAGAGAGCAATAGGAAGAGTATGGAGAGTGCTTTACTATGCGCAAAAACGAGGGTCGAAAAGATGAACCATAACACTGTTCCAATTTGTTGGGATGATGAGCCTTGGAACTCTTGGTTGGTGGGATGCTCAATTATCCACACCACAAAACCAGTCAAGATAAAGAAACCTACTGTTGTTACCCAAAGATCTGCTGCAAGAGGTCTCAAAAAAATCCACATATTTCTTTTACTGCTCTGGTTTGGCACCACCATAGCAATAGAACCTGTGTTGGTATGTGATATTGTAAAATCAACATATAAGGATCTCTCCCATGTGATCGATATATCGCCCACAGCACCATCAAAGTTCTAATTTGTTCACAGTTCCAACAGCAAAACAACAAACTAATTAATCAAATGAAATACTAATATGCCTTTTATGTAAAAAAATTTCTTTAATAAAAAACTTACCCCTAGATAAACCTGATAAACAAGATCATTATATGTTCCTCCATATGGGATGAATTCAACTTCTACTGGATAAGGTAATTTTCTAATGGCAAGGATGAATGCCTCTATGCAGAAGCCACTGAACACTGTCAAATTTGTTTGAGGATCTTTAATCAAGTCTAAAAATCCTTTAAACTTACTATGGCCGGGAACGCCAATCCTCAGCTTCATTTTGCTCGTACTCATCATGGCTCGACCTCTTGGGCCGGTTAATGATCCTCCAGGCCATATGATTGGCTCTTCAAGATCATGAGCGGATGATATATGTCCTCTCCTATTTGCTTCTTCTGTACTGCAATTCCAAAATCCCACCGGTCTAGTTTTCCCTTTACTTTTCACATTTACCACTTCAAATAAGTTAGAGGTTAGTTTTCCATTTATAAACTGAAAGTTACCACTTAAACCCAAAAATTTGCTCCTCAAAATCTCCTCCACAAGTAGTGAACCATTTTTTATGGTTGGAACGAGTTTATTACAATCCCTTGCCCTCTCAACTGCTTCTGCTAGAGCCCAGATTGAATCATATGCCCAAATGCCATAGACACTTAACTCAATGGAGAACTTCCTTCTGAGTCTCAAAGCCAAATTCTGAAGATCTTTTGTTGCAGGAATATAAGACTTGAAACCTACTAAACCTTGCATGGAATCTATTATAGATGAGTCCACAGAACTCAAGAGGTTCATAATAGATGCTGTCACAAACCAAGCATACCCTTCACTCATCATTCCTAACCTTTTTGAATTGATGAGAAGTTTGGACACGGGAGCTTCTGACATATGCACGACAAACACCTTAGTTTGAAAGTCCATAAGTTTGTAGAGCTCTTCAACAACATTATCATCTGTGGATGAGTTAGAAATGGCAGACTTATATGTCACATTAATATCATTTTCATGAAATGAATCAACCATATATGGTATGATGTCTCTGACGAAATCTGTGTCGTCGTAAATAAGTATGATATCCCTCCATTTGAAAGTATTAACCATGTCAGAAATACCTTTAAATTGACAAGTTTCAACATCTTGTGTGCTCTGAATAAAGAAGGGATACTTGTTAGAGTGCAGATAAAAACTTGGTTCAGAAAGAGAAATTACAGGAACTTCTTCTTTGTCTCCTAACTCTGCCAAGAACTTTGCTTCCTTTCTAGTTTGTGCCCCAATGATTGCTTCTACTTTAACATTATCTAAGAGGTCAAAAGCTGCATTTTTAATGAGAATTACTTCTGTTACTAACCATTTGCAAGTTCACTTTTAAAAGGGCAGAAAAGTCAAAAAGAGAGGGGAAAAAAATAGGTTTGGCTGAAGTATGTTTTTTAAGTGTTTTGTATCATTTATTAATATAATGTGTAAACAATGATAATTTCAAAGAATTAAAACTTAAAACTTAAAAAAGAACTAAAAAGAAAAAAAAACAAGAAAAAAGAAAGATAATTAAAACTTAAAAGAGACCAACCTTCATCATGAGAGACATATAAGTATTTAATCATGGATTTTCATCAATGGTTGGTGACAAATCACATATACTCCAATTCAATTTATACACATATAACAATTTTGATCTGTTAGAAGCTATCTTCAAAGGATAGCAATTTTATTAAAATGCTTACATCCAATCAGAATATAACAATTTATATTTTTTTGGCACATTAAATATGAAAGGATTCAAACTCATATTATTACCCAAGGATTCAAACTCATATTATTACCCACGGAAACGGAAACAGTGGTTATTATCATTGGGTTGTTCCTGCATTGACTAGAGACATAATGATTTTATATCTGGTAAGTCTAAAATTTGTCACAGTTGGTCCAACTCGAATTTAAATTTTAAATACTTAGGTTGATTACATTTTAGTTCTGTACTTTGGTAAGATTGACAACGATTCACAAATTGACTAGCAGAAATTTTAGAATTTGAGAAAATTAACAAATTTTTTCAATTTATAAATAGATAAGGACAAAAAGTTGACTAATTAATTAATAAAAAAACTTAGCCAAATTTTTTTTTCTTTCTATTTTTAAACTTTTTGCTAGACAATTTGGAAATTAAAGACTTAATTTGGAACAATTTATAAATTAAGGATTTAATGTAAAATGATTTAAACTTGAAGGTCCAATATACATTCTTACCAAAATATAAGTATTAAAATGTGATTAACCATAAATCATTTATCAAGGTGTTATCCATAGCACATGCCACATCTTTGTATCTTCCATATAATTTGAAAAATAGTTGCACAATATCAATTCTCTAGTCTACGCACACATATACATATATCAGGAGGGAGTGTTCCATAATATATTTGACAAATAATATTTTTTAGTGAATGATTCAAGAATTTTTATTGGTCAATGAATAAGATGCATAAGCATTGAGAAGTTATAATAGATAGTTAAAGCTTTGATTTCTATTCAAGGGGTAAAAGTAATATTTACTAAAAACCTTTGTCAATTATATAAGCGACCCCTGTTTATAATATTATATTCTAATTTATTTTTTCTTTTCTTTTTTTATAATCTCTCATTCACATAATATATACATTCTAACTTTCAAAACTTTATTGTTCAAAGAAAAAGGAAAAGAATAAAGGAAAAATTACCAAAAGTTTTCTGAAAAGGTTATAAATATAAATTGTTTTCAAGACAAGGTTAGAACTTCAAAAAAAAAAAAATCGAATAGGGTTGTAACTTCCAAGAACATAAAAATGGGTCTCCAGAACGTGCAAAACGGATTGAAAAATCAATGTAATTAGCTTTTTAGATATATAGTCATTTTCCTATATGGATATCTAGATTTTAAAAAATTCAGATGCGATTCATTTTGATGAGTACATATAATTGGGCAAAAAAGCACCGCATCCAGATTTTAATACAGGTTAGATATCTCAATGTGACAATTTGCAGTCGAGGTGGAAGAGATAAGCAAGCCCTTGCCAAGCTTGTGAGTTGTGATTGAGGAGGAAGGACCTCACCTATTCTTATTTTGCACCGAACAAGTTTAAAATATTTTCTATTAATTCAATTTTTTATTTAGTAGTTGTCTAAATTTTTTTATTTGGTTGAAAAAAATTTAAAAATATTCCTTCACAATGGAATATTTTGATTGTTCATATTTGGTTGGAATAACACATTTTTTGACTGTTTATATAAATAAAAATAGCCTAATCATAATTTTTTTAAAAAATGAAATTAATAAATTTCTTTTTTAAAGGAAATTGATAAAAAGTTCACTGAAATAATTCTTTATGCACGAAATTAATTTGAATATTAAATGCTCAATTTGTCAAAATTTAAATTAAAGGTTTCAAAGATGATCTAATATTTATTTATTTATTTATTTTTTTGATAGAAGAGATTAAATAATTTAACATATGCTACAATTTAGAGGAAAAATTGTTCCAAATATATATATATATATATACACAAGAATTTTTCAATGCAGATGTTTGCATCTTATTAAAATATAGACGTCATTTCAGATTTTTTTTAAAAAAATTGTCTTTTAAAATATTATTATTGATAATGATTTTTTCAAAAATCGTTTTCAAAGGCATATCCACATTTTATTAAAATGCTTACATCCAATCAGAATATATAGAGTTGCCATAAAACGCATCTATTCCCTTTGATAGTGTGGGCATCTAACTAGGCAACATATTAAAAAAAATCTTCGCCAAGCAATGTTATTGCCTAATGTTAGGCACTTATACTGTATGGAGAGGGACAAATCCATTTTATAGTAAAATTATATTTATATATATATATAATCAAATTTAAATAAAATTCTTAATATGAGGATCATATGAGATCTAATTCATTTTGAGGACTATATGAGATCTAATTTATTTTTCAGTTCTTAAATCGCATCAAAGGTTAACATTTAAAAATTTCCATAATTATACTTCTAGTTTTTAAAATTTTTTTTTCCATTTCTATTCATTAATTAGAATAGTTTCATAAACTTGCTTTGTAGTTACAAATTTTTGTATGTTTTCCTATATTTTAATTTTTGGTTCAAACTTCCATATTTCATTTAGTTTTGCTACATTATTTCTCATTTTCTGTTAGAATAAAATCTTAAATTGAATTCAAAAGCTATGAACAAAATAATAAAATAACACAAGTAATACAATTTAATCATTATAAATTCTAATTATTTTCATTTGTTTGATTGATAATGGAAATGACAATTGGGTTGGATTGGATCTCTGGAAGATCCAACCTAACCTGATTGGGGCGGGTATGTATTACTCCAATTGGGACTTTTAGGTTGGATCGTATCAGGTTGATAATTTTGTCGTCACTTGGGGGCCATGTAGATTTGGGTTCACCCGACATATATCGATTTTTAGGTGAGAATGCAATAAATTTGTCATGTCGGGCTTGGGTGGGGTAAAATCTAGTTGACAGAAAAACTTGGGTCGGGCTATGATTGGGGCAAGGTATTATCAAGTCAACTCCAACCGGGGAAATCCGCCCATTTGTCATTCCTAATTAATAGGACTAAATTTTATTGCTTAGATATATATTATCTTTCCACTCGTAAAACGGCAAAATTTTGTTTTTCATGCTACTTAAAAGAAGGAAAAAAAAAATTGCAAAGAAATTGAAATTGAAAGAAAGTTTCAACAAAAAATGAAAGTACAATAGCAAAGGCGAAAAATTTTAAACTACGAAAATAGGTTGTGAAATCATCCCCTTTTTTTACTTTTTAAAGGGAGGGCTATAAAAAGTAGTTCTTATGAAAATACAATAGCAATGTTCACAAAATTTTAGAGTGTAAAAAAAAAAAAAAAAAAAAAAAAAGTGCTAGCTTAGCTTTAATGCGTCTTGTATTTCATAAAAAAGATCAAATATTTAAATTTTTTTTTAAAGGACAAAAAAAAAAAAGAAAAAAGATTTAATGGTTGTAAATCAAAATAGTAAAGCGTATGCAACCGATGATAAAAGAAATTCTATTGATAGTTCCCCAAAAAAAAAAAAAAAAAAAAAAACTCTAAATATTTAAATATTTCATAAACCCATTCATTTTTTTTTTTTTTAATTTTTTACTAAGAAGGTATTTTTCTTCAAAGTCATATAACCAACAAACATAAACTTTTGTGATCGAAGAAAGCCAGCTAGCCATAGCCTTACCAGCAGAGAGAGCATGGAGAGGTTTTCCTTTGGAATCCCTTGCATGAAGATGTCACCTTGTGGTGTAGTTATTGTGCATCTCGTAGAAATCCGAAACCGCCACGGAAATACAACTGTAAACAATCTTCCCCTCCTTTGATCCCATATCCAGAATAACCCCCACATGGACCTCATCCTCATGACTAATTATATTACTCAAATCATCAGCAACACAATGACCAAAAAGGCCGAAAGCAGTTAAAAGAAAGAAAATGGCACTATTTTGCAAGCTTCTAGTCGCCATATCTGAGGGCGCTTAATTTTCTACATTCAGTTATAAACATATATATATATATATATATAATAGTAGTTATGCTAGCTTTGTCTAAAAAATTAATAAAATAACATTAGTTTAAGAAAGCTGTGCTGATTTTCCAGGAAAGCAGCAGTTCAGAGTTGAGAAATTAATTTCTTTCTCTGATAATGACTGTCTAGCGAGTCAATTAATGGGATTGTTAATTTTTTATGGCAGCGGTGTAGCGCCACCAGGTAATGGCTCAATTGCATAATCCTCCAAGAAACTGTGGTCATATATTTATACTCCAATTATTGAAATGTTTACTATTGATTGATTGAATTGGATTGAATATTTTATATGTAATTTAATAAGTTTTAAATTAGATCCAATTTGATTAAATCAGATTTAAAATAGTTCAATTCCATTCAATTTAGTATAGTCTCAACCATTAAAACGATTGAAAAGCTAAGAAAGGAAATTTTAATGGTAAACTTATTAAACCTAACCTAATGAAAGCCTGATTGTATATTTTCTAATAAAAGAATCTATGACTTTGTTAAATTAGAAATTCTTATATAGCAAGTACTAAATGTGATCATATCTCACTTTTAAAGTTTTTAAATTTAAGTCCAAATAACAATTGATAATATAACCAACTAATAAATATTTGTCCATAATCCTAGATTTAATTGAATGGGCAATACCCTCACAAATAAGAGTAATCTAGTTGAAAGTATTGTTATTTTTAAAAAATAAAATTAGTAGTTCTTATGAATAAAAAAGAATGGAATATGATAATTATTCCTAATCTTTAACTTGATAGTTAAAAAAAAAAAAAAAAAATCCCAAACTGAAGCGTGTTTTTTTATTCTTTTACTTTAAGGAATTTGAAGTTTCTAAAAAGAATCACAATTGCTTATTTTGAAGAATTAAGAATCTATAAAAAAAAATAAAAAATAAATAACTTCAAATCTACAAATTCAATCAAATATAAAAATTGTTCAATTATCACCATGGTAAGAACACGTATTCTACTCAATCATTTAGTCAACAAATCAAACACGTGCTAATTATTGATGTGGCAGGCGTTCATTCGCGTTACAGACAAAGCGTTTTCACGGTTTTCGAGTAGGGATGTCAACGGGACGGGACGGGATCGGTTTTTAAAATCCCATCCCCGTCCCCGCGGGGAATTTTACATCCCATCCCCGCGATTTTTTCCGTTTCTTTAGGTGCGGGATGGGATCGGGGATTTTGCGGGGCGGGGACGGGACGGGACGATTTTTCCCATTTTGTTTTTTAATTGATAGTTTTTTTAAAAATTTATATAAAAAAATTATTTTATGATTAAAATATAAAGAAAATGACTACAATGCAATAAAAATATAATAAAATACATCAAAGAACAAATTTACAATTATAATAAAATACATATTTAGAAAAATAAATAAAAAAAAGAAGAAAATGATTTTACATAAATAAAATTTTATAAAAAAAATAATAAATAAATAAATAAATATATATATATATATATATATATATCGGGGCGGGGTTATTATTCCCCGTCCCCGGCCCGTCCCCGACTCGGTTTTTAGGCATTTGCCCCGAGCCCGCCCTGTATCCCCGAATTTTCGAGGAAAAATCGCCCCGTTAGGGGCGGTACACCGCGGTTTTGGGGATGGACGGGACAAATTGACATCCCTATTTTCGAGTTTCCATTAAATAATTTTTTTAATAAAAACGATTAGTTCCATCTTCAACAAAAATAAAATCCCAAACACCAGCAACCTCTGTCACCTTCTTCGACGTTCACCCAAACGACCTTACCACCATCATCAAAACACCCTTTATTCCTCTCCATATAAACAAATTGCTGGAAGCACAAAGTTTGCTTTTTCTCTCTTATAATTTCTCCTTCTTGCACTGTCTTCTTTGGTCTCTCCCCTCTACTTTGAAATCTAATAAAAGCTAACACATCTTGTGTTTTGTCTCGCTTCCCACCCCACCAAAAAAAAAAAAAAAAAAAAAAAAAAAAAACACACACACACACGCACTCACACACACATACACGTCATCTGTTAAGTTAGTTTGATTTCTTTCTGATTACCCTGGCCCTCTCACCTTCAAATTAAAATTAGTTTCTACAATCGCTTTCTTTTTGAATAAAGAACATTGGATTGACCCAAAGCTAAGGTCAGTTTGTTTTACCAACAAATACAAAATTATATCAAATAAAAAATCAAATATTTGATTGATTGAATAATTTGTGCATTGTCCTTTTTAATAAATAATATAAATAAATGTTAGGTAGAAACCAATAAGGAGAATAGTTCAATTCTCTATTTCTCTACACCATCTTAAGCATCTTGTCTTGTATCAACTAACATTAACGAGATCGTTCATGATTACACCATGTTTTTTTTTTTTTTTTTGAATGAAAAAAAAAAGTTTATAAAGGCTGTAGGTGCCAAATTTCGATTTTCCTCGACCCATTTAGTAAGGGATTTTTTTTCCCCTTTTATTTTGGGAATCTTGTTAGGAATAGTCAACAACTAAAAATCTAAGTAAAAGATACTCAAGAGAATTAGTCCAAGTAAAATTCTATTTCAGCGAATTAGTCCAAGTAAAACTCTGTTTTATTTATGATTCCCTAATTTGTTTCTTGTCATTTATTTACTTTTATTTCTATAAACTTGTAAAAATAAACCCGAGACACTTTTTTCTTTTCTTTTTTTTCCCCACAAAATCACCTGTAAACTCTTGTGAAGTCTTCTAAGCTTGTTTGGGTTGTAGTGCTTCAGTAGATCTTTGAAAACTATTTTTTTCATTTTCACACTTAAGAAATAACTTTTTTTTTTTCTGTGAAATATTGTTGAAAATTCATGCTTGAATCGCTAGTGTCACTGCCTTTCTAAATTATTAATTATTCAGGCCTAAAATATACTGTTCTTCAATTTCTTGTACTTAAATTCATTGGAAAAACATATTATTTTTGGGTGATCATTCGGGTCAAGATTGCCTTGTTGAGTTGCCTAATGCCTATGCTTTTGAAATCAGCCTTGGCTAAATATTTATCTTGGGGGGGGGATAACATTTTTTTTTTTTTTTGTTCCCTCCCTATGTTTTTGTTTTCTTGTTTTTGCTTATTAAGCCAAACACAACACAAACACACACACACACACACACTCACACATATGAGCTCTGATAACAAAATTTGTTGGCTGTAGTTTCAGTTACATATACGACTTACAAAATGGTTCAAGCAACCATAAAGTGTGTGTGTGTGTATATATATATTGTCAGGTGTCAGGATTCGTCCAAAATTTCTCACCGGAACCCTAGACAAGTCCTGATATCAGGGAAACCCTACCGGACCCTTCAATGGAAAATCCGACAGAACCTCCCCTAAGGGTTGGACTTACCACAACTTTCCTGCACTGAAAGCACACTTCTATATTCGTCCCTTTATTCCTCCCACAACACTACAAATTGATTCCACAATTTTACAGTACTTCACAGGAATAACAGTAATCCAGTGCATAAATAATACATAAGTGTCCATAACAGTATACAGAGTTTCATGAAGTACTATTTAACAGAGAATACAACAAAGATGAAAGAAATATTACAATTGAAATAAACAAATACAAAGGTATTTCTCGAACTACAATAGCGGTAGAGATTTGGTTTGCTCTGGAAGAGCGTCTACCACCCCTTGCACCTAAGGGAACAGAATTTAAAAACGTGAGATGCTAATCATCTCAGTTAGCGACCCTAGCTACTGAACACTTTTAATATTAATAATATAACAAATAAGGGAATTTAATTTAATACCGACATATATTTAGATAAATAATTAATAAACAATTGAAAGTAATAATTTCTCTCAAAACTCTCACTATTCACTCTGTTGGAAATGTTCCCTTTTTAAAACATTTTCACAAAACCTGATATTCATAATTCCCAAAAACCAAAGGATCAAATAATTTAATAAACAATAAATAAATACCCCAAATATAAATAAAATGTAATAAAATATAATATATAATTTTTTGAATACTTTGGGGTTTGAAATTTCTATCTAAAAATTTATACTTGACTCACCACACCATATACCAGTGATGCCCTCCGATATCCAGCGTCCCGAGCACCGACTGGCGGGGGGGTTAAAGAGAGAAACTTGCAAACGGCGCTTCGGCATCCCGACAGTACCGCTGCTGAAACCGTCATCCCGGCCAAGGAGGGGGGCGGTTGTGGCCAATATCAAACCTGCCTGCCCACGGTCCAATGGCAACTCACGGGAGACATAATAACTTGCGCGCTAACCATATATACACCGGAACACCAATACTGTATGAGTGCGTCTAAAATAATTACTAAATTAATTATTACCGTACCGATTTTCTAAAAATCACCTTGGGAAATATACCAGTTTTCAAATTTACCATCCCACATATTTTCCTTTAACATACCCGGTACGAAAACATCGATAACAATATACAATTAATTTTTCTCGTAACACGAGATTCAACAAATAATATACCACGGGCATAATTATAAAATTTAAACCACCAATTAAACAAATAATTTCTTTAAAATATTTAAGCCAATTATGCCCAAAAAATAATATTAAAACCACATACGATTTATTACTGAAAATACCTTGCTCATGCGTAATAAATAAAATTAAATCACAATAAAATAATAAATTTCCACAATTACAATCAAATTGCACCACGTAAGCATAATTCCAAATATCAATTAAACACCAATTAAATATAATTAATTGCCCCAAAATATTTTTAAAGGTGGGTCACTCACCTTAAATGCGAATATCAGCTAAGATTCTCCGTAGGATCAACTCCACTACCCACACATGAACCTAAAACATCCACAGTACATCAACCAAATATATTAATATTTTAATCGGGTAACTCCCAAATTGGTACCCGGGGAGCGAACACAAACGACAACTAAAATTGGCGAGTAATATATCGAATCGAAGCTTGAGTGACGAGGATCACGGATCCGGTCTTACTTTCCGGAGATCGGACCCGAGGTGGCCGAAATCTCGCCGGAAAGCTTTCGGGATTTAATTCCTCGATTCTCCCAAACCATCGTGAATTGGAGGAAAAGGACGCCGGATTTGGATTCAGAAGGTCGGAATTAGTGGAGAGGGACCGGCGGTGCAATTGGGTACTCGCCGGAACAGTGATTTCCGTCGAGCCGCCGCGGTCACCGGCAACCGTCGCCGGCGGGGGCGCGTTCGATGGTCAATGGCTGAGATTTTTTGGGGTTTTGTAGATCGAGGGGAGAGGGTTCCAACGGGACTAGCGGTGAGGCAAATGGAGGTCGGATAGCGAAGAGATCGGGGTTTGAAGGTTTTTGGCGCCTTGTCGAAAAATACTCCGATCCCGGCGCGTCGGAGGCCCGGTGGCCGTGAAATTTGGTGGGCTGGCCGGGAATGAGGAGGTGATGAAGGGTGACTGGCGCATGTGGCCTGAAAATGGCCGTAATGCGTCAAACGGCAGTGGCCGGTGGTGGAGGCGAAAAATCACCGTCGAGCTTCGCCGGCTCGATTTGGGCGCGTCCGGTGATCGATGGTCGTGAAATTTTGAAGGTTGGCCGGGAATGGAGAGGCGCTCCCGCCTGGCTGGCGCATGTAGCAAGAATCGGCCGGAAAATTTGACGATTCTGGCGGCCGGTCGTTTCTCTCTCTCCCTCTCTCTCTCCTCTCTCTCTTTCTCTCTCCTCCTCATCGTTTTTGCCAAATAAAAGCCACCATGGGTGACACTGTTCACCCACGTGGACCAATCAGGTGTCAACACGTGGTGTTACTGTGCACTTAAGCCAGATATAATAAAATATTACGGTATCCGGCAAACTTCACACGTCCATAACTTTTTAACTAGATGTCCAATTTAAGCGTGCCACTAGTCTATGAACTCGTATCGACAAGTACTTTACAACCATACAAAATTCAAAACAAAATTACACAACGATAAAAAGTCAACTCCTGGTACTTTTTGGACAGTTTGCACTTCGACTTGTTTTGCCCATAACTTTCAAACCGTAGCTTCGTTTTCGACATGCTACTAGTCTACGAACTCGAGGCATCATGCACTTTGCCACGGTACCATGGTCAACTATAAATTTCAACTGAAAGAAAAAGTCAACTTTTGACCCACTCGGTCAACGGTCAACGTGCACGAATTCCGATGTGGTTTGGGTCGAGGTGTTACATCAGGACCCATCCAAAATTCCTCACCGGAACACTAGACAAGCCCTGATCCCAGGGAAATACCACCGAACCTTCCAACGGAAAATTCAACAGCACCTCCCCTAAGGGTAGGATTAACCAAAAATTTCCTGCACTAAAAACACACTTGTATATTCATCCCCTTATTCCTCCCACAATACTACCAATTGATTCCACAAATTTACAGCACTCCAAATGAATAACAGTAACCCAGTGCATAATTAATACATAAATGTCTGAGACAGTATACAGAGCTTCATGAAGTACTATTAAGCATAGAATACAACAAGGATGAAAGAAATAATAGTATTGAAATAAACGAAGACAAAAGTACTTCTCGAACTACGACAGCGACGGAGATTTGGTTCGCCCCGGAAGAACGTCTACCACCCCTTGCACCTAAAGGAACGGAATTTAAAAACGTGAGATGCTAATCATCTCAGTGAGTGACCCTATCTACTGAACACTTTTAATATTAATAATATAACAAATGAAGGAAATTAATTAATATTAACAATTAAATAGATAAATAAATAATAAACAATTGAAAGTAATAATTTCTCTCAAAATGTTTACGATTCACTCCGTTGGAAATGTTCACTTTTTAAAACATTTTCACAAAACCCGATATTTGTATTTCCCGAGAACCAAGGGATCAATTAATTTAATAAACACTAGATAAATACCCCAAATATAAATAAAATGTAATAAAATATAACAGATAATTTTTGAACACTTTGGGGTTTGAAATTTCTATTCGAAAATTTATACTTGACGCATCACACCATATACCAGTGATGCCCTTCGATACCCAGCGTCCCGAGCACCGACTGGTGGGGAGATTAAAGAGAGAAACTTGCATACGGCACTTCGGCGTCCCGACAGTACCGCTTCTGAAACCGTCATCCTAGCCACGGAGGGGGGCGGCTATGGCCAATATCAAACTTGCTTGTCCTTGGTCCAATGGCAATTCACGGGAGACATAATAACTTGCGCGCTAATCCACATATACAACCAGAACACCAATACTGTATGAGTGCATCTAAAATAATTATTAAATTAATTATTACTGTACTGATTTTCCAAAAATCACCGTGGGAAATATACCAGTTTTCAAGTTCACCATCCCACATTTTCCTTTAACATTTCTGGTACGAAACCATCGATAGCAATATACCAATAATTTTCTTGAAACACAAAATCCATCAAATAATATTCCACGGGCATAATTATCAAATTTGAAGTCACCAATTTAAGCAAATAATTTTTTTAAAATATTTAAACCAATTATGCCCAAAAAATATTATAAAAATCCAAAAACAATTAATTAATGAAAATACTTTGCTCATGTGTAATAAATACAATTAAATCACAATAAAATAATAATCGGGAATTTCTAAATAACCTAAAATTTCTGTGTAGCACCGATGGGTATATATATATATATAAAATAATATTTTTCCACAATTAAAATTAAATTCCACCATATGAGCATAAATCCAGATATCAAATCAACAAAACATAATATAATTAATTACCCCAAAATAGTTTTAAAGGTGGGTCACTCACCTGGAGTACGCAATTAACCTAAGATCCTCCATGGGATCAATTCCACGACGCACACGTGCTCCTAGAACAACAATCCACACAGTCAAATAAATTAATATTTTATTCAGATAAATAATACCCGGTACCCGGGGGGTCTAACACAAACGTTAACCAAAATTGACAAATTATATGTCTATGGAAAGCTTGTGAGATGAGGATCACATTGCCGACCTCCATTGAGCTCAATTCAACCGGTGGTGGTTGGAATTTGGCCGGAAAGATTCGGCCGAGTTTAAACTTGAAGGATCTCTCAAACGGTGGGGATTTTGGGCAATCTAAACCCGGAAATGGACTCAGAGGGGTCGAAAATGGTGGGATAGAGGCATGGGTCGAGCTGGGTTGGCCGGAAACGGCGAGAATCGCTGGAAAAACTTAACCTGCCGCTGCAGACTTCACCGGCCCGATCTGGGTGCGTCCGGCGGCGTCTGGCCGAAAAATTTTAGGGCCGAGCTCGCCTCCTCCCTCCGCTCCTCTCTGGCCGGCACGTGTAACAAGGTGGTGGCCGGAAAATGTGCAGCAGGGAGAGAGATATATCGGCAGGAAGGAGAAAAAGGAAGAAGAAGAAGAAGAAAGAAAAGAGGGGCCCGTGGCCTTTTTTCCCACGTGGGGGAAAGGAAAAAAAAGAAAAAAAAGAAAAGAAAATAAAATAATTAAATAATATTAAAATAATATTATTATATAAAATAACAATAATAAAATAATATGGTATTAATCATGGTTGACATGTGGCATCTCACCATGGTGACACATGGTCACATTTATTAAGTCACACGTGGCACATTGTTACACGTTTAAATATAATATTAAAATAATACGGTATTTTAAAACTTTGCAGGTCCATAACTTTTTAACCGTATGTCCACATTAGGCGTGTCGCTAGTCTATGAACTCATATCGACGAGTACTCCACAACCATGCATGAGTCAAAACTTAACTTTGCATGAATAAAAAGTCAACTCCGGCACCCCTTGGATAGTTTGGACCTCAATTTGTTTTGCTCATAACGTTCAAACCGTAGGTCCGTTTTCAACGTGCTGCTAGTCTACGAACTCGTGCCAACGTGTACTTCGTAATGGTACCTCAGTCAACCTAGAATTTCATCTGAGTCAAAAAGTCAACTTTTGACCCCTTCGGTCAACGGTCAACGGTCAACCTCAGTCAAAGTTGGAAAATTTCCGTTATACTTTGGGACGGGGTGTTACATAAGCTATTTATCAGCAAATAGAAAAACTCTCCTTTATTTGAATCTTAGCCATAAAGTTCTTTATAGCCATAGAAATAAAATCAACTAACCAAAAGTTATATTTTTTTAAAAACCATGTTAACAAAATATTAGGAAATGTTTTACCAACTCATTAAGTCAAGAAAAATGTACACTATGCTTGGTTTTTCATGTACTAATATTGTTGTTTCCATCAGAAAACTTCTTGGATAGGTACCTTCTCAAACTCTGCAACTGTATCAGGACCCGTCCAAGACCTTTCATTGGAACCGTGGACTTGATCCCAGGAAAACACCACCGAACATTCTAATGGAAAATCCGACAGTATCTCCCCTAAAGGAAGGACTTACCAAAAAAATTTACCTGCACAAAAGTGCACTCCTATATGGTACCACTTTATCCCTCCCACCAATTACAATAATTTCCACAATGGCAGCATTTCGATAACAATTTATATAAAAAACACGCGCACACACGCACACACACACACACACACACACACACACACACACACACACACATATATATATATATATATATGTAATAGGAATAATCAACTAAATAAACAACCAAATATAGTTTCAATTATTCACGTCCGCCCACACCACCCACTTATTGTTGTACATTTCAAATATCGTATTACGAAATCTACCGATGCATAATATAGGAGGAAAAGTAAAATTATCATCACATCAACAACAATAATAATAATAGCAGTCATTTTTATGATAAAAATAGTATTAATATCATATATACCCGAAGGTAATCGCTTGTCCAAGAACTATCACATAATCACAGCTATCCAAAGGACTATCTCACCTGCCCAAAGACTACCACTTGTCCAAGGACTATTACCTTGCCCAATGGCTATCTTTCTTACCCGTAGGCTGTGATACTTGTCCGCATTATATCATATGATGATAATAATAAACTAAAAATAAAAATAAAATTAATAATCATAATGATGATGATAATATTAGTAATAATGAAAATAATTGTAAATATAATTCTTATAAATAGTAATTGTAATATTAATAACAAGAATAATATTAATAATAGTAATGACAATAAAAGAAATTAAGTATAATGTTAGAAAATCAGGTTATGAATAGATAAAATAGTACGAGATCAAATAATATTTTTAAAATTCAAAATATACTATGAAATATACACTCGTATCAAGGGTACAAATGATACCCTCCAACATGCTACGCAATCCATGATTCCAGCTGTCGCCGGTACCTTGCTATCAATACAGTCCGGGTTGGTTGCCTAGATTAGCCGTCCAATCCCCTGAACTCGTAGGCAACATAGTTACGAGGCTAACTCTTCATGGACCACATCGGATCGCTATCCCCATACGGTGTGACACATACAAATATAAAAAAAAAAAAATATATATATATATATATATATATTTACAAAAGATACTTGATGCACATACTATATACCAGTGGTGTGTAACACCCCATCTCGAAGTACTTTGGAATTTTTTTTTCACATTAACCGAGATTGACCGGATTTGATCGTCATTGACCGAGAGGGGGTCAAAGTTTGACTTTTTGTTCCGGGAGGAATTTCTCTTTGACTGGGGTATCGTTGCGAAGTATGCATTGACCCAAGTTCGTAGACTAGTAGCACGATGAAAACGGAGTTACGGTTTGAAAGTTCTGAGCAAAACAAGTTGAGGTCCGAATTGCCCAAGGGGTGCCTGAGTTGGCTTTTTGTTCATGCAAAGTTGAGCTTTAACTCGTGCATGGTTGTGAAGTACTCGTCGATACGAGTTCATAGACTAATGGCACACCTAAAATGGATATGTGGTTTACAAGTTATGGATCTGTAAAATTTTCTAATACATCATTATTTTATTATTATTTTATTAATTTCTTTTCGTTTCTTTTTCCTTTATTTTTTTTCTTTCTTTCTTTTCTTTTCTTTCGAGCACATGAAAAAGAGGGGGAAGGGGTACTATTCATCATCCTCTCCCTCTATCTCTCTCCCCTTCTCGATCTCCCTCTCGGGCCTTCCCGTTTCTATTTTCTTTGGCCATCAAAATGAGGCACTCACTGGCCAGCGTGACAGCCCATGGCTGGGTGAGTTCGACGGCCAAGTTTCTGGCCAAATGGCCCACGGACACGCCGAGATCGATGCCCCGAAGCCCGCAGCTGGCGGTTCTCCAATCGGCCATTTTTCGATGGTTCTTGGCCGTGAGACCGGTCTTTCCCCCTAGATTTCAACCCTCTGGTTCCAAAAATAACCTCCATTTGCCAAAATTCTGAGCCGTTTGTGAGATAGAAGAAGAGGAAGTTCAGTCGAAACCTTCCGTCCACTTTCCAGCCACCTCCGGTCGAGTCGAGTCCAACGGAGATCGGTAACATATTCCTCGTTTCATTAGCTTTCCATAGACACTTCATTTGCAAATTTTGAATATCGATTGCCTTAACCCCCCAGGTACCGGGTATTATTTATCCGAATAAAATATTAATTTATTTGATCATGTGTAATATTGTTATTTGAGGAGCATATGTGCATCGTAGAATTGATCCTATGGAGGATCTTGGTTGGATTGCATGCTTAAGGTGAGTGACCCACCTTCAAACTTAATTTTGGATGTTTAATTATATGTATTTTGTGATAATTGGTTATTTGAAAATGTGATATTTCATGTGTGAAATACTTACTAAATTTATATTTGGAATTTTGATGCCAAAATTGAATGGAGTTAAATATTTGTGTATTATACATATTTTGGGTTTTAAGAATTTTCTTGAATTTGAGGTTTAATTTAATAATCATTGAATTTTGTTGTTGGAATATTTTATAATTAGATATTTGAAAAATATGTTTTATGTATTTGATATTAAGAGAATTTCCATCTAAATTATATGGCCAATTTGTGTTATTTTAATAAATGTTTGGGTGCCAAAAATATATTTGGGAATTAAAAGAAATTGTGATTTCAATTTCCTTTTATAATTGTTATGTTTATTGTGTAATTTAATTATATTTTGAATTTTGAGGAATTGAAGGAATATTTATTTTAAATTATTGTTAGTTTCATTGATGAATTTGAAATTGAGAGAATTTATGTGATGAATTTATGATGATGATTTATAAAGGAATTGTAGAAAATTTATGGATTTAATTGGATGGAATAAACCTGGTAGTATTTATGAGATTTTGAGATTTGAAAATAAATATATTGATTTTATGATTTTTAGATGCACCATACATGTACTGGTGTTCTGTATACATGGATATGATTAGCGCGCAGGTGGATGTGGTTAGTGTGCAAGTGGGTGTGAGTAGCACACAAGTGATTATGGGGTTGTCCTGTGGTTGCCATCGGACTAGGGTAGGCCACCCCACCATGGTCAGGATGCCTGTTTGCAGCGGCACGGTGGGACGCCACGTGACCGTATGCCGGTTTCTCTCTTTAACCTCCTATCTGGCTGTGCTTGGGATGCTGTGTACCGTTGGCGCCACTGGTATATAATGGGTGCATCATATGATTTTCACGACGTGATTTTAGTTATACAATATTTTAGAAATTTATTTAAATTAAAGTGTATTTAATAGTGTTTTAGAAATTAAATTGTTTTGGTATTTTAAATTGAGTTCTATTGTTAATTATTTGGTTTTATTTTATTTATTTAAATATTTCTTGGATCATTTTTGTTAATATAAATTTTATTGTGTTTTCGTATTAATTGTTTACAATACTTTATTCCCAATTTAATATTTTTCATTAGTCTTATTTTTTATAATTATTTCTCACTAAAATTTTGGATTATTAATTTATTGTCTTTTATTTGCAAATTATTAATTAAATATTTTCTAGATTTTTGGGGCATAAAATGTTGGGTTTTATGAAAACATTTTAAAAAAGGAACTTTTCCAACTGAGTGAATTGTGAAGGTTTGAGGAAAAATATTACTTTTAACTACCTATTATTTATTTACTTATTTCTTATTAATTAATTAACTAAGTTATTTATCATTTTATTATTATTATTATTATTGTATAGTAGATTGGGTTACTCATTGAGATGATTAACATCTCATGTTTTAAAATTTTGTTCCCTTAGGCCCATGTTAGTCGATGTTGATCGTCCAAGGGCGAGCTCGACGTCTTGATTCATTGCCGAAAGTCCAAGAGGCTTTTCTTTTCCTTTCTATCTTGTATTGTATTAAATTTCATATTAAATTGTACTATAACGCTCTGTATACTATTTGAACGGTTATCTATTAAATAGTGCACTGGTTTCCTGTTATTTTTTAAAGTGTTGTAAATTTGTGGTAATATATTATAGTAAGGTGGGAGAAATAAGGTGGTGTATATAAAAGTGTATTTTCAGTGCAGAAAAATTGTAGTAAGTCCAACCCTTAGGAGAGGTTCTGCCGGATTTTCCATTAGAGGGTCCGGTAGGATTTTCCTGGTATCAAGATTTATCTGGGGTTCCGGTGAGGGATCTTGGACGGGTCCTGATAGGTGTCCTACGGTGCTCAATGTCCCAAAGAACCATCTGACGAGAAGGTTAAAGAGAGAAACCGGTATACGGTTGAGGCATTATACCGCATCCTGGCCATGGAAGGGGTGGCTGATGCTCACTATGCATTATACCCTATCTACCCTCGGTCCAATGGCAACCACAAGATAACCCTATAAATCAACCTGCGCTCTAATCACATCCACATCCACCTGCGCACTAATCACATCCACAACTACAGAACACCGATAAACGTATGATGCATCTAAAAACTATAAATTTTTATAATATTATTAAAATAATGAGTTTTCATAAAATAAGATAAAATCAAGTTTACGAAGAATAAATTAATTAATGCATAAATATTTTTGTTTTTTGGAAATACTAAATTTTAAATAAATATTTTTCATCAAATCTATGAAATTAATTTTCACCAAAACAATATAAAAATTCTTACATAATTAAAATCACATAAATGCATTATTTATGCATCGAAATTTCAACATTTAAATCAACAATAATTTTAATAAAATAAAAATTAAACCATAATTTCATAAAATTAATCTCTTCCACAATAATTCAATTCCATAAATAAATAAACACATAAACATATTTTCTTTATCATAGTAATTTAATAAAATCAATTCATATCAAATATCATTAGAACCACATAAAATGTTATATATAAGTAAATAAATGAGAATACTTTTGTTATGCATCATAGCCTCAACAACAAAATTAACAGTAATTTTGCAACAACTGAAAACTACAATTTCCTTAATTTCGAAGATATAAATTAAATGCTATACATAATTTTGGCACCATAATTTTAAAGAACAATTTTATTTAGGCATTGCACACATAATTACCATAACACAATATTTATATATATTTATTTACACATACATATGTGTACACAAGCATATATATATATATATATATATGTATATGTATCTATGCACGTATAATCATTCATACTTGTTCATATACACAAGCACATTCTTTCAGCAATTAAATAAATGTATACATATGCTCATATACCTACAAAATATATGTGCATATAGTAATATATATATATATATATATATATATCAAACTAGCACATGCCATGGAATGCACCAACACTTATACATCCTCATATGTATACATGAATGAAACACATATATATTTACAAACATACGTATACATAAACATATATACACAAAATCGGATTAGCCTTAGCTCAAAAGTTGGGTTTTTCAACATCTTGATGATTAATTTAATTTAATCATTTCTTTGGCCTCTAACAATCATTAGGAACTTAGCTGTAATGACAATTGACTGAAGACTTGTCTAATTTCTATCCAATTTCAACATAAACATAACTTAGCGTCATCAATGGCAACTTCCTAAATACTCAACTATAATTCACATTCTAACTACCAATTTGAAGCCTACAGTGAGAACTAAGAATATACCTTCAATTGGTTCAACTGACACCGGAGGTGACCGAAATCCTGCTGGGACATTGTTGCTGAAATGGGTTTTGTCATCTCTCCTAAACGAGCGAGTTCCAATCCAAGCTTGGAAATGGACTTAGAGAGTCTGAATTTGTGGGAAAGGACCACCCATTCGATCTCATGCTCATCAGAAGACAGCGATTGGAAAATGCATCCCTCATCGGTTTTCATGGCTTCCCGGCGAGTCTAAACCATTTCGTGGCATGATAAACATGGCTATGGTTTCCTAGGAATGTGGATTTCAAGTTGGTATAAAAATTTCTTGGTGGGTGTCCAAAATTGAGAGGAAATTGGTGATGGAAAATGGTTGCCGTGAATGAGCGGGGAGGGAAAGAGAGGGAGAGCTCCAGAGAGTTCCAAAAAGAAGAAGAAGAAAAGGAAGAAGGAACGGGGTCATCCCCCCCCCCCCCCCCGGCGGCACCGTTTTCCCATGTGGGCAAAAGAAAAAAATAAAAGAAAGAAAAAGAAAAAGAAATAAATAAAATAAAATAATAATAATAATAATGTAATATTTAATTATGGCTGACATGTGGCATTTTCTTGTTGTGACACATGGTATCCTTTATAATGTTACACACGGCGTCGCTGTTCATGCACACTCACATATCCATGAATAATAACAGCTGTCTTGGAAAAACTTAACAGATCCGTAACTTTCCAACCACATATCCAAATCAGCTAGTCTACGAACGTATATCGACCAGTATTTCACAACTATATATAAGTCAAAGCTCAATTTTACAAGAATAAAAAGTCAACTCTCACACTCTCGAACAGTTGGGACCTCAATTTGTTTTACTTATAACTTTCAAACCGTAGCTCCATTTTCAACGTGCTATAGTCTACAAACTCGAGTCGATGCGTATTTTACAATGGTGCCTTGGTCAAGCTAGAATTCTTATCGAGTTAAAAAGTCAAAGTTTAATCCTTCTCGGTCAACAATGGTCAACTTCGGCTAACTTGCAAAATTTCCGATGTACTTCGAGACGGGATGTTACAACTGTATTATAAGCTGTGCAATTTTATAATCCTTAAGACCATCCATCTTTTCTTTAATGGAAAATGCAAAGAATAAGAAAAGTGCAAAAGTCAAAGAAATCCCACAAACAAGGAATAAACCCCAATGGCTATTGAGACCAAGAGAATGAAGGTCATTTTAGAATCCTCAGATGTAGCTAGAGCTAACATACAATTACCAACCCATTTCTTTTCCAGCTTTGGTATCTTTCCTATTTGCCGTAGTTTATGGATTGCCTTCGACATGTCTTGGACCAAAAGTAACCCTTTAAAGATTTAAGAGCAAAAGAAGCTAATTATCCAAGACATATCAAAGTTAATTGCATTTGGTTTATAGGGAAGCCACTTACAAAGCCAAAACCATTTATAGCATATATGGGCTACATCTTTACTGAATATTAATCAGGATACTTTGCAATGAAGATCTTGATTTAAGGAACCTTATCAACTAGAGCAGAAACACTACCATGTTTACTACCATTTTCATAAAGCTTCCGCATATTTTTCAGGTGGATCATGTGGCTTAAATCCTTCAAAATTTAAGCTAAAAACAACATCTCAAATAGGTGAATTGTCTCAGAAATGGAAACTCTTTTGTTATATGCCCTATACCCAAATAATTTCTTTGGTAGATCCTAACACAAATTATGTACACAATGAGGATCACAATCATTGATACTGTTTGTTTGGGTACCAAGCTATCTTACCAATATATTTTTAAAAAAGCCTTCGATGTAATGATGAAATTGTGATACATAATCAATCCTATTTATTTTTGTTCATTACTAAAATGAATCGAATCCTATCAAATATTTATATTTATCCTTTGAATTACTTGTGAGACTTCAATGGTGACATTGGAGCCTTTTCCCCATAAAATGTGTTGCAAGCTTATTTCCCTTCTTAGACGTCAATTGAAATCGGACAACTTTATAAAAAAAACATCATTTTCCTAATCAAAAGGAAAGTCGGTACTTGGCTTACTTAAGAGTTCTTACTTCTAGACCTGAAAAGAACTTATTCTGATTCTATAGCAGTCTTCTATCTTACACCGGTGACTCTCACAGTGGTTAGTGATTCAATTCCTAGTCTGACAATTGCAGCAACTGATATAAGACCAAGAGTGGAGTCCCTACTATCACACCGGTAATTCACCTAAAGCAAGAGCACGCACCGTGCACCATACTCATGCTCGAGTCGATAAAGTGGTTCCTTACCATTGTACGCCCTCACTGAAGAGGGAAAACATTGCAATAAATGCATACTGTTATAGTTTGCTGCATTCCCTTTAAAGGTATCCCAGTTCCAATTAGAGTGAGAGGAATTAAGTCCCCATTGAGGAGGTCCAGTCAACTAGGAAGGAGCATGGGCCAAAAAGAGATGGAATAGAGCTTCCTAACACCGCCTCTTCCCTGGTTACCCTTTGAGTGAGTTTAATTGAAGTGAAAGTTGCAATGTAGCTATTAGTCAATGTAATCACTACAAATAGCCACATTATCACTATGAAATACGATTAGTTGTTCAAGAACCTCTCCCCTGCAATGTAAAACAAAAACTTCAGTTTGACATATAGAAAATATTTGTCATCACAACTTGTGTTACATCAAATGTGTTAATGGATTGGTTAAAAGTAAAATAAAGCAAAGCATTTTTATTTGTCTTACATGGCCAAAAATAGGGCTTTGGATTATATGTCAAAAACTCAAAATTTATGGAGCAATGGTATAAAAAGTGCTTTACCATGAGCAAAAGCAACGGTTGAAAAGCTGAACCATAACATCGTCCCAATTTGCTGGGATGATGAGCCTCGTAAATTTTGGTTGATAGGATGCTTAATTGCCCATGCAACAAACCCCTGTCAAGCAAGGGAAACCTGCTGTTTTAATCCAAAGGTTTGCTAAAAGAGGTCTTAAGAAAATCCACATGTTATTGCTGATGTTCTGGTCTGGTACCACCATAACAAAAGTATCTTTTTTGGTATATGAGATGGTAAAATCAACATGCAAGGACCTCTTCCTATAACTATTATTTCTCCCACAACAACATCATCATAATACTATGTTATCCACATTTTGAACAGCAAAACCATAAACAAATTAATGAAATTAAATATAAGCCTACATAGAAATTTTTTCTTTCAATAAAAAGCTTACCCCAAGATAGACATGATAAACATGATCGTTAGGCGTTCCTTTAAATGGAATGAACCAAAATTGTACTAGATAAGGAAATGTTTGGATGGAAGCCATGAATACTCTATGTAGAAGCCACTAATTTGTATCCCATTTGAGAGAGGATCTTCAATCAAATCTACAAATTCTCTAAACCCATTATAAGTTGGAGCACCAATTCGTAGCTTCATTTCACTTCTACTCATCATGGAACAACCTATTGGGGTGTCGATCCTCCAAGCCATATAATGGGTGCTTCAAAATCATGAGCAAATGATAAACGTCTTCTCCTATCCACTTCTTTTTTGCCTCCCTTTGAATAACTCCAATATCCCACCCTTCTAATTTCCCTTTTACTTATCATATTTACTACTTCAAATAAGTTTGAGAATAGTTTTCATTTGTAAACTAAAAGTCACCTATTAAACCCAAAAATCTACTTCTCAAAATCTCCTCCACAAGTGTTATGCCTGAGAAGAGATGTTTATTGTAATCCTTGCCCTTTAAATGCTTCTACTAGAACCTAAAAGTTGAATCATTTGCCCAAATGCATACGCACTTAACTCCCTTACTACTATGTTGGGATCCTCAACTGAAAATTTTGCTTCCTGGTGTTAAATCCAAATACTGAAGATCTTGTTGCAGGAAGAAAGGACTTGAAACCAACTAAACCTAGCATTGAACCTATTACAGATGAGTCTACAGAATCTAAGAGGTTCATAGTAGTTGCTATCATAAATTGAGTATGCCTTTCACTGACAAGGAGTCTACAAAACCTATTCCTAACCCTTTTACATTGAGAAGAAGTTTGGACACAAGAACTTCTGACATATGCACAATGAACACCTTAGTTTAAAATTCCAGAAGTTTATGGAGCTCTTCGACAACATTATGATCTATGCATGAATCGGAAATGGCAAACTTATATGCAACATTATTACCATTTTCATGAAAGAAATCAACCATATATGTTATGATATCTGTTGCAAAATCTATGTCCCAATAAATAAGTATGACATCCCTCCACTTGAAAGAATTAACCATGGAAGTAATAGCCTTAAATTGACAAGTTTCAACATCTTGTGTGCTCGGTGTACAAAAATGATATCCACTATAGCAAAGATAAGAACTTGGTTCAGGAAGAGAAATTACAGGAACTTCTGCTTTGTCTCCTAACACAGCCAAAGAATTTGCTCCCCTTCTAGTCTGTGCCCCAGTTATTGCTTCCACTTTGATGGTCTCTAGGAGGTCAAAATCTGCGTTTTTTAATCAAAATGGCTATGGTGATTAATAATTGTCTTTCAATTGCCAAAGGTGACCAAAAAAAAAACAAAAGAAAAAACAAAAAATCAATCTTCATCATGCTTTTTGCAATTTTGGAGATGGTCAATGTGGTTTGACATATTACATATGCTCTATTGAGTTTTGTATTTGCATATAGAGAAATGATCCTAAGCAACATTACTAACTTATGTTGGGAAAAGATGATATTACACCCTATTGTTAACTTATTTTGTTCACATTTTTGTATTTTATTTTCTATACTAACAAGATATAAACATTATTTTAACCGATATAGACTTATAATGTGGCAATATTGCTTAGAAGATCGGAAACGATTTAGAGACTGGGACTAAATTTACATGAGATGCAAAGGTTCCTAGGATCAAGATACTTCAACAAAGAATTTTGACAAACATAGTCATAGCCTTTCAAGTCCTAACTCCCAAAGATGACTAAGAAAATGTGAAAAATTGACAATTTCTGAAGAAAACCAGCTAGCTCGCCAAAGCGTTACCAACTGACAGAGCTTGGAGAGGTTTCCCTTAGGAATCTCATGTATGAAGAAGTAATCGTGAGGCGTAGTTACAGAGCAACTTGTAGAAATCTGAAATTGCCATGGAAATTCAACTTTGAACAATCTTCCCCTCCTTTGATTCCATGTCCACAATCACCCCCACATGGACCTCATCCTCATGATGAACAATAGTATTACTAGAATCATTAGCATCACATTTTGACCAACAGAAATTACAATAAATAAAATGGCAATATTAGTACTTTCCCTGTTTCTAGTCTCCATATTTTATAGCACTCTTAATTTTCAAAACGTATGTTGTCCATGTGCAGACAGCCCCATTGATAAAGTCACCGTTTCTTCAGACTATGATCCCATTGTCCACTGTCAAAAAAGAAAATAGGTTGAATCGTAACTTTGTCAAAGGAATTGACCAAATAACATTATTTCAAGAAAGGTGTGCTGATTTTCCAGGGAGCATTAATGGTGTTTTTAGAAATTTCCTTCTCTTTTTCTTCCTCTCATGGTCAATGACTGTAAATCAATCAACCAGATTATGACTTTTTATGATAAAAGAACTTTTTATTGTTGGAAATTTAATAAACCACGGCCTTTATTTTTTATTATTATTTTGAAATAGTATATTAGCTTGACTTGTGTAAGGAACTAGTGTATTGACTTGCTAAATAAAAAAGACGTTCAGGACTTTGGATAATATATTTGTTTCACTTGCTGTATGTGGAAAAAATTAGGAAAGTATATGTTAGCCACAGCACACAAACTTTTAGACAGATATTGATATTTTGTATTTTGAATTCTCCAAAGAGTTTCTGAAGCCTAATTAAGTACTGAGCAAATGAACTTCTCATCTTCATTTTCACTTGTTTCCTAGGCCAATGTATTATTTTAATGCATACAAAGTTTGTTTGCAGGTATGAATTGAACTAGACTAGACTATTGTAATTCGAGTCCAATCAAACTAGACTAAAGTTAAAAATGAAGGATTTTGACTGAAAATAGGCACACCTCAATTTAGGATCTTCCATTAAGTATTTTATATTGATGATGGAGTTCGGTCTTTTACATATTTCCAAATCATACATGTGTTGAACTTTTTGTTTTGATCAACTTATTTTAAATTCATTGAGCGATTGCAAATCTCTTATATATATATATATATATATATGTATATCATTAGAAGACCTTTTTTTTTTTTTTGGATAAATGTATCTTAAGAAGACATTAGAATGTTTATAATACTTACATCTTAGGAAGAGTGTAAGTTTGCAGGCGACTTTCCAGTAATATCTGTTTAGTAGATGTCGTACTTTTACAACTAAAGGGTCCAGAGAGGAAAACAGGATCATCAATTTGTCAAACAATTGGAATATTGGAAAATTTTTTGGTATAGAGGTTTGATGCATGATCCAAAAATGCAAAATAAGATCGGCTCTCATACAAGTATATATCCAGGCCTTCCAAATGGAGACCCGTTGATATGAACAAAAAGGCCTCGATTCATAACATGATAAAAAGCTTATAGATGTTTGTAGGAGACATCATTTAAGTGGAATTGATAGGTTTTTGTAGAAAGTCCCTTTGGAAAGCAAGTAATCTTATTGTTCAAACCAATGACCAAGAGCGCGGTTTAGTTACTAACTTGAGAACAAGTATCGAAGATAATAAATCTGAGCAGTTAACCAGGAACTCGTTCTTAGAACATGAAAAAGAAAATTCTTTCCATACAAAAACTTAAAGTTACTAATTTACAAATAGTTTTTGCAGAACCGACTTTTCTTACGATTTAGATAACATTACTAGTCTTTTTGTAGATCTTGAACTCTGGTTTAGGTAGTTTACATGGTATAGAACTATAGATGATAGAGTGGTGGTCTTAATAGTTGTTCTTTTGACCCTGTGATGTGACCCTGTGGTGGTCACAGGGTCTTTCTGTAAACATCTATCAGGTGCATTCAAATGAGCTCTTGTTCAAGCTTTTTTCCTTCTATGATTTCTAGCCTTTCTAGCCTTGTTTGATTCAGATGAAAGGCTCTCCACTAGAAGGGTATATACCTGTATGAATCGATCATATATTGTAACTTTGGACAACGAAAGCTATTTTCCAAATAAATACAACTCCCTGGCGGAAAATTACGGTCTTTTTGCACATTGTGAAATTTTCTATTAGGGAGTTGTATTTATAGAAATTTTTTATTTACCTTTTTTTCGTGATTTTGTTGTTTGTTAGGACGAATAATCAAGCACAAGTTCAAACTGTAGAAACCATATCAGAAATTAACATGAGCTAAGACTCAATGGTTCTCTGCCTGTTATAAGCAAAACCGGTAAAAGCAATAACATAACAAAAATTTTATATAGAGAAACTAGAAATTACAAAATGCTTTACAAGAACAAATAACAAAACTGTAATTCATATCTCTATACATATTCATAGTTCCTCATAACCTTTGGTTTTAATTTTCCTACAACAACAATTTATCACTTAGAGTCTGAAGATGACATCTCGAGATCAATCTTTAATCTTTCTATTGAATGTTCCACCTCTTTTCTTTTCCGCTTCATGCGAGTTAGTACAACAGATAAGCGAATAGATATGTTTTTGCTCAGAATATCTCTCACTTCCTTGTGTTGATAGCCACAAACAGATTGAATACATTTTAGATCTAACATGGTAAAGTACTTGTCAAGATCAATAGGAGTTCCCAAAGCAAGTGCAGTATTTTCAGCAATGAGGATTTGTACTCTTTCTGCATTCTCAACGGCAGATCTCAAAGGATTCAGAACTGAGAGAGATATGTAACTATCTACAATTGTGATAAAGTAATCATGCTGTCATGTGTGTATAGCTAGTTGATGTATGTCAGATATGTATTGTTTATCAGCTTATCCTCTACAGTTAGAACATAGTCAAACATATCTGTATATAAAGCCTCAAATATATCCAATAAAACTTATTACGTTCAGCAAGCTATATTCTCTGTACTCAATCTTTTATGGTATCAGAGCCTACAAAAATTTTCAAAACGTCTGGTGGGCTTTCATTTGATTTATATTTTTTTCTAACAATAACAATATCCAACTTAAACCTTTTATCTTCATATTTGTTTATAGCTGCTTCATCATCTGCATTTCTCTTCTCTGGTTTGGTGTCCAGTTTTTCTTCAGACTCTTCCTTTTTACTACGGCCAGCACTCAAGTTACGATCATGATCTTGAACATACTTACAAAATCCCACAAAATCATGAGCAAATTTCTTTATTAGATCAAGATTCTTTTGACAGTCAACCATATTAGCAACCATAGGTGCAACCATGGTTTCAAGCTCATCCCTACTAATTCTGAAACTGCTACACATCAGAAATTGAAAGTATTCAACAGAGATGCCAAGCTTCTTTCTCTCTTCATCAAAGTTCTTAAATCCTACCACAGCATATACTTAAGCTTCTTCCTACTTTTAGAACTGAAATGTGAAATTGATCTTACAAAGATATAGAAATTCAGAGAAAGCAGGTATCCACGACACCGTTTAGTTTGAGGGAGACAATGTATAATCATCTACAATCTTATCATGTTAGTTTTCTGTAAATTTTCCATATGGTACTGAAATATCATATTTTGGAAATTTTCCATTGGAAATTTATTATAGTTAGTACACGTCCTATTTCTCCTGCTGTGAAAATCTTCCAAGCTTCTTTATCTTGTATTGCTTCCATACTTCTTGGAAAACCATAAATTTGATGCATCTCTTGGGAGCACTAAAAAAGTGCTTAAAATAATCTACAATTCTCCCTAGCCATCCTCCATCGTGTCCCAGTTTTCATCTTCACACTCAAGAAATCATGACTTTTTTTCTCTGAATTACTGAAAACTCATGCATCAAACCACTACTACTGCCCCTTGAATATACTTAAAGTAAACTACACCATTCTTCAATTCTTGAAGCTAAATTCCTTGTTAGAAACCAAGAGCTGTCACAAAATTGTTGAAGAATATGCCAATAGATCATACTTTCAACAAAGTAGGAAAACAGAAAGTACGCTGCAAAATAGTTTATAAAGTTCTTTGATATATTCATACAAACAAAATCAACTAGCAAAGTAACCATGTTAACAAAAAAATAGGAAATCTGATACCAACCTCAATAACTCACTCAACATCAAGATTATACTTAGATCATGTGCTGGTATAATTGTTTCCATCAGAAACCTTATTGAAGAGGTACTTTCTCACACTCTGCAAGAGTGCCATAGGCTGTACAATATTACGATACTTGAGAAAATCCATCTTTTCTTTAATTGCAAAAGAAAAGAATACGAGAAGAGCTAAAGCTGAAGAAATTCCACTAATAAGGAATAAACCACCAAAGAAATCAAGACTAAGAACATGAGGGTCATCTGCAGAATCGTCAAATGTAGTTAATAAAGCATCTTCTCTGTAAGCTCTGGAAGAAGTCCACTTCTTTTCTAGCGCTGCTAACTCTCCTGCTTCCTTCAATTTTGAGAGTTCCTTTGAAATGTCTTGACCCTTTCTGAAAAGCCTGCAGAACAGGAGATAATTAAGAAAAAGAAAAGTTAAGATCCAATATGTTATAAAATCTTTATTTTTAGAACTGTAAAATGGTTTTTAAATACATGAACAGTAAGTTAGTAACAATAAAATTAATGCATATGTGTGAGGATAAATTTATTGAGTCCACTTCCTAACAGATTAAGCTTTTGGGATAATTGGTGTGTGAAAGGGAATAATTAGAACCCAAAATGGACCAGCCTATATATGAAAGAGTGTGTGACGACATACGTATTGTGTTTGCTACCTAACAGCTTAAGTGCTTTTAAAATAGATGTAGTTCGAGTTTTCAACAATATAAGAGATTGCATTTTGGTTTGGTAAATCACTTACATAGCCAAAACCATTCATATTAGACATGGGCATAGTCTTCACCAAGTAATCACCAGGATACTTGGCAACGAACTGCTTGATGTATGGAACTTCATCAACTATAGCAGAAACACCACCATGCTTACTACCTTTCGATAAAGCTTCTGCATATTCTTCAAGTGAACTATATGGCTTAAATCCTTCAAAATTTAAACTAAAAATAGAAGCTTGGATAGGTGAATCCATTTGATATCCTAAATAATGGAAGATTTGGATTTAATTGAATTTGTTGAACTGTCATCATTGAAGTTAAGGTTGCAGTATAACTGTTAGTCAATATAAGCACTACGAACACCCACACAATCACTACAAACTTTGATAAGCTGTTTAATAACTTCTCCCCTGCAATTTAAAACAGAACATCAGTTCCTCATCTGGTAATATTGGAAACTCAAGAAAATTAAAACTGAGAGAGCAATAGGAAGAGTATGGAGAGTGCTTTACTATGCGCAAAAACGAGGGTCGAAAAGATGAACCATAACACTATTCCAATTTGTTGGGATGATGAGCCTTGGAACTCTTGGTTGGTGGGATGCTCAATTATCCACACCACAAAACCAGTCAAGATAAAGAAACCTACTGTTGTTACCCAAAGATCTACTGCAAGAGGTCTCAAGAAAATCCACATATTTCTTTTGCTGCTCTGGTTTGGCACCACCATAGCAATAGAACCTGTGTTGGTATGTGATATTGTAAAATCAACATATAAGAATCTCTCCCATGTGATCGATATATCGCCCACAGCACCATCAAAGTTCTAATTTGTTCACAGTTCCAACAGCAAAACAACAAACTAATTAATCAAATGAAATACTGATATGCCTTTTATGTAAAAAAATTTCTTTAATAAAAAACTTACCCCTAGATAAACCTGATAAACAAGATCATTATATGTTCCTCCATATGGGATGAATTCAACTTCTACTGGAGAAGGTAATTTTCTAATGGCAAGGATGAATGCCTCTATGCATAAGCCACTGAACACTGTCAAATTTGTTTGAGGATCTTTAATCAAGTCTACAAATCCTTTAAACTTACTATGGCCGGGAACGCCAATCCTCAGCTTCATTTTGCTCGTACTCATCATGGCTCGACCTCTTGGGCCGGTTAATGATCCTCCAGGCCATATGATTGGCTCTTCAAGATCATGAGCGGATGATATATGTCCTCTCCTATTTGCTTCTTCTGTACTGCAATTCCAAAATCCCACCGGTCTAGTTTTCCCTTTACTTTTCACATTTACCACTTCAAATAAGTTAGAGGTTAGTTTTCCATTTATAAACTGAAAGTTACCACTTAAACCCAAAAATTTGCTCCTCAAAATCTCCTCCACAAGTAGTGAACCATTTTTTATGGTTGGAACGAGTTTATTACAATCCCTTGCCCTCTCAACTGCTTCTGCTAGAGCCCAGATTGAATCATATGCCCAAATGCCATAGACACTTAACTCAATGGAGAACTTCCTTCTGAGTCTCAAAGCCAAATTCTGAAGATCTTTTGTTGCAGGAATATAAGACTTGAAACCTACTAAACCTTGCATGGAATCTATTACAGATGAGTCCACAGAACTCAAGAGGTTCATAGTAGATGCTGTCACAAACCAAGCATATCCTTCACTCATCATTCCTAACCTTTTTGCATTGATGAGAAGTTTGGACACGGGAGCTTCTGACATATGCACGACAAACACCTTAGTTTGAAAGTCCATAAGTTTGTAGAGCTCTTCAACAACATTATCATCTGTGTATGAGCTAGAAATGGAAGACTTATATGTCACATTAATATCATTTTCATGAAATGAATCAACCATATATGGTATGATTTCTCTGACAAAATCTGTGTCCTCGTAAATAAGTATGATATCCCTCCATTTGAAAGTATTAACCATGTCAGAAATACCTTTAAATTGACAAGTTTCAACATCTTGTGTGCTCTGAATAAAGAAGGGATACTTGTTAGAGTGCAGATAAAAACTTGGTTCAGAAAGAGAAATTACAGGAACTTCTGCTTTGTCTCCTAACTCTGCCAAGAACTTTGCTTCCTTTCTAGTTTGTGCCCAATGATTGCTTCTACTTTAACATTATCTAAGAGGTCAAAAGCTGCATTTTTAATGAGAATTACTTCTGTTACTAACCATTTGCAAGTTCACTTTTAAAAGGGCAGAAAAGTCAAAAAGAGAGGGGAAAAAAAATAGGTTTGGCTGAAGTATGTTTTTTAAGGGTTTTGTATCATTTATTAATATAATGTGTAAACAATGATAATTTCAACGAATTAAAACTTAAAAACTTGAAAAAGAACTAAAAAGAAAAAAAAAACAAGAAAAAAGAAAGATAATTAAAACTTAAAAGCAGACCAACATTCATCATTTGAGACATATAAGTATTTAATCATGGATTTTCATCAATGGTTGGTGACAAATCACATATACTCCAATTCAATTTATACACATATAACAATTTTGATATGTTAGAAGCTATCTGCAAAGGATAGGAATTTTATTAAAATGCTTATGTCCAATCAGAATATAACAATTTATATTTTTTTGGCACATTAAATATGAAAGGATTCAAACTCATATTATTACCCACGGAAACGGAAACAGTGGTTATTATCATTGGGTTGTTCCTGCATTGACTAGAGACATAATGATTTTATATCTGGTAAGTATAAAATTTGTCACAGTTGGTCCAACTCGAATTTAAATTTTAAATACTTAGGTTGATTACATTTTAGTTCTGTACTTTGGTAAGATTGACAACGATTCACAAATTGACTAGCAGAAATTTTAGAATTTGAGAAAATTAACAAATGTTTTCAATTTATAAATAGATAAGGACAAAAAGTTGACTAATTAATTAATAAAAAAACTTGGTCAAAATTTTTTTTCTTTCCATTTTTAAACTTTTTGCTAGACAATTTGGAAATTAAAGACTTAATTTGGAACAATTTATAAATTAAGGATTTAATGTAAAATGATTTAAACTTGAAGGTCCAATATACATTCTTACCAAAATATAAGTATTAAAATGTGATTAACCATAAATCATTTATCAAGGTGTTATCCATAGCACATGCCACATTTTTGTATCTTCCATTATAATTAGAAAAATAGTTGCACAATATCAATTCTCTAGTCTACGCACACATATACATATATCAGGAGGGAGTGTTCCATAATATATTTGACAAATAATATTTTTTAGTGAATGATTCAAGAATTTTTATTGGTCAATGAATAACATGCATAAGCATTGAGAAGTTATAATAGATAGTTAAAGCTTTGATTTCTATTCAAGGGGTAAAAGTAATATTTACTAAAAACCTTTGTCAATTATATAAGCGACCCCTATTTATAATATTATATTCTAATTTATTTTTTCTTTTCTTTTTTGTATAATCTCTCATTGACATAATATATACATTCTAACTTTCAAAACTTTATTGTTCAAAGAAAAAGGAAAAGAATAAAGGAAAAATTACAAAAAGTTTTCTGAAAAGGTTATAAATATAAATTGTTTTCAAGACAAGGTTAGAACTTCACAAAAAAAAAAAAAAAAAACAAAAAAACAAAAAAAAAAAAACAAAATCGAATAGGGTTGTAACTTCCAAGAACATAAAAATAGGTCTCCAGAACGTGCAAAAAGGATTGAAAAATCAATGTAATTAGCTTTTTACATATATAGTCATTTTCCTATATGGATATCTAGATTTTCAAAAATTCAGATGCAATTCATTTTGATGAGTACATATAATTGGGCAAAAAAGCACCGCATCCAGATTTTAATAAAGGTTAGATATCTCAATGTGACAATTTGCAGTCGAAGTGGAAGAGATAAGCAAGCCCTTGCCAAGCTTGTGAGTTGTGATTGAGGAGGAAGGACCTCACCTATTCTTATTTTGCACCGAACAAGTTTAAAATATTTTCTATTAATTCAATTTTTTATTTAGTTGTTGTCTAAATTTTTTTATTTGGTTGAAAAAAATTTAAAAATATTCCTTCACAATGGAATATTTTGATTGTTCAGATTTTGTTGGAAAAACAAATTTTTTGACTGTTTATATAAATAAAAATAGCCTAATCATAATTTTAAAAAAATGAAATTAATAAATTTCTTTTTTAAAGGAAATTGATAAAAAATTCACTGAAATAATTTTTTATGCAAGAAATTAATTTGAATATTAAATGCTCAATTTGTCAAAATTTAAATTAAAGGTTTCAAAGATGATCTAATATATATATATTTTTTTGATAGAAGAGATTAAATAATTTAACATATGCTACAATTTAGAGGAAAAATTGTTCCAAATATATATATATATATATATATATATTTACACAAGAATTTTTCAATGCAGATGTTTGCATTTTATTAAAATATGGACGTTATCTCATATTCTTTTTAAACAAATTGTCTTTTAAAATATTATTATTGATAATGATTTTTTCAAAAATCGTTTTCAAAAGCATATCCACATTTTATTAAAATGTTTACGTCCAATCAGAATATATAGAGTTGCCATAAAACGCATCTATTCCCTTTGATAGTGTGGGCATCTAACTAAGCAACATATTAAAAAAAATCTTCGCCAAGCAATGTTGTTGCCTAATGTTAGGCACTTATACTGTATGGAAAGGCACAAATCCATTTTATAATAAAATTATATATATATATATATATATATATATATATAAATTCAAATAAAATTCTTAATATGAGGATCATATGAGATTTAATTCATTTTGAGGACTATATGAGATCTAATTTAATTTTTAATTCTTAAATCGCATCAAAGGTTAACATTTAAAAATTTTCATAATTTTACTTCTAGTTTTTAAAATTTTTTTCCATTTCTATTCATTAATAAGAATAGTTTCATAAACTTGCTTTGTAGTTATAAATTTTTGTATGTTTTCCCATATTTTAATTTTTGGTTCAAACTTCCATATTTCACTTAGTTTTGCTACATTATTTCTCATTTTCTGTTAGCAGAAAATCTTAAATTGAATTTAAAAGCTATGAACAAAATAATAAAATAACACAAGTAATACAATCTATAATTTCAATTTAATCATTATAAATTCTAATTATTTTTATTTGTTTTATTGATAATAGAAATGACAATAGGGTTGGGTTGGATCTCTGGAAGATCCAACCTAACCTGATTGAGGCGGGTATGTATTACTCCAATTGGGACTTTTAGGTTGGATAGGATGAGGTTGACAATTTGATCCTCACTTGGGGACCATGTAGATTTGGGTTCACCCGATATATATCGATTTTTAGGTGAGAATGCAATAAATTTGGGATTTTTTCCAAAAATAGCCATTGTATAAATGTAAACTTGAAAAATAGCAAAAAAAATTTTTTTTTTAAAAACTAACCCACTTTTAGCCAATTTGGACCAGAATACCCTTCATAAAGATTTTTTTCTTTTCTTTCTTTTCTCTGTCAAAATGCATGTGTTTTTTTTTCTTTCTTTTTTTTGGTTGTTTTTGGTTTTCTTTCTACTTTCCCTCTCGATAGCTAGGGATTCTTTCTACTTTCCCTTTCAAACACCTTCTTTGCACTCTCCACACCACTGATATCGCCTTCTCTATTTGCACATATTTCCTCCATTTTTGAACACCGCATCTGCAAAACAAACTGTAAAGAAGCAGCCAAATACGAGGTCACGAAACCATCTGTTTTCACCTTCTGCCCAATTCAGGTCTCGAATCGCATTTCTTCGACAGATCTCGGCTCTTGGAGTCAGGTTTCCTTCTCTTCTCTTCCTCCTCTTCTCTCCATTTACACCCTTGCTCTCTCTCTCTCTCTCTCTCTCTCTCTCTTTTATTTTCTTCAACCTCTGGAAAACCTAGCTTACAGTTTCTTCTCAAATAGCAAGGGGTTTGAATTATCTACATGAGAATTATAAACTGAAGATGGCACATAGGGGTATTAAAACTGCTAATATCCTTGTTGATGATGCTCTAAACGCTAAGATATCAGACTTTGGGAATCCTATCCTTTATGCAGAGGATGGACAGGACAATGAATTTAAGGTCATCAAAGTAGAAGCAACACGGTGAGTAAACAAAAAACCAGTACCCCCTTTGAACTTAATTTGTACTAATTTGTAAATGAAATGGCTATTTAATTTTATACATATAATCAAATTATAAGGGAAAGAACAAGTACTATAATAACCAGTATTTCTGGATCGATACAGTGGATACATCATAAATGGCTCTCGAGTACCCAATGTATGGAAAGATATTGCAAACATATATGTCGATGGTTATGGTGTTGTTGTACTTGAAATTGTTAGTGTGAAGAAAAATGCAGAAAATAAATTCAACCAGAAGCAGCGTGAGTTTCTAGCAGAGGAGGTAAGCAAGTAGAGAAGCATGGCTGCAAACTTATTAAACTTCAATATTATGTGTTAATTAACTTAATTTGTTTAAATATATATTGCAGGCTTGTCTTGCAGAATCAAAACACAAGTTGCTGGAATTAGTGGATAATTGACCATCTTAACGTTAGTGATGAAGTGCAACAATATATCCACCGCTGTCAGACCCACAACGTCTGATGTTGTAAGTTCTCTCATTGGTATGAAAACCATTAACAAAATCTCTATGCTTTCCTCCATGTATAAGATCTCCCAGAATCTTTGCAAAAACTATTTCAAATCTCTTCTTCATGACGATGAACAACCACCACCTTTTTGTTTTCTTGAACTATGCATAATGTTCGAATATTTCTAGAATGTATAGCATAGAAACATTCTGTTTATGAATAATGCAGACAATCTTTTAGATGCATCCACTTCTTTCTGTCTATGTGAATGCCTACACAAATATGCAAGTGCATGTTTTATTTTTATTTTTATTTTTATTTTATTTTTCATGTTGTTTTGAAGTTGATCCAAATTTCCTATGGTTGCTTTGCTTTGTCTCTATTCAAGAATAAATAATGCGAAATTTTTTGCCAGGCTGTTAGAGAATAGTTAGTACAACTGATGTTTGAAACATTTAACATATCGGGCTTCTGTGCTTCAGAGCAAGCAGTATTGTCACTCTATGCAGTAGGACAAATCTCAAGATGCACTGTTGATATTGGCCATGGAAAGATAGGTATATTTTCTATTTTTGAGCTTATGAGAATCGATTACTAATCAATTCTGGATTTAATGAATGTTTTTATAAGCTATTTTTATAATTGTTTTATTTTTCATTGTAGAGCAAGTCTTATGTTCAACTTATCCTGTCTAGCATATAATGGCTGAGATTAGAATATCAGTATTGATGGATATGTTAATGGTCCAATAACTGGATACATGTGCGGTTATAATTGTTTAGATGCTCAATATACAATGTATTTTTTATTTTATTTTTAAATTCTACAACAAAGAATTTTTTTACATTTCTTAGTAATCACTGTCCCATTATAACAAGTGAAAAGTCATAAGCAGAATACTTTATACAGCATTAGGTCATTAATATGTGAAACTCATGACTAACAACTATAAAACTAGTGGCTTTGCTTTAAATGTTAATTTTTCTATTTTATGTCTTTCTATAAAAATTAATAAATGAATGGTGAAAATGTTGCAAGTACTAGAGTACAGAATCTGAAATGATTGCATGTCACACTCACATTATATTCTGCCTATTTTTGACACTTTTTTTAATATATATTTGTTGGTTTTTATACTCTGCACAATTAAGCATATTTAGTGGTTTTATACTTTGCACACTTCAGTGAAAGCTAGGATGATGGGGCTCATTTGATAATTTGGCCTTCAAGAAACTTCATAAATAGTAATTGACCACTCTATTGCTAATTTGTGCAAGTCTACATATTCATAGTTTGACTGATCTTGGAAGGAAACTAACCTTTGTCCTTGGTGAGGTGTGGCATGTGCCTCATAGAATTTGTGCATGAATATAGTTTCTTTCATATTTCTTTTCCTGTAATTATGGAAAAAATAATTAATGCCTATGAGAAATGGCAAAGTGAAAATTACATAAGAGGGGAAGAAGAGTGGAATATAGATAAAAGAATAAGGTTGAACTACCAATTAAAATTCCAACACCAAAATAATAAATTGATGCTGTCATAACAAGTATTGTGTGTCTCGTAGTCAAGTGGTAGGTGGCTCTAGATTCCTCTTAAATTTAGTTTGGGGTGTATGTTTAAAGAAAGGTTAAAGCTGTTTCTATGTTTTAAGTTTGTAATTTTTATTTCGTCGGTATTGTTAGGAAGGATATCACAAAATTCTCAAAAATTGTATCATTTACTTTCTTTACGTAAGGGACATTTTTTTTTTTTTGGGTATATATGCAATATGCTTTAAGGCATTAGGTGTATTCTTAATTAAAGGAGTGGAAGTTGTGTTTGTTTAAAAGAATGATAAGGTCATTTCTCCATGTTTGGGCCTTGTCCTGTTTCATTGGACCTAAAGGTGTGTCTACTTAAATGTTGAAAATAATTTCAAAGCTATATTTGGGTTGGCTACTTGTCATGCAAACAATAATTCATAAACTTCTTTTGTTTTCTTTCTCTTATTTGTAATTTCTGATGCTTGTGGTGGAAAATTTTCTCCTTTTAAAATCAAACAATTTTGACAGTCAACTCTTAATGCAGTTTTAAAACTTTAAAGCTCTATAATCATCTTGCATTATTAATGAACATAGTGAGGAGTTTCAACAAATTGGTTATGCTCATAGTCATTTCTTTTCATCCAATATCATTAAGGAGGTTAACATAGTCGTGGGAGATGTTTTTGCTTACTTTTCTATAAATGAATCTAGACATTGGCTTATCTTATCCTACAAGTTGAGACACCAAATTAATATATCTAATGAGGATTATTCTCTTATAATGTGCTTGACTTTTTACTGGCTAAAGAAGAAAACAGATATTGGTTGTGCTGAAATTCCCTCTCATTCATATCCTTATTTCATTTGACTGCAGAAAAGAAGATGGGGTAGCTGCTGGAGTCTCGGATCATGGAAAATGGGAGGATCAGTGCTACTGAAAGCATCGATCCATCACTCTTGGGTCAATAAAGGAATTCAATTTTGACAGCACAAAGTCAGAATTTTCAGATAACCCTACCAATGGCTCAGAGTGGTGGGCTAATGAAAAAGTAGCTGGAAAGGAATCTAAGCCTGGCAACGGTTGGACTTTCTTTCCCATTTTGCAGCCAGGAGTCAGCTAACGTAGAAAATATTTCATCATAGCTTCCCCTCTGTGAAAGGACTTTGAAATCAATTGGATTTGCAACTGTAAAGCAGCTAACCCATCTGTTGTAAATCTGGAGTTATACAATTTTGAAGATACGCCTACAGCTTGGCAAAACTTTGGATCAAATTGTTGTTGGATGAATGGATGGATTGCAGAGATGAAAGAACTGCTTATGAATGTGTTAGGAGCAGAAACAAGATGCAGAGAGGAGATAATTTTCTAGGAATTAGTGTGAGTACTGATAGAGCATTCTTTGTAATATTTCTTGATGTTATACAAAGGGATAGCATTCGCTTATAGGGGGTTTTGTTGTGGACTACTTTTTCTTGTAATGTGTAACAATAAAAAAATGAAGAAGCTCATATTTCCACATTTTTTAAGAGACCTCTAAATCATTTGGTGATCTATCTTGTTCTGTGATCTAGAATCTTGCTTTTCTTGGTCTCGTAGATTTGGTGATGCTTTATTCCATACCCGGAAAAAACCCTTCATCTGGGAAGCATTTTAGAGCTAATAGCGTTAAAATGGTGTTAAACTGCGTTCAAAAGCAAATTAAGTATTTATAATTTTGCTATTAGATCATTAAATTTGTTGAAGTATCTTTGATTTATAATGCTTTTCATTATTGGGGAGCTTCATAAAAGACTAAAAGGAAAATAGCACTATGGTAATGCTATTGAAATATTTCTCCAAATAAAGGCCATAAGTTAATAAAATAGTGAAGCTAAATTGAGATAAATCAAATCCATGACATGTAGGGCTGCTAGAATTGAGATGGTACTGCAAATATCTAACAAAACTGACACAGGGACCATGTTTTCCTCCAGGCGGAAAATGTTTTCCTCCTGGAGGAAATTTTTTCCGCCAGGCGAATTTCCTCCAGGAGGAAAACATTTTCCTCCTGGAGGAAATTTTTTCCTCCAGGCGGAAAACCTTTTCCTCCTGGAGGAAATGTTTTCCTCCAGGCGGAAAATTTTTTCCTCCAGGCGGAAAAATTGTCCTTCAGGCTTTTCTCGTGTCGGAAAAAACGTTTCCTCCATCTGTTATGTTTTGTTGTATTTGATTTGCAGATAAATGGATTCAGATTACCAACGAAGGTTTTGGGACTCGGAGATATCGAGGGCAAAGGTTAATTGTAGATCGAACTTCTGGAAAGCCGTGTCGGATATTAAGTTCAAACTGACTCCAGCCCAAATAAAGAAGTTTGAGGATAGCTGTTTTGGCCACTTTTTGAAGGCCAACGAGATACAATTTAGTGGCCACATCGTCAACAGCATGCTGTATAGGCAATGTGTTTGCGACGACAAGGACTCTATGGTATTCAATTTTGGAGGGTGTGGTGCTAGATTTACACAGAGGGACTTCACCATAATTACAGGTCTACGGTTTGGTTACGAACCCAATAGGCAGGTTAACATCTCTACTCGTATTAGTGACACGTATTTTGGCGGAAAGCGAAAGGTCACTAATTCGGAGATAACCGAAGCTTTCCTGACTGCACAGTGTCAAGACAATGATGAAGCCGACGATGATAGATTGAAGTTGGCTTTATTATATTTCCTAGAGACGGTTCTTCTAGGCAAAGAAAGCATGGCCACCGCACCTTATTATCACTTGGAGATGGTGGACGATTTAGAGTACTTCAATAACTATCCATGGGGTACTTTATCGTATACTACCACCATTAGATCCTTTGGCTTTCATGGTAAGTTTGTTACACTATTATTTAAAGTTTGTTACACTTGTATGTATGGTGTATATTTCGTTACTTATTGATTACTAATTAATTGTTTGACAGATTTGGGGTTTTGAGACAATTCCTTCATTGGGTCAAGCATTCGGAAAGAAGTTGCCGGACATGGCATTTGTATGAATATTAGTATTACTTGCTAATCACTTGATTATAATCCCTTTTGTCTTTTGCAGTATCCCGTTCATGGCTTAATGAATGTGACTGAAGTTGAGCATGCATATATCGGCATATTATGAAGTCTGGTTGGGCATCAAAGGTTGATATGGATATTTTGACTGCGGGTAAAGACTTTTTCCAGTTGCTTATAAACAGTGAGAAGTGGCTGAATCACGATATAAGTATCAAGATTTTTATTTTATAATTTGATAAATTCCATAGATAGTTGTTCAACTGCATGGATGTAATTTAAAATTAACTCGTCTTTCAATGCAGCATATGGAAGTCCTGCCTTACCTATTTCGTGTACGTGCCAATCAATTTTCTGATATTTTTTATCCTAGTTTTGAGGTGCTAGATGGAGGATTTTGGGTAAGTAACGGCCATGTGTCCTATATGTGGCTATTGTGATTTTAGATAACTAATAAATTATTTTGTTGTAGGTATACATTGAGCAATGTCATGGAAAGTTCATTGACAATCCATCTAAGTTCCAATTCTCATACGCAATGCAAGAATATGTGCTGGGGATTCGAATGAAGGAGTTCAAGCCATGGAAATACGTAAATCATGTAATATATACATGTCCAAATTGTGTAATGTTAACTATTCATTTATTCATGTGCCTTCCTTTATTTATTGTGCTAACTGAAATTCTGTAATGTATTGACAGTTGTTGATTCCACTAAACAAGCGCAACATACATTGGGTGGTAGGGCACGTGGACTTAAAAGAGCGTCGCATGACTGTATATGATTCAGATAAGGCTGGTAACCGATACAAGGGACAAATTTATTTCCAGAAATTATGCATAATGTTACCATATTTACTGCGGTCTGCATCCTTTTACGAGCAGCGGCCGGATCTTGTAGACTCCGTTGACGAGTTTACATGTGAATTGGCACAAAATACCCCTCAGCAAAGTAACGGGTAAAACCTCTTAATATTCCCAATCACCACTATCAGTTTTACCATTTCAATATTCCCAATCACCACTATCATTTTGTACCAATGTTCCATTGTATAAAACAGCAATTACAATGTCATCATCTTCCATTTGACTACAAAATTAAATGAATAACGTTAAACTAAATCAATAAATATATAAAATTTTGAATAATATTAAACAAACATATTAACTGTATTAAAAAAGTTGATTCTGTTTTTTTTTTTAGGCCAAATATAGCTTTTTACTACTGGCGAAAAACTGGCGGAAAATTGGTGGAAAACTGGTGGAAAAATGGCGGAAAACTGGCGGAAAACTGGCGGAAAATTGGCGGAAAATTGGCGGAAATTTGCGAAAACTGACAAACTGGAGGAAACTGTTTTTCACGATTTTTCAGTTTTACACAAAATTTCTTCCATTTTCAAACCATATGCCACCTAAAGTATCTTTAAAATCACATAGAACATCTCATAAATCAATTTCTTGCATACCCATATCAAATAAAAAGCTTAAAAAACCCTAAACTAATAAAACTTACAAGAAAAAATAGAAAGAGAAAAAACAAAAAAAATACATATTTCCTTACTTTCATCTAATAAGAAAAAAGATAAAATTTTTACCTGATTTTAGTTTGAGATATGAGAAAATACAAAAAAATGAGAGTGAGAGGCGATGAGATGCAAAGAGTTTAGAGAGACCCCACGAACAGTTTTGTATAAACCCCACCCCCACGAACGAACGGCTGTGTAGAAGAAAGGAAAGCTTTTGTGTAATTTTCAATTTTATCAAGGGTATTTTTGTCCCAAGGTGACTAGTTTTTAAAAAAAAAAAAAATTTTGCTATTTGTCTAAAATGGAGTTGTAAGGTGGCTATTTATGGAAAAAACCCATAAATTTGTCATGTCGGGCTTGGGTGGGGTAAAATCTAGTTGCCAAAAAAACTTGGGTCGGGTTATGATTGGGGCAAGGTATTATCAAGTCAACTCCAACCGGGGAAATCCGCCCATTTGTCATTCCTAATTAATAGGACTAAATTTTATTGCTTAGATATATATTATCTTTCCACTCGTAAAATGGCAAAATTTTGTTTTTCATGCTACTTAAAAGAAGGAAAAAAAAATTGCAAAGAAATTGAAATTGAAAGAAAGTTTCAACAAAAAATGAAAGTACAATAGCAAAGGCGAAAAATTTTAAACTATGAAAATAGGTTGTGAAATCATCCCCTTTTTTAATTTTTTAAAGGGAAGGCTATAAAAAGTAGTTCTTATGAACATACAATAGCAATGTTCACAAAATTTTAGACTGCAAAACTAGTTCGTGAAATCATCCCCTTTTTTTTTTTAAATGGAGAGTTAAAAAGAAGTTTTTTTTTTTGGTTTTTTTTAAATGAAAAAAAAAGACATAGAAAGAAAATAAAAAATAAGAAAAAACTTGACCGGATGACCTAAAATTGAGAAAAACATTTAAAATTAGAAAAAAAAAGTGCTAGCTTAGCTTTAATGCGTTTTGTATTTCATAAAAAAGATAAAAGATTTTTTTTTTTTTAAAGGACGCAAAAAAAAAAAAAAGATTTAATGGTTGTAAATCAAAATAGTAAAGCATATGCAACCGATGATAAGAGAAATTCTATTGGTAGTTAAAAAAAAAAAAAAAATTCTAAATATTTAAATATTTCATAAACCCATTCATTTTTTTTTTTTTTTTTTTTTTTTACTAAGAAGGTATTTCTCTTCAAAGTCATGTAACCAACAAACATAAAATTTTGTGATCGAAGAAAGCCAGCTAGCCATAGCCTTACCAGCAGAGAGAGCATGTAGAGGTTTTCCTTTGGAATCCCTTGCATGAAGATGTAACCTTGTGGTGTAATTATTGTGCATCTCGTAGAAATCCGAAACCGCCATGGAAATACAACTGTAAAGAATCTTCCCCTCCTTTGATCCCATATCCAGAATCACCCCCACATGGACCTCATCCTCATGACTAATTATATTACTCAAATCATCAGCAACACAATGACCAAAAAGGCCGAAAGCAGTTAAAAGAAAGAAAATGGCACTATTTTGCAAGCTTCTAGTCTCCATATCTGAGGGCGCTTAATTTTCTACATTCAGTTATAAATATATATCTATATATATATATAATAGTAGTTATGCTAGCTTTGTCTAAAAAATTAATAAAATAACATTAGTCTAAGAAAGCTGTGCTGATTTTCCAGGAAAGCAGCAGTTCAGAGTTGAGAAATTAATTTCTTTCTCTGATAATGACTGTCTAGCGAGTCAATTAATGGGATTGTTAAGTTTTTATGGCAGCGGTGTAGCGCCACCAGGTAATGGCTCAATTGCATAATCCTCCAAGAGATTGTGGTCATATATTTATACTCCAATTATTGAAATGTTTACTACTGATTGATTGAATTGGATTGAATATTTTATATGTAATTTAATAAGTTTTAAATTAGATCCAATTTGATTAAATCAGATTTAAAATAGTTCACTTCCATTCAATTTAATATAGTCTCAACCATTAAAGCGATTGAAAAGCTAAGAAAGGAAATTTTAATGGTAAACTTATTAAACCTAATCCAATAAAAGCCTGATTGTATATTTTCTAATAAAAGAATCTATGACTTTGTTAAATTAGAAATTCTTATGTAGCAAGTACTAAATGTGATCATATCTCACTTTTAAAGTTTTTAAATTTAAGTCCAAATAACAATTGATAATATAACCAGCTACTAAATATTTGTCCATAATCCTAGATTTAATTGAATGGTCAATACCCTCACAAATAAGAGTAATTTAGTTGAAAGTATTGTTATTTTTAAAAAATAAAATTAGTAGTTCTTATGAATAAAAAAGAATGGAATATGATAATTATTCCTAATCTTTAACTTGATTGTTAAAAAAAAAAAAAAAAAAAAAAAAACCCCAAACTGAAGCGTGTTTTTTTATTCTTTTACTTTAAGGAATTTGAAGTTTCTAAAAAGAATCACAATTGCTTATTTTGAAGAATTAAGAATCTATAAAAAAAAATAACTTCAAATCTACAAATTCAATCAAATATAAAAATTGTTCAATTATCACCATGGTAAGAACACGTATTCTACTCAATCATTTAGTCAACAAATCAAACGCGTGCTAATTATTGATGTGGCAGGTGTTCATTCGCGGTACAGACAAAGCGTTTTCACGGTTTTCGAGTTTCCATTGAATAATTTTTTTAATAAAAACGATTAGTTCCATCTTCAACAAAAATAAAATCCCAAACACTAGCAACCTCTGTCACCTTCTTCGACGTTCACCCAAACGACCTTACCACCATCTTCAAAACTCCCTTAATTCCTCTCCATATAAACAAATTGCTGGAAGCACAAAGTTTGCTTTTTCTCTCTTATAATTTATCCTTCTTGCACTGTCTTCTTTGGTCTCTCCCCTCTACTTTGAAATCTAATAAAAGCTAACACATCTTGTGTTTTGTCTCGCTTCCCACCCCACAAAAAAAAAAAAAAAAAAAAAAAAAAAAAAAAAAAAAAAAACACACACACACACACATACACGTCATCTGTTAAGTTAGTTTGATTTCTTTCTGATTACCCTGGCCCTCTCATCTTCAAATTAAAATTAGTTTCTACAATCGCTTTCTTTTTGAATAAAGAGCATTGGATTGACCCGAAGCTAAGGTCAGTTTGTTTTACCGACAAATACAAAATTATATCAAATAAAAAATCAAATATTTGATTGATTGAATAATTTGTGCATTGTCCTTTTTAATAAATAATATAAATAAATGTTAGGTAGAAACCAATAAGGATAATAGTTCAATTCTCTATTTCTCTGCACCATCTTTAGCATCTTGTCTTGTATCAACTAACATTAACGAGATCGTTCATGATTACACCATGTTTTTCTTTTTTTTTTTTTTTTTTGAATGAAAAAAAAAAAGTTTATAAAGGCTGTAGGTGCCAAATTTCGATTTTCCTCGACCCATTTAGTAAGGGATTTTTTTTCCCCTTTTATTTTTGGGAATCTTGTTAGGAATAGTCAACAACTAAAACCTAAGTAAAAGATACTCAAGAGAATTAGTCCAAGTAAAATGCTGTTTCAGCGAATTAGTCCAAGTAAAACTCTGTTTTATTTATGATTGCCTAATTTGTTTCTTGTCGTTTATTTACTTTTATTTCTATAAACTTGTAAAAATAAACCCGAAACACTTTTTTCTTTTTTCTTTTTTTTCCCTACAAAATCACCTGTAAACTCTTGTGAAATCTTCTAAGCTTGTTTGGGTTGTAGTGCTTCAGTAGTTCTTTGAAAACTATTTTTTTCATTTTCAAACTTAAGAAATCACTTTTTTTTTTTTTTTCTGTGAAATATTGTTCAAAATTCATGCATGAATCGCTAGTGTCACTGCCTTTCTAAATTATTAATTATTCAGGCCTAAAATACACTGTTCTTCAATTTCTTGTACTTAAATTCATTGGAAAAACATATTATTTTTGGGTGATCATTCGGGTCAAGATTGCCTTGTTGAGTTGCCTAATGTCTATGCTTTTGAAATCAGCCTTGTCTAAATATTTATCTTGGGATGGGGGATAACATTTTTCTTTTTTTGTTCCCTCCCTATGTTTTTTTTCTTGTTTTTGCTTATTAAGCCAAACACAACACAAACACACACACACACACTCACACATATGAGCTCTGATAACAAAATTTGTTGGCTGTAGTTTTAGTTACATATACGACTTACAAAATGGTTCAAGCAACCATAAAGTATGTGTGTGTGTGTATATATATATATATATAGCTATGCTTTCAGCAAAAGTAAGAACAAAGAAGTTATCAGCAAATAGCAGAACTCTCCTTTATTTGAATCTCAGCCATAAAGTTCTTTATGGCCATAGAAATAAAATGAACTAACCAAAAGTTATATTTTTTCAAAAACCATGTTAACAAAATATTAGGAAATGTTTTACCAACTCATTAAGTCAATCAAAATGAACACTATGTTTGGTTTTTCATGTACTAATATTGTTGTTTCATGAGCTGCATTTAAATTGTTTTATGTTGTCTGACATTTCAATGTCTTGGTGATAGGATTTTCTATTATTAGCTGTACAGTAACAATAAATTGCATGAGATGAAAGTAATTTTATTAGGTGAACCATGCTTAATTTTCTGAACTCCTTGAGGGTTATCTTTTAGCTGTTTTAACATATTTGAAAACAATATATTTCGGTTTTGTGTGTGTATTTATGTACGTGTATAAACATTTATGTCTATGTGGTTATGTATAGATATATGTTTACATTGCATGCGTATACATAATGTGTGGTTACGTAAGTATGTATGATTTATACTTTCGACTATTGATTATGCGTATCTTCTTAGATAGGTATTTTGAAAATATGTAACTTACTGATTTCCCACAGTATAGGTTATCTACACGTTTGAAAAGTCTTTGGAGTTGAATGCTTCTTTGAATGGCTCGCGGTTGTTCTGTATATTTTCGTTGGTTCCTAGGCTCTTTTATATTTTGTGAACGTTTTAAATGTTTTGATTTTAATGGGCTTTATGGCATTAATGGGTCTTAAATGAGTTTTATTGGTTTACCGTTTTTGGGTTTTGGAATAAGGAAAGAAAAAAAAAAAAAAAGAAGGAAAATAAGTGATTATTTTTTTTTTTTTATTTTGTGTGTGGATTTTTCAATTTTCCACTCTCCCTCACATGTGTTTTGAAATGATAAGGAAAAATTAGTTTTTGCATTTTCTTTGGTTAGTAAGTGTGGTAAAGATCAGGTACTCTAAAAGTTCGAGGAAAATCCAAATGGTTTTTTATCTGAGATTTTGAATCCTTTGTATCCTAGGAGACAACCATTGGGAAAACATCTGCACTGGTGGGACGGAAAATTGTCTTAAGAAAACTGTGATACCACACAGGCCCTGGACTAAATTCATCACAAAAGATCAAATACTAAGAAAATATAGGTTCTCTATTTATTTTATCAATTTCTTGTAATTTTATTTATATATTCATTCCACATATATATTCATATATTTTGTATAATTTTAGCAACAATCTTAAGAGAATTTTCCTTATATATGTATATATATACATGTGGATGGATTTTTAGATATTATGAATCTGTGTTTTCGTAAAGGAATAATTCCCGTGGCTTTAATTTTGTGGGTATATACCTTTTGTTTGCTGTATAAGTTTTATTCCCATTAAAAGTTTTATGCCCAGGATTTTATTTACTTAAATATGGTTTTATTTGTGAATTCTTTTTTTCTGTTTCAAAAAAAAAAAAAAATTGTTTAGGTTCTAACCCGAGTAGAGTGTGTGATGGGCTTGTTTATTTTATTTTTATTTTTATTTTATTAAATTGGTTACACAGCTAGATAAAATAGATTTGCCCATGATATGATCTCTTTGTTTTTATTGAGTATGGAAGCAAAATAATATTTTTTTATCTCGTGGGTCTTAGGATTCTTGGGTAATTATTTAATTCTTGTTTACAATCAAATTTTTTCTCAAAATTGAATTACCCATGAATTTCGAAACATTTTGGTATTTTTTGGTCGCTAGAATAGTGAAAATCGATGAAAATTGATGAACCGGGTTGGAAAAATCCGTTTACCAGTGAAACGGATCGAAAAAACCCGGCTGGAGGTTGAAGACGGGTCGAAATTTGGGTTCATAGGTCGGAAAATGGGTGTAGATAGGTTTCTGTGTCAGTGGGTTTGAATTTTAAATTCTGATGGACCTGGTCCAGTTCCAAAGCCCCTGTAGTTAGAATAGGTTACTGTTTAGCTCAAGACCAAGCCCAGTCCAAACCAAGGCCCAAGGAAATTCAGCCCGATTGGACACACCACATGTCGCTGAAAGAGAGTGCCACGTGACGAGACAAAACGACGACACATGGCGCATCGTGGTAAGTCCACGTGTCGTCATCCGCAGCTCCACTTGTCGGCTTCTAAGGGAGCCACGTGTCGAACTTTTTCTAGTACCATGTATCGCATAAGGGAAAGACCACGTGTCGGCCATCCGTGCACACATGTCGAGCAAAGAAAAAGGGACACATGTCGACCTGTTATAGGTGACACGTGTTACATCTTACGCAAGCCATGTGTCTTGCTAAGGATGATTCCACATGTAGACCTATGGCAGGTGAAATGTGGCGATCGAAGAGGGTGAAATGTGGCAATTGAAGAGGGTGAAATGTGGCGATCGAAGAGTGATATGAACAGTATAGGTGAACGGTGATTTTTATGGTGCATACAGTAATTTTTGTGGTGTAAACAGAAACCCTAAAAGTCACATTTTTGTGTATTTTCCTTTTGAAAATTGATTTAAATTAGTTTGTTGAGATAGAAAATAACAACTAATTGATTTTTGTTTTTGGTGATTATACGGAAATGGCTAGTGGAAATGTGCTTGCTGAATAAGTGTCTTCTCAGACTCCTGTTTTTCAAGTGCCTCCACCTGCACGTCATGCAGAAAAATCGAAGAAGTTCGATGGGGCTAATTTTAAGAGTTGGCAGCAGAAAATGCTGTTTTACTTTACTACATTAGGCCTTACAAGGTTTCTAACTAAGGACGCACCACCAAGTGATAATATGAGTGATAAGGAGACTCTGATGGTGGTGGATGTATGGAATAATTTCAATTATTTATGTCGAAATTATGTCCTGAATGGCCTATCCGATGCCCTGTATGGAGTGTACTGTGGCACGAAGTCGGCAAAAAAGCTATGGGAAACTTTAGATCGAAAGTACAAGACTAAGAATGCTGGGTCCGGAAAGTTTATGGTAGATCATTTCTTGGACTACATGATGGTGGATACCAAGCCATTGATGAGTCAAGTACATGAGCTACAAGTGCTCATCCAAGAACTTCTTACCAAAGGAATGTTCATTAATGAAGCCTTTCAAGTTACTGCAATAATTAAGAAGCTGCCTCCTAGTTTGGGAGACTTCAGAAATTATCTCAAGCACAATAGAAAGGAAATGGACATATAGGCTCTTATTGAAAAGCTTCGAATTTAAGATGATAATCGGAGGTCTGATAGAAGATCCATGAAGGCCGGAATGAAGGCAAATGTTGTGGAGCATGGAAGTAGCTCCAAGAACAAGAAGAAACCTGAAAAGAGTTCCAAGGTGGGGCCTAAAGGAGGCATCTCCAAGAAGGCTAAGTTCCAAGGGAAATGTTTCAATTATGACAAGATGGGTCACAGAGCGGCGGATTGTAGACTGCCGAAGAGAAAGAGGAACATAGAGACAACGATGATAAAGCACATCACAAGAGAGGTTGATGAGATTGACCTAAGCACTGTTGTCTTTGAGGTGAACTTAGTGGGTTCTAACACAAAAGAGTGGTGGATAGATACAGGAGCAACCTACCATGTGTGTGCAGATAGAAGCATGTTCACCTCCTTTGAACCAAAGGCAAATGGGGAGAAGTTGTTCATGGGGAACTTTACATATTCAGAAATCCAAGAGGTGGGCAAGCTTGTCCTAAAGATGACCTCGGGGAAGGATTTGACTCTGAATAATATACTATATGTTCCAGATATTCGTAAGAATTTGATGTATGGATCATTGTTAGCAAACATGGCTTTCGCTTAGTGTTTGAGTTAGACAAGGTTATCTTGTCTAAGTATGGGATGTTTGTAGGAAAAGGGCTATGTAGTCAATGGTATGTTCAAATTGAATGTAATGACTGTACTGCCAAAGAATATTAATAATAAAGCTAGTACTTCTTCTGTTTACTTGCTTGAGTCTTCCATTTTATGGCATGGTAGACTAGGTCATGTTAATTATAATTCTCTGCGGAGGTTAATTAACTTGAATCATATTCCCACGTTTGATATTGATACCAAAAATAAGTGTGAAACTTGTGTAAAGGTAAAATTAATGAGATTATCATATCAAACAATTGAAAGAAATAATGAACCTTTGGATTTAATACATAGTGATGTATGTGATTTAAAGTTTGCATTGACTAGAGGTGGTAATAAGTATTTTCTCACCTTTATTGATGATAGCACGAAATATTTTTATGTGTACTTGTTTAAGAGCAAGGATGAGGCTATAGAGAAATTTATTCTCTATAAAACAAAAGTTGAAAATCAGCTCACCCAAAAAATTAAAATAATCAGAAGTGATCATGGTGGAGAGTATGTGACTCCATTTGGAGAGTATTGTACTCAACATTGTATAATACATGAAGTTACTCCACCATACTCGCCGCAACCAAATGGTGTGGCTGAACGAAAAAATAGAACTTTAAAAGAAATGATAAATACAATGCTGATAAGTTCTGGAGTACCTCAGAACTTGTGGGGGGAAGTCATTTTGTCGGCGAACGACCTTTTAAATAAGGTGCCCCGAAAGAACCAAGTAAAGACACCCTATGAATTATGGAAAGGAAGATAACATTCCTATAATTACTTACGAGTGTGGGGACATCTAGCCAAAGTTGTGGTACCGACTCCAAAGAGAGTGAAGACAGATCCTAAAACTGTTGATTGCATCTTCATAGGATATGCACAAAATAGTAGTGGATATCGATTTCTCGTGTATAAGTCAAAAATTCCTGATATACACAAGAATACAATAATGGAATCAAAAAATGCATCATTTTTTGAACATATTTTTCCATATAAAGTGGAAGAAGGACCGAGTTCATCTAAACAAACTTATGATCCAATCGATGAAGATAATCATGGTAGTGATTAAGAACAGGAAACTGATATTGAGACTAAGGTTGAACTAAGACGTAGCAAAACAGTAAGAATGGAAAAATCTTACAGTCTGGATTTTCTTACATATATGCTTAAAAAGTGAACCTCAAAGCTTCTAAGAGGCTATAAATTCTCCTGAAGTGAAGGTTATTTAAAGAAGCTGTGAAAAGTGAGATAGATTCTATCTTGCAGAATCGCACTTGAGAGTTAGTAGATTTTCCTCCAGGTTGTAAACCATTAGGCTACAAATGGATTTTTAAAAGGAAGATAAAAATAGATAGAACTATCGATAAATATAAGGTAAGGCTTGTAATTAAAGGATACAAGCAACAAGAAGGTCTTGATTATTTTGACACTTATTCTCCAATGACGAGAATAAATTCCATAAAGATGGTACTAGCGATCGTTGCTTTGCGGGATCTAGAACTACATCAAATGGATGTGAAAACAACCTTTCTTAATAGAGATCTAGATGAAGAGATCTACATGGAGCAACTAGAGGGTTTCTCTACTCCAAGACAAGAAAAGAAAGTCTGTAGATTGGTGAAGTCCTTATATGGACTGTAACAAGCTCCGAAGTAATGGTATCAAAAATTTGATAATGCCATGCTAAGTGATGGATTTAAAATAAATGAGTGTGACAAATGTATCTACGTAAAATATACAGAGAATGGATATGTCATTCTTTGTCTATATGTAGATGACATACTCATTGTAATAGCCCAGACCACCCGCGTCCGATATTGTCCTCTTTGGTCCTAGGGAATTCTCTTACAACCCATCCCTCAAGGTTTTATCAAAACGCATCGTACGGGAAAGGTATCCACACCCACTTATATGGCATGCTTCGTTCCCCTTTCCAACCGATGTGGGACTTCACAATCCTCCCCCTTTGGGACCCAGTGTCCTCGCTAGCACACCGATCCAGGTACTGGCTCTGATACCATCTGTAACAGCCCAGACCACCCGCGTCCGATATTGTCCTCTTTGGGCTTGGGAATCCTCTTACAACCCATCCCTCAATGTTTTGTAAAAACGCGTCATACTGGAAATGTATCCACACCCACTTATATGGCATGCTTCATATCCCTTTCCAACCGATGTGGGACTTCACACTCATAGTAGGTAGTGACGACAAGATGGTTTGAACTACGAAAGTAATGTTGAAATCCAAATTTGATATAAAAGATATGGGGCTTGCTGATGTGATTTTAGGAATAAAAATTACAAGAACTTCGAATGGAATCATTCTTAGTCAAACTTATTGTGTGGATAAAATATTGGTTAAGTTTAGTAAAGATAATACTAATATGGCCAGAACACCCTTAGATGTGAGTTTACACTTATCCAAAAATAAAGAAGAGATTGTATCTCAAGTGGAATACACGAGGGTGATTGGAAGTCTGATATACTTAATTAATTATACAAGACCAAACTTAGCCTACGCTATAAGTAGACTAAATAAAAACACGAGTAATCTGAATGAGGATCATTGAAAAGGAATCGTAAGAGTATTAAGATACTTACGATATACTCATGAATACGGACTGTACTATACTAGATATCCAGCTGTATTAGAAGGATATAGTGATGCTAACTGGATATCAGATATCAAGGATTCAAAATCCACTAGTAGCTATGTATTTACATTAGCGGGTGCAACTATGACGTAGAAGTCCTAAAAACAAATAGTAATAGCTCGATCCATGATAGAATCTGAGTTCATCACATTAGATAAATGTGGTGAAGAGGCTGAATGGCTACGCCAATTTTCGGAGGACATTCTGAGGTAGCCTAAAGCTGTGCCAGCAATAAGTATACATTGTGATAGTTAATCTGTGATTGGCAGGGCACAGAATGTGATGTATAATGGAAAGTCTAGACATATTTGTCGTAGACACAATTTTATTAGATAACTAATCTCAACTAGAGTTATCTCGATAAACTATGTAAAGTCGAAAGATAACGTTACGGATCCACTAACTAAAGGGTTAAATAGAGAATTAGTTGAGAAATCATCGAGGGGAATGGGATTAAAGCCCGTGTGTAAAGTCGATAGGATGGAAACCCAATTTAGTTGACAGGAGAGCCCAAAATCTAGGTTCAATGGGACAACGCAATTGTAAAGACTGGTATGGATTACTGTGGGAGTTAATCCTCTGCCCATTCCAATGATGAAATAATGATAGAGAGAGGTTAAGCATAAAGTATGCCTTTAATGATTCCTAGAAGTGTATGTTTAGTAATATGTGCATAGTGATGCTGATTACATTGGAAAAAGGAATCACCTATGTGAGAGAGAAGAGTGGCCGCTTCAAAGGAAAATTGTTAAGGGTGCAATTCTCTAGAAACTCTCGCAGAACCAGACAGGTGTTCAAGGCCAAAATGAACACAACAGTGAGAACTGAAGTGTACCAGGAAGGAATCTATGTGAACTATGTTGTCATTTACACAAACAATGAAATGGTTCAAAGATATCGCATCTGCCATTAGTCAATAAAGAGGATATAGTCTCCCAAGGGAAGGTTCAAAGAGTAACATCTATCTATCCTATGCAGGTTCCAACTGCAAAGCTTTATCACCAGCATCTTACCTAGTCCAAGTAGTCAAATCATTCATGTGGGGGATTGTAAACATTTTAAACCTTTTGATTTTGAATGATTTTGATTTTAATGGGCTTTATGGCATTAATGGGTCTTAAATGAGTTTTATAGGTTTTCCATTTTTGGGTTTTGGAATAAGGAAAGAAAAAAAAAAGAAGGAAAATAAGTGATTATTTATTTATTTTTTATTTTTCTTGTGGATTTTTCAATTTTCCACTCTCCCTCACGTGTGTTTTGAAATGATAAGGAAAAATTAGTTTTTGCATTTTCTTTGGTTAGTGAGTGTTGTAAAGATTAGGTACTCTGAAAGTTCGAGGGAAATCTAGGTGGTGTCTTATCTGAGATTTCAAATCCTTTGTATCCTGGGAGACAACCGTCAGAAAAACATCTGCACCGGTGGGACAAAAATTGTCTTAAAGAAACTGTGGTACCACACAGGCCTCGAACTAAATTCATCACAGAAGATCAAATACTAAGAAAATACAAGTTCTCCATTTATTTTATCAATTTCCTGTAATTTTATTTATATTTTCATTCCACAAATATATATTCATATATTTTGTATAATTTTAGCAACATATTTGAGCTTATTTTAGATAAGAATGTTTTAAGAATTATAAATATAGTGGCATGTGGACAAGGATTCTAGCTTTTTCTATATCAATCATCTAGAAACAAGCTTTTGTAAATTTCTTACTTTGATATGCTTGATGATTTGTATGTTGTTAAGATATATTGTTTATGGAATCATTAGCAATTACAAACTATTTTGTATTGAATAAATTGATTGTTTAGCTGCCAAAACTGAGCTTTTTCAGATATTTGGTGATCACCTACGAACTAGATTATGGAAAAATCGATATTTTGTGCATTGCTTCTTTTAGTAAATTATGAACAGCCTTTAGATTTTAGTTTTCATAAATCACATTATGAATTTAATGAGGGTTAATAAATTTTTTCTTTTATCATTTAGTCTTCAAGAATTGTATTATAATATGAGAGTCTCAAATTATGAACGCTATTTTTGTTTGGGCAAATATACACATACTACACATGCTTTCTTTTGCATTCTTATATGTCTATTTCCATCTCAAGTTCACATGACTTGCAACTAAATTTTGAAATCAGATTATGGAAGAATCCTTTTACTTTTCGTTAGAGTATACATACTAAAGATTAGTTGTAGCTTACACAAATAGTAGGCTATGATAATATGCGCTTCTGATAGTTCTAGAAAATCTAATTTTGTATTCAAGGTACAAAATTTCCAATATCTCTAGTCTCTACTGCTAAACAACTTTACTGTCCATGTCTAAGGAATATTTTTAAAAACTTCCATGCGATTCAGAGTCAAACAATTGTACACCTTATAATATTATGCAATATTAGTAAGCAGAATATTGCATAATGTTTTACAAAGTCTCTATCTTAGTTTAAAACATCTTTAGTTATCTTTATTAATATTATCGTGAACATGGAATATTTTTGTATGCATGTAGTTGATCCCTGTTTCTGCTTATTATTTTTCATATGTACTTGTTTGTATGCTATATATATGTCAATTACGCATATCAATTATAACTATCTAAATAACTTTTTTTCCCAAGAAGTTTGATCAGAATTAGCAATGTGGATTAACAGATTCTTGTCCTTGGTTCTGGGTTTCAGTTGGTAGCTTCTTGTACATTCCTACATAAGTGATGGTGATGCTGTTATATTGACTTGTAGCATTTTTGTCTATAATTTATGATAGAGATTTTGCATGCTTGTTAGTTTGATTGTCTTGATAATTTCTATTCACTTGGGATGGATAAGCAAATTTTCCATAATCCAGTTCAATTTCCCTATTCTTAGAACCAAGAAAATTGAAATTGATCTTACAAATAGATAGAAATTCAGAGAAAGCAGGTATCTACGACAACCTTTAGTTTCAAGGAGACAATGTATAGTCATTTACGATCTTACTCATGTCAGTTTTCTGTAAATTTTCCATATGGTACTGATATATCATATTGTGGAAATTTTCCATTAGAAATTTATTATAGTTAGTACATGTCCTATTATTCTTGTTGTGAAAATCTTCCAGGCTTCTTCATCATGTATTGCTTCCATAATTCTTGGAAAACTATAAATTTGATGCACCTCTTTGGAGCACTAAAAAAGTGCTTAAAATAATCTACAATTCTCCTTATCCATTCTCCACCATGTCATAGTTTTCGTCTTCACACACTCAAGAGATCATGACTTCTTCTGTGAATTACTGAAAACTGATGCATGAAACCACTACTACTTCCCCTTGATATACTTAAAGTAAACTACATTATTCTCTTGAATCTAAATTCCTTGTTAGAGGCCAAAAGCTGTCACAAAATTGCTCAAGAATATACCAACAAATCATACTTTTAGCAAAGTAGGAAAACAGAAATATCACTGCAAAATAATTTATAAAGTTCTTTGATATAGTCATACAAACAAAATCAACTAGCAAAGTAACCATGCTAACAAAATATTAGGAAATCTGATATCAACTTCATTAACTCACTCAACATCAAGATTATGCTTAGATCATGTACTGGTATAATTTTTTCCATCAGAAACTGTAGAGATTCAACCTGTGTATAGCAAGCAATATATATATATCCACAAGCAGGACACAACCCACAAAAAATCCACAAACAAGCAAATATAGATGAAATAGAAGATCTCAGAACAAACCCATATGAAAATTCTAAAGAGAGAAAGATAAGCACATAAATATAAGAGAAGAGAGAGAGAAAAACACATAAAAGTTTTACGTGGTTCGATTAAAGTAATCTACGTCCACGGGCAAGCAAGGAAATGATGATTCTCATTATCTTGAAGAGACTACAAGCTTAATCACCAAGAGCATGACACCATTGACGGGATTTTGAAGAACCCACTGTTTCTCTCTCTAAAACTAGTAGAAAACACTCTTCTTACTGTTTGGCATGAATTCTTAGGCTAACATATCATTAAAAAGGGGCAAAATCATAATTTTGGTTTTTTTTTTTTTTCCTCTTCTCTTGCTTTCTTCCTCTTCACTTCATCACCAAACATCATCCCATCAACTCCTCATATTTATCATTAATTTAAAGTCACAAAAACAACATTTCTTCACCTTGACTCTAAATTCACAAACTCTTCAAATCACTTCCCATCACTCTTTCCTTGTACACACATCCTCATCACTTGCTTTGCACATTGCTTAGACTCATACAGAGCCTAAGCTTCTCCGTTGGCACTAACTTGGTTAACATATCCGCTGGATTCTTTTCACCCGCAATCTTCACCAAATCCACTTCACCTTTGTCGATCAGTTCTCGAACAAAGTGGCACTTCTTCTCGATATGCTTTGTACGGTCCGAGAAAGCTTGATTCTTTGCCAAGAAGATTGCACTTTGGTTGTCACAATGCACAATGACTTGGTTTTGGGGAACACCAAGCTTATTTACCAACCATTTTAACCATAATGCCTCCCTTGTTGCTTCCGTGGCCGTCATATATTCGGCTTCGGTATTTGAGAGTGCAACCATCGGTTGTAACGATGCTCTCCAATTAATTGTATTACCTCAAGCCAAAAATATATAACCTGTCAAAGACTTTCTCTTATCTCGATCACCACCAAGGTCCGTATCACAATATCCGGCAACACAATCACCATTACCATTGTTCTCTTTCCGATACAATAAGCCAACATCCATGGATCCCTTCAAACACCTTAGAATCCATCGCAAAGCCTCCCAATGTGGTTTGCCCTGATTATTTATAAATCTACTCACCATACTAACTGGATGAGCGATGTCCGTTCTAGTACACACCATCAAATACATGATGCAACCTACAACACTTGCATATGGCGTCTTAGCCATGCTCTCCCTCTCTTGTTTACTTTCCAGGCATTGCTTGGATGACAATTTGAACTAAGGTGCTAAAGGCGTGATCATGGGATTTGCACCACCCATGTTGAACCTCTCTAAGACCTTCTCAATATACTTCCTTTGAGAGACAAATATCTCTCGATTCTCCTTATCTTGAAATATATCGATCCCCAAAATTTTCTTAGCTTCTCCAAAATCTTTCATCTCAAACTTAGAACTCATCAACTTCTTCAAATTATCAATCTCATGCATATGTTTGCATGCAATCAACATATCATCAACATAAAACAAGAGATAAATGAACTCCCCACTGGACAACTCTTTGTAATACACACAAAGATCAAACGTGCCCCTCTTGAAGCCAATACCAAGCATAAACATGTCGAATTTCTTATACCATTGCTTAGGAGATTGTTTCAAGCCATAAAGGGATTTTTGAAGCAAGCATACCTTGGCACCCTTTGTATATCCTTCGGGTTGAGCCATGTAAATCTTTTCCTCGAGGTTTCCATTCAAGAATGCCATTTTGATGTCCAATTGATGCAACTCAAGACCCTTGTGAATCACAAGTGATAACAAGATTTGAATAGAAGTGTGTCTCACCATCGGCGAGAATATTTCATTGAAATCCACTCCCTTGTTTTGAGTATAACCCTTTGCAACCAATCGAGCTTTGAACCTTAGTGCCTCAACTCCGAGTACACCTTCTTTCTTCTTGAACACCCACTTGTAACCTACAATTCTTCCACCTTTTGTCTTATCTACTAACTTCCAAGTTTGATTCCTATGCAAGGAATCCATCTCCTCATCCATGGCCGCCTTCCGCTTTACCGAATCTTTTGAAGCTAAAGCTTCCTCAAAAGTGTTAGGCTCTGAATCCATTTCTTCCGCAACTTTGAGAGCATATGCAATACAATCCGCAAAACTATATCTCACCGGTGCATAGGATTGTCTTCGTTCTCTATCACGAGCCAAATTGTAATCATGGAGGTTATCAACATCAACCACCTCCTCAACGGTATGATCAACTACCTCAACAACTTGTTCTTGAGCCACTTGTGTATCACGGTGCTCCTCATGAGTCACTTTCTTCCTTGGATTATCCTCAATCCTAAGATCGAATGTCTCCTTGTCAACTTCACCTCCACTCGAAGATTCTCCATCCTTCACCAACCCAAGTATCTCACTCTCCTTGAACACAACATCTCTACTAATCACACACTTCCTTATATCCGGATTCCAAAGTCTATAGCACTTGACACCCTCCAGGTATCCCAAGAAAATGCATTTCATAGATCTTGGATGTAACGTGCCTTCGTTTACATGAACATACGAAGTGCAACCAAAGACTTTGAGACTACTTAAATCTGGTGCGTGCTTGGACCACTTCTCCATTGGAGTCTTGAACTCAATAGCACTCGACGGACACCGATTGATCAAGTACACCGTGGTATTCACTGCCTTCACCCAAAAACTTGTAGGTAGCTTAGCATTGGAAAGCATACTTCTCACTCTTTCCAAAATGGTCATATTCATACGTTCGGCAAGAACATTTTGTTGAGGAGTCATCCACATGGCCTTGTGTCTCACAATTCCATGCTCATTACAATAGGGATTGAACTCCTCATTGCAATACTTGAGCCCATTATCCATTCGAAGCATCTTCATCTTCTTTTCGGTTTGGTTCTCAACCATAACCTTCCATTCCTTGAAACTTAATGAAAGCCTCATCCTTGGTTTTCAACGTGTAAACCCATACTCTCCTTGAATAATCATCAATGAGGGTTATGAAGTACCTACAACCACCTATTGAATTTGTTCTTGCAGGGCCCCATACATCGAAATGAACATAATCAAGGATCCCCTTAGTTCAATGCACCACAATGTTGAACTTCACCCTAGCTTGCTTGCCATAGATATAATGCTCACAAAAGTAAAATTTCTTCGCCTGGTGCCCACACAAAAGCCCTTGTTTACTAAGCTCAATTAGCCCTTTCTCACTAATATGGCCTAGCCTTCTATGCCAAAGTGTGATGTCACTCACTTTCTCATTTACCGAGATCGAAGCTTCACCTTGAACCACAATTCCATTTAGCACATACAAGACATTCTTCTTTGAAGCCTTCATCGCTACCATTAAACCATTCAAGACCTTCAAAGTGCCTCTCTCAGCCTTATAACTATATCCATGCTCATCCAACGTACCAAGAGAAATCAAATTCCTCTTCAACCCAGGAATATACTGCACATCCGAAAAAGTTCTCACAACTCTATCATGAAGCTTCAACTTTATCATACCAATCCCCTCAACATTGCAAACCACATTATTCCTATGAGAACACGTCCTCCATCTAGTTCCTTAAAAGTATCAAAATAACTCATCGGACTCATATGGAAAGTACAACTCGAGTCAAGTATCCACTCAATACCATTGTCTTGGTCGGTTACAAGCAATACTTCAGAGCTTTCATAACCTTCCAAGGTAACACTTGCATCTCCTTCCCTTTTCCAAGCTTCTCTAGACAATCCTTCTTGAAATGCCTTAATTGATTACAAGGGAAACATCTCATTTTGTTCCTTGATTTCGATCTACCTCGACTTTTACCTCACCAATTTCTACCACTAGGCCGATCCGAGGTTCTACCTCTCACCATGAGCCTCAACCCATCACTACTCTTGCCACTCAAGCTTCTCTCCGCATTCTTAACAACTATCACCGCTATAACTTCCTTCACATCCAAGGTTTGTCTTCCATACTTGAGAGTATCCACAAAGTGCTCATTTCCTCAAGGTAAAGAATTAAACAAAATCACCTCTTGGTCCTCACCCTTAATTGAGATTTGCATACTCTCCATATGAAGTCCCACATCGGTTGGAAAGGGAAACGAAACACTCCTTATAAGTGGGTGTGGATACTTTTCCCTTGCGAGGCTTTTTAAAACCTTGAGGGCTAGACTGTAAAAGGATTTTCTAGGCCCAAAGAGGACAATATTGCATGCGGGTGGTTTGGACTATTACAGATGGTATCAGAGCCAGTACCCGGATCGATGTGCCAGCGAGGATACTGGGCCCCAAGGGAGAGGACTGTGAAGTCTCACATTGATTGGAAAGGGAAACGAAACACTCCTTATAAGTGGGTGTGGATACCTTTCCCTTGCGAGACCTTTTAAAACCTTGAGGGTTGGGTTGTAAGAGAATTTCTCAGGCCCAAAGAGGACAACATCGCATGCGGGTGGTCTGGGCTGTTACACTCCATGTCTTGAATCACCTTAGTGAAGTCATCAAGATTATCACTCAAAGACCTTCCCTTTTTCATTTTGAAGCCATATAGCCATTGCTTCAAATTGATGCAGTTTGGTATCGATTTAGCCATGTACCTCTCTTCCAAAACTCTCCAAACACCCACCGCCGTTGTTTCCTTCGACACCTCTCTCAACACCTTATCTCTAAAACCAAGAATTATTGAACTATATGCCTTTTTCAATAATTCCCTTATCTCTCTAGCATCCATTGTTTCCGGTAAATGTTCCTTACCTTCTAAAGCCACATCTAACCCTTCTTTGACTAACACCGCCTTCATTTTCATCTTCCAAAGGCCAAAATCATTTGAGCCCATGAATTTCTCCACCTCAAACTTAGTAGACATGGTCAATTTTGCTTGGGAACAATATAATCAACCTAGCTTCAACCAAGGGAACCTCCAATTCCACTACAAGAAGTTAATAACAACAAGCTACACAAAAGCCCCAAATCTCCAAACTCCAATCCCTAGATTTTTACCAATCTAGGCCATGATACAAATTTGTAGAGATTCAACCTGTGTATAGTAAGGAATATATATATCCACAAGTAGCACACAACCCACAAAAAGCCCACAAACAAGCAAATATAGATGAAATAGAAGATCTCAGAACAAACCCATATGAAAATTCTAGAAAGAGAAAGACAAGCACATAAATATAACAGGAGAGAGAGAGAGAGAGAGAGAAACACACAAAAGTTTTACGTGATTCGATCAAGGTGATCTATGTTCACTGGCAAGCAAAGAGATGATGATTCTCATTATCTTAAAGAGATTACAAGCTTAATCACCACAAGCATGGCACCATTGATGGGATTTTAAAGAACCCACTGTTTCTCTCTCCAAAACCAGTAAAAAAGACTCTTCTTACTGTTTGGCACGAATTCCTAGGGTAACATATCATTAAAGAGGGGGCAAAACCATAATTTTGGTTTTTTTTTTTTTTTCTTCTTCTTTTGCTTTCTTCCTCTTCATTTCATCACCAAACATCATCCCATCAACTCCTCATGTTTATCAGTAATTTAGAGTCACAAAAACAACAGAAACCTTATTAAAAAGGTACTTTCTCAGAACCTGCAAGAGTGCCATAAGCTGTACAATATTACAATACTTGAGAAAATCTACCTTTTCTTTAATGGCAAAAGAAAAGAATAAGAGAAGAGCTAAAGCTGAAGAAATTCAACTAATAAGGAATAAACCACGAAAGCAATCAAGACTGAGAACATTAGGGTCATTTGCAGTATCGTCAGATGGAATTAATAAAGCTTCTTTGCTGTAAGCTCTGGAACAAGTCCATTTCTTTTCTAGCACTACTAACTCTCCTGCTTCCTTTAATTTTGAGAGTTCCTTTGAAATGTCTTGGACCAAAGTTGAACCTTTCTAAAAAGTCTGCAGATTAGGAGATAATTAAGAAAAAGAAAAGTTAAAGTCCAATATGTTATAAAATCTTTATTTTTAGAACTGTAAAATGGTTTTTAAATACATGAACAGTCAAGTTAGTAACAACGAAATTTTTTTTGGTAAATTATTAACAATGACATTGATGCATATATGTGAGGATAAATATATTGAGCCCACTTCCTAACATATTTAGCTTTTGGGATGGTGTGTGTAAGGGAATAATTTGAACTCAAGATGGGCCAGCCAATATATCAAAAGGTGTGTGACGATATACATATTGTGTTTGCTACCTAACAGCTTAAATGTTTTTACAATAGATGTAGTTCAAGTATTTAACAATATAAGAGATTGCATTTTGGTTTGGTAAGTCACTTACATAGCCAAAACCACTTATATTAGACATGGGCATAGTCTTCAACGTGTAATCACTAGGATACTTGGCAACAAATCGCTTGATGTATGGAGCTTCATCAACTATAGCAGAAACACCACCATGCTTACTACCTTTGGATAAAGCTTCTGCATATTCTTCAGGTGAACTATATAGCTTAAATCCTTCAAAATTTAAACTAAAAATAGAAGCTTGAATAGGTGAATCCATTTGATATCCTAAATAATTTCCCTTTGGATTTAATTGAATTTGTTGAACTGTCATCATTGAACTTAAGGTTGCTGTATAACTGTTAGTCAAAATAAGCACTACGAACACCCACACAATCACTACAAACTTTGATAACTGTTTAATAACTTCTCCCCTACAATTTAAAATAGAACATTAGTTCCTCATATGGTAATATTGAAAACTCAAAAAAATTAAAACTGAGAGAGCGATATGGAGAGTATAGAGAGTGCTTTAATATGAGCAAAAACAGGGGTCGAAAAGTGAACCATAACACTGTCCCAATTTGTTGGAATGATGAGCCTTGGAACTCTAGGTTGATTGGATGCTCAATTATCCACACCACAAAACCAGTTAAGATAAAGAATCCCGTTGTTGTTATCCAAAGATCTGCTGCAAGAGGACTCAAGAAAATCCACATGTTTCTTTTGCTGCTCTGGTTTGGTACCACCATAGCAATAGAACTTGAGTTGGTATGTGATATTGTAAAATCAGCATATAAGGATCTCTCCCACGTGATCGATATGTCACCCATAGCACCACCAAAGTTCTAATTTTTTCACATTTCCAACAGCAAAACAACAAACAAATCAATCAAATGAAATACTGATATGCCTTTTATGTAAAAAGATTTCCTTAAATAAAAGACTTAACCCAAGATAGACCTGATAAACAAGATCATTATATGTTCCTCCATTTGGGATGAATTCAACTTCTACTGGATAAGGTAATTTTCTAATGGCAAGCATGAATGCCTCTATGCAGAAGCCACTGAACACTGTCAAATTTGTTTGAGGATCTTTAATCAAGTCTACAAATCCTTTAAACTTATTGTGGCCAGGAACGCCAATTCTCAGCTTCATTTTGCTCGTACTAATCATGGATCGACCTCTTAGGCTGGTTAATGATCCTCCAGGTCATATGATTGGCTCTTCAAGATCACGAGCAGATGATATATGTCTTCTCCTATTTGCTTCTTTTGTGCTACAATTCCAAAATCCCACCCTTCTAGTTTTCCCATTACTTTTCACATTTATTACTTCAAATAAGTTAGAGGTTAGTTTTCCATTTATAAACTAAAAGTTACCACTTAAACCGAAAAATCTGCTTCTCAAAATCTCCTCCACAAGTAGTGAACCGTTTTTTATGCTTGAAACAAGTTTATTATAATCCCTTGCCCTCTCAACTGCTTCTGCTAGAGCCCAAATTGAATCATATGCCCAAATGCCATAGACACTTAACTCAATGGAAAACTTCCTTCTAAGTCTTAAAGCCAAATTCTGAAGATCTTTTGTTGCAGGAATATTAGACTTGGAACCTACTAAACCTTGCATGGAACCTATTACATATGAGTCTATAGAACTCAAGAGGTTCATAGTAGATGCTGTCACAAACGAAGCATACCCTTCACTCATCATTCCTAACCTTTTTACATTGATGAGAAGTTTCGACATGGGAGCTTTTGACATATGCACGAGAAACACCTTAGTTTGAAAGTCCATAAGTTTGTAGAGCTCTTCAACAACATTATCATCTGTGTATGTAGTCATTTACACAAATGATGAAATGGTTCAAAGATATCGCATCTACCATTAGTCAGTAAAGAAGATATAGTTTCACAAGGAAATAATCAATGAGTAACATCTACCTATCGTATGTAGGTTCCAATTGCAGAGCTTTACCACCAGAGTCTTGTACAGTCCCTAGTAGTTAAATCATTCATGTTGGGGATTGTAAAGTTTGCAACATTTTTTTATTTTGAATGATTTTCCATAATGGACTTTAATGGGCCTTTATGAGCATTATATGTGGCCTTTTAACTTTCCTAACATGGGTTTTGACATTTGGATGGATTTTTAGTCAAAACAAGTTTTGGAAAATTAATTCTCTACCATGAGCATCAATTGGAAAAAGAAAAAAAATATATATATATATATATATATATAGTTTTTTCTGCATATTTTAGATTGTGAGTGTAGTAAAGTTCAGGTGCACTAAAAGTTCGAAGGGAAGTCTTGGTGGTGTCTAGTCCAAGGTTTCAAATCCGTTGTATTTTGGGAGACAATCGTCAAGAAAACATCTACACCGGTGGGACAGAAATTGTTTTAAGAAAACTGTGATACTACACAGGTTTCAGACCATTTTTTCAACCAGCAGATTAAAATTAGGGACATTCAGGTTCTCAATTTTATTTTATTAAATTTTGTAAATTTTTATTTACATATGCAGATCCACATATATATATACACATATATTATTTTCCCATAATATCTTTCTAACAGATTATAGGTATACAATTGGACTCTCTGTAATATGATGAATATGATTAGATTGGATAGGATAGTAACAAAAGTTGGACTCGATTAGAATGTATAAGGTTTATTTATTTATTTTAAATAATTTGTAATATAAATTTATTATAAATGATTTAAAATAAAATTAATTAAAAATATTGAAAAAAATTATTCTGATTTAACCAAAGTCCAGTGCAATTTTCGTGAATTTTCCAACCAATCAACACTGGTCAATGCCAGTTGACGGTGGGTCAACGCCGATAAATGATTAGTCAACACTGATCAATGGTTAGTCAACGCCAATAAACACTAATGAACTATGGTTAACTGGTAGTTAATGGTTTCTAATGAAACAGTCCTATCTAAACCCATGCTTTTCAGTGGAATTAATTAATTTGTTTAATTAAAAATCAAAAAGATAGGATAAGGCTTAAGAGGTTGGACTATTTATTATCCAGTCAAATGTGAAAAAATTTGTACCAAACATTGGACTGGACTAGATTTACCATACTCCGGTTCGTTAATTAAAGTGTGATAATCCAAACTGACCTTAATTATTTTAATTTTAGTTCAATCAAATCGGACTAAACTTTGACTTAAGATAGTCAAATATTCAATCTCGTCCTGTACGCGCATCAACCAAACCTTGAGCCAATAATGAAATATTCATTGCCGAAGATAGAGTTTGGTATTTTTATATTTCTGAAACAGAATTATTGTGAATTCTTTTTTAAGTCAACTTATTTTAAATTCATTTATGGATGGAAAATCTCTTGTAAAAAACAGAAGAAGATATTAGAATGTTTATAATGTTAGTATTTCTCTCATGAGGGACGTTCTATTTGAAATTTGTTTGGAATATTGAAAAATGTTTTGGTAAGGAGCTTTAATGCATAATCCAAAACTGCAAAATAAGATTTGACTCTCATACACCTTTAATCTGAATTTAAAAAAAAAAAAAACTAAAAAAACTAAAAAAAAACAAAAAAAAAAAAAAAACCAAAAAAAAAAAAAAAAAAAAAAAAAAGCCAGAAAGGCTGACTCATAAAGGGCAAAAAAGTTTATACATGTTTGCCGAAGAGCTTTGTTGAATGGAATCATAGGTTTCAAAGTTCTTCTGAAAAGCAGGGGTAAAAAAAAAAAAAAAAAAGAAAAAAAAAGGAAAATATATAACTGTTAAGAGCACCACTCTGTCATCTAAACCAGGTCAACTACCAAGACCAAGAGCGCAGTTCAGTTACTGAAGTAAAACTCAAGGTCACGAATTTACAGAGTTTTTGCATATTCTGAACAGGTTTTTCTCACGATTTATATAACATTACTAGTCTTTTTGCAGATTCTGAACCGGGGTTTTGGTTTAGGTACATAGTTGACATGGTATAGAACTATTAATGATAGAGTGGTGGTTTTAATAGCTGTTCTTTTGCATTCACAGGGTCTTCTTGCAAATATCTATTAGGTGTATTCAAATGAGCTCTTGTGCAAGCTTTTTTCAAACTCTGATTCTAAGCCTTTCCTTTTCTGGTTCAAATGAAAAGCCTACCAATGGAAGGGTATATACCTGTATGAGTGAATCACATATTGTAACTTTGATCTATGAAAGTTGTTTGCCAAATAAATACGACTCCTTATTTAGAATATTACAAGTCTTTACATATCGTGAACAGGTTTTCGCTTCTTATCATCAATTTATATAAAGTTTTCATTTACCTCTTTTTTATAATTTTTTTTGGTTATTGGGACAAATCATCAAGCACACAAGTCCAAATTGAAGAAATCACATATGAAATTAACATGAGCTAAGACTTGATGGTTCTCAGTTCGTCATAAGCAAAACCCAGTAAAAGCAATGCCATAACAAAAATTTATTTAGAGAAACTAGAAATTACAAAATACTTCACAGTAGCAAATAACAAAACTGTAATTCCTATCTTCCTCATAACCTTCTGGTTTTAATTTTCCAACAATAAGAGTTATCAATCACAGCCTGAAGATGTTACATCTCAAAGTTTAAATTTTAATCTTTCTATTGAATGCTACACCTCTTTTCTTTTCCGCTTCATGCTAGTTAGTGCAAAAGATAAGCCAACAGTTTTTTTGCTCAGAATATCTCTCTCATCCTTGTGGTGATCCCCATAAATGGATTGCATACACTTTAGATGTAACATGGTAAAGTACTTGTCAAGATCAATCGGAGTTTTCAAAGCAAGTGCATACTTTCAGCAATGAAGTTTTATAGTCTTTTTGCATTCTCAATGGCAGATCTCAGAGCATTCAGAACAATTTCCAACTTAAACCTTTTATCTTCATGTCTAGTTAGAGCTGCTTCTTCATCCTCATTTCTCTTATTTGGTTTGGTGTAGTCATTATGCCAGTAGAATTCTCAGTATTCACCAAAGATTTTTCATCAGTTTTTTTTTTTTTTTTTTTTTTTTTGGGAACAGTAACTAATAAATACCCATTAGAGATATTTTCAGTTTGTCCAATGGGTGATATTCCTCCTTTGTCTCCTTCCCTCTGCTTCTGCTCCTTCTCCACCTTTCTTATCTTTCTCTTTTCTTTTTCCTTTGTACTATGGCCACTCAAATTAGGATCATGATCTTGAACATACTTACAGAATCCCACAAAATCATGAACAACTTTCTTTTTTAGATCAGGATTCTTCTGTGAGGCAATTCATTAGCCTGTTAGCAACAAGAGGTGCAACCATAGTTTCAAGCTCATCCCTACTAATTCTAAAACTACTACACATCAGAAATTGAAAGTGTTCAACGGAGATGCCAAGCTGCTTTCTCTCTTTATCAAAGTGCTTAAATGCATCCTCAGCATAATCAACATATTGGAATATATTATTAGTCTCCTCAAGTTCCACCTTACCCTGATCATCTCTTTTCCTCTTATCTCTTCCCGATTTCGTCAATCCTCCATTATCAACCAAGAATTTGGCAGAAATCCTTTGCACCCTTTTCTTTTTGGGCACCGAATTGGGTATCTCTGAAGTGAAGAAATACAATAACTCATCTAGAACATCAGAATGGCTATCAAAAAGCAGAGCACACTTTTTATTTATTTCTTTAATATTCTTCAAACCACCATTCTTGTCCCTATCCATCAGCGTAAGAAAAGCTTCAAACTTAATACCATGGTGATGATGATCTCATCATCAGAACAAAACCTAGATATGATCTTGTTCACCAAAGAGACCGCAACTCTAAGTCTGTCCTCCATTTTTATCTATTTTACCAAAACAGAACAGCTTTCGAAAATGCTTTGATGTATAACTTTATTAGCTTGTTTTTGTAGTGATATTCGTTCTTAGAATGTTTCATTTTCCTTTTTTTTGTCATCAACCATACATGTGAAAATGTTATCCTATTGCCTTAAAAAATTTAAAAAAAAATAAAAATAAAAATAAAAGGAAAAAGAAAAAGAAAAAGAGAATGTTTTGCAATTGAATTACTTAATTTTTTTTTTTCCATTTACCTGTGGCAAAATCTAATATCTTCCCAGATTAAAAAATATATATATATTTCTCAATCATAATAGATATGGAGGAAAAAAAAAAAATTGATCTTGGGATGTTCTAGATGGTCATTTAGCATACTCTGCCCTAGTTTCTCTTTCTGAGCCCACTTCTTCTCTGCCCTCTAATAGATGTCCCTTCTTTATTCAGATCACACAGGATGTAGAAACTTGTCAATTTAAGGGTATTTATGCCTTGGCCACTTTCAAATGGAAGGATTCCATAGTTATTTATGAGGACTCAGATTAGGGAAGAGATATTCTACCATATATGATTGACTCCTCCTTCCGTGTAAACTATTATTTTTCATTTTCACACTCAAGAAATCATAATTTCTTTTTTTTCCCGTAAATATTGTTGAAAACTCATGCTTGAATCATTAGTAGCACTTAATTATTCAGGCCTAAAATATACTATTCTTCAATATCTTGTACCTAAATTCATTGGAAAAACATTTTCTCTTGCTGATCATTCTGATCAAGTTTGCCTTGTTGAGCTGCATATTGCCTATGCTTTTAAGATCAGCTTTGGCTAAATATTTATTTCCGGTGGGGGTTAACTCTCTCTCTCTCTCTCTCTCTCTCTCTCTCTCTCTCGCTCTCTCTCTTTCGCTTGTTTCTTGTTTTTGCTTATTCAGCCAAAACACACACACACACACACACACACACACACACACACACACACACAAGAGTTCTGATAGAAAGCCTGTTGGCTGTAGTTTCAGTTAATTAATTAGACAACTAACAAAATGGTTCAAGCAACCATACGGTGTATGTATATATATATATATATATATGCTTTCAGAAAAAGTAGGAACACAGTAGTCATTCAGCAAAACTCTTCTTTATTTGAATCTTAGCCATAAAGTCCTCTATAGTCATGCAAATAAAATCAACTAAAACCAAAGTTATATTTTTCAAAACCATGTTAACAAAAGTATTAGGAAATGTTTTACCAACTCATTAACTGAATCAAAATCAAAAGTATGTTTGGTATCATGCACTTATATCGTTGTTTCCATCAGAAATCTTCATGGAGAGGTACCTTCTCACACTCTGCAACCGTAATATAAGCTGTACAAATTTGTAATCCTTGAGATCACCCGCCTTTTCTTTAATGGAAAAGGCAAAGAATAAGAAAAGTGCCAAAGTTGAAGAAACCCCACTAATAAGGAATAAACCACGATAGCTATCGAGACTAAGAGCATGAGGGTCATTTGCAGAATCGTCTGAAGCAATTAGAGATAACTGACTGTAACCAAACCATTTCCTTTCCAGCTCTGCTAATTTTCCTGTTTTCCTCAGTTCATAGATTGCTTTGGACATGTTTTGGACCAAAGGTGACCCTTTACGAAAACCCTGAAGATTTTAAGAGATAAAAGAGTTATTTATCCAAGATATATAAAAGTTAACTGTATTTGGTGTATAGAAAAGCCACTTACAAAGCCAAAACCATTGATATCAGACATGGGCATCATCTTTAACGTGTAGTCACCAGGATACCTTTCAATGAAGATCTTCATGTATGGAGCCTCATCAACTATGGCAGAAACACCACCATGCTTACTACCTTTGGATAAAGCTTCTGCATATGCTTGAGGTGAATGATATGGCTTCAATCCTTCAAAGTTTAAGCTTAAAAGAGCACTTCGCAGAGCTGAATTGGCTTGATATCCTAAATAATTACCCTTTGGGTTTAACTGAATTTGTTGAACTGTCATCATTGAAGTTAAAGTTGCAGTGTAGCTATTTGTCAATACAAGCACTACAAACACCCACACGATCACTATGAACTTTGATAAGTTGTTCAACAACCTCTCCCCTGCAGTGTAAAACAAAAACATCATCTTTACAACTAGAAGATATTTGTGATCACAACTTGTGTTGCATCAAATTTGACGTGGTAACGTTGGAGTGGTTAAATGTAAAAACAATATTTATTTTAAGTTACATGGCCAAAAAAGGGTTTTAGACTATGTTGGAAATTCAAAATTCATAAAGCAGTGAAGGTATAGAGAGTGCTTTACTATGAGCAAAAACAAGGGTCGAAAAGCCGAACGATAACATCGTCCCAATTTGCTGGGATAATGAGCCTTGGAACTCTTGGTTGATGGGATGCTCAATTACCCACACAACAAACCCCGTCAAGATAAAGAAACCTGCTGCTGTAATCCAAAGTTCTGCGGAAAGAGGTCTCAAGAAAATCCACATGTTTTTGTTGCTGTGCTGGTTTCGTACCACCATAACAACATTACCTGTTTCTGTATATGGTATGGTAAAATCAACATACAAGGACCTCCCCCCTGTGATCGTTACATCTCCCACAACAGCATCACAATACTAATTTATCCACATTTCAAACAAGAAAACCGTAAGCAAATTTAAAAAAAAAAAAAAAAAAAAAAAAAAAAACCAAGGAGAGTTTTCTTTAAATAAAAAGCTCACCCCAAGATAGAGCCCATAAATAAGGTCATCATATCTTCCTTCAAATGCAACGAACTCAACTTGTACTGGATAAGGTAATGTTTGGATCGCATCCATGAATACATCCACGCAAAAGCCGCTGGGTGCTATCCTATTTGATTGAGGATCTTTAATCCAAGATACTAATTCTCTAAAGCCGTTATTAGATGGAACACCAACTTTCAGCTTCATTTCACTCGTACTAATTAAGGAACGACCTTTTGGAATAGTCATTGAGCCTCCAGGCCATATGACGGGCACTTCAAGATCATCAACAGATGATAAATGTCTTCTCCTACTTGCTTCTTCTGTGCAACTCCAAAATCCCACCCTTCTAATTTCCCCATTACTTCTAACATTGACTATTTCAAATGAGTTTGAGACTAATTTTCCATTTACAAGCTGAAAGTCACCACTTAAACCCGTAAATCTACTTCTTAAAATCTCCTCCACAAGTAATGAACCATGTTTCATGCGTAAAGAGAGTTCATTATAATCCTTTTTTTTCTCAAATGCTTCTGCTAGAGCCCAAGTTGAATCATACGCCCAAATCCCAAAAGCACTTGGCTCTCTTACTTTTATGTTGGGTTCCTCAATGGAAAACTTCCTTGTAAGTCTTAAAGTCAAATTGTGAAGATGTTTTGATTCGGGAATATAAGACTTTAAACCAACTAGACCTTGCATTGACGCAATTACAGAGGGGTCCACAGAAGTGAAGAGGTTCATGGTAGTTGCTGTCAGAAACCAAGCATACCCTTCACTCATCATTCCCAAACCTTCTGCATTGATGAGAAGTTTGGACACGAGAACTTTTGACATATGCACAATGAACATTTTAGTTTGTAATTCCATAAGTTTGTGGAGCTCTTCAACAACATTATCATCCGTGCATGAGTCAGAAATGGCAGACTTATATGTAATATTAATACCATTTTCATGAATGGAATCAACCATATATGGTAGGATGTCTCTCCCGAAATCTGTGTCCTCGTAAATAAGTATGACATCCCTCCACTTGAAAGCATTAACCATAGCAGCAATACCTTTAAATTGACAAGTTTCAACATCTTGTGTGCTCTGAATAAAGAAAGGATACTTACCAAAGGGCAGACAAGAACTTGGTTCAGAAAGAGAAATTACAGGAACTTCTGCTTTGTCTCCTAACTCTGCCAAGAACTTTGCTTCCTTTCTAGTTTGTGCCCCAATGATTGCTTCTACTTTAACGTTATCTAAGAGGTCAAAAGCTGCATTTTTAACGAGATTTACTTCGGTTACTAACCATTTGCAAGTTCACTTATAAAAGGGCGAAAAACTCAAAAAGAGGAAAAAAAAAAAAAAAAAAGTTTGGCTGAAGTAGGTTTTTCAAGGGTTTTGTATCATTTATTAAAATAATGTGTAAATAATGATAATTAAAAAGAATTAAAGCTTGAAAAATAATTAAAACGAAAATAACAAGAAAAAACAAAGATAATTAAAACTTAAAAGCGGACCAACCTTCATCAGGAGAGATATATACAACTATTAATTTAATTATGGAATTTCATCTATGGGTATTGACAAATTACATATACTCAAATTCAATTTAGACACATATATACACATATAACAATTTTGATATATTAGAAACTATGTTCGAAATTATAACGAGAGCTATCATAACTTTACATTTTTTAGCGCATAGGATATGAAGATATCCAAACTCATATCATTGGCCACATGTAGGAGAGATACAATGATCCCGTACCTAGAAAGTTTAAAAGTTGTCACAGTTGGTCCAACTGAAATTTAAATTTTGAATAATTGGGTTAATTACATTTTAATTCTGTGTTTTTGGCAAGTTTGATATTGAATTTTCAAATTTAAAACATTGCATGTTAGGCCATCAATTTATAATTTATTTCACATTAAACACTCACTTTTCAAATAACTACCTGATGGTTTAAAAGACGAGAAAATTGACAAATTTTTTCAATTTACAAATAAGATAAGGAAAAAAATTTGATTAATTTATTAATAAAAAAACTAATCAATTTTTAAAATTTTTAAATTTTCTGCTAGACAATTTGAGAATTGAGGGCTTAATTTGAAACAATTTACATAATTAAAGGTTTAAGGTGAAATATTTTAAATATATTTGAGAGCCCAAATGCAGTTTTACCAAAATCACTACGCGAAAATTGATATCTAGCGACACTTATTTAGCGACGCTACGAAACAAACACGTCTGAAAAAACAAAACCGCGACTCTGAGGTTAATGCGTCAGTAAAAATTCAATAAATATACGACGTACTATATAGATTGTGCGTCGCCTGTTCTCTCCTCCACTTTTTTTTTTTAGTTATTTTAATTAATCTTAATTTAACAACAAATAACCCATAAAGATATTAGAGCAACATAACTGAGGTTGATTTTTTTTTTTCTTTTTTGTTATACGTTTAACAGGCGACCCACACGCGACGCACCAATAAGATTGTGCGTCGCCTGTTCTTTTTTTTTTTTCAATTTTTTTGTTTAAACATTTAAAAAAAAAATCAAAATAGGACTATAACAAGAATTGAACACAGGCCCTCTTACACTCTCAAGAAATCACCACACCACTAGGCCAAATCACTTATATGTACTAATACAGCAAAAATTGGCTAATATAGTGTTAGGCGACGCATTATTCAAACAATGCGTCGCCAAATACAAGAACAGGCGACGCATTCCTCAACAAATGCGTCGCTTGTTCTTTTTTTTTTTTTCAATTTTTTTGTTTAAACATTTAAAAAAAATAAAATCAAAATAAGACCAATTGAACCCAGGACCTCATTCACTCTCAGAAAATCACCACACCACTAGGCCAAATCACTTATATGTACACAACAAAAATTGGCTAATAGAGTGTTAGGCGACGCATTATTGAAACAATGCGTCGCCAAATACAAGAACAGGCGACGTATTCCTCAACAAATGCGTCGCCTGTTCTTTTTTTTTTTTCAATTTTTTTGTTTAAACATTTAAAAAAAATAAAATCAAAATAGGACCATAACAAGAATTGAACCCAAGACCTCATACACTCTTAGGAAATAACCACACCACTAGCCCAAATCACTTATATGTACTAATACAGCAAAAATTGGCTAATATAGTGTTAGGCGACGCATTATTGAATCAATGCGTCGCCAAATACAAGAACAGGCGACGCATTCCTCAACAAATGCGTCGCCTGTTCTTTTTTTTTTTTCAATTTTTTTGTTTAAACATTTAAAAAAAATAAAATCAAAATAGGACCATAACAAGAATTGAATCCAGGACCTCTTACACTCTCAAAAAATCACCACACCACTAGGCCAAATCACTTATATGTATTAATACAGCAAAAATTGGCTAATATAGTGTCAGGCGACGGATTATTCAAACAATGCGTCGCCAAATACAAGAACAGGCGACGCATTCCTAAACAAATGCGTCGCCTGTTCTTTTTTTTTTTCAATTTTTTGTTTAAACATTTAAAAAAAATAAAATCAAAATAAGACCATAACAAGAATTGAACCCAGGACCTCATTCACTCTCAGAAAATCACCACACCACTAGGCCAAATCACTTATATGTACTAATACAACAAAAATTGGCTAATAAAGTGTTAGGCGACGCATTATTGTAACAATGCGTCGCCAAATACAAGAACAGGCGACGTATTCCTCAACAAATGCGTCGCCTGTTCTTTTTTTTTTTTTCAATTTTTTTGTTTAAACATTTAAAAAAAATAAAATCAAAATAGGACCATAATAAGAATTAAACCCAAGACCTCATACACTCTCAGAAAATAACCACACCACTAGGCCAAATCACTTATATGTACTAATACAGCAAAAATTGGCTAATATAGTGTTAGGCGACACATTATTCAAACAATGCGTCGCCAAATACAAGAACAGGCGACGCATTCCTCAACAAATGCGTCGCCTGTTCATTTTTTTTTTTTCAATTTTTTTGTTTAAACATTTAAAAAAAATAAAATCAAAATAGGACCATAACAAGAATTGAACCCAGGACCTCATACACTCTGAGGAAATCACTACACCACTAGGCCAAATCACTTGTATATACTAATATAGCAAATATTGGCTAATATAGTGTTAGGCGACGCATTATTGAATCAATGCGTCGCCAAATACAAGAACAGGCGACGCATTCCTCAACAAATGCGTCGCCTGTTCTTTTTTTTTTTTCAATTTTTTTGTTTAAACATTTAAAAAAAAAATCAAAATAGAACCATAACAAGAATTGAAACCAGGACCTCTTACACTCTCAAGAAATCACCACACCACTAGGCCAAATCACTTATATGTACTAATACAGCAAAAATTGGCTAATATAGTATTGGGCGACACATTATTCAAACAATGCGTCGCCAAATACAAGAACAGGCGACGCATTCCTCAACAAATGCGTCGCCTGTTCTTTTTTTTTTTCAATTTTTTTGTTTAAACATTTTAAAAAAATAAAATCAAAATAAGACCATAACAAGAATTGAACGCAGGACCACTTACACTCTCAAGAAATCACCACACCACTAGGCCAAATCACTTATATGTACTAATGCAGCAAAAATTGGCAAATATAGTATTAGACGACGCATTATTCAAACAATGCGTCGCCAAATACAAGAACAGGCGACGCATTCCTCAACAAATGCGTCGCCTGTTCATTTTTTTTTTTCAATTTTTTTGTTTAAACATTTAAAAAAAAATCAAAATAGAACCATAACAAGAATTGAACCCAAGACCTCTTACACTCTCAAGAAATCACCACACCACTAGGCCAAATCACTTATATGTACTAATGCAGCAAAAATTGGCTAATATAGTATTAGACGACGCATTATTCAAACAATGCGTCGCCAAATACAAGAACAGGCGACGTATTCCTCAACAAATGCGTCGCCTGTTCTTTTTTTTTTTCAATTTTTTTGTTTAAACATTTAAAAAAAATAAAATCAAAACAGGACCATAACAAGAATTGAACCCAAGACCTCATACACTCTCAGGAAATAACCACACCACTAGCCCAAATCACTTATATGTACTAATACAGCAAAAATTGGCTAATATAGTGTTAGGCGACGCATTATTCAAACAATGCGTCGCCTGTTCTTTTTTTTTTTTTTCAATTTTTTTGTTTAAACATTTAAAAAAAATAAAATCAAAATAAGACCATAACAAGAATTGAACCCAAGACCTCATACACTCTCAGGAAATCACCACACCACTAGGTCAAATCACTTATATGTACTAATATAGCAAATATTGACTAATATAGTGTTAGGCGACGCATTATTGAATCAATACGTCGCCAAATACAAGAACAGGCGACGCATTCCTCAACAAATGCGTCGCCTGTTCATTTTTTTTTTTTCAATTTTTTTGTTTAAACATTTAAAAAAAAAATCAAAATAGGACCATAACAAGAATTGAACCCAGGACCTCATACACTCTCAAGAAATCACCACACCACTAGACCAAATCACTTATATGTACTAATACAGCAAAAATTTGCTAATATAGTATTAGGCGACGCATTATTCAAACAATGCGTCGCCAAATACAAGAACAGGCGACGCATTCCTCAACAAATGTGTCGCCTGTTCATTTTTTTTTTTCAATTTTTTTGTTTAAACATTTAAAAAAAATAAAATCAAAATAGGACCATAACAAGAATTGAACCCAAGACCTCATACACTCTCAGGAAATAACCACACCACTAGCCCAAATCACTTATATGTACTAATACAGCAAAAATTGGCTAATATAGTGTTAGGCGACGCATTATTCAAACAATGCGTCGCCAAATACAAGAACAGGCGACGCATTCCTAAACAAATGCGTCGCCTGTTCTTTTTTTTTTTTTTCAATTTTTTTGTTTAAACATTTAAAAAAAATAAAATCAAAATAAGACCATAACAAAAATTGAACCCAAGACCTCATACACTCTCAGAAAATCACCACACCACTAGGCCAAATCACTTATATGTACTAATATAGCAAATATCGGCTAATATAGTGTTAGGCGACGCATTATTGAATCAATGCGTCGCCAAATACAAGAACAGGCGACGCATTCCTCAACAAATGCGTCGCCTGTTCATTTTTTTTTTTCAATTTTTTTGTTTAAACATTTAAAAAAAAAATCGAAATAGGACCATAACAAGAATTGAACCCAGGACCTCATACACTCTTAGGAAATCACCACACCACTAGGCCAAATCACTTATATGTACTAATACAGCAAAATTTGGCTAATATAGTATTAAGCGACGCATTATTCAAACAATGCGTCGCCAAATACAAGAACAGGCGACGTATTCCTCAACAAATGCATCGCCTGTTCATTTTTTTTTTTCAATTTTTTTGTTTAAACATTTAAAAAAAATAAAATCAAAATAGGACCATAACAAGAATTGAACCCAAGACCTCATACACTCTCAGGAAATAACCACACCACTAGGCCAAATCACTTATATGTACTAATACAGCAAAAATTGGCTAATATAGTGTTAGGCGACGCATTATTCAAACAATGCGTCGCCAAATACAAGAATAGGCGACGCATTCCTCAACAAAATGCGTCGCCTGTTCTTTTTTTTTTTTTCAATTTTTTTGTTTAAACATTTAAAAAAAATAAAATCAAAATAAGACCATAACAAGAATTGAACCCAAGACCTCATACACTCTCAGGAAATCACCACACCACTAGGCCAAATCACTTATATGTACTAATATAGCAAATATTGGCTAATATAGTGTTTGGCGACGCATTATTGAATCAATGCGTCGCCAAATACAAGAACAGGCGACGCATTCCTCAACAAATGCGTCGCCTGTTCCTTTTTTTTTTTTAAATTTTTTTGTTTAAACATTTAAAAAAAATAAAATCAAAATAGGACCATAACAAGAATTGAACCCAAGACCTCCTACACTCTCAAGAAATCACCACACTACAGGCAATCCTTCTTGAAGAGAATACGTTGCCTATTCTCTCAATTAACAAAAACAAAAATTTTGAAAGACATGCAAATTTTATAAAGAATAAAGGTGTACTTGAAAAACAGAAAAATAAACAACAATCTTCGATATTTTGCTTCGCATTTTTAAGAAATATTTTCAGTTTTTATTTGTAGTTGAAAAATAAAAATATTAATCAAAGAAAAAAAATGCAATTGGGAGAAAAGGCGCGTTCTTGCCATTTTTTGAAAATTTTTGGCGCGTTTTTAAATTTTTACGCGCTCCTTTAAATCCATTTTTTCTTTTTTAAAACTACATCAAGTACACCACCTAATCGATATTAGATTTGGAAGCAATCTAAGAGAGACTTGAAGAGTGAGATATTCCAGGTTTCATTTTTCATTTGCCTACGTTGTCGTCGGCCGAGAAGCTAGATTTCTCTTTGTCGCCCTCGTGATTTTTTGGTTTTCTTCTTTCTTTATCTCCATCGTTTAGGTGAGTTTCTTTTTTCTTAACATGAGGTGGGTTGTTTTTTTTTTTTTTTCATTTTAACTGCAGCTTAGGTTCATTGGGTTTTATTAATCTTGCTTTTTTAGAAATTATGTTTGTGATATTGCTTGACATTATTTTGCTAAGTTCAACAAGTATTTTGTGTTGAAGATTAACTTGAATCAAGATGGTCTATTGTTTTAACTTCACCACAACATCGTACGGTTGTTGAAGAAGATGTTCTTGGAGATACAAAGATGGCTCACAATCCATTTGTCATATAGTTGCCAAGTGTCGATGAAAATGATAATGAGGATGAATGTGAGAGTGACTATGTTTGTAATGACTATGAGGGGAGAAATGTGATTCGTCAAATCTTAAGAACAATGGTAATATTTTTTAAATTTTCATTTATACTAAATTACAAATTTAATAATGATTAATATTTTATTTATTTTGCATAAGTGCATGCTAATAACTTTTTTAATGTTTCCATATGCAGTATGAGGATGTAATATCGTCAACAAGAGGTCAACTTCCATCTCAATGAATATGCATTCATGGAATTTTAATTAATATTAAATTTGTTATGAAAAATACAATAGCTTACAAATTATGTAAAAATATATCAATGAGATGATATTTAATTTATTTGATAATTAATTTGTTATGACAAAATATTTATTTAAAATTTTTGTATTCTATTTATTTTGGATGAAGCTAGTTTTCATTTTTTTGTATTTTAATTATTTTTATATTTTTACTATTTTAATCACTTTTCACAAAATTTAAAAAAATTAAAAAAAAAAAGAAGGGGCGACGCATTAAGAAATAATGCGTCGCTAAAAGTGTCGATCCGTCGTTAAATAGGCGACTCTATTAATGCGTCTCTAAATAGGCAATTCTACTAATGCGTCGCTAAATAGTCAACTCTATTAATGCGTCACTAAATAGGCGACTCTATTAATGCGTCGCTAAATAGTCACTTTATTAATGCGTCGCTAAATAGACGACTCTACTAATGCGTCGCTAAATAGTAAAATGCGTCGCTAAATAGGCGACACTAATAATGCGTCTCTAAATAGTCAATGCGTCGCTAAATAGACGACTCTATTAATGCGTCGCTAAAAGTAAATATGAGTCGCTAAAAAGTCAAAGATAGGCGACTCTTATAATGCGTCGCTTGTTGTCTTATAGATTTAGCGACAAGACATTAGGCGACACCGTGCGATACGTCGTTATTTATTTTGTGCGACGCATTTATTGCGTCAGTTATCAATACGATTCTAGTAGTGAATACAAGTGTTAAATTAATGTGATTAACCGTAAATAAATTATCGAGGTGTTATCCATAGCACATGCCATATATTTGTATTTCCCATTATAATTTAGAAGATAGTTGCACAAGAATATCACTCCTGTAGTCTATGCACACATATACAAACTCAAGGAGGGAATGTTCTATAATATATTTGACAAATAATTTTTATTGGACAATAAGTGAGATGATAAGCACTGATTTCTATTAAGGGGTGAAATAATATTTATTAGAAAACTTTGTCAATTATATAATCGACCCCTGTATATAATATTATATTCTACTTTATTTTTTCTTTTCTTTTTTATATAATCTCTCATTCACATAATATATACATTCTAACTTACAAAACTTTATTGTCGAAAGAACAAAGGAAAAATAACAAAAATTTTCTGAAAAAGTTATTAATAAAAAATTGTTTTCAAAAAAATGTTAGAACGGCAAAAAAAAAAAAAAGAAAGAATGGAATAGGATTGTAACCTCTGAGAACATAAAAATAGGTCTCCAGAACTCGCAAAAAGGATTGAAAAATCAATATAATTAGCTCTTTCCATATATAGTCATTTTCCTATCCGGATATTTAGATTTTAAAAAATTCAGATGCAATTCATTTTGATGGGTATATATAATTGGGCAAAAAAGCACTGCATCCAGATTTTAATAAAGGTTAGATATCTTAACGTGACAATATGCACTCGAGGTGGAAGAGATAAGCAAGTCCATGCCAAGCTTGTGAGTAGGATCGACAAAGAAGGACCTCACCTATTCTTATTTTGCACCGAACAAGTTTAAAATCTTTTCCATTAATTCAAATTTTTTATTTAGTTGTTGTCTAAATTTTCTTCATTTGGTTGAAAAAAATTTAAAAATATATGTTCACAATGTAATATTTTGATTGTTTATATTCTGTCAGAAAAAACAAAATTTTTAATTGTCTATATAAATAAAAAATTGCCTAATCATAATTTTTTTTAAAAAATGAAATTGATAATTTTTTTCGAAGGAAATTGATAAAAAGTACATTGAAATAATATTTTATGCAAAAAATTTTAATTTAAATATTAGATGCTCAATTTGTCAAAACTGAAATTAAGATTTTTAGACATGAAATAATCTTTTTTTGTTTTTTTTTTTTTTTTTTGGTCCTGATAGAAGAGATAAAATAATTTAACATATACTATAATTTGGAAGGAAAATTATTCCATATATATATATATATATATATTTATAGGAGAATTTTTTAGTGCAGATGTCTGTATTAAAATACAGATATAATTTCAAACGATAAAAACTATCATTTAAAATGTTATTATTGATGATGATTTTTCTAAAAATCATCGTCTAAAAATATATTGATATTTTATTAAAATGTTGATGTCCAACTAAAATATTCAAAGTCACCATAAAACGCATCTATTACCTTAAATAGTGTGGGCATCTATTTAGGTAACACATTTAACGAAGTGTCCGTTAAGCAATGTTATTGCCACACTTGAAAAGGGACAAACCTATTTTATAGCAAAATTATATATATATATATATATAATCAGATTCAAATAAGATTTTTAATACGAAAAATAATATGAGATCTAATTCCTTTTTCAGTTTTTGAATTGCATCAAAAACTAAAATTTAAAATTTTCAATAATTTTACTTCTAGTTTTTTAAATTTTTTTTTCCCCATTTTTATTCATTAAATAGAATAGTTTTTTAAACTTATTTTGTAGTTACAAACTCTTGTATGTTTACTATATTTTGGTTTAAACTTCCATATTTCACTTAGTTCGCTACATTATTTCTCATTTTTTGTTAGTATAAAATCTTAAACTGAATTCCAAAGTTATGAACGAAATAATAAATTAACACAAGTAAATACTCTATAATTTCAATTTATTCATTATAAATTTTAATGATTTTTATTTTATTTTATTAATAATAGGAATGACAGTGGGGTTTGGTTGGATCCCTAAAAGATCCGCCCTGATCATCGAGGTGGATATGTACAACTCCAAATGGGATTTTTAGGTTGGGTTGGATCAGTTTGATAAGTTTATATCTACTTGGGGATCATGTAGATTTAGGTTCAGCCGATGCACATCGATTTTTTAGGTGAAAATGCAATAAATTTTGAATTTCTCTAACAAATTTATCATCTCGGGTTGGGTGGGGGTTAAAAAGGGTCGGGCTATGATTGGGGCCAGGTATTATCAAGTCAACTCGAAACCAGGGAAATCCGCCCCCAGTGTCATTCCTAGTTAATAGGTCTAAATTTTATTGCTTAGATTTATATTATCTTTCCACTCATAAAACGTTGGCGAAATTTATTTTTCATGCTAATTAAAAGAAGGAAAAAAATTGCAAAGAAATTGAAATTAAAAGAAAGTTTCAACAAAAAAATGAAAGTAAAATAACAAAGGCAAATTTTTTTTTTACAAAAATTGTTTGTGAAATCATCCCTATTTTTATTTTTTAAAGGGAGTTCTATAAAAATAAATAAATAAAAAAGTTCTTATGAAAATACAATAGCAAAGTTAGCAAAATTTTAGGCTGCAAAAATATTTTGCGAAATCATCTCATTTTTATTTTTTAAATGGAGAGTTAAGAATTTTTTTTCTTTAAAAAAAAAACACATCTAACATGGAAAGAAAATAAAAAAGTAAAAAAAAAAAAAAAAAAAAAAATCTTCACCGAATGACCTTATATTTTAATGGAAAAAATTGAGAAAAACATTTAAAATTAGGGAAAAAAAAAAAAAAGGTGCCAGTTTAGCTTTAATGCGTCTTGTATTTCATAAAAAAAGAAAAACAGATTTAATGGTTTTTTTCACTTTTTTTTAAAGGAAAAAAAAAGATTTAATGATTGTAAATTAAAATAGTAAAGCACATGCAACCGATGGTAAGAGAAATTCTACTGATGGTTAAAAAAAAAAAAAAAATTCAAAATATTTAAATATTTCATAAACCCATTCATTTTTATTTTTTTTTTAAATATTTTTACTGAGAAGGTATTTCTCTTCAAAGTCATATAACTAACAAGCATAAAATTTTGTGATTGAAGAAAGCCAGCTAGCCATAGCCTTACCAGCAGAGAGTGCATGGAGAGGTTTTCCTTTGGAATCCCTTGCATGAAGATGTAACCTTGTGGTGTAGTTATTGTGCATCTGGTAGAAATCCGAAACCGCCATGGAAATACAACTGTAAACAATCTTCCCCTCCTTTGATCCCATATCCAGAATCACCCCCACATGGACCTCATCCTCATGACTAATTATATTACTCAAATCATCAGCAACACAATGACCAAAAAGGCCGAAAGCAGTTAAAAGAATGAAAATGGCACTATTTTGCAAGCTTCTAGTCTCCATATCTGAGGGCGCTTAATTTTCTACAATCATTTATACATATACATACATATACATATACATATATATATATATATATAATAGTAGTTATGCTAGCTTTGTCTAAAGAATTAACAAAATAATATTAGTTTAAGAAAGCTGTGCTGATTTTCCAGGAAAGCAGCAGTTCAGAGTTGAGAAATTTCTTTATCTGATAGTGTGTCTAGCCAGTCAATTAATTGGATTGTTTATTTTTTATGTCAGCGCCGCCCAGCTAATGGCTCAATTGCAAAACTCTCCACGAAATCCTGGTCATATATTTATACTCCAGATGTTGAAATGTTTACGGTGGAGGGGTTGGATTTGATTCAACTATTTTATATCTTGTCAATAAACTTTAAATTAAATATAATTTGATTAGATTAGATTTAAAATTTTCCAATCCCATTTAATCCAGTCAAATCCCAACATTTAAAGTGATTCAAATTATTCAAATGCTACCAAAGAGAATTCTAATAGTAAAACTATCAAATCGATTTGATAATAACATAGTTGTATATTTTCTAGTAAGAAAATCCATAACATTATCAAATCAGAAATTCTTATATGGGAAATACTAAAGGTTGTCATATCCTATTTTAAAAATTTTTAAATTTAAATTCAAATAATAATTGATAATGTAACCAACTAATAAATATTCTCTCGCCATCCTAAGTTACATTGGGTACATAGAATAACTATTTCTCTAAAAATAAAAATAGTTATTTATAGGAATAAAAAATATAAAAAGGATTGATAATTCCTCTATATATATGTTTGATATAAATATTAATTTGAAATCAAAATGCTTTTATAAATATATTTTTTAAAAAGTTCAAATCTGGTAAAAGGTAATTAAAAATTAAATTTTATATTTATTTATATATTTTTATTATGTGATAAAAAAATATAAATCTAAAAATAGTAAAGATATTTCAAAATTTATCTAAATTAAAATGTAGAAAAAAATAATTTTGAAAGTTTAAAGAGAAATTATTATTCCTACAAATAAAAGCATATATATTTTTATAAAATAGTTGTTGTTAAATCCAAAAGCTTGCCAAATATTTAAAAAACAAAATAAAAAAATAAATCTATGAAATATTTATTTTATTTTTATATCTATTTTATAAACCAAACATGCTCCTATGTTTAACTAAATTAGAAATTTCGGCATAAATGAATAATTTTGGAATACATTTACTTAAAAATATTGTTATTCCTAAAAAATAAAGATTAATAGTTTTTATAAATAAATAAAAATGTAATATAACAACTATTCCTATTTTTTAATTTGGTAATAAAAAAAGCAAAAATTTGACGGAAGAAAAGGAAAATAATACGAAATGTAGAAAAGAAACTAAAGCGTGTTTTTTTTTCTTTTTATTTTAAAAAAATTGAAGTTTTTAATAAAAATAACAATTGCTTACTTTGAGAATCAAGATTCTATTAAAAAATATATATATAGTAATAAACAAATTCAACTTTACAAATTCAATGAAATACAGTAATATATCAATTATCACAATGATATAAATACTTATTATATTCGATGTTTTAATGAACAAAGGAAACGTGTGCGCTAAACATTGATGTAACAGGCGTTTATGTACATAACGACGAAAGCGTCTTTACGGTTTTCAGCGTTTCCATTAAATAGTTTTTTAATCAAAACGATGACATCCATCTTCAGCAAAAACAAAATCCCAAATACCAGCAACCTCTTCCACCTTCACCCAAACGACCTTCCCACCATCATCAAAACTCCCTTTATTCCTCTTCATTTTTTTTAATTTTTTTTTTGAAATAAAGAAGTCCATTCATAAATTAAGTTACAGAGGTACAAATATCAGATTGAAGTAACAAAGAAAGCCATTGTGGACTGTCCTCAAGCCACGACTTAAACTCACATTTGTCTGTTGCATATTTAGCAATACAATGAGCAACTCCATTAGTTTCTCTTGACTCAAACTTACAGACAAGACCAGGACAAGCTTGAAGCATGCTCTGTAAATCTTCCACCAGATAGCAATTTGCGCCAAAAGTTTTCCTGAATGTGTGGAATTCACAGCATGCACTGCACCAAAACAATCACTAACAATTTCTCCTTCTCTAAAACCAGCCTCCATGCAAAAGCTAATAGCTTCACGAATGGCTATAAGCTCTGCATATTGCACAGACCATGCAGCTGCAAACAGCTTTGCTAGAGCTCCCATCAGCTCTCCAGATGCATTTCTCACTACTACACCAATGCCTATAGTTGGACAACCAGCCTTCAGAGAGGCATCAACATTTATTTTGTAAGTATTACTTTGAGGAGGTTCCCACTTAGTAGAACGCTGTGAGTGGTGTTGTACATTAGCGATCTGTATTGCTTCTTTGTGTTCCACATGGAGACGTGCAATGGTGTCCAATAATTGTGCATCTGTCATGACAAAATTGTTATGGATGAAAGCATTTCTATTGTTGCAGTGTAAATTGTTATGGATTTACACTAAACTAGGAAACATATTTACAGTTGTATATAGTTGCTGAACTTTCTTAATATTTGCCTTTATCACATCCATTAAAATAGGAAACTATATCTCCTAATACACAGCTAGTTTGATTCCCTACACTATCCTCCACCATGTCCCAGTTTTCATCATCACACTCAAGAAATCATGACCTTTTTTTTTAGAATTACTGAAAACACAAGCATGAAAACTGTAACACCCCGTCTCGAACCATGTCGGAAATTTTTGCACGTTGACCGAGGTTGACCGTTGACCGAAGGGGTCAAAAGTTGACTTTTTGATCCGGTTGGAATTCTAGGTTGACTGAGGTACCGTTACGGAGTACACGTTGGCACGAGTTCGTAGACTGGTAGCACGTTGAAAACGGAGCTACGGTTTGAAAGTTTTGAGTAAAACAAGTTGAGGTCCAAACTGTCCAAGGGGTGCCGGAGTTGACTTTTTATTCATGCAAGGTTGAGCTTTGACTCATGTATGGTTGTGAAGTGCTCGTCGATACGAGTCCGTAGACTAGCGGCACGTTCGATTTGGACATGTGGTTTGAAAGTTATGGACCTGTAAAGTTTTTCAAATACTGTATTATTTTATTATTATTTTTACACGCATAACGAGGTGCCACGTGTGACTCAATGAAGTTGGCCATGTGTCACCATGGTGAAATGCCACATGTCAACCATGTGAAAAAAAATCAAATTATTTTATTATTTTTGAATAATAATATTATTATTAATATTATTTAATTATTTCTTTTTCTTTTCCTTTTTCTTTCTCTTTTTCTTTTTCTTTTTCTTTTTCTTTTTTTTTCTTTCTTTTTTCCCTTCTTCTTCCCCGAAACACACACGACACACACAGTTATTTTTCTTCCCTCCGGCCGTCCCTCTCTCTCTCCCGTGTTTTTGAATTCCGGCCACCCATAGCCCTCACGCGCCAGCCACCAAGGAAGCCCGCCACCTCGCGAGCTTGGCCGCCAAGTTTCACGGCCAGCCGCCGCCGGACGCGCGCCGATCGGGCCGGAGAAGCCGCCGGCCGGCCAAGTTTCTCTCTCCTCTTTTCTTGTGTTTTCCGGCCAGCCCACTCCCAATTGAGCCTCCTATCCCCCTATTTTGGGTCCTCTGAATCCAAAAATGGCCTCCAATCCCAGAAATTCGAAGCGGTTTGCGAGATATGGGGAAGTGAACACCGGCCGAAACTTTCCGACCAAATTCCGGCCACCTCCGGCGGAATTGGGGTCGATGGAGACCGGATTTGTGATCCTCGTCCCACGAGCTTCGATTCGGTATATCATTCGACCATTTTGGTTAAAGTTTGTGTTTGAGCCCCGGGTACCGGGTATTATTTACCCGGATAAAATATTAATTTATTTGACTGTCTGTGAATTTTGTTCTAGGAGCACCGGTGAGTCGTAGAATTGATCCCGTGGTGGATCATGGGTTAATTGCGTGCTCCAGGTGAGTGACCCACCTTTAAAAAATATTTTTGGGATAATTAATTGTATTTATGTGGTATTAATTTGATATTTGTAATTTCTGCTTATGTGGTGTACTTTAAATATAATCGGGAAAAAATATTATTTTATATATATTTACCCATTGGTAATAAATGGAAATTTTGGGATCATTAAGAAATTCCCGATTATTATTTTATTGTGGTTTAATTTATTACTATGCATGAGCGAAGTGAATTTCGGTATTAATCGTACATGATTTTAAGTAATAATTTCCGGGCATAATTGGGTTAAATATTTTACGAAAATATTTGGTTTAATTTTATAAATTATGCCCGTGGTATTTTTATGGTTGCATTTCGTATTTCGAGGAAAATTGTGGTTTGTTGTTATCGCTGTTTCGTACCGGGTGATTGGATAAAATATGTGGGATGGTGTTTTGTGAAAATTTGGTATACTTCCCACGGTAATTTTGTAAAACGGTACAGTTGGTTATTATTGTTTATTTTTAGACGCACTCATACAGTATTGGTGTTCTGGTGTATGGTGTATGGACACGTGGTAGTGCGCGGTTATTATCTGGTTTAGCGCACGATTATTACTTCACCCGTGAGTTGCCATTGGACCGTGGGCAGGCAAGGTTATTGTTGTGCACAGCCGCCCCCCTCCTTGGCCGGGTGATGGTTTTTAGCAGTCGGTACTGTCGGGACGCCGAAGTGACCACTGCAGGTTTCTCTCTTTAACCTCCCGCCAGTCGGTGCTCGGGACGCTGGGTATCGGAGGGCATCACCGGTATATGGTGTGGTGCGTCAGGTGTAATTGTCGGTGTAAATTGCAATTAAAGTTTAAAACCCCAAAGGTGTTCTAAAATGATTTATTATAATTTATTGCAGTTTATTTATATTTGGGGTATTTATTTGTTTATTTGTTGTTTATTAATTCGTTTGGTTCCTTGGTTTTTGGGAAGTACGTACATCGGGTTTTGTGAAAATGTTTTAAAAGGGGAACTTTTCCAACGGAGTGACTAGTGAGGGTTTTGAGAGAAAGTATTACTTCAATTGTTTATTTATTTATTTATTTATTTAATTGTTCGGTACTGGTTAATTAAATTTCCTTATTTTTATATTATTATTATTAAAGGTGTTTAGTAGATAGGGTCACTCACTGAGATGATTAGCATCTCACACTCTTAAATTCCGTTCCCCTAGGTTCAGGTTGGAGACGTTGATTGTCCGGGGCGAGCCCAACGTCTCAGTTCGTTGCCGAAGGTTCAAGAAGTTTTTCTTCCCTTTTTCCTCTCTATCTTATATTGTTTCCGTATCTGTCATTTATTAGATTCCACATTTGTTGTATAATACTCTGTATACTGTATTGTTGTTCTTATGCACTGGGTTGCTACTGTTGTTTTATTTTGAAGTGCTGCAATTTGTGGAACCAACTTGTAGTTTGTGGGAGGAATAAGGAGATGTTTTTAGAAGTGTGTTTTCAGTGCAGGTAGTTTGTGGTCATTAAATCCCTTAGGGGAGGCTCTGCCGGATTTTCCGTTGGAGGGTTCGGTAGGGTTTCCCTGGGATCAGGGCTGTCTAGGGTTCCGGGGAAGGAATTCTGGACGGGTCCTGACAAAAACACTACCACTGCCCCTGAATATACTTAAAGGAGACTACACTATTCTTCAATTATTGAACCTAAATTCCTTGTTAGAAACCAAGAGCTGTCACAAAATTGTTCAAGAATAGGCCAATAAATCATATTTCAACAAAGTAGAAAAACAGAAAGTACGCTGCAAAATAGTTTATAAAGTTCTTTGATATAGTCATACAAACAAAATCAACTAGCAAAGTTACCATGTTAACAAAATATTAGGAAATCTGATACCAACCTCAATAACTCACTCAACATCAAGATTATACTTAGATCATGTACTGGCATAGTTGTTTCCATCAGAAACCTTATTAGAGAGGTACTTTCTCACATTCTGCAAGAGTGCTATAAGCTGTACAGTATTACAATACTTAGAAAATCCATCTTTTCTTTAATGGCAAAAGAAAAGAATAAGAGAAGAGCTAAAGCTGAAAAAATTCCACTAATAAGGAATAAACCACGAAATCAATCAAGACTAAGAACTTCAGGGCCATTTCCAGAATCGTCAAATGGAGTTAATAAAGCTTCTTCACTGTAAGCTCTGGAACTAATCCATTTCTTTTCTAGCACTGCTAACTCTCTTGCTTCCTTCAGTTTTGAGAGTTCCTTTGAAATGTCTTGGACCAAAGTTGACCCTTTCTGAAAAGTCTGCAGAACAGGAGATAATTAAAAAAAAGAAAAGTTAAGATCCGATATGTTATAAAATCTTTATTTTTAGAACTGTAAAATGGTTTTTAAATACATGAACAGTAAGTTAGTAACAATAAAATTGATGCATATGTGTGAGGATAAATTTATTGAGTCCACTTCCTAACAGATTAAGCTTTTGGGATAGTTGGTGTGTGAAAGGGGATAATTAGAACCCAAAATGGACCAGCCTATATATGAAAGAGTGTGTGACGATATACGTATTGTGTTTGCTACCTAACAGCTTAAGTGCTTTTACAATAGATGTAGTTCGAGTTTTCAACAATATAAGAGATTGCATTTTGGTTTGGTAAATCACATACATAGCCAAAACCATTCATATTAGACATGGGCATAGTCTTCACCGAGTAATCACCAGGATACTTGGCAACGAACTGCTTGATGCATGGAACTTCATCAACTATAGCAGAAACACCACCATGCTTACTACCTTTTGATAAAGCTTCTGCATATTCTTCAAGTGAACTATATGGCTTAAATCCTTCAAAATTTAAACTAAAAATAGAAGCTTGGATAGGTGAATCCATTTGATATCCTAAATAATTTTCCTTTGGATTTAATTGAATTTGTTGAACTGTCATCATTGAAGTTAAGATTGCAGTATAACTGTTAGTCAATATAAGCACTACGAACACCCACACAATCACTACAAACTTTGATAAGCTGTTTAATAACTTCTCCCCTGCAATTTAAAACAGAACATCAGTTCCTCATCTAGTAATATTGGAAACTCAAGAGAATTAAAATTGAGAGAGCAATAGGAAGAGTGTGGAAAGTGCTCTACTATGCGCAAAAACGAGGGTCGAAAAGATGAACCATAACACTGTTCCAATTTGTTGGGATGATGAGCCTTGGAACTCTTGGTTGATGGGATGCTCAATTATCCACACCACAAAACCAGTCAAGATAAAGAAACCTGTTGTTGTTATCCAAAGATCTGCTGCAAGAGGTCTCAAGAAAATCCACATATTTCTTCTGCTACTCTGGTTTGGCACCACCGTAGCAATAGAACCTGTGTTGGTATGTGATATTGTAAATTCAACATATAAGGATCTCTCCCATGTGATCGATATATCGCCCACAGCACCATCAAAGTTCTAATTTGTTCACAGTTCCAACAGCAAAACAACAAACTAATTAATCAAATGAAATATTGATATGCCTTTTATGTAAAATAATTTCTTTAATAAAAAACTTACCCCTAGATAAACCTGATAAACAAGATCATTATATGTTCCTCCATATGGGATGAATTCAACTTCTACTGGATAAGGTAATTTTCTAATGGCAAGGATGAATGCCTCTATGCAGAAGCCACTGAACACTGTCAAATTTGTTTGAGGATCTTTAATCAAGTCTACAAATCCTTTAAACTTATTATGGCTGGGAACGCCAATTCTCAGCTTCATTTTGCTCGTACTCATCATGGCTCAACCTCTTGGGCCGGTTAATGATCCTCCAGGCCATATGATTGGCTCTTCAAGATCATGAGCGGATGATATATGTCTTCTCCTATTTGCTTCTTCTGTACTGTAATTCCAAAATCCGACCCATCTAGTTTTCTCTTTACTTTTCACATTTACCACTTCAAATAAGTTAGAGGTTAGTTTTCCATTTATAAACTGAAAGTTACCACTTAAACCCAAAATTTGCTTCTCAAAATCTCCTCCACAAGTAGTGAACCATTTTTTATGGCTGAAACGAGTTTATTATAGTCCCTTGCCCTCTCAACTGCTTCTGCTACAGCCCAGATTGAATCATATGCCCAAATGCCATAGACACTTAACTCAATGGAGAACTTCCTTCTGAGTCTCAAAGCCAAATTCTGAAGATCTTTTGTTGCAGGAATATAAGACTTGAAACCTACTAAACCTTGCATGGAATCTATTACAGATGAGTCCACAGAACTCAAGAGGTTCATAGTAGATGCTGTCACAAACCAAGCATACCCTTCACTCATCATTCCTAACCTTTTTGCATTGATGAGAAGTTTGGACACGGGAGCTTCTGACATATGCACGACAAACACCTTAGTTTGAAAGTCCATAAGTTTGTAGAGCTCTTCAACAACATTATCATCTGTGTATGAGTTAGAAATGGCAGACTTATATGTCACATTAATATCATTTTCATGAAATGAATCAACCATATATGGTATGATGTCTCTGATGAAATCTGTGTCCTCGTAAATAAGTATGATATCCCTCCATTTGAAAGTATTAACCATGTCAGAAATACTTTTAAATTGACAAGTTTCAACATCTTGTGTGATCTGAATAAAGAAGGGATACTTGTTAGAGTGCAGATAAAAACTTGGTTCAGAAAGAGAAATTACAGGAACTTCTTCTTTGTCTCCTAACTCTGCCAAGAACTTTGCTTCCTTTCTAGTTTGTGCCCCAATGATTGCTTCTACTTTAACATTATCTAAGAGGTCAAAAGCTGCATTTTAATGAGAATTACTTCTGTTACTAACCATTTGCAAGTTCACTTTTAAAAAGGCAGAAAAGTCAAAAAGAGAGGGGAAAAAAATAGGTTTGGCTGAAGTATGTTTTTTAAGTGTTTTGTATCATTTATTAATATAACGTGTAAACAATGATAATTTCAAAGAATTAAAACTTAAAACTTGAAAAAGAACTAAAAAGAAAAAAAAAACAAGAAAAAAGAAAGATAATTAAAACTTAAAAGCAGACCAACCTTCATCATGAGAGACATATAAGTATTTAATCATGGATTTTCATCAATGGTTGGTGACAAATCACATATACTCCAATTCAATTTATACACATATAAGAATTTTGATCTGTTAGAAGTTATCTTCAAAGGATAGCAATTTTATTAAAATGCTTACGTCCAATCAGAATATAACAATTTATATTTTTTTGGCACATTAAATATGAAAGGATTCAAACTCATATTATTACCCACGGAAACGGAAACAGTGGTTATTATCATTGGGTTGTTCCTGCATTGACGAGAGACATAATGATTTTATATCTGGTAAGTCTAAAATTTGTCACAGTTGGTCCAACTCAAATTTAAATTTTAAATACTTAGGTTGATTACATTTTAGTTCTGTACTTTGGTAAGATTGACAACGATTCACAAATTGACTAGCAGAAATTTTAGAATTTGAGAAAATGAACAAATTTTTTCAATTTATAAATAGATAAGGACAAAAAATTGACTAATTAATTAATAAAAAAACTTAGCCAAATTTTTTTTTCTTTCCATTTTTAAACTTTTTGCTAGACAATTTGGAAATTAAAGACTTAATTTGGAACAATTTATAAATTAAGGATTTAATGTAAAATGATTTAAACTTGAAGGTCCAATATACATTCTTACCAAAATATAAGTATTAAAATGTGATTAACCATAAATCATTTATCAAGGTGTTATCCATAGCACATGCCACATCTTTGTATCTTCCATTATAATTTGAAAAATAGTTGCACAATATCAATTCTCTAGTCTACGCACACATATACATATATCAGGAGGGAGTGTTCCATAATATATTTGACAAATAATATGTTTTAGTGAATGATTCAAGAATTTTTATTGGTCAATGAATAAGATGCATAAGCATTGAGAAGTTATAATAGATAGTTAAAGCTTTGATTTCTATTCAAGGTGTAAAAGTAATATTTACTAAAAACCTTTGTCAATTATATAAGCGACCCCTGTTTATAATATTATATTCTAATTTATTTTTTCTTTTCTTTTTTGTATAATCTCTCATTCACATAATATATACATTCTAACTTTCAAAACTTTATTGTTCAAAGAAAAAGGAAAAGAATAAAGGAAAAATTACCAAAAGTTTTCTGAAAAGGTTATAAATATAAATTGTTTTCAAGACAAGGTTAGAACTTCAAAAAAAAAAAAAAAAAAATCGAACAGGGTTGTAACTTCCAAGAACATAAAAATGGGTCTCCAGAACGTGCAAAACGGATTGAAAAATCAATGTAATTAGCTTTTTACATATATAGTCATTTTCCTATATGGATATCTAGATTTTAAAAAATTCAGATGCGATTCATTTTGATGAGTACATATAATTGGGCAAAAAAGCACTGCATCCAGATTTTAATAAAGGTTAGATATCTCAATGTGACAATTTGCAGTCGAGGTGGAAGAGATAAGCAAGCCCTTGCCAAGCTTGTGAGTTGTGATTGAGGAGGAAGGACCTCACCTATTCTTATTTTGCACCGAACAAGTTTAAAATATTTTCTATTAATTCAATTTTTTATTTAGTTGTTGTCTAAATTTTTTTATTTGGTTGAAAAAATTTAAAAATATTCCTTCACAATGGAATATTTTGATTGTTCATATTTTGTTGGAAAAACACATTTTTTGAGTGTTTATATAAATAAAAATAGCCTAATCATAATTTTTAAAAAAAATGAAATTAATAAATTTCTTTTTTAAAGGAAATTGATAAAAAGTTCACTGAAATAATTTTTTATGCACGAAATTAATTTGAATATTAAATGCTCAATTTGTCAAAATTTAAATTAAAGGTTTCAAAGATGATCTAATATTTATTTATTTATTTATTTTTTTGATAGAAGAGATTAAATAATTTAACATATGCTACAATTTAGAGGAAAAATTGTTCCAAATATATATATATATATATATATATATTTACACAAGAATTTTTCAATGCAGATGTTTGCATCTTATTAAAATATGGACATCATTTCAGATTTTTTTTTAACGAAATTGTCTTTTAAAATATTATTATTGATAATGATTTTTTCAAAAATCGTTTTCAAAGGCATATCCACATTTTATTAAAATGCTTACATCCAATCAGAATATATAGAGTTGCCATAAAACGCATCTATTCCCTGTGATAGTGTGGGCATCTAACTAGGCAACATATTAAAAAAAATTCTTCGCCAAGCAATGTTATTGCCTAATGTTAGGCACTTATACTGTATGGAGAGGGACAAATCCATTTTATAGTAAAATTATATTTATATATATATATATATATAATCAAATTTGAATAAATTCTTAATATGAGGATCATATGAGATCTAATTCATTTTGAGGACTATATGAGATTTAATTTATTTTTCAGTTCTTAAATCGCATCAAAAGTTAACATTTAAAAATTTTCATAATTTTACTTCTAGTTTTTAAATTTTTTTTTCCATTTCTATTCATTAATTAGAATAGTTTCATAAACTTGCTTTGTAGTTATAAATTTTTGTATGTTTTCCTATATTTTAATTTTTGGTTCAAACTTCCATATTTCATTTAGTTTTGCTACATTATTTCTCATTTTCTGTTAGAATAAAATCTTAAATTGAATTCAAAAGCTATGAACAAAATAATAAAATAACACAAGTAATACAATTTAATCATTATAAATTCTAATTATTTTTATTTGTTTGATTGATAATGGAAGTGTCAATAGGGTTGGATTGGATCTCTGGAAGATCCAACCTAACCTGATTGGGGCGGGTATGTATTACTCCAATTGGGACTTTTAGGTTGGATCGTATCAGGTTGATAATTTTGTGGGGAATTTGGCCCAATACCCCCATAGGACCGAGCTTCATGAATTTTGCCCCCTCAATTCATTTCTTTTTTGATCTACCCCTCCAATCTTTTAAAATCCCAAAATACCCTTATGTTTTTTTTTTATATGTTTTTTTCTTTCCTTTCTTCGACTTTTCCCCTCCATCTCTTTATCCATTACCAGACCTTAGGAGCCCTCTGTTTCCTTTCATGAATCGGCCGGATTGTAAGCGTGGAAACTGCCCGTTTTGAAGGAGATGGTGAAGAGGCGACTCAGAGAGAAAACTGCAGGATTTTAGAGAGCCCTAGGAGCATAAGCAGAAGCAACAGGTAGGCAACAGCTCTAATTTTGATTTTCTTTTAGTGGTTTTGGGAATTTTTTTTTTTTTGGGAGAAATTGTGAAAGTTGTGTTCTGTTTTTTTTTTTTTTAAATAACGGTGGTGGTAGGCATTTCTTGCTAAGAGATATGTATGATGATATGATGCTGGATGGAGTACAGCCAACTAGGGATACATTCCATTCTGTCATCAGTTAGTGGAAAGGTGCTTTCATGTTTGTTATCATGGACTTTCATTCTTTTTGGAATTTTCCGTTTGCTTGATTTTGTTTTGTTGCAGGTAGATAAGCAAAATGCTCATTTCTTTGGTGTTACGATCAACGAGCAACAAGCCGAGTGTGGTATTGTAGTAAGAGTTACTTCAAATGCACAAAGCAAATTTAAGGTATGTATATTTCATATTTTTGCATTTAAATTGTTTATATACCATGTTTGATGACTATGAACTCTCTCTCTCTCTCTCTCTCTCTCTCTCTGCATCTACATTTTCTTTTGTGTTGCTGATGTGACATTAAATTTATAATCTAATTGCTTTATTTTCTAGTTACTTTATTTCGAGCAAGATGTGAATGGCGGTTAGTTTGGCCCTATAGGTACCATATCTTCTTTCCTATTGTGTCTCCAATCCATTTTCCATTTTATAGTGCATATGATTTTTGCATTCTGAAAGCTGTCATGGTTGTTTAAAAAATTTGAAGCATAGATGGAGTCAACAGTGCCAATGATCATATACAATTGGTAGAAATGTTTTGTAATACTCTTGTCATGTTAAACTTTCTGCTGTTATATCCTTCAATTTCTAAGTACTATGCGTCTCTAATTTATTTTCAAAGCATAAAATTGTGGCTGTGAAATTGTGATTTTGAATATCACATATGGGTAGAACTTAAAATTAGTAACCTACCTGTGAATGTGACAATGATGCTCAACTTCTCTTTTCAAGTGAATGTCATTGCATTGTTTCAAGTGGTCAAGTGGTATTGGTGTGGCATTTCAATGTATTTCTGTTCAGTCCTCTGACCTCATTCCCAAGGGCTTTCTTACTTGCAATTTGACTACAATCCTTTAAACAATTGACTTATATAATTGTACTATGATTTTATGTAGCATGCTTCTTTTTATTTTACTTTGGTTCAGCAAATCTTTACCTTTAGTCAATAATTTTGTCATATGGAAATGCTTTTTTTCCCCCCACCCCTCATCAAGCCATCTAAATTTCAATATATATCATTGACACACAAAAATCATGACAGTCAATTGCCTATTTAATTAAAATTCATTTAGCAGAATCTCTTCCTATGCACATGCATTTGACATTTGTGTGGTCTCTTTACAGATGGATAATTGATCCTCCTCTGGAGGTCACTGTACCATCAAAACGCACACCATGGCCTGATGCCCCTCCTGAACTCCCTACCAATGAAAATGTAGTGTTGGGCATCCAAGAGCATGCTGTAAAGCATCCTACAAAGACCCGCACATCTAGATCAAAGAGACGAAGCAAGAGAAAGCATGACACAAGAACGGTGGACACACAGGTTGCTTCAAAGCATTCTGAACAAATTTGAAAATCTTAGCACGAAGACGGCTAGAGATGCATGCTGCTGTGTGAATTTTAGGCATCATTCTTCAGCATCATAAAAAAATTTGAATTGCAAAGGCTTATTAGCACAGAGGCAGATGGCCTAACCTGGTATATGTGAAAAGAATCCTTCATGCTGGGCCAGTTGATAACAGGCATTGGAGTTTGAATTTTCACTTAATTTTTCACAAATTTTTTCTTTCTTTTATATATTTTTGTTTGGGATATCAGGATTCTGGTTCAGCATGAGGTATGCCAGCAAAGTCTTGCCGTATCTGCTACCTTGTAGGACTTTGTATCCAATATGTTTCGAATCTTATAAATAATCTTGGAACATAGGAATTATAGAGTTGTGTTCAGCTGGATTTTCGTAGAAAAAAAGATACCAAAATGTAATAAACAAAAAAGAAAAAAAAAAAAAAAGGAAACTTCCAAATTTGTGAAAGGATCCAATTTCTTCCATATTCAAATTTTGTTTGTAGTTTTTGTACTTGATTGTCGTGTCAATATGATGTGTAAGGATCCAATTTCATTATTAAATTATCCATATTATTTGATATGTGGAGAAGCAATAAATAAGAAGGATGATAATTTAAATGGATGGTATCAATCACTTTTACATGAATGGCTCCATGGTAGTATGTCCAAATGAGACTTTTACATGAATGGCTCCATGATAAAGTGTATCAAATTTTGCAACAAAACTGATAACTGTTCATGCTCGGTAAGTCCCGAGTAAATCGTCGGTAACCCCCCAAATTCCCTCTGGAAAATTTACCAACAGTTTCGTCGGTAATTCCCGAGGTTGTACAGTTCATTATATTTTACCAATTTTTTGGACCCCACAAGGCCCATAAGGTGTGTTGAATGCAAAAACATGCAAAACAAGTATTCTATTATTGTACTACGGAGAGAAAATCCCAAAATTTAATAAAAGTGTATCAAATTTTGCAAAAACATTGATGACTGTTCACCCTCGGTAATTCCCGAGGAAATCGTCGGTAACCCCTAAATTCCCTCTGGAATAATTACCGACAGTTTCGTCGGTAATTCCCGAGGGTGTACAGTACATATTATTTTACCTATTTTTTAGACCCCACAAGGCCCCTAAGGTGTGTTGAATGCAAAAACATGCAAAACAGGGATTCTATAATTGTACTACAGAGAGAAAATCTCAAAATTTAATAAAAGTGTATCAAATTTTGCAAAAACATTGATGACTGTTCACCCTCGGTAATTCCTGAGGAAATCGTCGGTAACCCCTAAATTCCTTCTAGAAAAGTTACCGACAGTTTCGTCGGTAATTCCCGAAGGTGTACAGTACATATTATTTTACCAATTTTTTTGACCCCACAAGGCCCCTAAGGTGTGTTGAATGCAAAAACATGCAAAACAGGGATTCTATAATTGTACTACAGAGATAAAATCCCAAAATTTAATAAAAGTGTATCAAATTTTGCAAAAACATTGATGACTGTTCACCCTCGGTAATTCCCGAGGAAATCGTCGGTAACCCTTAAATTCCCTCTGGAAAATTTACCGACAGTTTCGTCGGTAATTCCCGATGGTGCACAGTGCATGATATTTCGTCCGTAATAACCTCTGGAATATTTGATGTACTGTACACCCTCGGTAATTACCGACGAAACAATCGGTAATTTTCCAGAGGGTTTTTTTGGGATTACCGATGATTTCCTCGGGAATCACCGAGGGTGAACAGTTGTCATTTTTTTGCAAAATTTGATATGCTTTTATGAAATTTTGGGATTTCCTCTCCTTAGTACAATTATAGAATCCAAATTTTGCATGTTTTTGCAGTCAACACACCTTAGGGGCCTTGTGGGGCCCCAAAAAATAGCAAAATATGACGAACTGTAGACCCTCGGGAATTACCGACGAAACTGTCGATAATATTTCCAGAGGACATTTGTAGTTTCCCGACGATTTTGTCGGAAATTACCGAGGGTGAACAGTTAGCTTATTTTTTGCAAACTTTGATACACTTTTATTAAATTTTGGGATTTTTTCTCCTTAGTACAATTATAAAATCCATGTTTTCCATGTTTTTTCATTCAACACACCTTAGGGGCCTTGTGGGGTAAAACAAATTGGCAAAATAATACGTACTGTACACCCTCGGGAATTACCGATGAAACTGTCGGTAATTTTTCCAGAGGATATTTGTAGTTTCCCGACGATTTCGTCGGGAATTACCGAGGGTGAACAGTAAGCTTATTTTTTGCAAACTTTGATACACTTTTATTATATTTTGGGATTTTCTCTCCTTAGTACAATTATAGAATCCATGTTTTCCATGTTTTTTCATTCAACACACCTTAGGGGCCTTGTGGGGTAAAAAAAATTGGCAAAATAATACGTACTGTACACCCTCGGGAATTACCGACGAAACTGTCGGTAATTTTTCCAGGGGATATTTGTAGTTTCCCGATGATTTCGTCGGGAATTACCGAGGGTGAACAGTAAGCTTATTTTTTGCAAACTTTGGTACACTTTTATTAAATTTTGGGATTTTCTCTCCTTAGTACAATTATAGAATCCCTATTTTGCATGTTTTTTCATTCAACACACCTTAGGGGCCTTGTAGGGTCCAAAAAATTGGCAAAATATGATGTACTGTACACCCTCGGGAATTACCGACGAAAATGTCGGTAATTTTTCCAGAGGGTATTTGTAGTTTCCCGACGATTTCGTCGGGAATTACCGAGGGTGAACAGTAAGCTTATTTTTTGCAAACTTTGATACACTTTTATTAAATTTTGGGATTTTTTCTCCTTAGTACAATTATAGAATCCATGTTTTGCATTTTTTTGCATTCAACACACCTTAGGGGCCTTGTGGGGTCCAAAAAATTGGCAAAATACGACGTACTGTACACCATCGGGAATTACCGACGAAAATGTCGGTAATTTTTCCAGAGGGCATTTGTAGTTTCCCGACGATTTCCTCGAGAATTACCGAGGGTGAACAGTTTGCTTATTTTTTGCAAACTTTGGATACACTTTTATTAAATTTTGGGATTTTCTTTCCTTAGTACAATTATAGAATCCATGTTTTCCATGTTTTTGCATTCAACACACCTTAGGGGGTCAAAAAATTGGTAAAATAATATGTACTATACACCCTCGGGAATTACCGACGAAACTGTCGGTAAATTTTCCAGAGGAAATTTAGGGGTTACCGACGATTTCCTCGGGAATTACCGAGGGTGAACAGTCATCAATTTTTTTGCAAAATTTGATATACTTTTATGAAATTTGGGATTTTCTCTCCTTAGTACTATTTTAGAATCCCTGTTTTGCATGTTTTTGCTTTAACACTCGTTATGGGACTTGTGGGGCCCAAAAATGCTTTTTTGGCGGTTATCGACGTTTTCCTCGGGAATTACGGAGGGTGAACAGACATCCCATTTTTTGGCAAAATGTGATACACATTTATTAAATTTTGGGATTTTCTCCACTTATTATAATTTTAGAATCCCTATTTGCCATGTTTTTGCATTCAACACACATTATGGAACTTATGGGGCCCAACAAATTGGTAAAACTTGATGGACTGTACACATTCGGAAATTACCGACGAAACCGTCGGTAATTTTTTCAGGGTTTATTTGTTGGTTACGAAAAAGCGTTTCTGTAATTACCGATGGTGAATCGGGAATTATCGATGCACCATCGATAATCATCTTTCCTTTAATTTTTACCACAACCGAGGGGTTTTTTATCTTTTATCTTTTATCTTTTTTTTTCAACGGTTGTCATTAGTAAAGATAGGTTCAGCATATTAAGATAACATTAGTATAACATTAGTATAGACCGTCATAACATTAAACATACGATCTACATTGAAAGTTTATTAAAGTACAAATCAACAGCATATTTTTTTCTAAAAAACATAATGTCTTGCGGACCAAATGAAGGGTTCTCCTCACTACTCATGTATTCAATAAATTTCAGAGCGTAGACGCCACAATCACCCCTGCAGAATAGCATTAATGATTAGCATTAATGAAAACCAACTACGTGTATTTTCACACGTAACCACAATAAAAAACAGCAGCAATACAAGTTGTTTGAAATGACAACACATTCATACCCATTATCTTGGCGGGGTGCATCTTTGATCATGGTCATCGTGAATGGATCTAAAGTGGGAGACACGTCCGGATTCTTCCCGTAATATCCCCCATCCCTCAATAGGTAAGGCAGCATATACGTAAGGCATTCCGCATTCTTCAACTCTCTATTCTGGACATATTTATTTCCCATATTTGGATCGTATAAATCAATATGCCGGGCCTTCAAGTCCACACATGCTGCCAACCAATGCGCGCCTCCATTGTTGACAGGGATGTACACCTGCAAATTAGAACATAACCTCATTATCCACAAAATGGGAAACTTAGTGAGAATTTTTTTTCAATATATGTATGGACTTACATAATCACATATCCGCCACGACACGCTACGTTTGGGTGACCTCCCATGCACATAGTTACAAAGGGTCGCATCACATGAATATGTGCTACGAGATGCCCTCCATATGGGATAACGCCCTTTGATGGATGACTGCCAAATAATGAAATATATACAATATAAAATATCATCAATATAACATTCAGCAACGCAGTAACATCCCATCATCTTACCCAAAATAACACGTCTAATATGGCACAGGTGTTGGTGAACATCTTCTCATTATCAAACCGCCTTTTTCGTATGAAATATAAAATAGTGTCAATATGCTGCAAAACCACATTAAAGGAAATAAGTAACAAGTGCGAGGTGATAAATAAAACATCATTCCAAACATAGGACCACAATGATTTTACATGAACATAAAACATATAACTTACATCAGAATTCAACCATCCTTCATCGGTCAGTAGCTCAGCAAAAAATTCCTTTCCCACCGTCATATAAGATGTACACACGGTTGCTTCCTTCGGTGCCACCCTATACCACTCATCGAACGCCCTCTCCTTTGATGCATCAATAGGTCGAGTAAGATTAAATTTGACCTTCTTTTTACACGGGTCGGTGTAAGGAGAGATGACGTGATGTGACTGGTGGTAAACTCGACCGAATCGGCTTGTATCACCAACGTTATGCTTCCGATCTTCCACCTCAATCTCAGCTGATTGGTCATGATGTGGACTGTCAGCTGAAGCATCGATATCCCACCCGAAATGTAAAGGCCGATATGGCACCAAAGCCCAGGAATCCTCCACATAGGGTCCTCCAGGTACGATAGGCTCAAACGGTGTAGTACAATCATCATCCTCCTTCCTACCATTGGAACCGTCTATGGGTGCATCAAATTCTTTAGCTTGCTCTCCAATAGACGGTGCCACAGGGGATGATGGTCTAATCGAAGATGACGGTGAATGGCTATGCATATGATGCTCGGCCTGCAAAACACAATGATTATTTTTGCAGTTCCGAAACTCTAACAACAAATAATTGCTGAATTACAATATGTAATTTAATAATGCTGAAGCACTAAAGTAAAGTATACTAAGTTGTCTAAATGATACCTGATGCTTTTGTTGGTCAATAACAGAACTAAGCATCTTCCTTAACGCTGCCATCTCTTTATTTAATTCATCAACTTTTGCCTCCAAGCAAGCAAGCTAATCAATATCAATATCCAAAACATAAGTCAACATATATTAGTACAACATATGAAATACAAATTTGCGTGCAAGTAACAATTGCATACCCTAAAATTAGCATCTGGAGGGCCACTAGAATGCTCCTCAGCTTTGGACGCATCTTTAGAACTAACATCTTTAGCGCCAACATCTTTAGCGCCAACTATTGGTGCTACAATTGGAGGTGACGTGTAGCGAACTTCATGTATGTCAACTGCTATTGTTCGCCAGTAATCCATAGTCTTCTCCTCATCGGTAGCATCTAACCTCCAGTGCACAACATACTACATGCAATGAAGAAAGGAAAAAAAAGTAAATTTGGAAACTGACTATGGTAATGTAACTTGAATGTAGTCGTACCATGTAGTCTAAACAAAATTTGCCTTACATTGCTATTGGAGGAGAACCAATTATGGATAGCAAAATGGTTCGGTTGCCTTGGAGTATGCCATCCAAGGATCCTCGGACAACGGGTTTCCAACCGGTCGGCAAATTGGTTACCAAAATCAGGGATTGCTTCAAATCCCCACACCTACAAAATACAAATTATAGGTTATTAAATATAAATTTTAAGTAAACGCTACATGTATTAAATATATTATCGTACCTAAAAACACCAATGCAAAACCTTTTAGGTCATAATACTGTGATATATTCTTTACTGCACGTCCTCGTCCTCGTTGCTGGAATGCATTGTGGAATGAGTTGATCGTCTCCTTGTAGCTCAGAATGCCCCAAGGGTAGGAATTAAATACGTCGAGATCAGCAACCAAATCAATGAATTTTTTTTTCTATTTGAACCTTCAGATCCATTCCGAGTACACCATGAACTAAGATATATAGTAACGCAATTCTAACAGCATCCCAATCATCCACAAAAAGTGTATCCTTGAATAGTCATTCCAGTTCGGGCGGTTTCAAGTCACTCCTGTCATCTAGCAACCTCGTGCGCAGCTCATTTCCTTTGGAAATTTGCATATCATACATCGAAGGGTACCTACAAAACTTTAACCCACTAATGAGTGCGAATTCCCACTTCGTAAACCGCACTGCAGATCCGCCGAAGTTAAACTCCAGTACTTCTGGATTGTTGGACTCAACTTGTCTGCAAAGCAGGTGATGCACTAACTGACCAGAGAACCGGAGGTTCTTCATGTCAAGTAAGTGTCCAAAACATGTTTGTCTATACTTTTCGAGCTGCTCACTTGTGAGGACACTTGTAATTACTTTGTTCGCCCCTATTGGATTCCCGAATGAATGTGCCCTACCTTTATTTATATCGGCATCCTGCAACATCCGTTCCTTTGGAGCATCGATGGGCTGCAATATGAATTACATAAATGGAACTGACATCAACGATTTAATCATACCCTATTTTTCCACCCTAACTTGATAATAATAATTTCCAACTAAATCTTAAGACATATGGGTTCACATTTTTGCACAAGTGGTAATTACCGATGAAACCATCGGTAATCAACCTACAATGAACTAAAAAAAAAAGCCCGATGGCCTATCGGCAATTACCGATGGCCATCGGGTGAAGTTTTTCTTCAGTTTTCACATTCATGAATAAATACTGTCACGTGTCTTATCATTTACCGCACAAAACAACCTAAATTAATATAAAACTTACCATATCAGATGGGGGAGAGGAAAGTGGAATGTGCCCTTGAAGTTTGGTGCTTTCCGTCTCAGATTTGGATTTCTGCCTAGTAGTACGTTGACGCTTAGAGTCGGGTGCTGCTGCTGTGCTACCACCGCGTCTCTTACTTTCCACCTTCTTAACTCCCTTCTTCAGTTGACGTCGCAAGTTCCTCTTTGGTGCCATTATAAAGTACAACCTACAAATGTACATTGACAACATTAATAAACTTTTATCTACCTTTAACAACATTGTCAACTATGTATACATACATGTATAAATATCCGCAATCCTCAATTTCATACGCTCTCTTCCTAAAGATATTGTGCATGCCATAACATTTACTGAACATTTAATGTATAGCAGTGTGCATGCCATCTAAATCTTTCTATCTTCTTCTTCTTTAATTTTTTATTTTTTTCTTTTTTGGGGATAAAGTGTTTGCGTGTTTGCTTCTAGCTAACATGTACCTAAAATTTTATGCATCGATCTTGTCTCTCTCTTTCTCTCTCTCTCTCTCTCTATATATATATATATATCTATACCTTTAGAAAGTACTAACTCTGGAATTCTCAACTTCAATTCTAATTAATCATAAAGTATTTTTCTCTTTTCTCCTGGTCAAGGGCCACCATCAGGAAATCCAAATCCGGGTTGGGGCGCACCAACAGGGAACCAAGGGAAATGGGGAAGCGAACGGAATCATAATGCAGATAGATACTCAAATCAGAGGGATAGAGGATCTCACGGTGGGGATTCTGGTTATGGTGGGGGTAATAAACCTTGGAACAGGCAGTCATCGTTTGGTAATGGAGGGGGAGGGGGAGGGGGAGGTTCTTCAAGGCCTCTGTTTAAGGGACAGAGAGTTTGCAAGTATCATGAGAGTGGTCATTGCAAGAAGGGTGCTTCTTGTGATTATATGCACACTTGAGAGGTTTTAGTTTTAACATATCCATAGCAATAGCATCAGCCAGCAGAGGAAGAGCACTTTGATACTGTACAGTTTATTCCCCATTGGAGAGTTTTGACATGTATAAGCATTTTTTCTTTTCTATTTATTTGTAGAACAAAGTGCAGTCTTCTAGTAGTCGGCGACCTCACTTCTTTTTGCTCTCTCTCTCTCTCTCTCTCTCTCTCTCTCTCTCTTCCCCCTCCCTCTCTCTCTCTCTCTCTCTCTCTCTCTGATATATATATATATATTATGGTAATTTAAGGGTTTCAGCATGTGTTGGAATTTGTGGAAAGGATGGGTATGTTGATGTTGCTGCTTGTAAGGGTCCTTTTGGTCTTAGTCAACAACCGTTAAAACATATTACCTTTATCTAGACAGGATGCTTTTATGCTTTTTGGATCAAATAAACGGCATCCTAGTTTTCATACATATTTGTGACACAAAATTCATAATATATTTCATTATTTTGTATATGAATACAAGGAAAAAAATCTAATATGGAATTCTTGACGGTATTACATTCCTTTATGAATTACTATTACTTTCTCTCTCTCTCTCTCTCTCTCTCTCTCTCTCTTTCTCTCATTCTTTCCCAAAAAATACCCAAAAAAAATAATCATAAAGTATTTCTCTCATTTTTTCTCTAATTAATTTCTCTCTCTCTCTCTCTCTCTCTCTCTCTCTCTCTCTCTCTCTCTCTCTCTTTCTCTCTTTCTCTTATCTTCAATTCTATATATATATCTATACCCAAAAAAAACATTTTTTATAAAAATTAAAAAAAAAAAAAAACGACATGTCGTCTGGGTGTCGTTCATCCCAGACGACATGTCGTTCAATCCATCTTCAACCCTTGTCCGGGTCAACCCGAACCCGCCTAAACCAGCACCGACCCGATTCTTGACCTGGTTATTTCTTCCACCTCCGGCCACCAATCAAGGCCAAACCGGTCCCATTTTTTTCCTCTCTTCATTTCCTACTAATGCCCAATATCAATCTATCCTAAATCTTCAAAAAATAAACCCGCCTAAACCAGTACCGACCCGATTCTTCACCGGGTTATTTCTTCCACCTCCGGCCACTGATCAAGGCCAAACCGGTCCCATTTTTTTCCTCTCTTCATTTCCTACTAATGCCCAATATCAATCTATCCTAAATCTTCAAAAAAATATAAACATAAAAATTATAAATAAAAACCCACTCCACGGCAACGAAAGAAATAAACATAAAGCCAAATCCACACAAAAACAACCCACACCGGTCCCACGGCAACAAATAAAGAAAAAGATTCAACCAATTACCTTATTCCCTGTGCTGAGATGAGATCCTAATGTTTGGCTTTTCCACAACAGCTTCGGTTTGGTTGTTTGTATTTGTGTGTTCGTGTATAAAGCCGTTTGTTTGCTTTTTTTGTATTTTTGTATTTGTATGAAAGTGTAAAGACATTTAGAAAATGAATAGTTGATTTTTGTTTGGTTTTAAAAATAAGAGGATATGTAAGTAATTGTTTTTTGTTTGAAGGTTATAAGGAATATTAAGGGGTAGATCAAAAAAGAAATGAATTGAGGGGGCAAAATTCATGAAGCTCGGTCCTACAGGGGTATTGGGCCAAATTCCCCTAATTTTGTCGTCACTTGGGGACCATGTAGATTTGGGTTCACCCGACATATATCGATTTTTAGGTGAGAATGCAATAAATTTGTCATGTCGGGCTTGGGTGGGGTAAAATCTAGTTGACAAAAAAACTTGGGTCGGGTTATGATTGGGGCAAGGTATTATCAAGTCAACTCCAACCGGGGAAATCCGCCCATTTGTCATTCCTAATTAATAGGACTAAATTTTATTGCTTAGATATATATTATCTTTCCACTCGTAAAACGGCAAAATTTTGTTTTTCATGCTACTTAAAAGAAGGAAAAAAAAAATTGCAAAGAAATTGAAATTGAAAGAAAGTTTCAACAAAAAATGAAAGTACAATAGCAAAGGCGAAAAATTTTAAACTACGAAAATAGGTTGTGAAATCATCCCCTTTTTTTATTTTTTAAAGGTTGTTAAAAAAAAGTTTTTTTTTTTTTTTGGTTTTAAAAAAAAAAAAAACTGACATAGAAAGAAAATAAAAAAGTAAGAAAAAGCTTGACCGAATGACCTAAAATTGAGAAAAACATTTAAAATTAGAAAAAAAAAAGATTTAATGGTTGTAAATCAAAATTGTAAAGCATATGCAACCGATGATAAGAGAAATTCTATTGATAGTTCCAAAAAAAAAAAATCTAAATATTTAAATATTTCATAAACCCATTAATTTTTTTTTTATTTTTTTTTTATTTTTTACTAAGAAGGTATTTTTCTTCAAAGTCATATAACAAACAAACATAAAATTTTGTGATCGAAGAAAGCCAGCTAGCCATAGCCTTACCAGCAGAGAGAGCATGGAGAGGTTTTCCTTTGGAATCCCTTGCATGAAGATGTAACCTTGTGGTGTAGTAATTGTGCATCTCGTAGAAATCCGAAACCGCCATGGAAATACAACTGTAAACAATCTTCCCCTCCTTTGATCCCATATCCCGAATCACCCCCACATGGACCTCATCCTCATGACTAATTATATTACTCAAATCATGAGCAACACAATGACCAAAAAGGCCGAAAGCAGTTAAAAGAAAGAAAATGGCACTATTTTGCAAGCTAGTCACCATATCTGAGGGCCCTTAATTTTCTACATTCAGTTATAAATATATATATATATATATATATATAATAGTAGTTAATTGACTATGATTATAAAAAAAATAAAAAATAAAAAATAAAAAAAAAATAAAAAAAAAAACAAAGAGCAAATTGAATAAAAGAAGGGTACATTGCACTTATTATGAAATTGAACCATTGATTTGAATTTTTTTTTGGTTAGTTTTTTTTTTTTTTGGGGGGGGGCGGGGGTGGGGGTGGTGTGTGGTGTGACAGATATTTATACTCCGATTTTTTTTTTTCTAAATTGTGGTCAGATATTTATACTCCAATTATTGAAATGTTTACTATTGATTGATTGAATTGGATTGAATATTTTATATTTAATTTAATAAATTTTAAATTAGATCCAATTTGATTAAATCGAATTTAAAATAGTTCAATTTCATTTAATTTAGTCTAGTCTCAACTATTAAAGCGATTCGAAAGCTAAAAAAGGAAATTTTAATGGTAAACTTATTAAACCTAACCTAATGAAAACGTAGTCGTATATTTTCTAATAAAAGAATCTATGACTTTGTTAAAGTAGAACTTCTTATGTAGCAAGTACTAAATATGATCATATATCACTTTTAAAGTTTTTAGATTTAAGTTCAAATAACAATTAATAATATAACCAACTAATAAATATTTGTCCACAATCCTAGATTTAACTGAATGGGAAATACCCTCACAAATAAGAGTAATTTAGTTGAAAGAATTGTTATTTTTAAAAAATAAAAATTAGTAGTTCTTATGAATAAAAAAGAATGGAATATGATAATTATTCCTAATCTTTAACTTGATAGTTTAAAAAAAAAAAAAAAAAAACACACACACACACACACACACAACTTGTGTAACATCAAATGTGTCAATGGATTGGTTAAAAGTAAAATAAAGCAAAGCATTTTTATTTGTCTTACATGGCCAAAAATAGGGCTTTGGATTATATGTCAAAAACTCAAAATTTATGGAGCAGTGAGGGTATAAAGAATGCTTTACTATGAGCAAAAGCAACGGTTGAAAAGCTTAACCATAACATCGTCCCAATTTGCTGGGATGATGAGCCTCGTAACTCTTCGTTGATAGGATGCTCAATTGCCCACGCAACAAACTCCTGTCAAGCAAGGGAAACCTACTGTTGTAATCTAAAGGTCTGCTAAAAGAGGTCTCAAGAAAATCCACATGTTATTGCTGATGTTCTGGTCTGGTACCACCATAACAAAAGTATCTTTTTTGGTATATGAGATGGTAAAATCAACATGCAAGGACCTCTTCCTGTAACTATTATTTCTCCCACAACAACATCATCATAGTACTATGTTATCCACATTTTGAACAGAAAAACCATAAACAAATTAATGAAATTAAATATAAGCCTACATAGAAATTTTTTCTTTCAATAAAAAGCTTACCCCAAGATAGACATGATAAACATGATCGTTATGTGTTCCTTTAAATGGAATGAACCCAAATTGTACTAGATAAGGAAATGTTTGGATGGAAGCCATGAATACTCTATGTAGAAGCCACTAATTTGTATCCCATTTAAGAGAGGATCTTCAATCAAATCTACAAATTCTCTAAACCCATTATAAGTTGGAGCACCAATTCGTAGCTTCATTTCACTTCTACTCATGATGGAACAACCTATTGGGGTGTCGATCCTCCAGGCCATATAATGGGAGCTTCAAAATCATGAGCAAATGATAAACATCTTCTCCTATCCGCTTCTTTTTTGCCTCCCTTTGAACAACTCCAATATCCCACCCTTCTAATTTCTCCTTTACTTATCACATTTACTACTTCAAACAAGTTTGAGAATAGTTTTCATTTATAAACTAAAAGTCACCTATTAAACCCAAAAATCTACTTCTCAAAATCTCCTCCACAAGTTTTATGCCTGAGAAGAGACGTTTATTGTAATCCTTGCCCTCTCAAATGCTTCTACTAGAATCCAAAAGTTGAATCATATGCCCAAATGCATACGCACTTAACTCCCTTACTACAATGTTGGGATCCTCAATTGAAAATTTTGCTTCCTAGTCTTAAATCCAAATACTGAAGATCTTGTTGCAGGAAGAAAGGACTTGAAACCAACTAAACCTAGCATTGGACCTATTACAGATGAGTCTACAGAATCTAAGAGGTTCATAGTAGTTGCTGTCATAAATTAAGTATACCCTTCACTGACAAGTAGTCTATAGAACCTATTCCTAACCCTTTTACATTGAGAAGAAGTTTGGACACGAGAACTTCTGACATATGCACAATGAACACCTTAGTTTAAAATTCCAAAAGTTTATGGAGCTCTTCGACAACATTATGATCTATGCATGAATCAGAAATGGCAGACTTATATGCAACATTATTACCATTTTCATGAAAGCAATCAACCATATATGTTATGATATCTATTGCGAAATCTGTGTCCCAATAAATAAGTATGACATCCCTCCACTTGAAAGCATTAACCATGGAAGTAATAGCCTTAAATTGACAAGTTTCAACATCTTGTGTGCTCGGTATATAGAAATGATATCCACTATAGCAAAGATAATAACTTGGTTCAGGAAGAGAAATTACAAGAACTTCTACTTTGTCTCCTAACACAGCCAAAAAATTTGCTCCCCTTCTAGTCTGTGCCCCAGTTATTGCTTCCACTTTGATAGTCTCCAGGAGGTCAAAATCTGCGTTTTTTAATCAAAATGGCTATGGCGATTAATAATTGTCTTTCAATTGTCAAAGGTGACAAAAAAAAACAAAAAAGCAATCTTCATCATGCTTTTTGCAATTTTGGAGATGGTCAATGTGGTTTGTCATATTACATATGCTCTATTGAGTTTTGTATTTGCATATAGAGAAATGATCCTAAGCAACATTACTAAGCTTATGTTGGGAAAAGATGATATTACACCCTATTGTTCACTTATTTTGTTCACATTGTTGTATTTTATTTGCTATACTAACAGGATATAAACATTATTTTAACCGATATAGACTTATAATGTGGCAATATTGCTTAGAAGATCAGAAACAGTTTAGAGACTGGGACTAAATTTACATAAGATGCAAAGGTTCCTAGGACCAAGATACATCAACAAAGAATTTTGACAAACATAGTCATAGCCTTTCAAGTCCTAACTCCCAAAGATGACTAAGCAAATGTGAAAAATTCACAATTTCTGAAGAAACCAGCTAGCTCGCCAAAGCGTTACCCACAGACAGAGCTTGGAGAGGTTTCCATTAGGAATCTCATTTATGAAGAAGTAATCTTGACGCGTAGTTACAGAGCAACTTGTAGAAATCTGAAATTGCCATGGAAATTCAACTCTGAACAATCTTCCCCTCCTTTGATTCCATATCCAGAATCACCCCCACATGGACCTCATCCGCAGGATGAGAATAGTATTACTAAAATCATTAGCATCACATATTGCCCAACGGACATTACAATAAATAAAGTGGTAATATTAGTACTTTCCTAGTTTCTAGTCTTCATGTTTTAGAGCACTCTTAATTTTCAAAACTTATGTTGTCCATGTACAGACAGCCCCACTGATAAAGTCATCGTCCCTTCGGACTATGATCCCCAGCGTCCACTGTCAAAAAAGAAAATAGGTCGTACCCTAGCTTTTCAAAGGAATTGATCAAATAATATTATTTCAAGAAAAGTGCGCTAATTTCTCTGGGAGCATTAATTGTGTTTTGAGAAATTTCCTTCTCTTTTTCTTCCTCTCATAGTTAATGACTGTAAATTAATCAACCAGTTGACTTGCTGATTAAAAATGACATTTAGGACTTTGGATAATATATTTGTTTGAGTTGCTGTATATGGAAAAGATTAGGAAAGTAGATGTTAGCCACAGCACACAAACTTTTAGACAGATATTGATATTTTGTACTTTGAATTCTCTAAAGAGTTTCTGAAACCTAATTAAGTACAGAGCAAATGAATATATATCATTAGAAGACCTTTTTTTTTATTTTTTTTGGGGATAAATGTATCTTAAGAAGACATTAGGATGTTTATAATATTTACATCTTAGGAAGAGTATAAGTTTGCAAGCGACTGTCCAGTAATATCTGTTTAGTAGATGTAGTACTTTTACAACTAAAGGGTGCAGAGAGGAAAACAGGATCATCAATTTGCCAAACAATTGGAATATTGGAAAATTTTTTGGTATAGAGCTTTGATGCATGATCCAAAAATGCAAAATAAGATCGGCTCTCATACAAGTATATATACAGGTGTTCCTAATGGAGACCAAGAGCGCGGATAACAAGCTTATAGATGATAAAAGGCCTCGATTCATAACATGATAAAAAGCTTATAGATGTTTGCAGGAGAGATCATTTGAGTGGAATTGATATGTTTTTGCAGAAAGTCCCTTTGGAAAGCAAATAATCTTATTGTTCAAATCAATGACCAAGAGCGCGGTTCAGTTACTAACTTGAGTAACAAGTATCAAAGATAATAAATCTGAGCAGTTAACCAGGAACTCATTCTTAGAACATGAAAAAGAAAATTCTTTCCATACAAAAACTTAAAGTTACTAATTTACAGACAGTTTTTGCAAAACCGGCTTTTCTTATGATTTAGATAACATTACTAGTCTTTTTGTAGATCTTGAACTCTGGTTTAGGTAGTTTACATGGTATAGAACTATAGATGATAGAGTGGTGGTATTAATAGTTGTTCTTTTGACCCTGTGATGTGACCCTGTGGTGGTCACAGGGTCTTTCTGCAAACATCTATCAGGTGCATTCAAATGAGCTCTTGTGCAAGCTTTTTTCCTTCTATGATTTCTAGCCTTTCTAGCCTTGTTTGGTTCAGATGAAAGGCTCTCCACTAGAAGGGTATATACCTGTATGAACCGATTATATATTGTAACTTTGGACAACGAAAGCTATTTGCCAAATAAATACAACTCCCTAGTGGAAAATTACGGTCTTTTTACACATTGTGAAATTTTCTATTAGGGAGTTGTAATTATAGAAATTTTTTATTTACCTTTTTTTCGTGATTTTGTTGTTTGTTAGGACGAATAATCAGGCACAAGTTCAAACTATAGAAACCACATCATAAATTAACATGAGCTAAGACTCAATGGTTCTCTGCCTGTCATAAGCAAAACCAGTAAAAGCAATAACATAACAAAAATTTTATATAGAGAAACTAGAAATTACAAAATGCTTTACAAGAACAAATAACAAAACTGTAATTTCTATCTCTATACATATTCATAGTTCCTCATAACCTTTGGTTTTAATTTTCCTACAACAACAATTTATCAATTAGAGTCTGAAGATGACATCTCAAGATCAATCTTTAATCTTTCTATTGAAAGTTCCACCTCTTTTCTTTTCCGTTTCATGCGAGTTAGTACAACAGATAAGCCAATAGATATGTTTTTACTCAGAATATCTCTCACTTCCTTGTGTTGATAGCCACAAACAGATTGAATACACTTTAGATCTAACATGGTAAAGTACTTGTCAAGATCAATAGGAGTTTCCAAAGCAAGTGCAGTATTTTCAGCAATGAGGATTTGTACTCTTTCTGCATTCTCAACGGCAGATCTCAAAGGATTCAGAACTGAGAGAGATATGTCACTATCTACAATTGTGATAAAGTAATCATGCTGTCATGTGTGTATAGCTAGTTGATGTATGTCAGATATGTATTGTTTATCAGCTTATCCTCTACAGTTAGAACATAGTCAAACATATCTGTATATAAAGCTTCAAATATATTCAATAAAACTTATTACGTTCAGCAAGCTATATTCTCTGTACTCAATCTTTCATGGTATCAGAGCCTACAAAAATTTTCAAAATGTCTGGTGGGCTTTCATTTGATTTATATTTTTTTCTAACAAGAACAATATCCAACTTAAACCTTTTATCTTCATATTTGTTTATAGCTGCTTCATCATCCGCATTTCTCTTCTCTGGTTTGGTGTCCAGTTTTTCTTCAGACTCTTCCTTTTTACTACGGCCAGCACTCAAGTTACGATCATGATCTTGAACATAAAATCCCACAAAATCATGAACAAATTTCTTTATTAGATCAGGATTCTTTTGACGGTCAACCATATTAGCAACAATAGGTGCAACCATGGTTTCAAGCTCATCCCTACTAATTCTGAAACTGCTAAACATCAGAAATTGAAAGTATTCAACAGAGATGCCAAGCTTCTTTCTCTCTTCATCAAAGTTCTTAAATCCTACCTCAGCATATACTTAAGCTTCTTCCTACTTTTAGAACTGAAATGTGAAATTCATCTTACAAAGATATAGAAATTTAGAGAAAGCAGGTATCCACGACACCGTTTAGTTTAAGGGAGACAATGTATAATCATCTACAATCTTATCATGTTAGTTGTCTGTAAATTTTCCATATGGTACTGAAATATCATATTTTGGAAATTTTCCATTGGAAATTTATTATAGTTAGTACACGTCCTATTTCTCCTGCTGTGAAAATCTTCCAAGCTTCTTTATCTTGTATTGCTTCCATACTTCTTGGAAAACCATAAATTTGATGCACCTCTTGGGAGCACTAAAAAAGTGCTTAAAATAATCTACAATTCTCCCTAGCCATCCTCCACCGTGTCCCAGTTTTCATCTTCACACTCAAGAAATCATGACTTTTTTTCTCTGAATTACTGAAAACTCAAGCATGAAACCACTACTACTGCCCCTTGAATATACTTAAAGTAAACTACACTATTCTTCAATTCTTGAACCTAAATTCCTTGTTAGAAACCAAGAGCTGTCACAAAATTGTTGAAGAATATGCCAATAGATCATACTTTCAACAAAGTAGGAAAACAGAAAGTACACTGCAAAATAGTTTATAAAGTTCTTTGATATATTCATACAAACAAAATCAACTAGCAAAGTAACCATGTTAACAAAATATTAGGAAATCTGATACCAACCTCAATAACTCACTCAACATCAAGATTATACTTAGATCATGCACTGGTATAGTTGTTTCCATCAGAAACCTTATTGAAGAGGTACTTTCTCACACTCTGCAAGAGTGCCATAGACTGTACAATATTACCATACTTGAGAAAATCCGTCTTTTCTTTAATTGCAAAAGAAAAGAATAAGAGAAGAGCTAAAGCTGAAGAAATTCCACTAATAAGGAATAAGCCCCCAAAGAAATCAAGACTAAGAACATGAGGGTCATCTGCAGAATCGTCAAATGGAGTTAATAAAGCTTCTTCTCTGTAAGCTCTGGAAGAAGTCCACTTCTTTTCTAGCGCTGCTAACTCTCCTGCTTCCTTTAGTTTTGAGAGTTCCTTTGAAATGTCATGGACCAAAGCTGAACCTTTCAGAAAAGCCTGCAGATCAGGAGATATTTAAGAAAAAGAAAAGTTAAGATCCAATATGTTATAAAATCTTTATTTTTAGAACTGTAAAACAATTTTTAAATACATGAATAAGCAAGTTACTAACAATGAAATTGATGCAGATATGTAAGGATAAATATATTGAACCCACTACCTAACAGATTAAGCTTTTGGGATAGTCAGTGTGTTTAAGGGGATAATTTGAATTCAAAATGGACCAGCCTATATACGAAAGGGTGTCTGACGATACACATACTGTGTTTGCTATCTAACTGCTTAAATGCTTTTACAATAGATGCCGTTCAAGTTTTCAACAATATAAGAGATTGAATTTTGGTTTTGTAAGTCACGTACATAGCCGAAACCATTCGTATTAGACATGGGCATAGTCTTCACCGAGTAATCACCAGGATACTTGGCAACAAATTGCTTGATGTATGGAACTTCATCAACTATAGCAGAAACACCACCATGCTTACTACCTTTTGGATAAAGCTTCTGCATATTCTTCAAGTGAACTATATGGCTTAAATCCTTCAAAATTCAAACTAAAAACAGAAGCTTGAATAGGTGAATCCAATTGATATCCTAAATAATTTCCTTTTGGATTTAATTGAATTTGTTGAACTGTCATCATTGAACTTAAAGTTGCACTATAACTGCTAGTCAATATAAGCACTACGAACAACCACACAATCACTACAAACTTTGATAAGTTGTTTAATAACTTCTCCCCTGCAATTTAAAACAGAACATCAGTTCCTCATCTGGTAATATTGAAAACTCAAAAAAATAAAAACTGAGAGAGCAATAGAGAGAGTGTAGAGAGTGCTTTACTATGAGCATAAACGAGGGTCGAAAAGGTGAACCATAACACTGTCCCAATTTGTTGGGATGCTGAGCCTTGGAACTCTTGGTTAATCGGATGCTCAATTATCCACACCACAAAACCAGTCAAGATAAAGAAACCTGTTGTTGTTATCCAAAGATCTGCTGCAAGAGGTCTCAAGAAAATCCACATATTTCTTTTGCTGCTTTGGTTTGGAACCACCATAGCAATAGAACCTGTGTTGGTATGTGATATTGTAAAATCAACATATAAGGATCTCTCCCATGTGATCGTTATATCGCCCACAGCACCATCAAAGTTCTAATTTGTTCACAGTTCCAACAGCAAAACAACAAACAAATTAATCTAATGAAATACTGATATGCCTTTTATGTAAAAAAATTTTCTTTAAATAAAAAACTTACCCTAAGATAGACCTGATAAACAAGATCATTATATGTTCCTCCATATGGGATGAATTCAACTTCTACTGGATAAGGTAATTTTCTAATGGCAAGCATGAATGCCTCTATGCAAAAACCACTGAACACTGTCAAATTTGTTTGAAGATCTTTAATCAATTCTACAAATCCTTTAAACTTATTATGGCCCGGAACGCCAATTCTCAGCTTCATTTTGCTCGTACTAATCATGGCTCGACCTCTTGTGCTGATTAATGATCCTCCAAGCCATATGATTGGCTCTTCAAGATCATGAGCAGATGATATATGTCTTCTCCTATTTGATTTTTTTTTGCTACAATTCCAAAATCCCACCCTTCTAGTTTTCCCTTTACTTTTCACGTTTACTACTTCAAATAAGTTAGAGCTTAGTTTTCCATTTATAAACTGAAAGTTACCACTTAAACCCAAAAATCTACTTCTCAAAATCTCCTCCAAAAGTAGTGAACCATTTTTTATGCCTAAAACGAGTTTATTATAGTCCCTTGCCCTCTCAACTGCTTCTGCTAGAGCCCAGATTGAATCATATGCCCAAATGCCATAGACACTTAACTCAATGAAAACCTTCCTTCTGAGTCTTAAATCCAAATTCTGAAGATCTTTTGTTGCAGGAATATAAGACTTGAAACCTACTAAACCTTGCATAGAACCTATGACAGATGAGTCTATAGAACTCAAGAGGTTCATAGTAGATGCTGTCACAAACCAAGCATACCCTTCACTCATCATTCCTAACCTTTTTGCATTGATGAGAAGTTTGGACACAGGAGCTTCTGACATATGCACGACAAACACCTTAGTTTGAAAGTCCATAAGTTTGTAGAGCTCTTCAACAACATTATCATCTGTGTATGAGTCAGAAATGGCAGACTTATATGTCACATTAATATCATTTTCATGAAATGAATCAACCATATATGATATGATGTCTCTCGCGAAATCTGTGTCCTCGTAAATAAGTGTGATATCCCTCCATTTGAAAGTATTAACCATGTCAGAAATACCTTTAAATTGACAAGTTTCAACATCTTGTGTGCTCTGAATAAAGAAGGGATAATTATTAGGGTGCAGATAAGAACTTGGTTCAGAAAGAGAAATTACAGGAACTTCTGCTTTGTCTCCTAACTCTGCCAAGAACTTTACTTCCCTTCTAGTTTGTGCCCCAATGATTGCTTCTACTTTAACGTTATCTAAGAGGTCAAAAGCTGCATTTTTAATGAGAATTACTTCGGTTACTAACCATTTGCAACTTCATTTATAAAAGGGCGAAAAACTAAAAAAGAGGGGGGCAAAAAAAAAAAAGTTTGGCTCAAAGTATGTTTTTTAAGGGTTTTGTATCATTTATTAAAATAATGTGTAAACAATGATAATCAAAAATAATTAAAACTTAAAACTTGAAAAAGAATTAAAAAGAAAAGAAAGAAGAAAAACAAAGATAATTAAAGCAGACCAACCTTTATCATGAGAGACATATAACTGTTTAATCATGGAATTTCATCAATGGGTGTTGACAAATTACATATACTTCAATTCAATTTACACACATATAACAATTTTGATCTCTTAGAAACTATCTTCAAAATTATAACGAGAGATATAATGATTTTATAGTTTTTTGGCACATTAAATATGAAAGGATTCAAATGCATATTATTGCCTATGGAAACGAAAAGAATGGTTGTTATCATTGGGTTGTTCTTGCATTGACTAGAGACATAATGAACGATTTGATATCTGGTAAGTCTAAAAGTTGTCGCAGTTGGTCCAACTCAAATTTAAATTTTAAATAATTAGGTTAATTACATTTTAGTTCTGTAATCTGGCAAGATTGACATTGGACCTTCACTTTCCATATTAGATCATCGATTCAAAAATTGATTAGTAGAGAGTTTAAAAGCTGAGAAAATTTACAATTTTTTTCAATTTATAAATAGATAAGGACAAAAAATTGTTTAATTAATTAATGAAAAAACTAGTTAATTTTTTTTTTCCAGTTTTAAACTTTCTACTAGACAATTTGAAAATTAAAGGCTTAATTTGGAACAATTTATAAATTAAGGATTTAATGTAAAATATTTTAAACTTAAAGGCCCAATATGCATTCTTACCAAAATAGAAGTGTTAAAATGTGATTAACCATAAATAATTTATCAAGGTGTTATCCATAGCACATGCCATATCTTTGTATCATCCATTATAATTTAAAAAATTGTTGCACAAGATCAATCCTCTAGTCTATGCACACATATACGTACCTCAGCAGGGAGTGTTCCATAATATATTTGACAAATAATATTTTTTAGTGAATAATTCAAGAATTTTTATTGGCCAGTGAGTAAGATGCATAAGCATTGAGAAGTTATAATTGAGGAGTTATAATAGACAGTTAAGGTCATGATTCTTATTCAAGGGGCAATAATAATATTTATTAAAAAACCTTTATCAATTATATAACCGACCCCTGCATATAATATTATATTCTACTTTATTTTTTCTTTTTCTTTCTTATGTAATTTCTCATTCACATAATATATACATTCTAACTCACAAACTTTATTGTCCAAAGAAAATAGAAAAGAATAAAGAAAAATTACAAAACAAATTTCTGAAAAAGTTATAAATAAAAATTATTTTAAAGAAAAGGTTAGAACTTTCCCCCAAAAAAAAAAAAAAAAATCGAATAGGGTTGTAACTTCCAAGAACATAAAAATTGGTCTCCAGAACATGCAAAAAGGATTGAAAAATCAATGTAATTAGCTTTTTACATTCATAGTCATTTCCCATATGGATATCCAGATTTTAAAAAATTCAGATGCAATTCATTTTGATGAGTACATATAATTGGGCAAAAAAGCACTGCATCCAGATTTTAATAAAGGTTAGATATCTCAATATGACAATTTGCAGTCGAGATGGAAGAGATAAGTAAGCCCTTGCCAAGCTTGTGAGTTGTGATTGAGGGAGGAAGGACTTCACGCATTCTTATTTTGTTCCGAACAAGTTAAAAATCTTTTCCATTAATTCAATTTTTTATTTTGTTGTTTTCTAAATTTTTTTTTATTTGGTTGAAGAAAATTTAAAAATATTCCTTCAAAATGTAATATTTTGCTTGTTTATATTTTGTTTTTTTGACTGTTTTTATAAATAAAAATAGCCTTATCATAATTTTTTTTTTTTTGAAAAAATGAAATTAATAAATTTTTTTGAAATTGGTAAAAAGTTCACTGAAATCATTTTTTATGCAAAAAATTTATTTGAATATAAGATGCTCAATTTGTCAAAACTTAAATTAAAAGTTTCAGAGATGAAATAATCTTTTCTTTCTTTTTTTTTTTTTTTTTTGACAAAAGAGATGAAATAATTTAACATATGCTACAATTTAGAGGAAAATTGTTCCAAATATATTTATATAGACATGAGAATTTTTCAGTGCGGTTGTTTACATTTATTATAAAATATGGACATTATTTCTTTTTTTTTTAAAGAATTTATCTTTTAAAATATTATTATTGATGATGATTTTTTCAAAAATCGTCGTTTAAAGACATATTCACATTTTATTAAAATGCTTACATTCAACCAAAATATATACAATTACCATAAAACGCGTTTATTCCCTTTAATAGTGTGGGCAACTAATTAGGCCACATATTAAAAGAAATTTCCATCAAGCAATGTTGCTGCCTAATGTTATGCACTTACAATGTATGAAGGGGGACAAACCCATTTTATAGTAAATTTATATATATATATATATAGTCAAATTCAAATAAGATTTTTAATATGAGAATCATATGAGATCTAATTCATTATGAGGACTATATGAGATTTAATTCATTTTTCATCTTTTAAATCACATCAAAAGTGTTTACATTTAAAAATTTTAATAATTTTACTTTTAGTTTTTTAAATATTTTTCCATTTTTATTCATTAATTAGAATAGATTCTTAAACTTGCTTTGTAGTTATAAACTTTTGTATGTTTTGCTATATTTTAATTTTTGGTTCAAACTTCCATATTTCACTTACTTTGCTACATTATTTCCCATTTTCTGTTAGCATAATATCTTAAATTGAATTCAAAAGCTATGACCAAAATAATAAAATAACACAAGTAATACAATCTGTAATTTCAATTTAATCATTATAAATTCTAATTATTCTTAATTGGTTCATTGATATTAGTAATGACAATAGGGTTGGATTGGATCTCTTACAGATCCAACTTGACCTGATTGAGGCAAGTATGTATAACTCCAAATGGGACTTTTCCCGACATATATCGATTTTTTAGCTGAGAATGCAATAAATTTTGAATTTCTCTGAAAATTTTGTCGTGTCGAGCTTAGGTGGGGTAAAACCTAGTTGACAAAAAACTTGGGTCGGGCTATGATTGGGGCAAGGTATTATCAAGTCAACTTCAACCGGGGAAATCCGCCCCCCATTGTCATTCCTAATTAATAGGACTAAATTTTATTTCATTGATATATATTATACTTCCACTCGTAAATAGGAATGTCAATTTGCCTCGTATATCTCGAAAATCCCGATGCACTGCCCCTAATGGGACAATTTTTTCTCGAAAAATCACGATTATGGGGTGGGCTTGGGATAAATCCTTAAGGCCCGAATAGGGGATGGGCTGATATATGGGAATAAAGAACCCGGCCCAAAACCGCCCTGTATATATTTACTTATTTTTTTTATATTTTATATATTTGGATTATTATATTTTTTTAAGGATATATTTTATTATAATTGTAAATTTAGACTTTAATATATTTTATTGTATTTTTATTACATTTTAGTCACTTTATTTATAGTTTATTCAAAAAAAATATTTTTTATATAAATTTTTCAAAAAGAAATTATATCAATTATAAAAATAAAAAATAAACGGGAAAAACCGCCCCGTCCCATCCCGGTCCCACCTCTAAAGAAACGAGAAAAACTATGGGAATAGGATAAAAAATTCCCTGCTATGACGAGGACAGAATTTTAAAAACCGATCATGTCCTATCCCATTGACATTCCTACTCGTAAAACATTGGTAAAATTTTATTTTTCATGCTACTTAAAAGAAGGAAAAAAATTGCAAAGAAATTGAAATTAAAAGAAAGTTTCAACAAAAAATGAAAGTACAATAGCAAAGGCGAAAAATTTTAAACTACAAAAATAATTCGTGAAATCATCCCATTTTTTTATTTTTTAAAGGGAAGGCTATCAAAAGTAGTTCTTATGAAAATACAGAAGCAAAGTTCGCAAAATTTTGGACGGCAAAAATAGTTTGTGAAATCATCCCCCTTTTTTTTCCTTTTACATGGAGAATTAAAAAAAAAAAAGTATTTTTTTTTTTAAAAAAAAACAAATCTAACATAGGAAGAAAATAAAAAAGTAAGAAAATACTTTACCGAATGACCTTATTTTTTAAAGGAATAAAATTGAGAAAAACATTTAAAATTAGAAAAAGAAAAAAAAAAGTGCTAGCTTAGCTTTAATGGGTCTTGCATTTCAGAAAAAAGAAAAAAGATTTAATGGTTTTTTTATAATTTTTTTAGGAAAAAAAAATTTAATGGTGTAAATCAAAATAGTAAAGCATATGCAACCGATGGTAAGAGAAATTCTAGTGATGGTTAAAAAAAAAATCTAAATATTTAAATATTTCATAAACTCATTCATTTTTTTAAAATATTAATTAAGAAGGTATTTCTCTTCAAAGTCATATAACTAACAAACATATTAATTTCTTTCTCTGACAATGACTGTCGAGCCAATCAATTAATTAGACTGTTAGCTTTTTATGTCCGCAATTTAGCGCCACCAGGTAATGGCTCAATTGCATAATTCTCCAAGAAATCGTGGTCGTATATTTTATACTCCAATTATTGAAATGTTTACCACCAATTGAATTTGGATTGAACTATTTTATAGTCAATTTGATTAAATCAAATTAAAATAATTTAATGTCATTCAATTTAATTCAATTTCAATTTTTAAAATGGTTTAAAAACTAAAAAAAAAAAATTAATAATAAAATTTATTAAATCAATATGACAAAAATATGGTTGTATATTATTTAGTAAAAAAATCTATGATTTTGTTAAATTAGAAATTTTTAAAATATGATTATATTTCAATTTTAAAATTTTTAAAATTAAATTCAAATTACGACTAATAATGTAACCAACTAATAAATATTTGCCTACAATCCTAAATTTAACTAAATTGGAAACACACTCATAGCTACCTTAAAGTAGCTAGTTTAGTTGGAAGAATTGTTATTCCTAAAAGATAAGGATTAGTAGTTTTTATAAATTAAAAAAAATAAAGTGGAATAATTGTTATTCTTTAGTTTAATAGTTTAAAAAAAAACCAAAAAGAAAACACAAATGTGGCAGAAGAAAAAAAAAATATATATATATATATATATATAAATTCTATGGTAAGGACGGTCCGCATGAGGATTACAATATTAGTGATGGTTTTTCATAATATTAACGACGGTTTTTTAGAAAATCGTCACCAATACTATAAAAAATTGTCACCAATACTATGGTCCGCATGAGGACCGTCCGCACCATAAACGGACTGTATATATATATATATATATATATATGGAAATTCTATGGTGAGGACGGTCCGCATGAAGACCGCAGTATTAGTGATGGTTTTTCATAGTATTAACGACGGTTTCTTAGAAAATCATCACCAATATTATGAAAAACTGTCACCAATACTGTGATCCGCATAAGGACCGTCCACACCATAAACAGACTATATATATATATATATATATATAGATAAAGTGTAGGAAAGAAAACCAACTTAAAGCGTGTTTTTCACTCTTTAAGGAATTTGAAGTTTCTAAAAAGAATAACAATTGTTTATTTTAAAGAATGAAGATTCTGTAAAAATAAATAAATAAATAAATAACTTTAATTTTAGAAATTCAATCAAATATAAAAATATGTCAATAATCACAATGGTAAGAACACGTATTCTACTTGGTCATTTAGTTAAACAAATCAAACGTGTGCGAAATGTTGATGTGGCAGGCGTTCGTGCGCGTAACAGAGAAAGCGTCTTCATTCTTTTAACTTTTCCACTAAATAAATTTTTTTTAATAAAAACGATGAGTTCCATCTTTCACGTTCATCCAAAAGCACTTCCCACCAGCATCAAAAACACCCTTTATTCCTCTTCTTTAAAACAAATTGCTGGAAGCACAAAGTTTGCTTTTTCTTTCTTACAATTTACCCTTCATGCGCTGTCTTCTTTGGCCTCTCCCCTCTACATTGAAATCTAATAAAAGCTATAAAAAAAGGCTAACATATCTTATTTTTTGTCCCAAAAAAGACACACACACATACATACATCATATGTTAAATTATTTTGATTTCTCTCGGACTACCCTGGCCCCTCTCACTTCAAAATTTTAATTAGTTTCACCTTTTTTCTTCTTTTTTTTTTAATTAAAGAGTTGCTATTGGGATGATCCGGAGCTAAGATTGGTTTGCTTTACGACAAATACAAAATTATATCCAATAAAAATCAAATTTTAATTGATTGAATAATTTGTGCATTGTCTTTTTTGATAAATAATATAAATAAATGTTAGGTAGAAACTAATAAGAAGAGTAATTCAATTCTCTATTTTTGTACACCATCTCTAGCATATTCTTTTGTGTCAACTAACATTAACAAGATTATTCATAATTACACCATGGTTTTTTTTTTTTTTTTCATGAAAAGAAAAAGTTTATAAGGGCTGTACGTACGTGCCAAATTTCGATTTTCCTCAACCTAATTAGTAAGAGTTTTTTTTTTTTTTTTCCTTTTCCTCTTTTATTTTTTTCCTCGAATTAATGACAAAAAATTTATTTATTTATTTTTTTCCCTCAATTGGCCGTTAGATTTGAGCCTTGGGAATCTTGTTGAGAATAGTCAACAGCTAAAAATCTAAGCAAAAGAAACTCAAGTGAATTAATCCAAGTAAAATTCTGTTTTATTTATGATTGCCTAATTTGTTTCTTGTTATTTATTTATTTATTTTATTTCTATAAACCTGTCAAAATACCTGCCAACTCTCTTGTGAAATCTTCCAAGCTTGTTTGGCTTGTAGTGCTTCAATAGTTCTTTGAGAACTTCTTCTTTTTTTTTTTTTTTTCATTTTCACATTCAAGAAATGACGTTTTTTTCTGTGAAATATTGTGAAAATCCATGCTTGATCACTAGTGTCACTGCCTTTCTAAAATATTAATTATTCAGGCCTGAAATACATTATTCTCCAATTTATTGTACCTAAATTCATTGGAGAAACATATTATCTTTGGCTGATTATTCTAGTCAAGATTGCCTTATTGAGCTGCCTAAGGCCTATGCTTTTGAGATCAGCCTTGGCTACAATTTATCTTGGGATGGGGATAACTTTTTTTTTTTTTTTCCCCTCCCTATGTTTGTTTCTTGTTTCTACTTATTAAGCCAAACTCACACACACAAGAGCTCTGATAACAAAATCTGCAAAATCTGTTGGCTGTAGTTTCAGTTAAATATAAAACTTACAAAATGGTTCAAGCAACCATACAGTATATAGCAATGCTTTTAGTAAAAGAAGGAACATAGAGGTTATCAGCAAATTGCAAAACTCTCCTTTATTTGAATCTCAGCCATAAAGTTCTTTATAGTCATAGAAAAAAAATCAACTAACTAAAAGTTATATTTTTTAAAAACCATGTTAACAAAATATCAGGAAATGAAAAAATTAACCCAATCAAAATCAACACTATGTTTGATTTTTCATGTACTAATATTGTCGTTTCCACCAGAAAACTTCTTGGATAGGTACCTTCTCATACTCTGCAACTGTATTATAAGTTGTGCGATTTTATAATCCTTAAGACCATCCATCTTTTCTTTAATGGAAAATGCAAAGAAAAGAGCAAAAGTCAAAGAAATCCCACTAACAAGGAATAAACCCCAATAGCTATCGAGATTAAGAGAATGAGGGTCTTTTTCAGAATCCTCAGATGCAGCTAGAGCTGACGTACAGTTACCAAAACATTTCCTTTCTAGTTTTGCTCACTTTCCTGTTTGCCTTATGGATTGCCTTCGACATGCTTGGACCAAAGGTAACCTTTACTACAAACCTGAAATTTAAGAGACAAAAGAAGTTAATTATCCAAGATACATCTAAGTTAATAGGGAAGCCACTTACAAAGCCAAAACCATTTATAGCAGACATGGGCTTCATCTTTATTGAGTAGTCATCAGGATAGTTTGCAATGAGGATCTTGATGTAAGGAACCTCACCAACTAGAGCAGAAACACTACCATTTGATAAAGCTTCTGCATATTTTTCAGGTGAATCATATGGCTTAAATCCTTCAAAATTTAAGCTAAAAACAGCACCTCGAATAGGTGAATTGGCTCGGTATCCTAAATAAGTGCCTTTGGGTTTGACTGAACTTGTTGAACCATCATCATTGAAGTGAAAGTTGCAGTATAGCTATTAGTCAATGTTAGCACTGCAAACACCCACACTACTACTATGAAATATGATTAGTTGTTCAACAACCTCCCCTCTGCAATGTAAAACAAAAACTTCAGTTTCACATGTAGAAAATATTTGTCATCACAACTTGTGTTGCATCAAATGTGTCATTGGATTGGTTAAAAGTAAAATAAAGCATTTTAGTTTCTCTTACATGGCCAAAAAAGGGCTTTGGATTGTATGACGAAAACTCAAAATTTATGGACCAGTGAGGGTATAAAGAGTGCTTTACTATGAGCAAAAGCAAGGGTTGAAAAGCTGAACCATAACATTGTACCAATTTTCTGTACCAATCTACAGAGCCTATTCCTGACCCTTTTACATTGAGAAGAAGTTTGGACACCAGAACTTCTGACATATGCACAATGAATACCTTAGTTTGAAATTCCATAAGTTTATGGAGCTCTTCGACAACATTATGATCTGTATATGAATCAGAAATGGCAGACTTATATGCAATATTATTATCATTTTCATGAAAGGAATCAACCATTTATGTTATGATATCTTTGCAAATTCTGTATCCTAATAAACAAGTATGACATCCCTCCACTTGAAAGTTAACCATGGAAGTAATAGCCTTGAATTGACAGGTTTCAACATCTTATGTGCTCTGAATAAAAAAAGGATATCCACTATAAGGCAGATAAGAACTTGGTTCAGAAAGAGAAGCTACAGGAACTTCGGCTTTGTCTCCTAACTCTGCCAAAAAAATTTGTTCCCCTTCTACTCTGTGCCCCAATGATTGCTTCTACTTTGATGTTCTCCAGGAGATCAAAATCTGCATTTTTCAATCAAAACTGCTATAGTGATTAATAATTGTCTCCTCAATTGTCATAAGGTGACCAAAAAAACAAAGAAATCAATCTCCATCATGTTTTTTGTAATTTTGGAGATGGTCAATGTGGTTTAACATATTACATATGCTCTATTGAGTTTTATATTTTCATATAGAGAAATGATCTTTAAGCAACATTACTAAGCTTATGTTGGGCAAAGATAATATGACACCCTATTGTTAACTTATTTGTTCACATTTTTGTATCTTATTTGCTATACCAACACGCTATAAACATTATTTTAACCGATATAGACTTATTATATAGCAATATTACTTAGAAGATCAGAAATGGTTTGGAGTCAGGGACTGAATTTCAATGAGATGCAAAGGTTCCAGGGACCAAAATACTTCAACAAAGAATTTTGACAAACATAGTTATAGCCTTTCAAGTCCTAACTCCCAAAGATGACTAAGCAAATGTGAAAAATTGACAATTTCTGAAGAAAACCAGCTAGCTCGCCAAAGCCTTACCAGCAGACAGCTGGAGAGGTTTTCCTTAGGAATCTCATGCATGAAGAGGTAATCTTGTGGTGTAGTTACAGTGCAACTGGTAGAAATCTGAAAGTGCCACGGAAATTCAACTCTGAACAATCTTCCCCTGCCTTGATTCCATATCCAGAATCACCCCCACATGGACCTCATCCTCACGATGAGAATAGTATTATTAAAATCATGAGCATCACATATTGACCAACGGAAATTACAATAAATAAAATGGCAATATTAGTACTTTCCCAGTTTCTAGTCTCCATATTTTAGAGCACTCTTAATTTTCAAAACTTATGTTGCCCATGCACAGACAGCCCCATTGATAAAGTCATCGTCTCTTCGGACTATGATCCCCAGCGTCCACTGTCGAAAAAGAAAATAGGTCGTATCCTAGCTTTTCAAAGGAATTTATCAAATAATATTATTTCAAGAAAAGTGTGCTGATTTCTCAAGGAGCATTAATTGTGTTTTGAGAATTTCCTTCTCGTTTTCTTCCTCTCATAGTGAAAGACTGTAAATTAATCAACCAGTTCACTTGCTGATTAAAAAGGACGTTCAGGACTTTGGATAATATATTTGTTTGACTTGCTGTATATGGAAAAGATTAGGAAAGTATATGTTAGCCACAGCACACAAACTTTTAGACAGATATTTATATTTTGTATTTTGAATTCTCCAAAGAGTTTCTTAAACCTAATTAAGTACAAATGAACTTCTCATCTTCATTTTCACTTGTTTCCTAGGCCAATCTATTATTTTAATGCACACAAAATTTGTTTGCAGGTATGAACTGAATTAGACTAGACTATTGTAATTCGAGTCCAATTTAGGATCTTCCATTAAGTATTTAATATTGATGATGGAGTTTGGTCTTTTCCATATTTCCAAATCATCCATGTGTTGAATTTTGAGTGATTGCAAATCTCTTATATATATATATATATATATATATATATAATTAGAAGACCTTTTTTTTTATTTTTTGATAAATGTATCTTAAGAAGACATTGGAATGTTTATAATATTTACATCTTAGGAAGAGTATAAGTTTGCAAGCAGCGACTTTCCAGTAATATCTGTTTAGTAGATGTCGTACTTTTACAACTAAAGGGTGCAGAGAGGAAAACAGGATCATCAATTGTCAAACAATTGGAATATTGGAAAGTTTTTTGGCATAGAGGTTTGATGCATGATCCAAAAATGCAAAATAAGATCGGCTCTCGTACAAGTATATATCCAGGCCTTCCTAATGGAGACCCTTTAATATGAACAAAAGGCCTCGATTCATAACATGATAAAAAGCTTATAGATGTTGGTAGGAGAGATCATTGAGTGGAATTGAAGGTCTTTGCAGAAAGTCCCTTCGGAAAGCAAATAATCTTATTGTTCAAACCAATGACCAAGAGCGCGGTTCAGTTGCTAACTCGAGTAAAAGGTATCGAAGATTGCAAATCTGAGCAGTTAACCAGGAACTCATTCTTAGAACATGAAATAGAAAATTCTTTCCATACAAAAACTTAAAGTTACTAATTTACAGACAGTTTTTGCAGAACCGGCTTTTCTTATGATTTAGATAACATTACTAGTCTTTTTGTAGATCTCGAACTCTGGTTTAGGTAGTTTACATGGTATAGAACTATAGATGATAGAGTGGTGGTCTTAATAGTTGTTCTTTTGACCCTGTGATGTGACCCTGTGGTGGTCACAGGGTCTTTCTGCAAACATCTATCAGGTGCATTCAAATGAGCTCTTGTGCAAGCTTTTTTTCCTTCTATGATTTCTAGCCTTTCTAGCCTTGTTTGTTTCAGATGAAAGGCTCTCCACTAGGAGGGTGTATACCTGTATGAGCAGATCATATATTGTAACTTTGGACTACGAAAGCTATTTGCCAAATAAATACAACTCCCTAGCGGAAAATTACGGTCTTTTTGCACATTGTGAAATTTTCTATTACGGAGTTGTATTTATAGAAATTTTTTATTTACCTTTTTTTCGTGATTTTGTTGTTTGTTAGGACGAATAATCAAGCACAAGTTTAAACTGTAGAAACCATATCAGAAATTAACATGAGCTAAGACTGAATGGTTCTCTGCCTGTCATAAGCAAAACCAGTAAAAGCAATAACATAACAAAAATTTTATATAGAGAAACTAGAAATTACAAAATGCTTTACAAGAATAAATAACAAAACTGTAATTCCTATCTCTATACATATTCATAGTCCCTCATAACCTTTAGTTTTAATTTTCCTACTACAACAATTTATCAATTAGAATCTGAAGATGACATCTCAAGATCAATCTTTAACCTTTCTATTGAATGCTCCACCTCTTTTATTTTCCGCTTCATGCGAGTTAGTACAACAGATAAGCCAATAGATATGTTTTTACTCAGAATATCTCTCACTTCCTTCCTTGTGTTGATAGCCACAAACAGATTGAATACACTTTAGATCTAACACAGTAAAGTACTTGTCAAGATCAATAGGAGTTTCCATAGCAAGTGCAGTATTTTCAGCAATGAGGTTTTGTACTCTTTCTGCCATTCTCAAAGGATTCAGAACAATATCCAACTTAAACCTTTTATCTTCATATTTGTTTGTAGCTGTTTCATCATCCTCATTTCTCTTCTCTGGTTTTGTGTCCAGTTTTTCTTCAAACTCTTCCTTTTTACTATGGCCAGCACTCAAATTACGATCATGATCTTGAACATACTTACAAAATCCCACAAAATCATGAACAAATTTCTTTATTAGATCAGGATTCTTTTGAGGGAATTCTTCAACCATATTAGCAACAATAGGTGCAACCATGGTTTTAAGCTCATCCCTACTAATTCTGAAACTGCTATACATCAGAAATTGAAAGTATTCAACAGAGATGCCAAGCTTCTTCCTCTCTTCATCAAAGTTCTTAAATCCTACCTCAGCATATACTTAAGCTTCTTCCTACTTTTAGAACCGAAATTTGAAATTGATCTTACAAAGATATAGAAATTCAGAGAAAGCAGGTATCTACGACACCCCTTAGTTTGAGGGAGACAATGTATAATCATCTACAATCTTACTCATGTTAATTTTCTGTAAATTTTCCATATGGTACTGAAATATCATATTTTGGAAATTTTCCATTGGAAATTTATTATAGTTAGTACACGTCATATTACTCTTGCTGTGAAAATCTTCCAAGCTTCTTTATCTTGTATTGCTTCCATACTTCTTGGAAAACTATAAATTTGATGCACCTCTTTGGAGCACTAAAAAAGTGCTTAAAATAATATACAATTTTCCCTAGCCATCCTCCACCATGTCCCAGTTTTCATCTTCACACTCAAGAATGATGACTTTTTTCTGTGAATTAACGAAAATTCATGCATGAAACCACTACTACTTCTCCTTGAATATACTTAAAGTAAACTACACCATTCTTCAATTCTTGAACCTAAATTCCTTGTTAGAAACCAAGAGCTGTCACAAAATTGTTCAAGAATATGCCAATAAATCATACTTTCAACAAAGTAGGAAAACAGAAAGTGCTCTGCAAAATAGTTTATAAAGTTCTTTGATATAGCCATACAAACAAAATCAACTTACAAAATATTACGAAATCTGATACCAACCTCATTAACTCACTCAACATCAAGATTATACTTAGATCATGTACTGGTATAGTTGTTTCCATCAGAAACCTTATTGGAGAGGTACTTTCTCACATTCTGCAAGAGTGCTGTAAGCTGTACAGTATTACAATACTTGACAAAATCCATCTTTTCTTTAATAGCAAAAGATAAGAATAAGAGGAGAGCTAAAGCTGAAGAAATTCCACTAATAAGGAATAAACCACGAAAGCTAAAATTAGAGCACTCTTAATTTTCAAAACAATGTTGTCCATGTGCAGACATCCCCATTGATAAAGTCACCATTTCTTCGGATTATGATCCCAGCGTGCACTGTTAAAAAAGAAAACAGGTCGTATGCTAGCTTTTTCAAAGGAATTGATCAAATAATATTATTTCAAGAATAGTGTGCTGATTTTCCAGGGAGCATTAATTGTGTTTTAAGAAATTTCCTTCTGCTGATTTTCCAGGGAGCATCAATTGTGTTTTAAGAAATTTCCTTCTCATTTTCTAGCATCAATTGTGTTTTAAGAAATTTCCTTCTCTTTTTCTAATTGTGTTTTAAGAGATTTCCTTCTCTTTTTCTTCCTCTCATCGTCAATGACTGTAAATCAATCAACCAGATTATGACTTTTTATGATAAAAGAACTTTTTATTGTTGGAAATTTAATAAACCATGGCCTTTAGTTTTTATTTATTTATTTATTATTATTATTATTATTATTATTTTGAAATAGTATATTAGCTTGACTTGTGTAAGGAAATAGTGTATTGACTTGCTGATTAAAAAAGACGTTTAGGACTTTGGATAATATATTTGTTTGACTTGCTGTATATGGAAAAGATTAGGAAAGTACATGTTAGCCACAGCATACAGACTTTTAGACAGATATTTATATTTTGTATTTTGAATTCTCTAAAGAGTTTCTGAAACCTAATTAAATACCGAGCAAATGAACTTCTCATCTTCATTTTCACTTGTTTCCTAGGCCAATGTATTATTTTAATGCATAAAAAGTTTGTTTGCAGGTTTGGTTGCAGGTTTGAACTGAACTAGACTAGACTATTGTAATTCTAGTCCAATCAAACAAGACTAGAGTTAAAAATGAAGGATTTTGACTTAAAATAGTCATACTCAATTTATGATCTTCCACTAAATATTTATTATTGATGATGGAATTTGGTCTTTTGCATATTTCCAAATCATACATGTGTTGAACTTTTTGTTTTGGTCAACTTATTTTAAATTCATTGAGCTATTGGAAATGTCTTTTATATATATATATATATATACCATGAAAAGACATTTGAAATATTAGAAAATTTTTTGGTATAGAGCTTTGAGGCATGATCCAAAAATTCAAAATAAGATCGGTTTTCATACGAGTATATATCCAGGCCATCCTAATGGAGACTCTTTAATATGAACAAAAAAGCCACGATTCATAACAGGATAAAAAGCTTATAGATGTTTGCAGGAGAGATCATTTGAATGGAATTGATAGGTTTTTGCAGAAAGTCCCTTTGAAAAGTAAATAATATTATTGTTCAAACCAATGACCAAGAGTGCGGTTCAGTTACTAACTTGAGTAAAAAGTATCGAAGATAACAAATCTGAGCAGTTAACCAGGAACTCATTCTTAGAACATGAAAAAGAAAATTCTTTCCATTCAAAAACTTAAAGTTACTAATTTATAGACAGTTTTTGCAGAACTGGCTTTTCTTATGATTTACATAACATTACTGGTCGTTTTGCAGATCTTGAACTCTGGTTTAAGTAGTTGACATGATATAGAACTATAGACGATAGAGTGGTGGTCTTAATAGTTGTTCTTTTGCTTGTCACATGGTCTTTCTGCAAACATCTATCAGGTGCTTTTGCTCTTGTGCAAGCTTTTTTCCTTCTATGATTTCTAGTCTTTCTAGCCTTGTTTGGTTCAGATGAAAGGCTCTCTATTAGGAGGGTATATACCTGTATGAGCCAATAATGTATTGTAACTTTGGACTACTAAAGCTATTTGCCAAACAAATACAACTCCTTAGTAGAAAATTACTAGCCTTTCTGCACATTGCGAACAGGGTTTTCACTTATTATCATCAATTTATAGAAAAAAAAAATTATTTACCTTTTTTTTCATGATTTTGTTGTTTGTTAGGACGAATACTCAAGCACACAAGTTCAAACTGTAGAAACCATATCAGAAATTAACATGAGCTAAGACTCAATGGTTCTCAGTCTGTCATAAGCAAAAACCAGTAAAAGCAATAACATAACAAAATTTTACATAGAGAAACTAGAAATTAAAAAATGCTTTACAATAACAAAAAACAAAACTGTAATTCCTATCTCTATACATATCCATAGTTCCTCATAACCTTCTGGTTTTAATATTCCTACAGTAACAATTTATCAATCCGAGTCTGAAGATGACATCTCAAGATCAATTTTTAATCTCTCTAGTGATTGCTCCACCTCTTTTCTTTTCCGCTTCATGCGAGTTAGTGCAACAGATAAGCTAACAGATATGTTTCTACCCAGAATATCTCTCACTTCCTTCCGTTGATAGCCATAAACGGATTTAATACACTTTAGATCTAACACGGTAAAGTACTTGTCAAGATCAATAGGAGTTTCCAAAGCAAGTGCGGTCTTTTCAGCAATGAGGTTTTGTAGTCTTTCTGCCTTCTTAATGGCAGATCTCAAAGGATTCAGAACAATATCCAACTTAAACCTTTTATTTTCATATTTGTTTATAGCTGCTTCTTCATCCTTATTTCTTTTCTTTGGTTTGGTGTTGTCATTACTGCCAGTAGAATTCCCAGAAACCAAACAATCATCCATCACAGATTTATTCTCTGGTTTTTTATTTGCAACAGTAACTAATGGACACCCATTACAGATCTTTTCAACTTCTGCAAAGGGTAATTCCCTCTTCTTCTGCTTCTTCTTCCCCAACTTTCTTCTCTTCCTCTTCTCCAGTTTTTCTTCAGACTCTTCCTTTTTACTACAGCCAGCACTCAAATTACGATCATGATCTTGAACATACCTACAGAATCCCACAAAATCATGAACAAATTTCTTTATTAGATCAGGATTCTTTTGAGGAAATTTATCAACCATATTAGCAACAATAGGTGCAACCATAGTTTCAAGCTCATCCCTACTAATTCTGAAACTGCTACACATCAAAAATTGAAAGTATTCAACAGAGATGCCAAGCTTCTTCCTCTCTTCATCAAAGTTGTTAAATCCTACCTCAGCATAATCACCACATTGGAATAAATTATTATTCTCTTCAAATTCCACCTGACCCTGATCCTCAAAAGCCTGAAGATCTCGTTTTCTCTTATCAACCAAGAATTTGGAAGAAACCCTTTGCACCCTTTTCTTTTTGGGCACGAAATTGGGTATTTCCGCAGTGAAGAAATACGATAACTCCTCTAGAATATCAGAATGATCAGAAAATAACAGAGCACACTTTTCTCTTATTTCTTTCGTGTTCGTCAAACCCACATTCTTGTACCTACTCATTAGCTTAAGAAAAGCTTCGAACTTAGTATAATCGTGATGATCAGCATCAGCATCAGACACAAACCTAGATATGATCTTGTTCACCAAAGACACCGCAACCCCAAGTCTGTCCTCCATTGTTATCTATTTCCAAACAACTTTGGATCGGTAAACCCAGATAAAAATTTTCCTTTCTTTTTCTCACACGCTCTCAAAGTGATATTTGTGTATATATATATATATATATAGCTAAGTAAGCCTAGGTGTATATAGGGTTTTGGTTTTTTTCTTGTTCTTGTTGTCGGGTGCGGCAGTTTTCAGTAAGTGATAAGAAGATGATGAAGCTTGAATTCTGAGTTGGAGTAGTATGTCGTTCTTGACCGATAAGTAACCGCGTTTGTTGCCGCTGTAACCAAATATAATTAGGTCGAAAATAGAAGGTTTCGATCTTCTATTTTTCATAGAAATATATTTTAGTTTGACTTTATTTTTGGATAAATGCTATCAGTTGGACTGTAGGACCCACATGTTACATGGTGAATTTATAGAGACATGATGTTTGGGTTGAAAGAGGACTCTCTGTGGTTTATTATTTATTTTTATTTTTTCTCTCATATTTATTTGAAATAATACTGGTAATTATTATTTTTCTTTTTTACGAAAGGACATTATTAACTTTTTTTTATGTAAAAACTATATTTTTGTTGGTTTTGTGATTTTTTCACTAACCACAAGGGTGTGATTATATAACAAAATAAAAAAAATTGTCTTTTTGTAAATGTTTGCAACATTATTTTTTTCAAAGACTGTTTTAAACGCTCTTCATTTTTTATTTATTTATAAATTTTGTAAAAATTTAAAAAAATCCAACATGTTTAGTTACCGATTGTGTTTTCTTTTGTTGGTCAATTACCAATTGTATTTTCTTAGAAAAGTACTAGTGATGATGTTGCATTAAATACCATTAAAAGCTTAATAGCAAAAATGAACATAATTCTGCTAAAAAATATATAAATAATACGTTAATCGAAATTTATTAAAAAAATTAAATATGAGAAAATGGTTATCAAATAAGATTAATTTTAGATATTAAAATCAATATATTAAAATTAATAATACATATAACAAAGTAAAGTTAAATTTTTAACTCCTTGAAGCAAACATTGGGGCACAAAGTAAAAAGGTAGCAAGGGTTTTAGCAGAGTCAGAATGTTACTTATAAGAGTGACATTTATGAGTCATTCACAGATGAAAATATCATTGAAGAGCTCCATAAGCCTATTGGAATTTCAAATTATTCGTTCTGCAAATTTCACAAATTCTTGTGTCCGAACTTCCAACAAACGTAAAAGGTTTTTTAGGAATGTTGAGTAAAAGGGTATGCTTGGTTTTGTGACAACAACAGTTATGAACCTCTTGAATATTCTAAGACTTATCTGAACGTGGGTCAGTGCGAGGTTTAGTTAGTTTCAAACCTTTAGCATCAAGGGATCTTCACAATTTTGCTTCAAAGAGTGAGAAAGAAAATTTCCAATATAGAAGTAAGAGAGTTAAGTTCTCATGGGATAAAAAATTAAATGGTTCTCAGTCTGTCATACACTAAAAAGCAGAAAAGCAATACCATAACAAAAATTATATATATAGAAACTGGAAATTTCAAAATGCTTTGCAATAGAAAATTAAAAAATTGTCTTCCTAACTCTATATGTATCCATAGTTCCAGATAATCTTCTGATTTATTTTTTCTACAATAACAATTATCAATCACAGTAAATCTAAGAAGAAAATATCATGTAGATAGCATCTCAAAATCTCACTCCTAATTTTTTTATTGAATGCAACCCCTCTTTTCTTTTTCGCTTCATGTGAGTTAATGCAGCAGATAAACCAACAGTTATGTTGTTACCCAGAATATCTTTCACTTCCTTGCATTGATCGCCATAAACGGCTTGAAGACAAATCTGGTGGATCTAAAATGTTAAAGTAATTTTCAAGATCAATAGGAGTTTTCAATGCAAGTTCAGTAATTTCAACAACGAGTTTTTGTAGTTTTTCTGCATGATCAATGGCAGATCTCAGATGATTCAGAACAATATCCAATTCAAACCTTTTATCTTCAAATTTGTTTAGAGCTGCTTCTTCATACTTATTCTCTTCCTTGCTTTGGTGTTGCAATTACTGCCAGTGGAATTCCCAGAAACCGAACATCGCTCAACAGAGATTTTTCTTTTGACTTTTTGCTTGCAACAGAAACTAATGGACACACATGAGAGATCTTTTGAGCTTCTCCAATGGGTAACTCCCTCTGCTTCTGCTTCTCCACCTTTCTTCTCTTCCTCTGCTTCAGTTTTTCCTCAGACTCTTTCTTTGTACTACAGCCAGCACTCAGATTCCGTTCGTGCTTTTCAACATACTTGCAGAATTCAACAAATTCCTTTATTAAAACAGCATCCCTTTGAGGCAAATCATCAACCAAATTAGCAACAACAGGTTCAACCCCAGTTTCTAGCTCATCTCTACTAACTCTAAAACTGCTACACATCAGAAATTGGAAATCTTTATCTGAGATGCAAATTTTCTTCTTCAATCTTGAGAAAGTGCTTAAATCCTACCTCAGCATAATCATCACATTGGAAATAATTAATCTCATCAATTTCCACCTGATCTTCGAAACCCTGGCTCCCATCTAATTTCCTCTTATCCCTTCCTGATTTCTTCAATCCTCCATGATCAACCATGAATATGGAAGATACCCTTTTCTCCCTTTGCTCCATTAATGGATTTTCCAGTATCATTTTGGGTATATAAGTGAACTGCGACAAGTCCTCTATGATATCGAAAGAACACCAAGCCCTCCACCTATCTGTTCAATATTCTTAAAGTCTTATGGAACATATCGATTAGTTCAAGAAAAGCTTCCAAAACATGATAATGGTAATCATCATTATCAGACCCAAACCTAGATATGATCTTGTTCAACACAGCAATTGCAGACCCAATTCTGTCCTCCATTTGAATCATCGATTACTAAACCAGAGCTTTTACTGTATGAATTAAGAAACCCAGAAATTTTCTGTGTTTCTTTCTCATGCTCACTCGCTATTAGGGTCTTAGGCTTTCTTCTTCTTCTCGAGTTCGTACACTTTTCAAAATGATAATGGTGAGAGAAGAGTGAGTTGAGGTTAGTATGTTTGTTTCTTGACCGCCAAGTAATGCGCTTGAGCTAGCATGATCCAAACATAATTAGAATATAAATAGAATATTATTTTAATTTTCTTTATTGTTGTCGTTCGCTTTTAATATATTGAGAACCTGTATCTTTTATATTTATTTGAAACATTTTTTTTTTATCTCATTTGAAATAATAGAAATTATTTAATGTCTTTTTATGATGGGATATTATATCAATAATTATTTATTTTTATATCTTTATTGGTCTTGTCACTAAGGTGTTTTCGAGAGGACAAGTTATTAATGTACTTGCAATGCTATTTTTTTAAAGACAGTTTTTAATTTTTTTGACAATGAAAATCCAATACGTTCATTTGCAATTATATTTCCTTAAGAAAATAGTAGTGAAGTTGAATAAAATATTGTTAAATGCTTATTATTGAAAACATAAATTCTATTAATTATTTACATATTACACTAAATCACTATTCAAATTTTATAAAAACTTAACTATGAGATTAATTTTAGATATTAAAATCAATATATTAGTCTTTCAAAAAACATATGAAATATTAGAAATAACTGTATTATAAAATAAGGTTAAACTTTAATAATTATGAAATCACAATTAAAATACTTTTTCTTTTACTTTTTTTTTTCCTTAATTTTTCGCGTAGGGGATTTTTTTTTTTTTTTTTTTTTTTTTGGAACGAATGAATGAGTGAGTAGGGGATTCTAAGTTTTTTGATATTGAGGGTTGGCGACATCTAAGTGAGAACAATTTATGAGGAATACATTACTTTTACCATTTTGAGAGAACCACAATTAAAGTACTTTAATTTATAATTTTATTAGCTTTTGGTTTAATTACTAGTCTTTCTTTTTAAAAATATGTGTACTACAAATAAAGGTAAAAAATTTATTAATAAAATATTTTTAGGTACCATTTTTTGCCCAACTTTTTCCTAATATTAGAAAACTAGTCACTCATGAAGTTATATATATATATATATATATATATTTTCCCTCTGGCAAAAACTCGTCTAAACACATGGAAACTTTACTTTTCAAAAGAATCTCATATTTATACTTAATCTGGCGCAAACCAATTGGGGCTATAGTAAAAATATTATCATTCTAAGAATGCCTAATTTGTTTCTTCAATATTATTATTTTTACATTCATTTAACATGAATTATTTTATTTGGTTTTTAAACTTTTTTTTTTTTTTTGGTTGCCTTACTTTGATTAACAGTTTGTGTTAATTTTTCAAAATATGGTTGTATTTTTCAGACAAAAAAATATGATTGCAAAAAAAAAAAAAAGTCAAAAACAAAAGAAAAAGAAACATGAAAAAAAAAAAAAAGCAAAACAAAAACAAAAGAAAAAGAAAAAGAAAACAAACAATGCAAGCAAGGCAAGAATAAGAATAAAGAATTGTCACCAAAAAAAAAAAAAAAAAAACCAAAATAAGAAAACGGGTCACAATCATGTAGACCACCAAACCCGACTCCGTGTGGAATGCAATGATGCAAGCAAGGCAAAGAATAATAAAGAATAAGAAAACGGGTCACAATCAAATAGAGTCATAGACCACCAACCGGACCCAATCCACGCAGAATTTTAATTTTTATCACTGAATTTTTCGAGTAATTCGAAATAGACAGAGAGATTTGATATTGAGGGCAGTCGAAGAAGACAGACCTCCATAGCTGAAGTTGAAGCTCTGTCACACTTCACATCCCCAACACAATGCGGAGGTATCCTTTTCCACTCTTATCTTTTATCTGTTCCTCTCTCTGTCTTATTTTCCGTCAATTTATTTTCTTTCCAAACAAATATAATTTTCACTATTTTTTTCTTTTTCTTTTTTTCCTTTTTTCTTGTTTTGAGATTTTAATTGTGTATAAATGTTGATTTGCATCAGAGCGGGGCTCCATCACCGGCCGCATGGGAAGGTTGGATCAGCAGCAGGAGGAGTGAAAGGAATGATGGGGAGGCTGTCCATCGCCGTTGTTGTCCTCTTGATCTGCACGGTTTCTTTGCTTCTTAAATCCACCAGCAATGGCGGTGCTCGATCTGCTTACCGTACCCAGGTTAGCTGGAAGGTTTTGATTCATATTTTACAATTTCGGTTGCGGAATCGCGGTTTTGTCTTTTCGTTTCTGAGGAAATTTGAGAGAAAATGAACGGAGTTTGGTTTTCGGTGAATAGAGGTTTCGTGGCTTTGAATCCGGACTGGTTTCGGCTTAATCTCTTTAGTGGAGTTTCGTGCTTTTATTTTGATGCATCTAACTTTAGTTCGTTTGTTCACTATGATTCCCTAATATTTAAGACTTTGGAATTGTTGGCAATATGAAAATGTTATAATATATTTATTTGGTGGTAATAACAAAGACTAAAATGTTTACTTATCAAGAAAAAAAGGGAATGAAATAATATGGTTATGGTTGTTGCTTAATTGTCACTGAAAATTATTTGCAACTCTTTGGATTCAATATTAAACTTTTCCTTCAAAGGCTTTTGGTTTATCATTTATGTTATAACCATATAAAAACAGATCAATGTAGAAGAACTTTGGAATGGTGCTGATTCTGGTGGTTGGAGACCGTCATCAGCTCCACGCTCTGAATGGCCCCGTATGTAGTTCTTATTTTCTTACAATATTATCCTACTATGATAAGGTGTACAAAATTCTTTTTTATTTATATGTATCTTTGTGGCAGCTCCACCTAGGGAGACTAATGGCTATCTCCGAGTACGCTGTAATGGTGGTCTAAATCAACAACGTAGCGCGGTTTGTATCTTTTATTTTCAACCATAAATTGTAATTACTTTTTTCCACCCATAGTCTTACCTGGAAGATAGTTTTCTCTAATTGCCCTCTTGGATGTTTTAGATATGTAATGCGGTTTTAGCTGCACGAATCATGAATGCTACCCTTGTGCTGCCCGAGTTGGATGCAAACTCCTTTTGGCATGATGATAGGTATATATCTTCATATTTTTGTTTATTTCTTAATAACTTATTCTTTTTAATTTGTTGTAGTCCTTGTTATAATTGCAAAATTAATCTCTTTATTTAGACAGGAGCTTGTTTTGTCACGTGAGAAATGTCTAGAAGTTGTTTAACAAACTCCAAATATTTGGATTTGGTGTAAGAGTTAGTTGTGTGTTTTGGTTAAATATTCAGAATCAGGTTTCGGTACTGTGCATTCAAAGGAGGCCAAGTGAATAACATTGTTATGAAAGAAAGTAACTGATAGGTGTGTTTAATTATAATTTGTACGTGGAAACTGGTTTTGCCACTCGAAAACTTGAACTCTCTTATTTAACTTCTTTCTCGGGAACATAAAGTACTAATCCCTTGTTGAATATTGTTTAAAAAGGTGAATTCTTCTGATTCATATTAGGACCAAGTAGTGAGGCGAGGATTATTATGAGTTTAAGACATCATTTGTCTCCTTGTTACATTTTTGAGCTCCTATTCCGCACTACAATTACTTTTATCCACATGTAGGCTGAATTTTTGGTCCTAATGATGCATAATACACAATTTGTTGGTGAATAAAATCTGGTTTTTTTGGGCTCTACTTTCTCATCTGGTGGATGAAGTCATTGTATCATTACTCTGTGCAGTGGCTTCCATGGTATATATGATGTTGAGCACTTTATCAGAGCACTGAGGTTTGATGTACGTATTGTGGAAAGCCTACCAGAAATTCGCAAAAATGGGAAGACCAAGAAGATAAAAGCTTTGCAGGTAGAGTGGTAGTATTTAGTTAATGTTGAAATCGTTTGATAATTGTGATTGTTACCTTATCTCCTGTTTTCCTTCCTTATCAGATTAATCCCCCTAGAGATGCTCCTGTTAGTTGGTATACTACTGTTGCTCTAGAGAAAATGAAACAGCATGGTGCCATCTACCTCACTCCCTTTTCACATCGTTTGTCAGAAGAAGTTGACAACCCTGAGTACCAAAGGTTAAGGTGCAGGGTTAATTATCATGCTCTAAGATTTAAGCCACAGATTATGAAATTAAGTCAATCAATAGTTGATAAGCTCCGTACACAAGGCCACTTCATGTCTATACATCTTCGGTTTGAGATGGATATGCTGGCATTTGCTGGGTATGTTATTATAAATTAATATATACTTCTTATACAGACTTATGCCTCTGTGCTTTAGCACAAGATGGTCGGAATGAAATAATCAGTTGGTTTATTGTATGGGATCTAAACTGTTTATGTCTTTCTATTTGCTTATGACTCAAAAACATTGACATTAGGAGTGGAGTGCAGAACCAAATCTAGAAATTATTGTTCTTCTTACAACAATTAAGACTCTTGAGATTCTCTTCTAAAAAGTGTGTATATATATATTTGGTGTATGTATTTGCCATAGTCTAATTATTTATGTAAGTTCAGCCAAAACCTTAATATGTTGGCTTTTGATGATGGATACTCTATTTAGGTTTTGCATGTGAATTAGGGAATTTTTGGTAGTTTTGATGGAAAATAATTTGTTGCTAAGTTATTCAATTTAGTAGTGCTTTTATTTTTGGTTTTGGGAAGGTAGATAAATCATTATTAGTTGGGATAAGTTTCGTTGATTTGTTTGAACAAAGTAATGGGCATGATAAATAGTATTGCTATTACATCTATGTGGATTGAGATGGAAATTTGGGGAGACTTTAAATAAACCTTTGTGTGCCTTCTATAGTTGTACTCAATAGATCACAATTCAGGTTCATGTGTACATGGAGGATTTTCCTTTTTGAAGCTTAACCAGATGATATATTTATCTATGATGATTGAAGTCACATTTTTATATGTTTGGACAAGATTATGGTTTGTAATAATATCTAATATTGGGTATTATCTGCAGGTGCTTCGACATTTTCACCCCTGCACAGCAAAAGATCTTAAAGAAATATCGAGAAGAAAATTTTGCACCAAAAAAGCTGGTTTATAATGAAAGGAGAGCTATTGGAAAATGCCCATTAACTCCAGAAGAGGTAATTTTTTAGTCACTTGTCAATCTCTTTGATGGAACAAGGGATTAATTGAGTTAGAAAATGCTATTTTTACTTATAATTTGGTATAAATTAAATTACTATTCCCTGCCCATAATGAGATGAAGACAATCACTCCATATGTCCCTTTAGTCCCTTTCGTGATTTGCTGACTTTTTGTGTAGTACCAGGGAAGCTGCAATTTCATACTTGTTATGCATAGACAAAAAGACTTTGACTGCTGTAACTGCAGGTTGGTCTTCTTTTACGTGCAATGGGGTTTGACAATTCTACCAGAATATACCTGGCAGCTGGTGAATTATTTGGCGGTGAGAAATTCATGAAACCATTTCGATCTCTGTTCCCCCACCTTGAGAACCACAGCTCTGTGGATCCCTCTGAAGATCTCGCAGGAAACACGAGAGGATTGTTAGGGTCTGCTGTGGATTACATGGTCTGTCTTCTCTCTGATATTTTTATGCCTACATATGATGGCCCTAGCAACTTTGCCAATAATCTCCTTGGACACCGCTTGTACTATGGATTTCGGACTACACTGCGACCTGACAGAAAGGGTCTTGCTCCAATCTTCATTGATCGGGAAAATGGAAAGACAGCAGGTTTTGATGAAGCTGTTAGGCAAGTCATGCTCAAAACAAACTTTGGTGGACCTCACAAACGGATCTCACCTGAGTCCTTCTACACAAATTCTTGGCCAGAGTGTTTCTGCCAAATGTCATCACAGAATCCTGCTCATAAATGTCCTCCAAATGATGTCCTAGAGAAACTTAACAACCAGCTAGAGAGTGAAGTAGCTAATGATCTAAATTCCTTATCTCTATCAAACTCCACAGGATCTGTAGCAGAAAGATGAGAAACTTTGCCTCAGACTAGAGTTAGTGATTTGTTTTTACCACAATACTTGTGAGCCATTATATGTCAAACTAAGAAGACATGGGTTGTGATAACCATTCTCAGGTAACATCCCTCTCTTACAAATGTCTTCTATTTTGGTGTAGTTGAGCATATAGGGGCTTTTATATGTTGACGTAATAGGGCATAGATTCGAAGATGACACCGATGGGTGCTCTTAAGAATGTGAAACTCTGAAAAATCAGATCATCTTCAAGATTCTTGCCAGATACAAAAATCATGAGGTTCCGGAGAGCTATCAAAGCATAAAATAAAGCTGACTATAAAAGTTTAAACAAAATTGACTAGTATATCTTGGAGGTATATGATTTGCTTAGATTAAGATTTCCATTAAACATAACTGATATTTTTCTCCTTATCTATCTGTGTTGGGATTTTTATCCAGATAATTAGATAGTGAATTAATATCATTGTCTATTGATCCTTGTTCTGTATCTGTCATCTAAAATAGTTTTTCTGCCTCTCTTAACCTAGTGTTGATCAAACACATACTACATTCCAAATTGTGTTCTCTTTCTCTCTAATGCAATTTGCTTCTTTCCATTGAAATATTTTCTATAATGTTTGATATTATTATGTTAACCTATGTAGGTAGGGATGCTGGAGTATTTTTGCTATATTATGATTGGTTTTTCAAAGGTTGATTCTAAATCCCTGGCTTCATCTTTCAAATGGCCCAGCAGGTTCACGATACTTTAGGATTCGGACTATGTATATGAGATATACTTTACACGGCTGTGCATATGGATGTTCTGATTATGCACATATGGAACTAAATTGATGATAAATTTGTGAAATATTTGTATCATGTTAAATTACGGATTTCTGATACCATATGACATTTGTTTTGACTTTTATGCATCACTAACCCCTTTTCCTATTCCAATAATATATCTTTTTGATTTCTCTGGCTTGACCAAAGCATGTTGTAATATTTTTGTAAGTTGCATTAATTTCTTATTTATTTTCTGTTAATGAAGATGTTTTCAGAATATTTAAAAACCTAATCAAATTTTATTTGTAGTAGGCTCTCTTGCATTTAATTTTCATATATATTCTACATTCACTTAAAAAATAAAAATAAAAAATAAAAAAATTGGTACAATGTGAATCTGTGCTTTGGCTAATATGTCTCTATGTCAACAAAATTTTCAAGAATTGGAAAATTTTTGACATGTCTTTTAAATAAGATCTCAACTATATTGAGAATTTGAGATTAATACCAAAGCTGAGATGCGAAATTGTTGAATTTTTTTTTTTTTTGGTCCCTGGAAATGTACGTATAGAATTTTTGTAACAAAAAATTATTTAAAGTTTAATAAAATTATAGTAATTTTTTTAAGTATTAATGGTTAATTTAATCCCATTGAATCTTATTATATACATATGTGTCATCTAGTGTCCAGTTTGAACTCAATTTTCAAGAAATGTCGTTACCAGTAACTTTTTATTGGGACTTTTGTACCAGTACCTCCTAAAATAGCTAAGCTGGGATAGTTCAGCCATTATCTAAGACAAGGATATTAACTAAATATACAACATTTGCAAGGTTCAGCCATTATCTAAGACAAAGATATTAACTAAATATACAACATTTGCAAGGGATGCTATCAATTTATAAAATTCGAAGGTGAAGATAAATGCATTTCAGCATTAAAAATAAATTAAACTCATCCGTTGATAGGCTATTCGATATACGATTTTGATTGAAATGGTATTATATATATAAATATATATATATATAATAAATTTAAAATATCTAAGAAAATAATATATTTGACAAATAAATTTAATATATATTTTGATAAATTTAATATTATTAAAAAAATAGAGGACATACAAAAATTTTAAACTATATGAAATTTTTTCATAGTTTACCATTTTTTTAATTTTTTTTTTTTTCATCTTTTTTTACGGTTGGTTGCCACGTAGGAGAGTATGAATATTCGCAAATTTGGTAATTAAAATTAAAAAGAAATTATTTTTGGTGAACCGAAACTGAAAAAATTTAAAAAAATTAAAAAAAAAATCATATTTTTTAAAAAACACGAAGAAAGGAAACTATTAAATATTAATCCCGCCATACTATTATTCTACTCCAACAAAAGGACTGCCCGCGTTTTCCAAATTCCACAGCGCAGCAGTCGACGTCAAACCACCACCACTCGCGAACGGACCCAAAAGAAAGACCCAAAATCCACTGCCAGCTTCTTCCCCTTCTGCATAGACGAGCCATCGGAGATCCACCATTGTCATTTGGAGGTATAACTGTAGTTCCCTTCAGTCTTGGGCTGTGAACTTTATTTCAATATGGTTAGGAATTTAAGATGATGATGAATTTTGGATGTATTGTTGACGGATTTGATGGAATTTGAGACAAAGACGATGTTGATTGAATTGGAGAGTAGGAATGAAAATGCGACAGTGGAGAAGAATCAGGAAATGGAGAACGGAAAGGATGATATGGTAAGGGAATTCAAATTCCTGATGGACTTAATTTTAATTATCTCAGTTTATTATGGTAAAGCGATATTGGTTTCTGTTGCCTCTTATAGCTGCCTTTACATATGAAATATGAAATTGATTTTACGAAAATGCTGTATGTTTTTGAATTTTTTGAGATAATTTGATAAGTTTTTCTTTTTCTTTTTCTTTTTTTTTTCTTTTTTTTTTTTGTTTTTTTTTTTGTTGGAGGAAAGCTATTTCCTTATACTGATTCATACACGGGTGTCCTATGGAAACGGTGATCTCATTCCTCAATCAACCAGATTGGTTTGTGTTTGGTTATATGATCTAGGTTTGTTTGGATTGCTGTATTTGTTTTGTTTATGCTTTATTTTATTTTATTTTTTTCTATTTGATGGAATTATATGACTTGGTTGTTTTATAGATGGGAAGCATCCCGGGTGCAATCAGTCCTATTTCGCCTGAAGAGAATTTTCTTTCACACTGGATAATGATATTTACTTGCAATTCCAGTCTTTCGACAATGCATCTAACCTTGAGAAGTCCATCAAAGAAAAATGTGCTTTTAAAATGGATATTGGACCTTTGTACAGTGTTTATGTAAGAATTTGTATGTTTCATTTTCCCCATTCTATTGATCCGAGTTCTCTTTTCTTACCAGCCATAGCTTGGTCCTGTAATTCTGTAACTAGAATTTTTATAGAAGTTGACCATGCTCTTAGTAGTCGCATAACACAAGAAGTGACTCCATAATGAATCATGCACATGCTTTTTGCTCTTGTTGTATTTATGCATGGTACATCCATGGATTCTTGAGGATTTTATTTCTTCTCCATCCTTACCTTTGTATACACTTTTTTAAGCCTAACTTTTTCTCCCTTCTTTCATAAGCTGCAGCCTTCAAAGAGACGTGCACTGCTGAAGTTACTACAATCCGTTGTAACTCTTCTCTTGGCATATTTTCGTATGAAATATATGAGTTCGTTTCCTTCCCCCTCAGGATATAACAGATTAAGATGATGTTAGATACTGCTGCTTTGGGGCTCATATTTGGATTGCCATAAAAATTATTGATATACTGCCCTATGAGGTGAGATTTTAATAGTTGGTCTGTTTTTATATATGTTATTGGAGTCCCTTTACTGTGTTTATAGCTCTGTTGCAGATGATTTTGGTTTTAATCACATTCTGTGTGTCCATATCAGAAGACATGGAATTCATTGCTGGGTTTGTGATGGCAAAGCAAGAAGGTAGTCTGCTGAATAGAAGACAATCACAATTTCATTTTTACTGGTTGCTTGCCTCTTTACAGCACTAAAGGTTCATAACATAGTGTCATTTTTCCTCCAGACTGACTAATGAACAGAGAGCATCTATAGCTGACTACTTTTGCGTCTATAAGGTGATATAGAGTGTTTAACATACGTATGGATTTTAACAGCTCTTTTATGGTAAAATGGAAGTGGAAGCAATTGATCTGTACTTTTTTCAAAGGCTTCTTTTACTGGTTGTCCTCCATCCATTCCTTGCGTAAGTATTGTCATATGGAATTGATTTTCTGATGCTGAAATCTTTGTTTCCTACACTAATATGCACCTTATCCCTGCAGGAGACCATATCCTGAAGTTCTTAGGATTTTTTTTTGAGACAAAATTGCTTTCAAGTCAAAATTTATTTTTGAGTAAAGATCATGTATGAAGAGATTTTAGAGATGACTCCTGATGAATGTATGTATTAAATCTTTTCACCGTTATATAAAAGACTATTACCAGTGAGCATTACTAAAGCCTAATTTATATTTTATCTTTGTGGCTCTTACGTCTGAGCTGCAGGGAAATTTGTGGGATATAAGTGATCAGCCATTACAAAAAAAGGCATTGATGATATTCAATGGAAGCAGCTGAAACATTTGCTTCAGTCAGGAAAACAGAAGGTATGAAACAAGGAGGTCAAAGTAAGGCATCATGTTTGCCAAAAGCATATAGTCCTTATATTCAGGGTTTAAAGTAATTTGTACAAGTTCAGTTTTCTACTGAAAGTTATAACTATATAAATGCTAGAGTATTTATCCTCTGGTCTCTGTTCAGTACCACCATGATGACAGCATGTTTCTGTATGTGTTTTTTTTTTTTTTTTTTTTTTTTTTTTTTGGGGGGTAATAATAAATGTTTCTGCATGTGTTTGCATGCTTGTTTTGTATATCAAGTACATCAGAAGCTGTTTAAGACTTCATAAGTCGGAATGTATATGAGCAAAGCGTGCTTGGAGTTATAGGTGGTAATTTGTAATATCTTCAATTCCAATTTTCACGTACAAGGGCTATGTTGGTGCATTGAAGAGATTGTCTTCTCTTTTACCTATCCTATGCTTGATATGGATGTTTGTTGTTATGTCAACCTTCTATTTCCATGTTTTAACAAGTTTGGACACTGTAGTCTTTATCCTCCCCAGGGCCATTAACAGTGTACATAGAGGATATAATATAATTTTCAAGTGCAAACCATCTTAAGTTTATAGGTAGTCATAACCATTCTCTAACCGGGACCTTTCTATTTTCATCTTAGGTTCAAAACACATGAAACTTTTGCTAAAGGCACCTTTCTGTGTTCATCCAAAAACAGGTCAGTGTGTGTAATATCTATTAGAATGAAATTCTGAGTGGAACTCACATTAATATGTATGCTTCTTTATATTCATGAATCATGAGGATTACAATTTGTTTCAAAGACTAACTTTAACTTAACTTTTTAAGCGTAGTGATGCATTATATCTGTTAACAAATTTCAGTAGTAAGAGTCATTTAATTTCCATGTCAACTACGAACATTTTCAAGGATTGATACCTTATAGGTGTTTGGATCTCCATAACGTTGCTTTAGCTATTTTGTGTTTTTGTTCCAGGTTGTGTTTGTGTTCCAATTGATCCAAATAAATGTGAAGAATTTGATCCTACTACTCTATTAACCCTTAGCATGGTAAACTATTTACTACACTGATAATTTAATTCTTCAACAGCAAGACAATCTGTTGTTCTGCTTCAGACAAATCTTTCCTGACTATTAATTTTTTCATCTTTTAAAAGAACTTAACATGGGAGCACTGAGAAAAGAAGTTAATGATGGTAAGTCAAAAATTGGATGTTACATTTTATTTTTCATTCACATACTGAGATCAAATTCTAAAATTGGATGGCTACTAAGATGAATTGGCACCTGCACTTGCATGCCATTTGAAATGTTGTTGTACCAGTGATGGTGGTTGATTGCAGAATTGGATAGAACCTCTATTGGAGAATCAATCAGGTTTTTCAGACCTTTTTTTTTTTTTTTTTTTGGGGGGGGGGGGGGGGGGGGGGCGCGCCTCTCTTAAAGTCTTGCAAGGTATCTCATATTTATGCCATCTTAATCTGATGCTGCTTTGTACATCTCGTTTGGAAATTGGTACTGTGTATTAGCAACAATTTTTTGCAAACCCAAGAATTTCAACAATGTTTATGATGAATGTTACAGGGAGATACTGAAAGTTCCTACAATACAAAGCTTAAGCACTCAAACAATTCCCTGACGTGGTAATAAACTTTGCTAAAAATTTCATCACCTTGAATTTGGTTTCCAAAGACTATAAATTACGTCTTTTGGAATCTTTAACCCAGAAACTTGGTTACCATATTTATGTTAAAAGTTTCCAGATAATATGTCTATATTCTTATTTTATGACAAATCATAGTCAATAGTATGTCATGAATTCTATTATGCTGCTGGCATGTTTCTGCCTTCGGTCCCAAAACTCCCAGGTTCATTGCTATTTCCTGCCAAAAGCCTGTTCTCTCCACTCCGAATCCATAATTGTAACTTATATATTTGATGGGGTTTTTTTATTTATTTATTTATTTCTATTTTTTTAAGTTACATAGAAAGGAACCCTCTCTTAGGACATATGAAAAAAATGCTTCCCACTATAAAATATAAAGTTCCTGGTTTTTAGGAAGTTTTGCACATTCAGAGCAGGCTTTTCTCTTGATTGATATAACATTACTAGTTTTCTTTTGGTTTTTGCACATTCTGAACAGGGCTTTAACTTATTATCAATCTATAGAACGTATTCATTTATGATTTTGTAGGTTATTAGCTCAAATAATAAAGCATCTAGTTTGACCACATCTGAAATTATCATGAGCTAAGGCTCATGTTTCTCAGTCCGTCAGAGAAAGGTTTTCCTTTTTCGTGGCAGCTGATGAAATTGGCCGACAGGATTTTTATTACAAGTCACCTGAGGGCGACGTCCGACTCCCTTTAGGAAATTAAGAAACTTTCTCGTAGAAACGAACAAATTTTTCAATATTCTTCAACCCCTTGTAGGACTCATCCATTAGCAGGGAAAAAAAAAAAAAAAAATGCCTGTAATCATCACCAATTATACATTCTTAAAACAATACTAAGTGATGGTTTTTTTTCTTTTCTCTGAAAGGACCCTGTTGTAAACAATATTGTTAAAAGCTTATTATAAAAAAGAAATATATAATCCTACTAAAACTTATTTAAATAATGTACTAGTTTAATTTTATAAAATTTTTAATATAAGAAAATCATTGTCAAATAAGATAGATTTTAGATCTTAAAATCAATATATTAGAAATAACAATAAAATAAAGTAAGGTTTAAAATTTTAAACTTTTAAAATCAATATATTAGAAATAACAATAAAATAAAATAAGGTTTAAAATTTTAAACTTCTAATAATTACAGTTAAAATAATTTCCTTTTTTATTTTATTTGGGAGTAGGAGATTGAAAATTAGGATTTTTTTTCTTTTTTAATCATTTACCACTATTTTCCCCATCCTGGTATCACGAACCTGACCTCGTATGTATGTGTAGAGAAAGTTAAGATTGTTGAGGATACAATAAATTAAACACTAAATAGTCTATACTCTTTTTGAAAGTTTTGGAAGTCTTTAGTTGAGGGAATCACAATTGAAGAACTTTAATTTATAGCTCCTTCATTTAATAAGTGGTACTTGTTTTAAAAATATATGTGCATTAGAAATAAGGGAAGATGACATTATTTTGTTTAGAATTACGATATGTTCTAAAGTAACAAAAATAACAGTATATTCTAAAATAAAGGAAACAATTTTCAGAACCAAGCAGGATATACATATATTTGTAAGGACCAATTTTACACCTAATATTTTAGTTACACTTTGCAAACCTCTACTTTTTAAGGTTTTGAAATGATTTAGGCCCTGCTGATTGGTCAAATCAACAAATTTATACCTAACAATTTCGTCACATGAACAGCTTTGAGGGATGTGATTACTTGAAAACTCGAACATTAAACCAATCTGCAATGAACATTGAACCAATCTACAACAAATTAAAAAAACATTGAGTCTTTTAAGTCTTAAAATCTACCAAAAAAGTAGCAATTATACCTAGGCTGCAATGGACCAAATGTGAGGTGAATTTCTTACAAGGACAAACAGTGTGATGAACTTCTTACAAGCCTCCCCACCACGAGTACAGAAGCTCGTCGTCTTCGCTGTAGAAGGGTGCTGTAATTTCACCTTCTTGCTTTTCATCATAGCGGCAGCATCAGGTTGGGTATCTTGTCTCGGCCATTTCATTTTCTTTGATGGCGTCTTTTTTCTCGCATATATCCTTATCTTTTTCCTGGGTAAATCCTTCACTGACAGTTTGGCCGGTCTAGCTACCCGTAGAATATGCTTTCTTGCCACCATTAGAATTTCTTGTTCGGTGATGGGACCGTAGAGTGAAGGAGGACGAGCCTTTTCCTCTTTCCTTTTCTTCATCCCTAACAACCTCTGTCGGATCCTTTTGGTACGGGAATTCGCGAGCACCATCGGAATCATGAGCTGATTGAGCGACTTTGATGATTTCGGGTTCGGCCACAAGAAGGTCCAATCGTCAGGAATAGGTCCATAAGCAACATAAATACAACGTCTAATCCAGTCTAAGTGTGAAATCTTCTTAGGATAAGGAAGAGGTCTAAGAGGGATACCTAGTGGTATCTTGGCGGTGACGACCCGATCCCAAAAGCCACTTTCTCTGCTGAAGTTTTTCTCGGTGGTTACCGAAGTGACTGTCTCGGCTGCTACCTCAATTCTGCCGTCCTCCATTGTTAATCTCTATTTCGGGAAAAAAAAAAAAAAAAAAAAAAAAAAAAAAAAAAAAAAACAGAGAAGATTTTTCCTTGTTTTTACTCTCTCAACATGAGCGATATTACAGTTAACAAGCCCGAGTATAGAGCTATGTTTGCGCACTTTCAGTAAATTAATGATATGGAAAAGCATTAGGATTAGTGTTTTTTATATAGTTTCTTTTATTACTTGACTGGCAAGTAAACTGATCAATCCTAAGTACCTAAATGAACCAAAACATAGTTGAATTAGGATACAAAGAGAATATATTTCAATTTTCTTTTTTTAATTTTGTCCTTTTCTTTGAATATATTGAGAATGTTTGGTTATGAATGTTTTTATATTTATTTGAAACAATATTGGAAATTTTTTTATATTTATATATATATATATATATATTGTGTGTATATATATATATATAATATAAAAATACATATTTTTATTGGTTTTGATGTTGGGTTTTCTTGGAGAGGATGCTACTAATGTAATTGCAATGTTAATTTTTTTAAGACAGTTGTAGCCCCATAAATGTTGTTGTTTTTTTCCCCTAAATTCTGTAACAATTTAAAAAAAAAAAAAAAAAAAAAAAGAAGAAAATCCAATATTCTATTTCCAATTATATTTTATTAGCTTCATTATTATCAAAAACATAATTCTACTAAAAATATAATTATTACACATGATCAAATTTTATAAAAATTTAAATATAAGAAAATCGTTATAAAATAAGATTAGTTTTAGCTATTAAAATCAATATATTAGATATAGCAATATAATGAAGGTTTAGTCAAAAAGAAAAAAAATAAAGAAAGAAAAGAAATAAGGTTAACGTTATTAACGTTATTGTGTCAGGATAAATATTAAATATTAACATTTATTAAAGTATTAAGAGTCGCCACTTAAAGTTTAATCAAGTTGTAAAAAAATGTTTAATGTAGTCATATATTGCAACGTCTTTAATATCATGCTTATTTTTGGCTTTCCATTTATAAATAATCAAATTTTGATTTTTAATTTTAAATAATTAATTGACATTGTTTCCTCCTCATTTATTATTATTATTATTATTTCTTTTATCAACTTCTCACTTGTTATGTCACTTTGATATGCTGGAAAAGGTGCGGTTGCTTTCAAAATTTCCTTAATAGTAATGTTATTTGTATGTAAAGTTTTCCAAATTTGTTCTGCTCCCACACTTAAAAAGTTTCAAGTCTTTATTGAAGTCAAAAAGGTAAACAATGCCCATAGCATTAAGATTATTTAATTTCCTCATTAAACAATGCCATCGCATTAGCTCTATTTAATTTCCTCATTAAACTCTCTCTCATTCTAAAAAGGCAGATAAACTTTAGCATCTATTGGCAATTATACTCTTTCATTCAAATTATATTTTTCACATTAGTTAAAGGAAAATATGGTCCAAAGCTCTTATCCACTCTCGAACATAAATTTTAGTTAACATAGAGAAAGAAAATGAGAAAAATTCATTTATTTTAGGAATATTATCACTAGAAATCCTTAAACTATATTGCTAATTATACTTAAGTCCTTAAACTATTTTTTTTTTTTTTTGACAAATTGATCCATGAACTTTCTAATTTATTTCACTTTTGGTCTTTAGCTAATTGTCCATTCAAAATCCCATTATCTGTAGGGATCGTATGCGCAATAAACACTAAAAAATACCTACATAATACTTTTAAATATATTTTTTAATAAATAAATATTTTTTATTAATAATTATTTAAAACTCTTTAAAAATATTTTTTTTATCCTTTGGAATTTTTTTAAAGGGACAAAAATTTTAAAATATTTTAAAATTATTTATTAATAATTTTATTTTTAAAATCAAATGTCATTTGAGTAACATTTCATTTACGTCCTTCATTTATTTATTATAATATATATATATATATATTTTTTTTTTTTAATTTATGGGAATGATTTATGAACATTTTTAAATTTTTAAATTTCCTTTTATTTTATATTCTCTTGGTAAATTTCAAACATTTGATACTTGATTCAATTTTTGGATATAGTTTTGTATATCCCAATTTGTCCCAAAAAAAAAAAGAAAAAGATATTGCTTTGTATAAAAAGTATAACTTTTAGATTTTAAAACAATTATTGATAAAAAATTTTAAATGTTTATTGCACATGTGGTCCATAAATTATCTAAAAATTTCATTTTAGTCTCTCGTGATAATAGAATTTTGGATGGAAAGTTAGTTAGGGATTAATGATGAAATAAATTTGCAAGTTTAGAGAGTAATTTGTCAAAAAAATTAGTTTAAGGATTTAACTGTCACTAGCAGTATAGGTTAGTGATCTCTGGTGACAATATCCCTTTATTTTAATGTTTTCTATCTAGGAAGTTTTTTTCACATTTTGTAAAAAAAAGTCTTATTATTTACTACATAAGTTTTAAAGATATCTTTGTTTATTGAAAGATATATATATACATCTATATTGTCATGAATATATTGTTTTGTTTCAAAAATATATATATTGTTAAATTAAATTATATTTTTTTGGATCTTATAAATATATTTCTATTGTTGTACCTTAATTATTATTAGAGCCCTTCTATTATTATCATTATCATTATTATTATTATTATTATTATTTGTTGTACATCTCTACGTATCCATACTTCCTCATAAATCATAACCTTTTGGTTTAAGTGAATCCAAGAAGAGAATAAGAATATCATGGAGGTAAAATCTCATATTCTCTTTTTTAATTTTATTATCTATCACAATTGATGATGATTACAGCACCCTTATTAACATCGCATTTGCTAATTTGTAGTATTGAATTATTAATTTTTATTTTTAAATCCCAATTTAAAAAAGTGAATCTTTTGCAACACATATTTAAATTGTGTGTTAATTATGATTATGATCAATAATTATGATAAATAGTTTTTTTTTCTTTTTCACTTCTCTTATGCTCCAGTATGTTCTATTTCCACACATATATTTCTTTTTAAAAAATATTATTGATGTTGAATTCAATATTTTCAAAAACTTATTATCAAAATCATAATTCTACCAAAAGATATTAATATAACACACTAGTCAAAATTTATAAAAACTTAAATATAAGAAAAGCATAATAAAATAAAATTAATTTCAGCTATTAAAATCAATATAGTAGAATTAACAATATATTAAAATAAGTTTATTAACATTTAATAATTACAAAATTACAATAAGATATTAACCTTTAGGATTATTGTATGAGGATTTTGTTTGTAGACCCATATATGCATCAGAAATAAGGGTAAGATGACATAACCGTACACCTGACTTTCTATCTTATTTATACTCATTTTTTAACTAATAGTTATAATAACATTCATTTTTTAACTAATAATTATCATTCTTTTGACTTACGAAACAACAAATGACTTCCAGTCATTTATTCTGCTTTATTTAAGCAAAATTTTACTTGAGAAAGAAAACTTCAAACCCAGAATCACTACATGCCATTCTTAATCTCGAAAGGGTACAATCCTTTCTTTACTTCTATTTATTTATTTTTGAGCATTTTTCAGTGTTGGGCAAGTCACAAAGACACTGTTCAGTAAGTCACGGTTTGAAACAAAATAAGAGAAGACAGCGTCCAGCGTGTTACACTGAGTCTTTTCGTTTGATTGATGAACCTACCAATAACGAATATTACAAAACAATGATTCTGACCAATCACCTCATCAATCCATAATTGAATAGACAAATAAAATAAATAAAAAGACTATGCAACCAAAATAACAGTTCATTTAAAAAAATAAAAATAAAAACCTATCAGTCTTTACTCTTGCCCGGCATTTACATCCACTAATTTACAAACATTGGAAATTTGAACCACAAAATATGGTAAACTAAAGCAAAAATGTGAAAGAAGAAAAGGATGGGGAAGTAGATCAGCCTGAGGATTGTAATCTCAGCTTGTTGGCAACATAGAGCAGATGGCTGATATTTGTTGGAGGGTAGTTCTGTAGTAGTTTGAGATTAGAAGTGAAATCGCCTGCTAATAGTCGTCTCCGAATGAGAATCAACATTGCACAGCATATACGAAGAAGAGTTTCCTACAAAGCACAAAAGCAACAATTTGTCAGAATCCAGAATATCATTGTCAGTAGTTGAGAGTTTCAAGTGCCATACAAACCTTATTATTATTCAACCAAAAGAAGATAGCGAAAGAAGAAGAAGCAAGGGGTGAATTGGCAAAAACAACAGCAAAATCAAATGTGCCATCAACCGAAAGAAAAGGGAACCACTCTACAGATCCAGCGTGCATCCGAAATCTTTCAGACCAATCTCATTCTCGTTATTAACAAAGTTTTAGCTGGCAATTCACAAATTTATCTCGTACCATAGAATACAGTTGGAAAGTATTTCCCACACTTAGGGAATCTCATCCCCATGGTACAGCTTAGAGAAAGACAGAATAAAAAACTGGATCCATGGTAGCTTGTTCCCTCCATTGATCAATTATTTTTTCTACATAAAAAGTAACATAATTATGAAATAGAAAAACCTACCTGTGGACCTTCAGGATCACTCAAAAGTGTGTCCCAGATGTGAAGGCTGTCTGCAAAATTAAATTCCTGGGTCAAAAGGAGAGTGATCCACCTAAATGCATAAAACTGGGGGTTGACCTATGAGAGAAATAAGCAGCAGTTAGCATTTAAAAGAAATTATTTAATAACTGAAAAATAGTAATTGTTCTAAAAGCAACTGGCAAATCATGAAGCAGATCAGATAACTACTTCTAGAAAGGCATGGTCTTATTGGGAATGAAGGCATTTCATAAGGTTATGAATAAGAAGACCTTTCATTCTTTCCCCATGGTATAATTAATTTAGGCAACAAAAACCAGTTAAAAGTCGAAATAGTGATTTCTCTTTTCCAGGAAACCTAATTTGCTAGCCTCCAAGTACAATTAAGTTCTGAGATAAGGTTATGAACTTTTCTTTATTTGATAAGTTTAGATGGTAAAAATAAGTTGGGAAGTGGACCATTGTAAACAAATTTGCCTAAAGATCAATGGGATTTTTTTTATAACTAAAGATTATTTACTTACGAAATGCCAGTGCACCTTCTATATAACTTTGAACAGGTTTTGGATATTCTATGTACAGCAAAATTGTCAATATTGTGACTCAGCGAGGATAAGCAGAAAATTAAACAGACGTGTTTAGTTATGGGGTTATGAAGTTTTCAACTCAATGTACTTAAGCTGAACTAACTTGAAAAAACTACTCCATAGAAATGTTAATTTATTTTCTTTTATCATGACTAAACCAAGTTAGAGGTGCAAGGATTTATTAATAACTATATTAAGCATTCGTACTTGATGGAAATTAGCACCTTTTGTTGCTATGTGAAAAAGAGACAAGTGGGACAAACCGCGATAGAGAAAGATGAGGAAGACTATTCTTCCCACCTCAATAACAAAGCCTCCCTGCTTCAGAAGGTAAGATATGATATATCTGAGTCAACTGGCCTTTTTGAGGGTTATCCCCCTTTAAACAGTTAATGACCAATCCATTCTGCAGATTGACCCTTGCTTGTTCCCATTCACACTTAAAAGTGTGTTGACACTTCTGTACCAGTTGAAGTGGCCCATATAGCTAAACTGAACGCCCAACTTAATATGAATAAACTAGGGCAAGATTGTGCTGGTCAGTTTCATGGGATCCTAGGTTCATTTTTTTTAATCCAAATGCCAAACTCCACACAGCAGTCTGATTGGAATATTAGTTTAGACCACTCTGAAACCTTGTATGAAACACTCCAGCTTCAAACTATAATGTTGGAAAGTATTATACGGTTTATTATTTAACTAAAGAATCGTAATAGATCCCTCCAAAGGTGCACTTCTCATAAATTGAGATAACATGAGAATAAAATGAAAAGCACAAACAATATTTTAAAGGTTACATGACTTCTAAGCCTTTTGCTAATTGAATAGTAGCATGGTAAATTGAAGAGAGAAGGTTCCATTCAACTACCAGGGGATAACAGTGAGCTAGAAGAAAAACCAAGTCAAGTCACTTAAAACAATGCTCTGAAATCTTCATTAAGAGTCACTCAATTTGACAAGAGAAATACCTGTAGAATAATGGAGCACTCTGATGGAAAGCGAAAATAGAACAAGAAGTGGTAGAGTTATATCTTACTTTTGTTGTGACTTCAAGATGACGCCATAGCTCCTCATCATGTTCCTTCAGAAGCTGTGACAATTTTGTAATTGTGGAACGGATTCCAACAACACTATTATCAAGTTGCTGACAGAAATGGTCACGGAATCCGCTCAATAACTCGACGAAACAAAAGAATGTGTCCGCTTCAGCACAACCCTACATAACTTGACAATAGGAACTGATAAGTAAAATGAAACCAGGAATAGTAGATTAAAACACGATGGCAAAAAAGGTTACCAATCAAGTTATGATTGTGCAATAAAATTGCTATATATCATGTTATTTTCATTACTATTATCCATCAGCATATTTCACTTCACTACAGTTAAATGTTCTGATGGTGGAAAGTTGTCCTTTTCAGCTCAGTATTTAAGGGCTCCTACTAAATAATAATCTTTACATCCATATCTCATTATAAGTAACAACATTATTGATGACATAACTCAATAACCATACCATTACAAATATCTGGACTTAACCAAATTCTATAACACATCTTACTTTCCATTTACAATCACTGGAAGATGATTGCAAATTCTAAATCCAGCTGAATGAATATAGCATCACAGTATGGTTCACACACAGATATTATATAATACAAACAGTGGTTTCCAGCAGATAATCAAAAGATTAAAGATTAACAAAATAAAAATGCAAGCAACACATCATATACTAACCGCAGTTTCCTCATCGGGATCATTCCTGAATACATAGAACAAAGGTGCCAAAATCTCATTCATCCCTTGAACATATCTTATACCCGGATTTAACTTTGCAAATACAATTAATACGCTCTTTAATGCCTCCTGGAAATTCGAGATACAGAAGTCAACTAAATGCTTTCACTTAAAAAGGCCAAAACTTACTTGTAACATTTTTCACCAGAAGATAAAGGGGTGGACCTGATTGGATTTAGCAAACTGTGAGTCCCCGGAAAAAAAGTTGAAATCTGGATGAGTGCGCTTTACATCTCGGTCAATCTGCTCAATGATTTCCGAGTCCTAAATGATCCCAAGTTAAAATTTTCACATGAATTGTTGTACAGCAGTGGATAGGAGCATAAATTGTAAATAGAATGACAGGAATAACATTCCTATTTAAGCCACAGACATGGCAAGACAAGCTCCAGAGAATAAATGATTCACATTTTAGCAATATATCATGCATCATAAATCATAGAGATCAGTTATCATCAGAAAATAGTTTAGGCCTTCATAAAACCATTCATCAATTTTTTAAGTTTGAAAAGTCCATAAAGAGACAATTAATTTAGCACTCTTATTCAGATAGATAGCCTTGTCCAAGATCCAAAGTATGTTATTCCAGATCCTAGATCCAAGGGTGTTTTTTTTCAATTAAAGTAAGAAATTCCTTGACCAATGAAAAGTTTGTATTGTGAAGTGTCACCAGTCACCAGATATTGATTAGATAAGAACCCTGTTTTTAACAGTCATTGTTTAAAATTTTGAGAAACCCTCGTTTACAAGAAGCAGACGAAGTACCATATTATATTACTATTTTGTGGACGTCTTGGTGGCCAGAGAACCAAAATACTAACCTTTTAAGAAAAAAAAACAAAAGAAAAAGAAGGGGGGGGGGGGGGGGGGGGGGAAGAGTGAAATTGAGATTCACACTTAAAAAGGTAGAAAACCACAAAACATTATTCAAAACATGGACATAAAAAGTTACACTAGCTTTAAGCAAACTAAGAGAAACACCCTTAAGCAAATGTACAGAACAAGAATATCCTTCCCCACCAAAAACAATTCCATTCTCAAATATGTGAAATACACTTATTCTTCAAGATATAAGAATACTTGTCAAGCACTTGCAAATGCAATTGTTTTATGAGGTATGAAACATGATACCAGTAATAATACCTGAAAGAACTGATTCCAAACGCTGGTCTTCCCAAGGCTCAAAGGATGCTCCCCATGAGTTATATGAGACCTCGAGAGTAAGCCCCTTCTTTCACATTTTGATTCATCATTGTCATAAATTGTTGATTTTTCCAACTTCCTTGTAATTTCTGACTGACTAGCCACAAAAACATTCAGAACTCTCAAAGTTGTAGAGACAAATGCAGTGCACAATATAAAAAGAGGCAATCGCATACTCTATCTTTTGTCTTACTAAATTGCCACGTTTGGCAACATGTTTCATGCTGGATACAAATTTACATAATTATGCATGGACACAATTTGCTATAATTTCAGGTAATCCTGCCTGAAGAAAAAATGACATGAGATCCATTGCAAAGGTCCCCAGAAAGAATGTTTAGAAAATTTATACGTCTTAAAGACACTGTAGCAACACCAAGATGACAAAGATCTACAGATTTATTCACACATTGAGAAAAGAGCCAACAAACATAACATGTAAAAGAAACCGCAAATCTTCAAAGATTATCCAACTGAAAAGACGTCTAGCAACTAGTAAGGACAATTGGCTCTGCCAGCAATGTGCAGTCCATATTTCAAGTTCATCAGTCTGACATAAGGTTTCAAAAGTAACCTACATCTTACATTCCACGGTTGTTAGACCACCTATAACTGATTTACCACTTCATTTTGGTATCCAGAAGTTCAGAACCAACATTAATTGACAAGTAAGATGGAAAAAAAATAATAAAAAAATCCTCAACATGACTTACGGGATTCATCAGAAGCTCGTCTTTGAAATGTTTGTATTGGGACCTTTTTTTAGCTAACTCAGTCGACCAAAGACTACGATCCGGAGGAAGATATCCCAATAACAGCTGCACAATTAAGCAAACCCACCATTTCAAACCCAATTCCCTTAAAGGCCATTCTTTAACTGGTACGAAATAACAAATCATATGCATCTTCATCCTACATTTATGTTTAAGCATAAAAAAAATAAAAAATAAAAAAATAAACAATAAACTTACTTTCCCACATTTTCTCAAGAACCAAACAAAAACGAAACCCAAAGATGGTAACTTTACACACATATACACACACCTTCCACACCGTAGAACGAATCCCAGCACCATCTGGTATGCCCTGCGAAGCAATTTTCCTCAATTCGTGCATGTTTATCACCTTCCTCGATAACTACAAAAAAAACCCAATTCCCCAATTATTGAAAACAACGTAAAAAAAAACAGAGAGAGATTGAACTAGAAAAACGGAATGGAAAAAGCAAGCCAAACCTCAGTCAATAGCTGAGCCTGGCGAGAGATTTCCTCAGCGGAAGGGGTTGAAGAAACGCCATTACTATTATCTTCATAGCTAGGGTTTGAATCTTGAGTTTCGGGCTTGGGAGACTCTCGTTCCACGACGACTGAAGGAGGAGGCACAGGGACGGGTGGGTCAACGGCGGGAGGCTCAGAGACATCGTAGCCGGCGGAGGCGGCTGAGGTGGCGGTTGGAGAAGGTTTAGAGGCGTACTGGAGGGAGTGATCGTCGTTGGAAGATGGAGTTGTGGACCAGAGCGAGCTATTGAGCCAGTCCGGCACCTTCTTCTTCACCATTTTCCAATAGCTTTTTAGAGAGAGGAAGAAAGAGGGAGTTGAATCCGATTAGGGTTTTCTCTTAGCGCATGGAAAGTTTGTTCCTTTTTCGATTTTCTCTTTCCTTTTTCCGTCTTCCCCAAAGTCACTCGGTGAAGAAAACACAAACAAAACACCAGGGAAAGAGAGAGAGAGAGAGAGAGAGAGAGAGAGAGAGAAGGATTTGAGTTTAAGAGGTGTTACAATCACCGATGGGTGACAAAGACAATTTCTAAATCATCAACCAATGAAAGCCACGTGTGAATTGCCCATGTTAATCCTTTTATGAAATTAAATAATTAGGAGGTTCAAATAATTGTGGACGAGTTACAGTATTCACTTTTAACAATTTCATTTTTTGGATTTTTTGAAAATATAAAATTTTATGTGATGCTAAAGAGATCAAATTGTGGACCAGTTTGGGGAAGATGATGAGGAAGAACATTCGGATTATAGTTTTTGCTCGTACAACTTTTGTGAAAGGCCCTCGTGTTGATATGTACTTTCCAGAAGTGAAGTAGGACCAATTTAGTACATTTATAAAGTTAATATGCGTCATTAATATTTGAGTTTATTTATTTATTTATTTATTTGGTATTTCATTAATATTTGAGTTTGCACCTCTTTAATTTTATTATGCTTTCAATTTCTTTTTTTAAGTTTATGTAGTTTTATATCATACCATATGATCTAAGGACCCTTTTGAACATTCTCCTTACATATTTTTTTTCCTGAATGTCACAATTCATATGTTGTTTAAACTTCAAAAAAAATGATACATAATTGGAAATATCTACTAGAAAAAAAAATCACATAATGAAAAATGTAAACTCCTTTTCTATTCTAACAAATTTTTATGTAATGCTAAAATTTGAAATCATACAAAATTTTATGATTCTAATTTCTACATAGTGTAATAAGTGCACCGTATGTCTTACTTACATATGAAGGTAGATCTTACATATAGATCCCATCAATGTATTGTAATGGACACTCTATCATATTGAAGATTTTCTCCATTACATGACTGATCACACATACTGATTTAATTGAAAATCAAAGTTTTAGTCCAAAAATATTTCTTTTTAAGGACACTAATAGAAATTTGATGACAAGGAAAAAAATAAATAAATAAATAAAACTTTGCTCTTCCATTACTGTCTGCACATTTTCAATTTGTGCCATGGGTGCTTCAAGCTCATTCTAATGCTTATGGGAGCACAATAGATTTTTAGGATGTTGAGGTTCAAAAATTTTGAACCATGTTGTCTTCTAGCATCAACTTCTTTGTATAAGACGCTTTACTAGTTTTTCTGTTTAATTTATTAGACTTTTTATTGGTTAATTTCCAATTTTGATGGGATCGTAAATAAATATATGTATATATTGTCTAAAATGGCTGGCAAACATGTAAAAAAGGGGTAATTGTCAATCTTTTATATTCAAATTGAAAGTATCAAACAGTTGGTACGTGGCATGAAAATCTTCACACAATTTCAAAGGGTTGTTCTGCCAATAATTAGCAAGGGTACTAATGAAGAGGCAATTTTAATTTCTTTTCAATTGTGTTTCTCTTCTTCTCGGTAGGGTGTCTCATAGGCAAAAATTGTTGTGATACCTTTTATCAAAAATTGTTGATAAATTGTTAAAATTAATTAATATTATTTTCGTTTTTACTTTTTGAGTTGAGCTTTGATAATAAATATTTTTTGGATTGATAATGAATTATGCAAAAATTAAAGAATACACATTAAAATACACAGGTGGTTTATTATTTTATACTATATAAAATAATATATTGGGAAAATTGATAACTACAAATATCAAACCGTTGAAAACAAAAATATATATTTTTTAAAATGAACAATATAATTTCATTAAATAAATAATAACTAGTAAGGTAATTTCAAACCTTTAGGCAATTATCCTTTAGGTAATTTCGTCCATTGAAGACCCAAGCCACGTAATATGCTCCCTGTTCAGATTTGAACATGTGGCAAGTCGGGATGCCGTTAACTATAAGGAAAGAAAAAAAAGAAAAAAAAAGCGCCACGTAACATGCTCCCCATAATTATAAATACAACAAGCTTGTTGACAAGTCGTCCTTTTCATTAAGAAAAAAATAAACAAATACGATCCGTCTTGAGCCTTTTGACATTCGCGATTTTAACCAAAAACTGCCACAGTAATCCGCTAACGTCTCAAGTTTTGGCAAACCCACTTCACAAGATTTGGCGTTTGCGGTGCCTTGATCTTTCGTCTCAACAACAACCAAACGCAAGTAAGGCAGACGTTTTTAATCTTATTCAACTTACTTTGGTTTCTGCATCTCTTATAAGATGTTACATATTCTGTGAATTTTGAGTTTTTTTTTTCTTTTTTTTTAATGTTAGTTTGAATTTTTATATTTCTTCTTGTTGGAAGGGCATGGTTTTGATTCTAAATTTAATTATATTGGTCTTTGAATTGGAGGGTGACTGAGTTAGTCTATTACATGTTTTCATTATCTCATATGAAATTTGTACTTTGCTTGGATTGGGTACTTTGTGCAATTCATGCTGTTAATTAGTTCTCACAACCTGATTAATTAGCTTTTAGAGCTCATTTCTAATTGCTCGGATTGATTAGTGTTCCATGAATTTTTATTTTGTCGTTGAGAACCGGACTTACTGGGCGGTTGGCGGGTCGGGTCGAGTTGCCTTTGCTTGGCAAACTGGTAACAGGAATATGACAATCACAATCAGTTTGTTGGCAGCCGTTTTTAACTTTAACAAAAATCCGACTTAGAGACGATCGGATCGGATTGGATTTTAATACCCGACCCGATATGTGACTTAATCATTTTCTCATTTCCGGCCGAAGGGGACGACCAACAAGCCATGATGGCGCAAGCTAAACGATGGTGATGATGGACGAGTATTGTTCAGCTATACCAACTGTGAAGAGGTCTCAAATTCGGATGTGAGAGGGCATAAGACGGCCACCATTGTCGAGAAGAGGCCGGGCAGGTTTCCTGTTTCGGGCTTTGATAGATTTTGTTTCGGCCCGTCAGTTCTTGTAATTAATCTGTCATTTTTTTTATGTTTCTCTCCTTCTTGACGTGACACTGGACTCTGTTTGTTTGTCGTTGTGCTCGTTTAGATGTTATGGATTTTTTGAATTTCGGGCTTTTATTTTGAGTTTTTGTTTTGAGACTTGGTGTTAATTTTTTATTTTTTTTTTAATAAATTATACTGGGTCTGGTAGGTTCTAACATTAACATATAACATCAGTCATATCTTATAGGATATAATTTGGTAAATTATAAACTTGAAATTATTATTTATCAAAAAAACTTGAAATGGGTTGTGTTTTGTTGTAATTTAGTGATTTGATTTGGTTCAATTTTATTTTTTATTTTTTTGGGGAATAATACGGTCTTAAATTTTGCTTAAATAATAGATTTAAAATTTTCAAGTAGCTTCCAAAAGAATCTTTTTAAATTGAAACTTTGATTTCCAATTGAAACAATGTGATTCTATTGCAGTTAAGTCTTAAATTTATAATGGGTAAGGAAAAAGTTCACATTAAAATTGTGGTCATGAGCCATGTGGACTGTGGCAAGTCAATTTTATTTATTACATTTTCATTTTTTTTTTAAATTCAATGTACTTTTATACCATATCATAGGATCTAAAGGCCTTTTGAACATTCTCCTTATATCCCAATTTATATATTTCTTTTTTAGCTGAATGTCACAACTCATATGACGTTTAAACTTCAATAAAAATGGTACATAATTGGAAATACGTAAGAAAAAAAAAATCACATAATCAAAAATGTAAACCTCTTTTCTATTCTAATAAATTTTATGTAATGCTGAAAATTGAAGTTATACCAGATTTTACTCCAAATGAATGATAAATATTCACTGGGACAAACACACTTTGGCCTTTATTATAAATAAGTGAACCACGCATAGGGATCCCATCAAGATATGTGAGTAGATCTCACCGTATGATTTTAAGGGGGGAAAAAAAAAGTCTCACCGTACGATCATCATACTGAAGATTTTCTCCCCTACAAGGCCAGTCACACGTATTTGTTCAATTGAAAATCAAACTTTTAATCTAAAAATATCCTTTTAGGAAACTAATAGAAAGTTGGAGTTAGTGGCTAAAAAAAAGAAAAAAGAAAAAAAGTTGGCTCTTGTCTGTACATTTTCATTGCGTACCGCGTGTGCTTCGCATGCCCAAGATGTTGAAAGTATAAAAATTTTGGACCATGTTGCCTTGTAGCATTAACTTCTTTGCATAAGATGCTTTACTGGTTTTTCTGTTCAATTTATTACAGTTTTTATTGGCTAATCTCCAATTTTTATGGGATTGTAAATTAATATATAGTTTTACATATTGTCTAAAATGGCAGAGTATATATACATATATATATATCATGAAGAGAGCTTTGATAAACTGTAGAAATGTGGCTTCCAATGTTGCCTAACCAAGATGAGGGTGTCCTATCCTTCAATAGTCAATACCAACCAAATTCATAAATCTCCACGTAACAAGAGGGTAATATTCAATTTTTTATATTCAAATTGAAAGTATCAAACAAATGTACGTGAGTGAAAAATTTTTACACAAGGGGCAATTTTAATTTCTTTTCAATTGCGTCTCTTCTTCTCTTGGCATGCGTCTCCTATATTCAGACGTTTAAGGAAATAGATGACGATAATAATTATTCAACATTACTGTTTCCATCGTGCTCAATGCAGTTCTTTTTCAGCCAAAAAAGAAAGCGCTTCTGTCAATCTTACATTTCACACATGCCAGGAAAACATTGGGCCCCAGCTGCCAGCAGTGGCAGTATATAACGCAGAATTCATATTTTGATGGTTTAAATAGAAAAAAAGACCAACAATAAACAGAGCAAACTTTCTTTTTTTTTCTTTCATTATTATTTATTAAAGCAAACACCCATATTCAAAACAGCACCACTGTTTCTATTATGCTAAATGCAGTTCTTTTTCAGCCAAAAAAGAAAGCACTTCTATCATCTACATTTCATTTTCACCTACGCCAAGGAAACATTGGCCCCCAATTACCAGCAGTGGCAGCATACCACGCAGAGCAGCTCCAGAGCGTTTTGCTGCCTCCTTTGCATCAAATTTCATGTTGCTTGCTCCACGAGGATATTCCTTCTTCTCAACATTCTTAATAACACCACCAACAACAGTCTGACTCCCGTCACGAGCAACAAATCGACCCAATGGTGGATAATCAGAGAAAGCCTCCACAACAATCGGCTTAGTGGGAACCATCTTCATAACAGCAACATCACCATTTTTCAGAAATTCAGGCTCCTTCTCGATCTCCATACCAGACCTTCGATCAATCTTGCTCAAGATTTCAACAATCTTGGCAGGAACACGAGCGGTGTGGCAATCAAGAGTTAGAGTACGTCCATTAAAAAGCAGGCCAGAATGTTTCATGATAGTGACAAGGCATGTGAAGCTAGCAGCCTCCTTGGCAGGATCATCTATTGAGTTAGATGCAACATACCCACGTTTAAGATCCTTTGCATCCACCTTCTTTACATGGAAGCCAACATTGTCACCAGGGAAGGCCTCTAGGACAGCCTCATCATGCATTTCAACAGACTTGACTTTAGCAGTGACTCCAGTTGGGCCAAAGGTGATCTTCATATCAGGCTTGAGGATTCCAGTCTCTATGCGACCAACTGGGACAGTACCAATTCCGTTCTTGTAAACATCCTGAACTGGGAGCCTAAGAGGCTTGTCAGAGGGTGTTTTAGGCTCCCCTATCTCGTCAAGTGCTTCAAGGAGAGTTGGACCATCGTACCAGTCAAGGTAGGTAGACCTTCCAGTCAGATTATCACCTCCAAGCCCAGAGATGGGAATGAAATGGATCTTTGAAGGATCGAAGCCAATCTGCTCCAAGTATGAAGACAATGACCTAACAATTTCATCATACCTCTCCTCTGAGTACTTGGGAATGGTGGCATCCATCTACAGGGAACAATATTGTTAGCTAAAAACAATCACATATAAAGACACATAAAACAAACTCAACCTAACTGACCGAATAAACACCATCTAAATTATATGACACACAGTTTCTGGGTTGCTAATGCTATATCAAACTATACAAAGGAACAAATTCAGTTACCTGCTAACCGGATATATGCAGGGCTGGACAAAATGAGTAAAAGTCTTAAGAGGGGATACTTAAAATATAACAACCATTTGAGAATTGAATTGCATTATGGAGAAGGAAACATCTGACTGTGACTAGATACTTTATATCTCTATATCCACTATAAGAATCATCACATGAGCATTTGGGAATTGACATGCATTTTGGAGAAAGAAATATCTGAAAACTACGAAATATTTTAACTTCTATATATACAAAGCTTGCAGACTAGTGATGGATAAGAACAAGAAATTAAACAAAATATACATAACAACACACCGAGATGGCATAGGAGCGAAAGGGAATTCAACCCGCATTCACTAATAGTTCTTTGCTTGGAACAAATCAAAACATCTTCCAATATGGTGGACAGGACACCCTTATATAGTTTCAGGGACCAAAGACCACATAAGCAGATACATATATAGACAGAGTAAAATAAAAAGTGAGATACGAGTAATCACCTTGTTGCAGCAACAGATCAATTGCTTGATACCAAGAGTGTGAGCAAGCTCCATATGCCCACGTGTCTGCCCATCCTTTGACATGCCAGCTTCAAAACCACCAGGGGTGCTATCAATAAAGATAACAGCATAGTCCGCCTTTGAAGTTCCTGTGATCATGTTCTTCATAAAGTCACGGTGCCCCGAAGCATCAGTAACCGTGATGTTGTTTTTGGTGGTATCAAACTTCAACGACGAAGTAGCGATACCGCGCTCACGTTCAGCCTTGAGCTTGTCAAGCGGCGAAGCATACGTGAATAAACTCCTAGCAACTCGCTCAAGAACCCTGTCCACGAAACCGCTGGTACTAACTGTAAGCTCGTCGGCAAGTTTGCCAATTGCAGTTGACTTACCAGAGCCAACGTGACCAATGACCACAAGGCTAATCTTAACCTTCTCACCCATTACTAATCTGAAAAACTGAACTGCAATAAAATAATAGGAAATTCCCTGTCAGATGCAAGGAATTACAAGCTCAAGTTATAACACAGATATGAACTGATTAAAATGAGACCCAGAGTACCAAAAAAAAAAAAAAAAAAAACTACAACACAAACATATATAATCCCAGAATTGCACAATACATTGGTTCAATTGAAAATCAAAGCACTCCCAGTAAAAAACATATCTCAACCTGAAAAAACAAAACCCATATAAACAAATTTAAGATTGACAAGAAGTCTCAATGGAAAAGCTCAAACTTAAAACAGAAGCCCCAAATTCAAAAACCCATTAACAGTTTCAACAAACCACAGGCAACAAAAGATAAAATAATAAAATTTCCATTATCACATAAAGAAGCAGAAGTAAACAAAGAAACGTAAAAACAAGTAAAAAGCAAAATAAAAACAAAACATCGTCATAGAACTGAAAAACTGCCAGGCGTAAAACAAAATCCATCGACGCCGGAAACAGGAACCCGTCCCCGGCTATAATCCAGGCGATGGCCACTATGATGCCGCCGCTATTCCTCTTCGTCCATCACTGTCGCAGTCCAATCTGTTTGCTTGCACCGTCGTGTCAGTGGCGGCCGGAAATCAGAAATGGGTTTATTGTCGGATACCGGGTCGGGTATTAAGAATAAAAACCGAACCCGTCTCCCAAAGTCAAAATTTTATCGATTTTAAAAAGAAGTTCACCCAACCACCAATCGCCACGTTTCGTGTTAGCCTGACGGCCAACGCAACGCCGTCCCGCCAACTTGTCCATTAAGGCCGGTTCTCCGACATTGGCCTCAGAGAATCACGAGAATTCGCACAAGTTAAAAGATCTCATCCGGAATTTTTGTCCAAGAAGCAAGTTAAATCCGCCAATAATGTGAGTTATACAGGTGGATCTAACTTAGATTTCCAGACAAAATTTATCCGATATTTCGTGGATGAGAGAATAACAGTAGATCAGAAAATCTTTTTTGAATAAAAAAAAAAAATCTGAGCAATTCAAAAGCCAAAAAGAGAAAACACTATTCCAAGCTCAAACATGCGATAGTGTAGCAATTCAAAAGCCAAAAAGAGAAAACACCATTCCAAGATAAAACATGCGATAGTCTAACTCCATCACCATCTAAATCAGACATCCATGTAACCGAAATTAGAAATCATCAAAATTACAACGAACGATACAAGAATTAAATAAAAAAAAAAAAAAAAAAAACCAAATTCAAGAATCTGTAACGTGTAAAAGACACAAAAAGCAAAAATAAAGTAAAACTAAGATTAAAAATTTTTGTGTCTCTTACCTGGGTTGGTTCTTGGATGTTCTAGAGAACAAAGACGGAAGCGGTAGTTTAAGTTGTAGTAGAATAAAGCGAGGAAGGAGCTCTTCTTCTCTTATCTTTCGGCTACACCATATAAAGCTTCAAAACTTTGAGACTTCGAAACTCGTGAGAGTGGGACTACCGTCCATGAATTTTCACGGCGGCCACGAAAATACATAGCCGTAGTTGTCTGTTGATGAGAGTGTCCTTCCTAAATGACGCTATTGTCCTTAGCCTTTTAAGACTTCGGACAGGAAAATAGGACTGGTACGGCCCCCCTATAAGGACATTCTTGGAAAAAAAATGATGATTTCGCCGTTAAATCTAACGGAATGCGATCTGCTTCATTTCCGCGAACTGGCGTCCAATAAAAAAAAAAAGACTGGTAGTTGTTGTTGTTGTTGTTTTTTTTTTTTTTTTTTTTTTTAAATAATATATGGAACATTTCTTTTACCAAAGAGAAGTGCACGATGCTCGGATAATTTCGCTTATTTTGAGTTTAAAGTCCCTTTCGACAGTTCAGACCATTAATGATACTTTCTAGATTGAACTCAAGATATCCCTTTCCAATTTATCAGAAATAATTTTAACTGTCAATCCAGGTCTACTTTGTTCTTTTGCTTCTAGAGAGGCAAACAATGTTGCTGATTGTATTGCACAATATGCAACAGGTATAGTTCAGTTTGAGTCTTGGCTTGAAGATGGCCCGCAGTGGCTAACAAATTTACTTCAGGCTGATGGTTGTAACTCTTCTGGTTAATGAAATTTGATGACTTTTCTATTTCAAAAAAAAAAAAAAAAATTGTGAAACCATTAATTATATTATTTTTATATATATAGTTTAAGAAAAAAAAATCGCAATTATTAAAAAACAAATGTTTAAGAAAAAAAAAATTCCCAGTCAAACTTAAGCGTTCAATTTCTTTCAAAGAAAGAAAAAAAAAATAAAAAATTTAGCGTTCAATACGAACGGCCATAACATTATAGCCTGCGCCGTGTATCTTTCAAAACTTGCTGACCAAGAAACTAAGAAGATGTTTTTTAAGGTTTGCTCTTTTGTTATTTACAATGAAAATGTTAAATATTGTCATATCTTAATTAAAAATTCAAATTTAAATCATTAATTGCAGTGTTACTAGAAATTTTTTTTTTTTCCAAAAAACTAAAATGTATCATCCAATGACATTTGCCACTCTATCATTATTTTTAATCATAATTTGAGAGAAAATTATACATATAATTAATTTTCTAAAAACTTTAAACATTTGGACATAGATATTTCGCCTCATTTTTCCCGTTTCAATTTATGTCCTAGAATTAACCTCAAAAAGAGAAAACTATTCCTGTCTTAGAATTCTAAGTCATCTTAAAAATAATTATTCTTTTTTATTTAAATTTATCTTATTTCTTAATTAATATTTTTAAATGAAATTGTATGATAGCATTACTAGCTAAACATGAAGACAAAAAAATATTGTAGAAATTCTACATCCTAAACATTCAAACCGTTCATGCTAATGGTTTAACCGATAAAAAGTGCACAATGACCAAAAAATAAACAAATAAAAACAACCTAAAAAACCATTACATAAAACCAATTCAGGTAGGGTCCGTTGGCACGTGGCATACTAAAAAGATTAGTCTATACTTTTTTTTTTCCTTTTTTTTTTTGGCTAAAGATTAGTCTATACTTACTAATATGCCCTCCAGTGTCGTTTTCACCCTTTTTTTTTTTTTTTTTTTTTTTGGGGTAAATTGGCTGTGCCGCTAACAAATTAACGATTCGTGCTCCAATATTATGCCAGTTTTCTGACTTTTTATTATTATTTTTTTAATCTTTTTCTTTTTTTATATATTTATAATTGAATGCCGCTCATGCAAGTTAACTAATTTTTTAAAAAATATATATATAAAAGCCCACATTATATCTAGTAAAAGTGACATAAATATTTTTAACATGTAATTATTTTGGGCTAATTATCACATATAGTAAAATTTTGATAAATAAAAGCCCTCATTATCTCTAGTAAAAGTGACATAAATATTTTTAACAAATAAATATTTTGGGCTAATTACCAAATATAGTAAATTTTTGATAAATAAATATTTGTTAAATAAATAATTTTTTTCCAATCGTAATTCAGGTTCATGTATTAAATAAATAAATTTGCTAAATGTATAAGATAATCGAAAACAAGATTAAAAATTTTTGTGGGCTTACTTGGTTTTGTTCTTGGATGTTTTCGAGAACAAAGAAGGAAGCGGTAGTTTTTAGTTGTAGAAGACTAGAATATAGTGAGAACTGGCACTCCTCTTCTCTTGGCTGCATTATATAAACTTTGAGACTTCGAAACGCGTGCTGGTTGGACTACCGTCGTGAATATTTTTCACAGCGTCAAGGAATACATAGCCGTAGAGGTCTGAGGTTGATTGGGGTGTCGTTCTTTAAATTGTCCTTTTTAAGACTCCAAACTTCCGATAGGATCGGTACGTCCCCTTATAAGGATATTCTTCGGAAAAGTAAAATGATGTATGGTAAATTATTTATTTATTTATTTTAAATAAAAATATTTAGTAAAAATTAATAAATATTTATTAATAAAAAAATAATTTTTTAAAATTATTTTAGATAAGTTCAAATTTTATGTGTTTAAAAAAAAATTTTTTTTAGTCACTTAATTAGTATTTAATATAATTATTTTAGTTGATATAAAAATTTATTGAGCATTTAATATAATTTTTTTTATTTATAACTAAATATTTATTATTTTTTTTAATAATAATTCTTTTTCAAAAAAATTTATTATACAAAATTTTATAACTAAAATTTTATTTTCATCAACTATATCAAATATACCCTAAAAATATATGGCAAACTACTTATGCCGTAGTGATGTAGCAAAGTCACAACATCAAAGAGTAGGTGATTTTTATCTCAATGTAATTTCAATAGAATCTGAGTTTTTTCGTTACTATTTGAATCCAAAACTTTTGGTTTAGAGTTCACTTCAATCTATTATGATTAAACTCTTCTCTTCTTTAATCAATTTCATGTGATTACATTTCAAAATTTCCATAAAAAGCATATCATATATGTAAAATCTATAGGGATTGTAATTTTACGTTGCACAACGTTGACGTCTGACATGGAAATGGTGGAAACTATTCAATTATTCGTTTATTTTCTATTTTTTTTTTATTTTTTTATTTTCACACACTACAAATGCATTTCTATACATTACATAGATGTAAAAATATCAAAAAATTAAGAAGAAATTTAATAGGCTGCCATGTCACCTAACATATATTTAGCAATTATGTAGGAGAACATTTCTTTCTTTTTTTTTTTTTTTGTGAGAGAAGGAGAACATTTCTTATATAAATATACATTTTAAGATTTGATCTTCGTCTTTTACCATAGAAATGTTAAATATTATCTATTCTCAATTAACAATTTAAGTTTAATTCATTAATTGTATTGTTATTAGAATTTTTTTTTTCCCCAAAAACTGAAATGTATCATCTGTAACATTTGTCACATGATCATATTTTTTATTATAATTTGAGAGATAATTTTATATATAATCAATTTTCTAAGATATATAGTTTCATTTTTTCGGTTTCAATTCCTATCTTAAAATCTTAACTCATATTAAAAAATAATTATTTTTTATTTAAATTTATTTTGTTTCTTAGTTCATATGTTTAAATGAAGTAGTGTAATAGCATTGATGGATAAGGATGAAGACCGAAAAAATAAGATGGAAGGTCTACATCCTAAATATTCAAACCATTAAAGGTTAATGGTTGGTTTAACCAACGAAAATTGCACAGTGACAAAAAAATAAATAAAATGGAAAAAAAAAATGGATATACGTAACGGCCGACCGACTCAGGTAGGGTCTGTGGGGCACGTGGCCCATCGAAAAGCACTTAAAAAGATTTAGTATATACCAACAACTCTGCCCTCATGAAAGTGTGAGTTTCAGCTGGGCCGCTGAGTCAGTGCCGCCTTTCCCCACTTTTTTTTTTTTTTTTTTGAATTGGCTGTGCTGCTAACAAATTGCCAATTCGTGGTCGAATACTATGCGAGCTTTTTTGACTTTTTTTTTTTTTTTTCTTTTCCTTTTCTTCATTTATATATTTGTAATTGAATGTTGCTCATACCGTTAACTATAAAAGCCAACACTTTCTATAGTTAAAGTGACATAAATATTTTTAACAAATAAGTATTTTTAACAAATAAGTATTTTTGGTTAATTACAAGCCTCTATATCTAATTTTTGACATCAGCAATACGTTTGTATTTTACAAGATATCATTATTTTAATTAAAATTTTATTTTTCTATCTTTTTAGTTTGACTTATAATTGCGATTAACTAATCCTAATTAATTAAATTTAATATTTTATTTTTTCCTTGAAGAACATATTTATTTTTGTATAGTTTCTGTTGAACTTGTAGTGAATAAATATCTTTGTTTTAGCATATTTTTCAGAGGAGAGATACTTCAATTTCACTAATTTAAAAGCTTATAGATAACAATAAGATAAGTTAAACCAAAAAAAAAAAAAAAATTGCTATTCATTATTTACATATTTTAATTTAATGAGAATTATCTTTTAAACAATTTTTTAATCTGATAGTGGCATTATTACCAAAAAAGAAAAAAAAAAATCTGGTAGTGGCAATGAAAATTTTTGAACCTTGTAATGGCAATGGAAGTAGCAATGCAGGACGCAAAGCAGCCGCAGAACACTTTTCTCCTTCCATGGCAGCAGATGTTTTGCCCAGGGCTCCAAATATAAGGATATTCTTTCTTCTAAAGCACTTGAAAAATAACACCAATAACAATAATTTGGTGCCAAATTTTGTATCATACCCATCAACCCATTGGTAATATTAACCCTATTGAACAGTGATGGACCTATAAAGGATAATCAAGTGCACCATTACAAAATGATAGAGATACAAATATATATATATATATATACTTATATCGGTAAGGGTTTCTTGTACTAAAGGACTTAACAAAGCTCGTTGACAAATCATCTTAATTTTTTATTTTTCTTATACAATGATGAATAAATGATCATCCTTAATAAAACAGTAATTAAAAATAATTAACTTTTAGAAGTTATAATCTATTTAAAATATATATATATATATATATATATATATATATAAATGCAATATTCTTTTATTAATATAGCTAGTTAGAGCAATCACCAAGTTGTTCCAAATATTAATAATTAAAAAAAAAAAAAAAAAACAGAGTTGCCACGAAGCCAAGCAAGAAAGGTAAAAATATTTTTATTTTTTCTTAAAAAAGGGGAAAATATAATTTCATTACCTTAGCAACTATGATTTTATATTCACAATAGTTTAGGTACAAATTATTAAAAAAACAACTTTTTATGTATAAATGATTTTAAATATGATTTTACATATAAACTCTTTTAAATATAATTATAGATACATATAAATGTACAATAACAACAGTCATTCAGGAAATAAAATGTAAGGAAAAGAAATCACTAATCCTTTTCATTTGTTTGGTTATCCCAATGGATTAGATTTAATGAATAGCACAATTTTTTTTTTCTTATTTTTTAATACTTATATTGTATTCTTTTGAAATTTTTAATATTTATTTATATTTTTATTTATTTTCTTTTTAATTTTATTCAAAATTTTGTTTATGTGTAATTAAATATATAATATATTATTTTTAAATTTAATTTATGTTATTTTTTTAAATTTTTATGTGATTTTTAAAAGATTATTTATTTATATATATTTAAAATGCATAATACATCAAATTTAAGATTTTTAAGAATGATCAATTTTATGTTTGAAGTTTACCATATTTGTATTAAAAAAGAAAAAGAAAAGAGTTTACCATATTTGAGTCAAAGAATTACAATTTTTTAAGTTTGAATAGATATTCCTTAAAATGAAGGAATAGTTAATCTATAGAAAATATGTGAATTCCTTAACATAAAAACTAACCAAATATAAATCTATTTAATCAATAGTTATTCCATCCCTTCTTCTATTTTTGCCGACCAAACATGCCAAACTTAGAGATATGCAATTTTGAGAAACTTAACTTGGAAAAGAAAGAAGACCAGAACCAAATATAAATGCTAAACCCTTCCTTCTTGTAGAGTTATGCATGTTTGAGAGTTTTTCTCTGGTTCTGCTAGCTATTCCATTAATATCTATGCATTAATTTCACTGTGTACCTTGTGTGTGCATGCCCAATGTGTGGAGGGTCAAACATTGTAGACCATATTATCTTTTAGAATTAACTTTTTTGCATAAGATGTTTTTTCGGTTTAATCTATTAGAGTTTTTATTGGTTAATTTCCAGTTTTGATGGGGTTGTAAATAAATATGTATATATGTTGTCTAAAATGGTCGAGTATACATATCATAGAAAGAGCTTTGATAAACTGAAGAAATATGGCTTCCAATTTTGCCTAACCAAGATGAGGGTGTCCAATCCTTCAATGCCAATCAAATTCATGGCTGAGTATATATATCATGGGGAACATTTCTATGTATCATTTCCTTTCGTTTCTTTTCTTTTTCTTTTTATGGTGAAGGAGAACATTTTTTATGTACTTATACGTTTTAAGATTTAATCTTTTATAAACTATATCTATATTTACAATGGAAATGTTAGATACTGTGGCATCCCAATTAGAGTTTTAAATTTAATTAAAATGTGTCAATCTATAATATTTATCACATTATTTTTCATTATAATTTGTCAGACAATTATCAGTTAATCAATTTTCACAAACTTTAAACATTTGAATGTGAATTTTTTGTTTTATTTTTTTTTGTCTTTATATCTGTCATAAAATTTTATCTTTCTATGGTAGAAGTCCAAAAATTTTATCTGATCATATAAATAAATAAAATTTTTTCATTTAAATTTATTTTATTTTTTAGTTAAAATTTTTAAATGAAATTATATTACGGTATTGATGAATAAAGATAGAGACTAGAAAAAGAAAATAGAATATAGAATATTCACACTCAATGCTAATAGAGGTATCCACCCTCAATAAAAAAAGAAAAAAGGAATCCTCCAATGCATGGAGAATTCACAAAAATAAACTAAAATAAAAAATGAAAAAAAAAATGTTTCAACGTATCTGTCGGAAATTCATAAAAAAAAAAAAGAAAAAAAGAAAAAAGAAAGAAAGAGAATGTTTCAACGTATCGTGAAGGATGCACATATTAAAATAAAATAAAATAAAAAATCAAATGTTTGAACCAACAAACATCGCACAATGGCCAAAAAGCCAAAATAATAATAATAATACTAGTAGGAAGAACCAAAAAAAAAAAAAAAAAAAAAAGAAAAAAAAACTCTGTTATGTTAAGGAAGCAAAAATAATAACGGCAAATAGAAAGATGAAAGGAAGTAAAAATTTCAGAACTTAATGGCATCCTTCCCTTTAGTGGGAGAAAATTTTCGAGAGAACTACAAGTATGTGAGGTCCACATTTTGTAGGATCCACAGTTACTGAGGATTTTTATTTATTTATTTTTTAGGTGGGTCCCTTGGGTCTTTATTTTATTATTATTCGTTGATTAAAAGTGGGACACAACTGCATGATGCATCACAATCGCACGAGAGGATAAGACACATCAAGTTACCAACACCCCACTGAGAGAATCCTGTAAGACATGAAAACCCAAACTAACCCAATGATAATAATTGGCCAAAAAATCAGCCACTTGATTACATTTTCCATGTACATGATTTTAAATATATTTTTTTAAACATGAAAAATCAACGTTCTGTTAAACATATTTTTGTAGTCAACAATGATTCCAAAGCAAAAATGATTCCCATCCAAATCCTCCCATCTCCAGTCAAGTACAGCAGATGAGTCCATTTCAACTTTGATCTTGTGAAAGCCCAAGTGTTTTGCCAGTTTAAGCCCAAAGAACAAACCTCGCACTTCTGCCAATACACTAATAACTCCCCCTTCAACTGTCAATTTAGTCCTTGCAGAAAAGCTTCCACCTATTTTAAGTTTAACTGAGCCATCCTCAGGGGCTTTCCAAGCTAACCAGCAAAATTGTTTTGTCTGACAAGAGAAGCATCTTTTCAGAACATATTGCGTCCAGACCCATAAACATAATTCTTAATCACCCCGCTTGGGTTGAAAAGCCAACAAAACCCATCCTTAATTGAAGCTTTGCACCTCCATTTCCATAACATCCAACATCCAATAGCATTCCTAACATTGAAAATCTACCAAACATGCATAGTAATAATTAATAAGATATTCAATCCAACAAAACCCATCCTTAATTGAAGCTTTGCACTCCATTTCCATAACATCCAACATCCAATAGCATTCCAAACATTTAAAATCTACCAAACAGGCATAGTAATAATTAATAAAATATTCTTAACATTTAAAATCTACCCAAAAAAAAATGTATAGTATTAATTAATTTTATAAAATAATTATTTTATTCCTTTACATATTTTGCATACAAAAAAGATCTTAAAATCGATATTATAATTAAATATTAATCAATTAAATATTCATATATAATATTTAATATAAATATTAATGAATTTATTTGATATTTTTAACATTATAAAAAAAAAAATTTGCCATTCTTTATTTATTTATTTTAATTTAATAATAATTATTTTTAAAACAGTTTTCTTTCAAATGATTTTTGAATCTGGTGGTGGAAATGACAATTTTTAAATCTTTCAACGGCAATGGTAATGGCAGTGCACCACGCAAATTAGCCGCCAAACACTTTTTTCCTTCCATGGCAGCAGACGTTTTGCCCTTGTTCCACAAGAATATTCCACAAGAAGTTTTTGGTTAGTTTAAAATGCAAAATACTATAAAAATGCAAAATACGACATGCAAAATACTAGGTTTGTTCTTTTTCTTCTATCTAATAAAATAAGTAATAATATAATATTTTTGAGGGGGTGGAGGATGACAGATTAGCAGCTGGTGGTCACACACAGGAATGACCATCTAATCATATTTTTGAAAAATTGATCACGCACCGGAATGGGAATCGGCTTTGCGATCGCGATGGGGAATCAAAATGCACGGCAATGGGAATCGGAGCTGGTTCGAGCTGGTGTGGGAATCGGAGAGCGGGTGTGAGTGGAGAGCTAGTGCGAGTGGAAGACAAACCAGAGAGCTGCTGCCAATGGAAGATTTGCGACCTGGTCTGAACTGATGTGGGAATCAGAGAACCGGTACGAGTGGAAGATTTGCGACCTTGTTTTGCCAGCGGGAAAGGGAGATTTGTCAAATTTTCACACGTGAGCTCACCTTCAATCTAGCCGTCCAGACCCAATGTTAAAATCTAACAGTTTTGAATTAAAATAAAAAACATTTTTAATCAGGACTATATTATATCTGAGAACCTCCTCCTCGGGTGTCGTACTGACGAGATTTTGATTTTTCAGTAAATGACGTTGTTGTCCTTGCATTGGTAGAATATGATATGACGTGTACTCAATTGCAGATTGATCCAGGCCGTTTGATTGGAAAATTTGTGACAATTGAGTGAAGCTGGCAATTACCATCGGGTGGTAAGGGGCATATATGGGGAGGTGGAAAACAAACAAACAAACAAATAAATAAATAAATAAATAAACAAATAAAAACCTGGTTCCTTCTCATAATCATCAACTTGATTAATTAATTTTTTTTCAACTGCCAAAGTGCATTTAGAGAAATTTATAAGAAGCCCACCTCGTCAAATCCTGGTTATGTCCCTTTTCTTATATGTGATATTTTTAATTGATTTATTTAATATTTAATTACATATACTTTTTTTTTTCTGTTAAAAACCATAAATTATGTATGGTTTTGTATTAGTTATATTTATTTAAAAATTTGTTATATTTTTAAAATATATATTTTATAATTATATTTAAACTTATTAACGGTTGTATTACAGGTAAACAATGATTTAATAAATAGATTTAAGTTTATATGTTACAACACAAAATTTTAACAGCTATTTGAGTGTTTATCCACATAAAGTTTATTTTTTTGGAAATAGTTTATCCACACAGAAAAATAATTATAATCAAACCTATAAGGATGTGGGTATACTTCATTTTAACCTGAAGTTTTATCAATTTCAAATTTTGAACCTTTTTTTATAAATGTTGTAGATAATATTAATTCGATAATGACTTTTTAAAATGAGAGTAAGGTACCTGTTGATACCAATCTATAATCATAATTTTCAGATTTCATGTAAAATGTATGTCCTCTATTTTTATTTTTTATTTTTTTCATTTGGCTTAAAACATCAGAAAAAGTATTTAAATTGTGTTATAATATGGGTGACTGATACGTAAAGTCAGGACTTTCAAATGAGGTTCAATTTTTAAGCTGCCAATGTGGATGACGTTGCTCATACGGTGATGAAATACCCGACCCGTTTGAGAAGAGCGGGTTTGACTTTTGAGCAAACAAGCCCCAAGCCAAAGGAATGAAGTGAGGAAGAGAACCTGGGCCGTGGGCTTTATCGGCTTTTTTTGGGCAGGTTTGCTTGGATGGTTAGTTTTCAGGGAGACGAAGGAGCGAGTCGATTTTTTTTTTTTTTTTTTTGACAAAAATAAAATAAAACAAAAACAAAACAATAAGTTACCTCAACATTCATAACGGTCAAATGTAAATAATTTAAAGTTTCTTCTTCTTCTTCTTCCAAAAAAAAAAAAAAAAAAAAGAAAAAAGAAAAAAGAAAAAAGAAAAAAGAAAAAAGGAAGTAAATAATTTAAAGTGATTGTTTTGATGTATTATATTTTTAGCCGAGTTTTAAACAATATGAATATATCAACAATTTACACATTGTTTATTACAATTTTATTAAAAACATCTCTATCAAAAAAAAAAAAAAAACTTTATTAATTCACAATGCATCAGTATTGAACTGGAGCACTACTAGAAGTGAAGAATGATGTGTGCCTTTGTGTGGTTGAGGATTAAACCTCTGTTTTGGTTGTGCGAAACAGGGCACAATATGTTGTAATGGTTTTAAAATTATTATTAGAATTTATTTTACAAAATATATATTGTTTATGTGTTTTTTATAGGTTAGATTTTTTTACTAAGAGTTATAGTTGTAGTCAAACTATTTTCCTATTGAATAGTAGGTGTGGTTAGAGTTTTAGTCAATTTTTAGCACATATCTATCTTCTAATTTTAACGTATAAATCCTATTTTGTAGCATCTATATGTTATATAATGTTAATTTTGTTGCAAATATTGTGTAACTTATTATCTAAAATTTTGCTAAGTGGTTAAGACTATTTTTTACAACTTTATAAATAAAAGCTTTCTTTCTGATTTAGAAAATACAGCAATAAAAAGTCAATGATTTTCCCTTTTCCTTTCTAAATACTCTTCTCAAGTCCTCTATAATTTCTTATTATTGGTATAAAATAAATTATTTTACTATAACGATTTATATATATAGATATATATACTTTGAGCATTACAGGAATACTAAAAAGGTTCATGGGAAATTCTATTACTGTACTTTAAAATTCCTAAAGGATCGTTGTATTTCTATAAAGGAACGCATTAATATTGCCGTGTAGAAGTGAGCGTATCTTCTTTTAAGGACAGCACATCATGCGTGCCTCAATCCATAATTTACAAGCTATGTTTTATTTAATTATGTTTATTTATTTGTTATTAATTTATTAATAAAATTTATATTAGCAGATATTCTTCCCCTGTGTTATTAATATTTCCAACATTCTTAGAGAAGAAAAGGTTTTGAAATATCTGTTATTTATTTTCGGTACTTTTATATATGTATAAGTTTGGATTGTGTTCATAGTTTTATATATATATATATATTTAGATAAATCAATAATTTTTTTAAAAAATAAATAATTAAAATATTATTTGGTTCTTTAAATATTTTAGGCTGTGATACCTTATAAATATTATTTTAATTTATTCCTATTCTTTTTATTGGTTTGCTTGTTTTTGCTTTTAATGAAAAAAATTAAGAGCTCAGCTAGCAAGTTTTCCGTTTGATAGTTGTCCTTATGAAGTTTTGACACTTGTCTATGTATGTGTATATATATATTCAAATATGTGATGAATGATGTATATATACGTGGTGGATGAGTTTCTACACTGCAAACGAATTTGATTTATCTTGAAAAAAATAATAAATTATTTTGATATATATTGTTGTAAATGAAAAAAAAAAAAATCAGTTTGTTTTATTTATTTATTTTTGAATAAATGGCATATTAATTAGTACCATATATGTATGTATGCATATCTTATATTTAAATGTATATCCATGTTGCTATGTATTTATTATGGAAAAAATTATATATATATATATATATATATATATGTATATATATCTATGTGAAACAGTGATGAAATGTTCTCTTATAATTTATTATTATTTATCCTTTAGTCTTATTCTTATATCACAGTGTCTTTTATTGCTCTTACTGTGAATAAGTCACTAACTAAAAATATGAAGATAGGGGTGATATCATAAGTCAATGTCTTTGTTACCAATTGGAAACATCAAGAGCTGGTGTTTGATATGGAGTTTTGTTTTTTATTTATTTTATTTTTATAAGCATATAGTTTTATTGGTCATTATTGAATTAGAATGGGTTTCCGCATTTTATGCATGCTTATAGAGTTGTTTTGTTTATACGAGTCTAATTTATGTTGTGATTAGTTATGCTTTATGCTTCCTGTTTATTGAGGTAATATTTTTACTAGATCTTAATGATGTTATATATATATATATATATATATATGTATTTAATAATTTTTGTGCAGCAATATGCATTAACTCTTTGTTTGAGCAAGTTTTATATTATTATTATTATTATTTAATAAAAAGGAAAAAAAAAAAAAGAAAAAAAAAAGAGGAAGCTGTTGTAGTAAAGTTTTTCCAGATAAAATTTATATGTCTTTATTTTTGAATGCTAACTACCTAACCTATCTCATATAACCTATCATGTGTGAGATTATGTTTGATATGAAACCATGACAAAATATTATGTTAAATTTATTATTGTTTCATTTTATTATCATATTTTTTTTGTTAAATGATGGTAAGAAGTTTTACCATTTACTGTTATAGCATACTTTTAAATGTGGGGGTAATCATTATTGCCTAAGTTGCATTTAGATTTTATATTGATATACTAATTTTTAATTCATGTTTTGTAGGAGATGATATGGATATATTGACATTGTCAATACAATTCCTACAAAATTTTTGAATATATATATATTTTGAAGTTTGGTTCAATCACTACTAAATGTTGGCAAATATCTCTACAAAATTCTTACTCAACTATTAAGAAGAGCATGGGAGTTATCTATATTGATAGCTTTTTCAAGCTAGAATATTAGATTTCTTTGGATTCCTTGGGATTTCTCTATATCATGATAGCTTTTTCAAGTTCAAAGATTATATTATTATTCTAGATGGCTCAAGTCTCTGTCAGATAGCTTTGGTGGATTTCTCTTATACTTATTTGGAATTCTTTAAGGAAATGTGCATTTAGCATGTTTGATATATATTTTTAAATCATCGAGGGAAATGGAATCAAAGCCTATAAATATAGTCATCATAGTGGACACCCAACCTTTGTGATTGGAGATCCCATGAAGAAGGCTCAATAGGTAAGAACAAAACTGGAGTGCGACCATGAAGCACTATTTTATATTGAGGAGAATTTTCTAGTTTCATTCCTATGGTGATAGTGCTTAAAGTTTGAGATGGTATAGGAAGAGTTTTTAACTCTAAATGAAACCAAGGCATGTTAATATGCAGGGAGTTGATCACAAACTACCTTTGGAGGTTTCACCTAAGTGAGTATCGTAGTGTGGTTGCTACCATGTGAGAGATTTGGCTACTCTCTAAAAATACTCATGATAGAGATACATGCGCATGACCGTTAAAGTACAAACCAGACTAGAACTCAAAAGTTTACTTGTACTGTGTGTATTATAAGTGAAAATATGGTTCAAAAGGCCTAATTCAAGACTTTAGCTCACTATGGTTTTTTCATATGGAAACTTATAAATACTAAGTGTTGGTTCAAACCTAGAAGGTGCCTACACCCATTGCATAGTAAAAAAGCTCAATAATATATTTATTTTATAAAGTTATATTTTCATAATTTTAAATCATATGGGGGATTGTTGTAATGGTTTTAAAATTATTATTAGAATTTATTTTACAAAATATATATTGTTTATGTGTTTTTTATATGTTAGATATTTTGACTAAGAGTTATAGTTATAGTCAAACTATTTTCCTATTGAATAGTAGGTGTGGTTAGAGTTTTAGTCAACTTTTAGCATCTATCTATCTTTTAATGTATAAGTCCAATCTTATAGCATCTATCTGTTATATAATGTTAACTTTGTTGCAAATATTGTGTAACTTATTATCTAAAATTTTGCTAAATAGTTTAATCGCTATTTTTTACAACTCTATAAATAAAAGCCTTCTTTCTGATTTAGAAAATACAGCAATAGAAAGTCAATGATTCTCTCTTTTCCTCTCTAAATACTCTTCTCAAGTCCTCCATAATTTCTTATTATTGTTATAAAATAAATTATTTTACTACTACAATATATATATATATATATATATATACTTTGAGCATTACAGGAATACTAAAAGGGTTCATGGGAAATTCTATTGCTGCATCTTAGAATTCCTGAAGGATCATTGTATTTCTAGAAAGGAACGCATTAATATTGCCAGTGCAGAACGGAGCATATCTTCTCTAAGAACAGCGCATTATGCATGTCTCAATCCATAATTTACAGACTATATTTTATTTAATTATGTTTATTTATTTGTTATTCATTTATTAATGAAATTTATATTAGTAGATATTTTTCCCCTTGTGTTATTAATATTTCCAGCACAATAGAGAGGAAAACTATAGACAGAATCAAGAGAGAGAAATAATGGAAGAGAAGAGTTCTGATTTCTATTCATATCCCCCTTCATCGCTTTCGTGGCTACAATTTATAGGCAACAACTAATAACATAAAAATAGGAAACATTACTCCACTAACAACTAGGGATGTCAACGGGGCGGGGCGGGGCCGATTTTTAAAATTCCATCCCCTTTTCCGCGGGAAATTTTACATTCCATCCCCACGATTTTCTCCGTTTCTTTAGGTGCGGGGCGGGATCGGGGATTTTGCGGGGCGGGGACGAGACAGGACGGTTTTCCCCATTTTATTTTTTAATTGATATTTTTTTAGAAATTTATATAAAAAAATTATTTTATGATTAAAATATAAAGAAAATGCACTACGCGAAAAATAAGCTCTAGCGACACATTATTAGCGACGCTACGAGAAAAATGCGTCTAAAAAAATAATACCGCGACTCTGAGGTTAATACGTCAGTAAAAATTCGACCAATCGACGACGCATAAAAAAAAAGGTGTCGTCGAGAAGTCGCGAGAAACAAACACACACGACGCATAATATTTATAGTCGCTGAATAAACACAGTTATGCGTCGCCTATTAGTGTAACATTGTTTTTTTCTTTTTTTTTTGTTTTGCGTTTTTTAAAGTATGTAACAGTTGATGTTCTTTCAAATTTAAATAACAAGTGAAAATGTTTAAATATTTGGGAAAATATTTTATTGATATAAGGCGACGTATACACTATTATGCGTCGCCCATTAGGGAAAAAATTTATATTTTTTGTTGTTTTTTCTAAGTATTAAACAGTTGATATTCTTTCAACTTTAAATAACAAGTGAAAATGTTTAAGCAGCATGAAATTTTTTTTTTTTTGAAAAAAATATTTTAACAGATTTATTAATGATATCAGGCGACAAGAAGAATTGCGGATCGCCTATTAGTCTATTATCATATATTTTTTTTGAAATTTTTAGTAAGTATTAAACAGTTGATTTCTTTCAACTTTAAATAACAAGTGAAAATGTTATAGCTGCTTCACAGTGATTTTTTTTTTTGTTTTCTCAAATAAATTTTTAGCAAATATGTTATTGATATATGGCGACGCATAAATACCATTATGCGTCGCCTATTATGGTGAATTTTTTTTTTTGTTTTGGTGTTTTTCTGATTTCTTTCAACTTTAAATAACAAGTGAAAATGTTATAGCTGCTTCACAGTGCTGTTTTTTTGTTTTTTCAAATAAATTTATAGAAAATATGTTATTGATTTATGGCGACGCATAAATACCATTATGCGTCGCCTATTATTGTGAAATTTTTTTTTTTGTGTCTTTCTGATTTGTTTCAACTTTAAATAAAAAGTGAAAATGTTATAGCTGCTTCACAGTGATTTTTTTTTTTTGTTTTGTCAAATAAATTTTTAGCAAATATTTTATTTATATATGGCGACGCATAAATACCATTATGCGTCGCCTATTATTGTGAAAAATTTTTTTTTTGGTGTTTTTCTGATTTGTTTCCACTTTAAATAAAAAGTGAAAATGTTATAGCTGTTTCACAGTGATTTTATTTTTTTGATTTTTTTAATAAATTTTTACCAAAAATTTTCTTGATATATGGCGACGCATAAATAACATTATGCGTCGCCTAGTATTGTGAAACAGGAAGATTTTAAAAAAAACACCTTCTCTAACTAGTTTAAATCTTTTAACTGGTTATTTGATGCAGGGATAAAATCAGATTGATTAAAAAAATAAAAAAACAAAACTCATTTATGTTGTTTAAATATTTTCACTGCTTATTTGATGATGGAAGAAAATCAAATTGTTAAAAACCATGGTTTTTTTGAAAGAAGAAAAAAAAAAAAGGGTATTAGGCGACACATAATACTGCTTATGCGTCGCCTAAACCCTAAATTTTAAAAAAAAAAAAAAAACTCTCTTTATATTGTTTCAATATCTTCACTGGTTATTTCATGCTCAGCTAAAATCCAATTGTTAAAAATGAAGGTTTAAAAAATATATATATATAGGGTATTAGGCGACGCATAAGCATGGTTATGCGTCGCCTATTACTAAAATTCAAAAAAAAAAAAACAAACTTTGTTTATCATCTTTAAATATTTTCACTGGTCATTTGATGCAGGAAGAAAATCAAATTGTTAAACAGGAAGATTTAAAAAAAAAAACACCTTCTCTAACTAGTTTAAATCTTTTAACTGGTTATTTGATGCAGGGATAAAATCAGATTGATTAAAAAAATAAAAAAACAAAACTCATTTATGTTGTTTAAATATTTTCACTGCTTATATGATGATGGAAGAAAATCAAATTGTTAAAAACCATGGTTTTTTTGAAAGAAGAAAAAAAAAAAAGGGTATTAGGCGACGCATAATACTGCTTATGCGTCGCCTAAACCATAAATTTAAAAAAAAAAAAAAAAAAAACCTCTCTTTATATTGTTTCAATATCTTCACTGGGTATTTCATGCTCAGCTAAAATCCAATTGTTAAAAATGAAGGTTTAAATATATATATATATATATATATATATATATATAGGGTATTAGGCGACTCATAACCATGCTTATGCGTCGCCTATTACAAAAAAAAAAAAAAAAAAAAAACAAACTCTGTTTATCATCTTTAAATATTTTCACTGGTCATTTGATGCTGGAAGAAAATCAAATTGTTAAACAGGAAAATTTTAAAAAAAACACCTTTTCTAACTAGTTTAAATCTTTTAACTGGTTATTTGATGCAGGGATAAAATCAGATTGATTAAAAAAATAAAAAAAACAAAACTCATTTATGTTGTTTAAATATTTTCACTGCTTATTTGATGATGGAAGAAAATCAAATTGTTAAAAACCATGGTTTTTTTGAAAGAAGAAAAAAAAAAAAAAAGGGTATTAGGCGATGCATAATACTGCTTATGCGTCGCCTAAACCATAAATTTAAAAAAAAAAAAAAACCTCTCTTTATATTGTTTCAATATCTTCACTGGTTATTTCATGCTCAACTAAAATCCAATTGTTAAAAATGAAGGTTTAAAAAAAATATATATAGATAGGGTATTAGGCGACGCATAATCATGATTATGCGTCGCCTATTACTAAAATTCAAAAAAAAAAAAACTCTCTTTATCTTGTTTAAATATCTTCACTGGTTATTTGATGCTCCAACAAAATCAAATTGTTAAAAATGAAGGTTTAAAAAAAATATATATAGGGTATTAGGCGACGCATAAGCATGGTTATGCGTCGCCTATTACTAAAATTCAAACAAAAAAAAAACTCTCTTGATCTTGTTTAAATATCTTCACTGGTTATTTGATGCTCAACTAAAATCCAATTGTTAAAAATGAAGGTTTAAAAAAAAAATAGGGTATTAGGCGACGCATAATCATGATTATGCGTCGCCTATTACTAAAATTCAAAAAAAAAAAACTCTCTTTATCTTGTTTAAATATCTTCACTGGTTATTTGATGCTCCAACAAAATCAAATTGTTAAAAATGAAGGTTTAAAAAAAATATATATAGGGTATTAGGCGACGCATAAGCATGCTTATGCGTCGCCTATTACTAAAATTCAAACAAAAAAAAAAACTCTCTTGATCTTGTTTAAATATCTTCACTGGTTATTTGATGCTCAACTAAAATCCAATTGTTAAAAATGAAGGTTTAAAAAAAAATAAGGTATTAGGCGACGCATAATCATGATTATGCGTCGCCTATTACTAAAATAACAAGTGAAAATGTTATAGCTGTTTCACAGTGCTGTTTTTTTGTTTTTTCAAATAAAGTTTTAGAAAATATGTTATAGATTTATGGCGACGCATAAATACCATTATGCGTCGCCTATTATTGTGAAAATTTTGTTTTTGTGTTTTTTCTGATTTGTTTCAACTTTAAATAAAAAGTGAAAATGTTATAGCTGCTTCACAGTGATTTTATTTTTTTGTTTTTTTAAATAAATTTTTAGCAAAATTTTTTTGATTTATGGCGACGCATAAATACCATTATGCGTCGCCTATTATTGTGAATATTTTTTTTTTGTGTCTTTCTGATTTGTTTCAACTTTAAATAAAAAGTGAAAATGTTATAGCTGCTTCACAGTGATTTTTTTTTTTTGTTTTTTCAAATAAATTTTTAGCAAATATTTTATTTATATATGGCGACGCATAAATACCATTATGCGTCGCCTAGTATTGTGAAAAAATGTTTTTTTTTTGTGCTTTTCTGATTTGTTTCAACTTTAAATAAAAAGTGAAAATGTTATAGCTGCTTCACAGTGATTTTTTTTTTTGTTTTTTCAAATAAATTTTTAGGAAATATGTTATTGATATATGGCGACGCATAAATACTATTATGAGTCGCCTATTATTGTGAAATTTTTGTTTTTGTGTTTTTTTAAAATATTAAACAGTTGATTTCTTTCAACTTTAAATAACAAGTGAAAATGTTTAAGCAGCATCACAGAGCTTTTTTTTTTTTTTTTTTCTTATTTCCCTCAGGCGACCCTCAAGCTTTTTGTGCGTCGCCTATTGACTTTTTATTGAAATATTTTTTTTCCTTTGGTTTTGTGAAAATATTTATCAATCTGTTTTACTTTTGGCATCATATAATCTGTTAAAATATTGAAGCACATAACTGTGATGTTTTTTTTTTTTTTTTTTTCTGCATTATTTGTATCAGGCGACTCTGAAGCATATTGTGCGTCGCCTGTTCATCGTTTATTTTAATTATTTTTAATATTGTTTGAAATTTTGTAAAATTGGTATGTTTGAAACCAAAGTTCATGCAAAACAAATACTACCTTATGAGCGATTTTCACAAATTTGTCTACGATATTTTATATGTACAAACAAAAGCTATTAACAAAATCTAGCTATTTCACTACCATGCATATATATATATTCATTGGTTTGAGATACTTGTGATCATCGTTGTTGCCCATTCATCTCTAAATTCGTTGACATTTTCAGCTTGTAACCAAGTGACACCTTCGTACTGAACATGAGAAACTTATGTTAATACATATAAAAATAATCATAAATATTAATTATTACATAATAGAAATATGATGAAATCATTAAATTAATAATAATTTACCATTCCTCTTAAGTCCCGGGGAGGAACTTTGCGCCTAATGATATCTCGCATTATCATCATCATATAGTAACCGCATTCCGTATTCCCGGGCTGCATCGGTGTCTAAATTTGCAAACAGTAAATTATGTGTAATATTAGATACGAATATATACAAGTATTTAAATTAACTAACAACTAATAATGATAAGTTTTTATATATAATAATTACCTTAGTATTTTGCCACCGAAGTTTCTTTTCAAATGTCTTTCCTTGGTTCCATGCAACGAACGAACTATATAGAAATATAAATATTGTATACGATTATACAATAGCTTCAAAAGTACAAATCCAATATATATAAGAACAATTAAGTAAAAATATTAGAGTTATTAATTAACTTACTCGTCGATCAAAGATTTTAGATCCTTATCAATTATATTCTTATGAGTCTTCAAAGAATCAAAAAACCATGCTACTGCTTTGTATAAATCAACAACACATAGCATCCAATGATTCCTAAAAACACCAATAAATATTTTAGTTAATATGATGTTTCTCGAAATGAATATTTTCATAACATAATTCAATAAAACTAACACAATATTACCTTGCACAGTAGGGAAATAACCATAGTTGATTATTTCTTGCATCTTGCCATCTACTCAATATATTTGATATCCGTTCATGAGGGTTTTGATGACCAACCGAAGCAATAATATCCGGATGAACAAAGCAATATTTCCCTTCGAAGGAGCCCGTCAATCCCTCACATAAATGCCTACATAATCCGATTACCAATAATTAAAGTGTTTAATTAATTAAATTAAAGAATTAGTTATAAAGACATCCAAATTTAGTTTACCTTATGTAGAATGAGATGCATTCGGACGATAATTCTTGCATGTAACAAAAATCATTTATATTGCTACTCGCTATGGCCAACTGTTGTTCTTCCCCAAAGATCTCTTTTTTCATATTAAAAAACCATAAATGATCGCTATCGACGTCCTTGATCCGACGTAGCAACTCTCGGATCGTTGGGGTAACGATTAAGGGATCAACATTATCATCTTCATCATTCTCAACATTTGACCTGTTCGAGCTTCCCTACAAAATATCAACAAACAACATTTAAAATAGAACAAAAATGAAATTATTTTAAACTTCATTAATATATATAGCTGCATCGAACAATACCTCCTCAGATGGCAAGATAACAAGATCTCTTGGCCATGCAACAAATGCACCTTCAGCATCACCGACACGTATGATGTCAAATGACGGAATAGGCAAAGGTGCAAATCCATTAATAACGTCATCAACAGTTACCTTATAATTTGCTGCACCTAGCTTCACACCATGGCACATATCCGTTGGCAGCGAAGGTACCAAAGTGCCACGTGCTACTATATGGCCAACATTGCCTTGTGCAAGATTGCATTTTACACCCTGCAAAGTTTAAAAAAAAAAAAAAGATTAATATATATATGTTCACATGACAATATTCCTTCAACTTAAAGACTCGATCCCATGACCTCATGGCGGTAGGTAAGACCCTTCAACCATGGGAGCTATATAGATAGTAATAACGTACTTAAACATACATACATAAATATAAATAAATAAATAAATAAATAAATAAATAATCACCTCAGGATAGATCCGAGGAGCATCAATCCAAGATGTAGATTGGGTCCCATGAGCAGCAACATCATCGAATTGGGTGCCCGGAGCATCAACATCATCGGCTGGGGGGGTCCCATGAGCAGCAACATCATCGGCTGGGGGGGTCCCATGAGTAGCAACATCATCGACTTGGGTCCCACGAGCATTAACATCATCGGCTGGAGGGGTCCCTAGACCAGCAACATCATCGACTTGGGTCCCAGGAGCAGTAACAGTATCGGCTAGATGAGCGAGTGACGGAATCTGAATACCACATGCCGATATGAGCGCATCAACTTGGGCAGCGCTGCTGCTGCTTGAATTTCTGACGATCGCCATTAGACCTTTGAGCAGCGTCTCATAGATTGAATTGTTTCCACTTCCCTCCGACTTGGTCTTTTTTTGTGAACTCGGCTTAGGAGTATGGAAAAAGTTATTCACCGTGTATCCTTTGCCTCGACCCCTAAGCCTACCTCCATACTCCTCTTTTCCCAAAGCTTGTGTTAGGATATCCACAGGAGGTGAAGGCCGAATTTCTCCTTCTGTTGCCTTCTTCTTTAAGTCATTCTACAATATATTGTTTAAATGATTGAATATATCAGTTTATATAATAATGAACTAAATAATAATATATGCAACAAATATTCATATAAAATACAATACTCACAATTTTTTCCGCTACATGTTCAGTTTCTTCATTTGCATATTTTCCATCCTTCCCCATACGTGCCCGTATCCACAGGTCATCTCGGTCTACATAATCTTCAGTGCCTCTTTCAAGTTGCTTCAAAATTACAAATAAATTAATTTTAATAATGCATGCAACTGATCAAGTAACAATGACAAAATTATTATGGTTAAATGTAAATAAAAATAAATTGCATACAATGGCTCTTTCTAATCTCGCGTAGCCCATTGCACCCATCCTATGCGGATACTTGTTTAATTGCCGTTTTTCTGAATATTTTTGACTTAATGCCTACAAAAGTTATAAACAAACATATTAGAAAACCCAAATAACATAAGTCACCATAACAAATTTTAATTTTTATATAAATAATGCCAGCGCAATTTAATACAACAGTACCGTGCGTTAAATAAACTATACCTGGAATTTATCCGACAACCTTTGTTGTACAAAATCATCCCACACCTCTTGGCTTATGAATTCATAAATTGAGGGTCGATGCTTCAACTTTTCGGGTGTGTCAATATATGGTCGAACAAAAGATCTATACAAGTAATTCTTGAATTTTCTCCATTTGTCACAACAATCTTTTAAAGTTGCCTTCCTAAAACTATCATCCTTACCCGTATATTGCTGCAAAATTAAAAAATATATATATATATATATATATTTAGTAACATTGATTGACAAGTAAATGCGGTAAGTTAGAAATGCAAGTAAAATGCATATATACAAGCTGCAAATGCAAAAAAAGAATTATAAAATCTCCATCAATTAAATATTATTTATAATAAACAATATCTAACAATAATGCACTCCGTACCTTTATTGATGCCCATAGGTTATCTTTTAACCTATCGGACACATCTCTCCAATTAGGTATATTAATTGGTATTGTGCTCCTAGCCAACGAGCCCTCCAAATTGTTTAGTCGAACGGCCTCAGAGTTAATAGCAACTCCAACCTCATTATATTGAGGTTCCAAGCTTTTGTTTCCCGCCAAATGCTTCCTAAAGCCTTTCATTGTTGTGGCCCCTCGTTTTCTACGCCTTGGGGATGATGTATTCGGCCTTTCCATATCACTGGATGGTGATCCAACGCCATCCCCATCCGAGAGGACATGTTCATTAAAAGAATCCATAATTCTACATACAAAAAACATAAACACAAATTAATATTACTAACAATATAGGGTGTAGTATAATGAATAAACCAATAATAACAATAATAAACGATAAATTCATGTAATTTATTTACCAAGTGATGCAGTAATAGTATCTTCTCTTAACATCTATCCTCTTTAACAGTCATTAACATTTTCAAACTTTGCAACCGGCGACTAAATCACTATGGATTTTGAGTCGCACAAACGACGTCGTTTTAAGACCCAAAACAGAGCACCTCTGACATTTCTCACGCAAATTTAACCATATAAACACATAATACAAATAATAGCTACAATCGAACCCCACTTAATAAATATAGCTATTTTTCCAAACAAAATTTAGCTAACCCATTGTCGACAACAAGCCATGATTTTGACAACATAAAACCCCACCAAAATTACAGTAACGAACAAATATTAAAAAAAAAAAAACAAAAACACCAGCAAACATAATTTTCTTTCCAGCAAACACATACACAACCGAACCCCAAAAGGGATGAAAAACAGCACACAAAAACAGCACACATACACCACCAAACCCCAAAAGGGATGAAAAACAGCACATAAAAACAGCACACAAAAACAGCACACCTTTACAAATCCAGCAATCAAGAGGAAGTTCAAGCCACCACAGCAGCGACGGCGACGGCACGGCAGCAACCCAGCAACCAAATCCCGGCGACGAGACGGCAAAAACCCCAGCCACCCAGTGCCACGGCGACGGCGACGGCGACGGAGAGAAGGTGAAGTTCTTGCAACCCAACCACCGGTAAGAAGGAAGAAGAAGGAACTTTGGGTATTTAGGAAAGAAACCCACAAAATCCTTCAAACCCTTGAAAGAAACAAGAATGCATAATGAGAGTGATCCTTCAAAATCTTCTCATACCCTCTAGATTGCTTCCAACTCTCTAGTTCCCGTACTAATGGTTAATGGTTGAAAAGAAAGCCCATAGATTAACGTGCCATTTTATTTATAATATTTCATTAATATTGGGGAATAAAAAAAATGTTACTAAAAACATTTTAGGGGCAAAAAAAATATTTAAAGACACTTACAAAGGAAAAAATGGAAATACAAAAAAAATAAATAAATAAAAATAAATCAGAAAAAGCGACGTATAAAGAATAAAATACGTCGCCTATAATAATTAAAAATAATATAAATTTTAAGAGTTTTGAAAATCAAATTAAAAATAATATAAATATTTTCACTGCTTATTTGATGATGGAAGAAAATCAAATTGTTAAAAACCATGGTTGTTTTGAGAGAAAAAAAAAATGGGGTATTAGGCGACGCATAATACTGCTTATGCGTCGCCTAAACCCTAAATTTAAAAAAAAAAAAAAAAAACACTCTTTATATTGTTTCAATATCTTCACTGGTTATTTCATACTCAACTAAAATCCAATTGTTAAAAATGAAGGTTTAAAAAAAATATATATAGATAGGGTATTAGGCGACGCATAATCATGATTATGCGTCGCCTATTACTAAAATTCAAAAAAAAAAAAAACTCTCTTTATCTTGTTTAAATATCTTCACTGGTTATTTGATGCTCCAACAAAATCAAATTGTTAAAAATGAAGGTTTAAAAAAAATATATATAGGGTATTAAGCGACGCATAAGCATGGTTATGCGTCGCCTATTACTAAAATTCAAAAAAAAAAAAAACAAAACTCATTTATGTTCTTTAAATATTTTCACTGCTTATTTGATGCTGGAAGAAAATTAAATTGTTAAAAACCATGGTTTTTTTGAAAGAAGAAAAAAAAAAAAGGGTATTAGGCGACGCATAATACTGCTTATGCGTCGCCTAAACCCTAAATTTAAAAAAAAAAATAAAATAAAACCTCTCTTTATATTGTTTCAATATCTTCACTGGTTATTTCATGCTCAGCTAAAATCCAATTGTTAAAAATGAAGGTTTAAAAAAAAAAAATATATATATATATATAGGGTATTAGGCGACGCATAACCATCTTTAAAACAAACTCTGTTTATCATCTTTAAATATTTTCACTGGTCATTTGATGCTGGAAGAAAATCAAATTGTTAAACAGGAAGATTTTAAAAAAAACACCTTCTCAAACTAGTTTAAATCTTTTAACTGGTTATTTGATGCAGGGATAAAATCAGATTGATTAAAAAAATAAAAAAACAAAACTCATTTATGTTGTTTAAATATTTTCACTGCTTATTTGATGATGGAAGAAAATCAAATTGTTAAAAACCATGGTTTTTTTGAAAGAAGAAAAAAAAAAAAAAAAGGGTATTAGGCGACGCATAATACTGCTTATGCGTCGCCTAAACCCTAAATTTAAAAAAAAAAAAATAAAAAACCTCTCTTTATATTGTTTCAATATCTTCACTGGTTATTTCATGCTCAACTAAAATCCAATTGTTAAAAATGAAGGTTTAAAAAAAATATATATAGGGTATTAGGCGACGCATAACCATGTTTATGCGTCGCCTATTACTAAAATTCAAAAAAAAAAAAAAAACAAACTCTGTTTATCATCTTTAAATATTTTCACTGGTCATTTGATGCTGGAAGAAAATCAAATTGTTAAACAGGAAGATTTAAAAAAAAACACCTTCTCTAACTAGTTTAAATCTTTTAACTGGTTATTTGATGCAGGGATAAAATCAGATTGATTAAAAAAATAAAAAAACAAAACTCATTTATGTTGTTTAAATATTTTCACTGCTTATTTGATGATGGAAGAAAATCAAATTGTTAAAAACCATGGTTTTTTTGAAAGAAGAAAAAAAAAAAAAAAGGGTATTAGGCGACGCATAATACTGCTTATGCGTCGCCTAAACCCTAAATTTAAAAAAAAAAAAATAAAAAACCTCTCTTTATATTGTTTCAATATCTTCACTGGTTATTTCATGCTCAACTAAAATCCAATTGTTAAAAATGAAGGTTTAAAAAAAATATATATAGGGTATTAGGCGACGCATAAACATGGTTATGCGTCGCCTATTACTAAAATTCAAAAAAAAAAACAAACAAACTCTGTTTATCATCTTTAAATATTTTCACTGGTCATTTGATGCTGGAAGAAAATCAAATTGTTAAACAGGAAGATTTAAAAAAAAAACACCTTCTCTAACTAGTTTAAATCTTTTAACTGGTTATTTGATGCAGGGATAAAATCAGATTGATTAAAAAAATAAAAAAACAAAACTCATTTATGTTGTTTAAATATTTTCACTGCTTATTTGATGATGGAAGAAAATCAAATTGTTAAAAACCATGGTTTTTTTGAAAGAAGAAAAAAAAAAAAAAGGGTATTAGGCGACGCATAATACTGCTTATGCGTCGCCTAAACCCTAAATTAAAAAAAAAAATAAAAAAATAAAACCTCTCTTTATATTGTTTCAATATCTTCACTGGTTATTTCATGCTCAGCTAAAATCCAATTGTTAAAAATGAAGGTTTAAAAAAAAAAAAAATATATATATATATATATATAAATATAGGGTATTAGGCGACGCATAAGCATGGTTATGCGTCGCCTATTACTAAAATTCAAAAAAAAAAAAACAAACTCTGTTTATCATCTTTAAATATTTTCACTGGTCATTTGATGCAGGAAGAAAATCAAATTGTTAAACAGGAAGATTTAAAAAAAAACACCTTCTCTAACTAGTTTAAATCTTTTAACTGGTTATTTGATGCAGGGATAAAATCAGATTGATTAAAAAAATAAAAAAACAAAACTCATTTATGTTGTTTAAATATTTTCACTGCTTATTTGATGATGGAAGAAAATCAAATTGTGAAAAACCATGGTTTTTTTGAAAGAAGAAAAAAAAAAAGGGTATTAGGCGACGCATAATACTGCTTATGCGTCGCCTAAACCCTAAATTTAAAAAAAAAAAAAAACTCTCTTTATATTGTTTCAATATCTTCACTGGTTATTTGATGCTCAACTAAAATCCAATTGTTAAAAATGAAGGTTTAAAAAAAAAATAGGGTATTAGGCGACGCATAAGCATGATTATGCGTCGCCTATTACTAAAATTCAAAAAAAAAAAAACTCTCTTTATCTTGTTTAAATATCTTCACTGGTTATTTGATGCTCCAACAAAATCAAATTGTTAAAAATGAAGGTTTGAAAAAAATATATATAGGGTATTAGGCGACGCATAAGCATGGTTATGCGTCGCCTATTACTAAAATTCAAACCAAAAAAAAAAACTCTCTTGATCTTGTTTAAATATCTTCACTGGTTATTTGATGCTCAACTAAAATCCAATTGTTAAAAATGAAGGTTTAAAAAAAAAATAGGGTATTAGGCGACGCATAATCATGATTATGCGTCGCCTATTACTAAAATTAGAAAAAAAACTCTTTTTATCTTGTTTAAATATCTTCACTGGTTATTTGATGCTCCAACAAAATCAAATTGTTAAAAATGAAGGTTTGAAAAAAATATATGAAAAAAATAAAAGGGTATAAGGCGACGCATAATACTGCTTATGTGTCGCCTATTACTAAAATTAAAAGTTAGATCAATGAGTCGCTAGATCATATGCCTTTTTAAATGTAAAATTACCATTTTAGAATTATTGCCAAAAGTTTAAGAAGGAAATAAACAGTACTTGGAGAAACTTATTTGTTTTAAACGAATTAAAAAAAGAGCATCTATGAAACTGCTTATCCTTTAGCGACACAGTTTATCTGAATACGTCGCCTGTTTATCCAATTTCTTAAAATTTTTGGCGCGTTTTCAAAATTTACGCGGGATTTTGAATACCATTTCTTTTCACAAAATATGGGTTAGTACACTTCATAATAGGTGTTAGAATTGGAAGCAATCTAAAAAAGACTTGAAGAGTGGGATATTTCGTGTTTAATTTTCCATTTGCTTGCATTGCTATCTGGAAGTTGGATTTCTTTCTTCGTGGATTCTTCTTTCTTCGTCAACCTCGTGGTTAGCTTGGATTCTTCTTTCTTCGTCTCCCTCGTGGTTAGCTTGGATTATTCTTTCTTCGTCTCCATGGTTTCGGTGAGTTTCTTTTCGCTTTATGATTGGCGGTGACATGTGGTGGATTGGGTTATTTTTTATTTATTTATTCATTATACCCGAAGGTTCGGTTTGTTGGGTTTTCTTAATCTTGTTTTTGTGGATAATTTGTTTTCGATGGGTTTTCTTAATTTTGCTTTTGTCAATAATTTGTTTGCGATGAGTTTTCTTAATCTCGCTTTTGTGGATAATTTGTTTGCGATGGGTTTTTTTAATCTTGCTTCAATGGGTTTCTTAATCTTGCTTTTGTCGATAATTTGTTTGAGATGGGTTTTCTTAATCTTGCTTTTGTCGATAATTTGTTTGCAATGGGTTCTCTTAATCTTGCTTCGATGGGTTTCTTAATCTTGCTTTTGTCGATAATTTGTTTGCGATGGGTTTTCTTAATCTTGTTTTGTCTCAATTTTTTTTTATGATATTGTTTGATATTGTTCTGTTTAATTAGATTGGTAGGGAAATGGATAAATCGTGGATAACGAAGGATAGAACCTCAAGCGATTTTGCTAAGGGGTTGAGTGAATTTTTGAAATTTAGCATGGAGAATGCCAATGATTGTAATGCCATACGGTGTCCTTGCATGCAATGCGGGAATATGAAAATCCATACTATTAGGGATATTAAAGGCCATATATATTGGAATGGGTTTGATGTCAACTATCGGCGATGGATTTGGCATGGTGAGTCATGTGCTGATGGTATTAGACCATCTTCTCATTTTGGGAATATTAATGTAGAATATAATGAAAATGATAGTAGTAGTAAGGAAGACGTGGCTTTCAATAGCTTAGACATGACCCGTGCTGCATTAGAAACTTTTGATAATGATCCTAATGAATTTGCTACCTTATTGGAGGATGCGGAGAAACCTTTGTACCTAGGTTGTACCAAATTTACCAAGTTGTCGGCTTTGGTTAAATTATACAACTTAAAGGTAAGATATGGATATTCTGATAAGAGCTTTGATGTACTGTTGCAATTGTTATCCCAGATGTTGCCAAATGACAATGTGTTGCCAACCTCCATGTACAATGTTAAGAAGACTTTGAGTGCTTTGGGAATGGAGTACATCAAGATTCATGCATGTCCTAAAAGTTGTATTCTGTTTAGGAAGGAATATGTGGACCTTAATGAATGTCCTAAATGTGGATCTGCTAGATGGAAAATTGATAAGAATGGAGTTGCTAGTAATATTCCAAATAAAGTTTTATGGTACTTTCCTATTATTCCGCGTTTTAAACGAATGTTTCGTAGTGTTGAAACAGCTAAGAATTTGACATGGCATGCCAATGGGAGAAAGGTTAAGACAGGGGAAATGCAACACCCTGCGGATTCTCCATCTTGGAAGTTGGTTGATCGTTTATGGCCAAACTTTGCATCCGAAGATAGGAATTTGAGACTTGGGATCGCGGCCGATGGAGTTAATCCACATAATATGTTGAGTAGTAGGTATAGTTGTTGGCCTGTGATGACGGTTGTGTATAATCTTCCTCCTTGGTTGTGTATGAAGCGGAAATTTATGATGTTAAGTCTTCTAATTTCTGGACCGAAGCAACCAGGAAATCAAATTGATGTATACATGGAGCCGTTAGTTGAAGACCTGCAGCGGTTGTGGAATGAGGGTGTTACGGTCTTCGATGCTTACCGTCAGGAGAAATTCACGTTGAAGGCAGTGTTGCTATGGACAATAAATGATTTCCCAGCTTATGGTAACTTGTCCGGTCATGCGGTGAAGGGATATTATGCTTGTCCAATTTGCAGTGAAAATACTTTTGCTACAAGGCTAAAGCATGGAAAAAAAATGAGTTTTACCAGGCATAGAAGATTTCTTCCTCCAAATCATCAATATAGAAGGCAAAAGAAGGCTTTCAATGGATTTCAAGAATTTGGAGTGCCTCCAAAACCATTGACTGGAGAAGAAATATTAGATAAGCTTAATGCAATGAGATTTGATAACTCACACAAGAGGAAAAGGACTGTTGATTCTGAAGAATGTTGGAAGAGGAAGTCCATTTTTTTTGAATTGGAATATTGGAAATTTCTCCATGTGCGACATAATTTAGATGTCATGCATATTGAGAAAAAATGTTTGTGAGAGCATATATGGTACATTGCTCAATATTCCTGGTAAGACGAAGGACGGAGTTAATGCTCGGTTAGATTTACAAGAAATGGGTTTGCGGAAAGACTTGGCCCCTAAGCCTCAAGGTAATCGAACTTTCCTACCACCGGCCTGCTATACATTATCAAAGCATGAGAAGAAATTGTTTTGTAAGTGTTTAGCGGACTTAAAGGTTCCAGATGGTTATTCTTCAAACTTTAGGAATCTTGTTTCAATGGAGGACTTAAAGATGGTAGGATTGAAATCTCATGATTGTCATACATTGATGCAACAACTCTTGCCTCTTGCAATTCGTGCAATCCTTCCTAAACATGTGAGACATGCAATTGCAAGACTTTGTTTTTTCTTCAATGCAATTTGCAAGAAGTCTATCATTGTTGCTGAATTGGAAAATATTCAAAATGATCTTATCACAACTTTGTGCCTTTTAGAGAAATTCTTTCCACCATCATTTTTTGATGTAATGGTTCATCTAACTGTACATTTGGTTCGAGAGGTAAGATTGTGTGGACCAGTACATTTCAGGTGGATGTACCCGTTTGAGAGGTACATGAAAGTATTGAAAAGTTATGTTCGAAACAAAAATCGACCAGAAGGTTGTATTGCCGAGGGTTACATATGTGAAGAAGTGATTGAGTTTTGTAGTGAATTTCAGAGAGGATTAGATGCAGTTGGAAACCCAATTGGTAGATATCAAAAGTTAAATGATAAGGATGATGTTGGTGCCCCATTTAAAGGTGGAAAAAATCAATCAATTGATCAACAACTTTGGGAACAAGTTCATAGATATATACTTTTGAATACACCAGAAGTGGAACCGTATGTCAGGTGCGTATATACATGTTAATGTATAAAATAGTTGATATATATTTTTAATATATATATATATATATATCAACATGTATAATTTAGTTGATATTTTGAATATATTAATAGGCATCGATAAGTTCATATGTTGGATATATTTTTATTAATTACAACAACTTTTATTTGTTTTAGTATTCATTTTGAAGTCTTGAGGTCAAGCAAAAAAAATCGAGGAAAAAAAGCAAAATGGTTTCAAGACGAACACAAACGTACATTTCCGTACTGGTTACGTGATAAGGTATGGGAAAGTTAAATATTCAATATATAATATCATTGTTTTAGCTTTAAATTTTCATATTTTTCTATTGACTAGATTGCACAAGAGCGAAGTCAACCTAACCACACAGTGTCTGAAACATTACGATGGTTAGCCCATGGTCCGCAATGGGTGGTAACGAAACATGAAGGATATGTCATTAGAGGGGTTAGATTCAACACTCTAAATATGGATAATAAGAGGGTCACCCAGAATAGTGGTGTCAAAGTTATTGCCAAAAGTGAGAATTTTGCTAGTGCTAAGGATAATAACCCAATTTTAGCCGAGATGACATACTATGGGATCATAAGAGAGATTTGGGACGTCGATTACACTATGTTTCGAATTCCAGTGTTCAAGTGTGATTGGGTTGACAGCAGTGGTGTGAAAGTTGATGAGATGGGGTTTACATGTGTTAACTTTAGTAAAATTGGATATAAATCTGACCCATTCATCATGGCTTCACAAGTTCAACAAATATTTTATGTTGAAGATCAACTTGACTCGAGATGGTCTGTTGTTTTAACTCCACCACGACATTGTACTTTGGTTGAAGAAGAATTGGTTGAAGAAGATGTTCTTGGCGATACTACAATGGCTCACAATCCATTTGCCATACAATTGCCAAGTGTTGATGAAAATGATAATGAGGATGAATGTGAGAGTGGCTATGTTCGTAATGACTGTGAGGGGATATGGATAAACAATATCTTCTAAATAAATTGGTACGTATATTTATTAACTTATAATTATATTTTAAGTAATATTTATTTATTCATTGTGTGTTTTTTTCTTATGTGTTATCCACTTTAATTAGGAGAATATGTGCCACGCCAAACCTTAAGAAGGTAAATATTCATTAAATTTTCGTTTGCCAAATTACAATTTAATTTATTAATTATGATTAAGTTTTTATTAATTTATTTTGCGTCAGAGCTAACAAAATTTTTTATTTTTCCATATGCAGTATGAGGGCATAATATCGTCAACTAGAGTACATCAACTTCCATCTCAATAAGTATGCATATGTATGTCAATGAGATGATATTTAATTATATTGATTATTGTTTTGTTATGAACAAGTATTTATTTTAAATTTTATATTTTAATTATTTTGGACGAAGTTAGTTTGGGTTTTTTGCTATTATAATTAATTTTATATTTTAATAAATTTTTATGAAGATAAATCTAAAAAATAAAAGAAATGGCGGTTTATGAATATAACTAAAAGTCGCCTAAAATATATAACGACATATAATAAGATCAATTTGGCGACTCATATAATTTTTAGCGACATAAATATATAGTTGTATACGTCGCTAAATAGGTCAAAGAGTCGCTAAAAATTAATAAATATGCGACTCTTATAATATGTCGCTAAAATATAAACGGTCGCTAATATGGCGACACTAAAAACTCCTCGCTAATTGTTACGGGTCGTTAAAAAACCGATCCACAAAATTTGTCGCTAAACCTAATCCGTCGCTACATAGATGCAAAACGGAGTCGCTAAAAATTCATGAGATGCTATTTTAGAGACACTAAAAAATAGTCGCTAAAAATATAACGTCGTTAAAAGAGAGACTCAAATAATGCGTCGCAAAAATTAAAGTGTCGCTAAATAGGCGACAAACAAAATGTGTCGCAAAAAATAAAGTGTCGCTAAATAGGCGACAAACAAAATGTGTCGCCAAAACTAAAGAGTCGCTAAATAGGCGACAAACAAAATGTGTTGCCAAAACTAAAGCGTCGCTAAATAGGCGACAAACAAATTGTGTCGCTAAAAATGAATGAGTCGCTATTCAGGAAGAATTTTTAGCGACATAATTATTTGGCGACTAATCACACAACTGTCGCTAAAAATTTATTAGCGACTTTATTATAAAGAGTCGCTATTTTATTAGTCGCTATACGTACATCACTGTATGAGTCGCTAAAAATATAATGTGCGTCGCTAAAATGTATTATTAGGCGACTGCTATTATACGTCGCCTGTTATCTTATATATTTCGCGACAAGACATTTGGCGACTCAGTCAAATGCGTCGCTGTTTATTTAGTGCGACGCAGTACTTGCGTCGTGTATCAGCTCGATTCTAGTAGTGATGACTACAATGCAATAAAAATATAATAAAATACATCAAGGAACAAATTTACAATTATAATAAAATACATATTTAAAAAAATAAATGAAAAGAAAAAAAGAAAATGATTTTACATAAATGAAATTTTGTAAAAAAAAAATAATAAATAAATAAATATATATATATATATATATCGGGGCGGGTTCAGGCGGGGTTATTATTCCCTGTCCCCGGCCTATCCCCGACTCGGTTTTTAGGCATTTGCCCATAGCCCGTCCCGCATCCCTGAATTTTCGGGAAAAAATCGCCCCGTTAGGGGTGGTGCACCGTGGGTATCGGATCGTGCGGGGCAAATTGCCATCCCTACTAACAACACTAATAACACGACACAGCAACGACCCCATAAGACCAGTTCTTCCAATATCCCGCGTAGTGTATGGCCCATGGAAAACGGATCCTAACAGAAAGACCCACTGCAGCCCCAAATTGCTTCCCTCTCTAGATGTAAGCAGATTTTATGCCCTCAACTCCACACCCAAATTTCTTCATCTCCACACTCTTTATAACCCTAACACCAACAATCTGCTCCATCCTCAGAGTTGGATGCAATATACCCACATTTAAGATCAATCTTTTTCTTTTAATGAAAACTAAAATTGTCTCCAGACAAGGCCTCTTGAAATGATTCATGATTCATTTCAACATACTTTTAACTTTTTGCATTGAATCCAAGATGGACTTTAGAGGTTTTTATAATAAACGGTGACCAATTCTAAATAATCAATCTTGATGAAATTAAATAATTATAGAAATTTTAGGAATTTGTGGCCGGGCTATGCTTTACATATTTCATTGTTTTATTTTTGGATTTTTGAAAATAATAATAAAATTTTATGTGATCGCAAAAGGGGGCAAAACCAAAGCTTTCAAATAGTGGACTAATTTTGGGAAGATGGTGTGGAAGAAAATACAAAAATATATTCAAAAAGAATCAAGATTTCTAAATTAAAACAAGACAGTCAACCAATTGTATATCCCTCCTCATCATACAAGCTTGGGCCTACTTTAGGGCCATGAAAGGACTAATGGTAAAGCTTTTTTTTTTTTGTGTTTTTGTTTTGTTTTGTTATTGGGGTTTTCCACCTAACTTATGAACCCCAGTCTAAATAAAGAAAGAAAACCTCCAAAAGTGTGTGCCCGAACAGGAACCCACATGCTTGAGAAAGACTCAGAGAGGAAAGAACCGAGCAATTTGGTGACAAGAAGTGAGGAGAAGCACGTGATGGTTTCAAAAATGTAATAATAATACACATTAACCTTAGGATAGCTGCTTTTTCTTGTTTGTTGATTATTTGTGTTAGGCTATTATCTATTTGTTTGATTGTTAGGGATCTAAGACTAAGTAAACACGTAATTGTCCAATACACATTTATATTTATTTTTATAAGTGTTCGGTGAACTGCAAACTCAAACATCATTATGTGATGTGTCCTGGCTATACCTTGTCTTTTTTTAGCCTTCATAAAAATTATATAATATAATACAATTCTCAACACTACTTCTTTTTTTTTTTCTTTTTCTTTTTTTAAGGATTCCTTCTTAGGTAAGTAAGCTCTTCTTCATTTTATCTCATGTCTTATTGTTCACTTTTATTTATTTATTTATATTAGAAAATATTGGATGATGATAGAGGAGACGAATGTATTGAATGGAGTTTAGTTTATTTTAATTTTTAAATTTTCTAGTTTATTATTATTACTATTCAATGGAAATTTATCCGGCCTCTTCTTTTTATGTTTTAATATTTGATTTTTCTGGATATATATATCTATTGTACAGTCTATAACATTATTAAAATACTGTAAAAATTTAATTAACAATTTTTTTATTTATAATGTTTGGTAATTTTTTTGTTTAAAAGCACAAATCTATATATATATATATATATATTATTTTTTTCCCAAAATATATGTTATTCTTATAGATAACGCTAGGATGAGATGGGCGTCGGACCCAGAGAAATATCGGAAAGCATTTTGCTACTCCGTGTGGGTCCCACCTCTAGTAGCACAAGGCAGAGGAGTGCAACTTATAAAGGTGAAGGCAGACTTCTCAACCCCTACAGAATACATCTGCGCCCCCATCTCTCTCTCTCTCTCTCTCTCCCACTTTTGAAAAGTATAACATAGTCTCTCTCGGCAAGGAGAAGAATGTCACATAAAGTCTCTCTCTGCAAGGAGAAAATTACTTTCAATGATTAAAAAATATTTGTTTATTTTTTAAGTATTTAAACTAGTTTAAAAATTGAAAATTTACAATCATAATTATTTTTTTCCTTCTAATTAAGTTATAATTTAGGTGTGATTAACATTTATTTTTCTATATATATACAACACATAAATTTCTTTGAAACTCCTGCCTTTTTCATTTCTTATATTCTAAATCTTTTTAATCATTTTTCACTTGTTTCCATTTGAAATCTAATCTTACTTTTCTAAGATTTCCAATTTTTTGCTTTTGAGTTACCTCTCTCAATACCCCACCTACATATATATATATATATATATATTGGTTTTTATTTCCATATGTAATTATATACATATAATATTCAATATTAATTGTAAATATAATGTTTCATGAACTATATTGTTTAACATATGACTATAAAGTTGACCTAACACCTCAGAATCTCAGGGTCAGTATTACCTCCATAGACAGAGAGGGAAACCATGGCATACAAAGAGTTACCTGTAAGTTGTAGTAATTCCTCAAGGTGGTGGGAACATGATAGTGTACTAAGCGAAGCCCATGCCTTTATGTTTCGTTCAACGTCTAGTAATATTTGTTCAAAAATAATAAATGACGTTTAAACATTATGAAATTATTAAAAAAGATGAATAAGATTATTTTTGAAGATATAACATGAGAATTACTCAAACTAACGAAATGAGTAGCTCCATTTTTTTTTGGACAGTATTTCAAATTTGTATTTGTATGCATAAAAGTTATACTTTGCCATAAATAGTACATAAATAATATTATTTTTATTTAATTTTATAAACATTTTAAGAAAATATTTAATTTCATAAAGAAAATAATTACTAATATAAATGGTAAATATTAATAGTTTAATGATGAAAATAAAGTTAAAAAAGTTAAATGTTCAAATTTAAAAAAGTCAAGTTGAACTAAGCTTGAGCTGTTTTTTCCAACGACAAACCAAACTTAAATAATTTATTTCAAAACTCTACAAACTTTAGTCATCATGTTCTTAGTGAGAGGGGCAAAATGGAATAAGAAATGATGAATAAGACAATAGACAATAGAACAATAATTTTTTCAAAAAATTCTAATCATCTTATTTATTTATTATTTTTTTTTCAAGAAAATGAAAATGCTTCAGCTCTGTTTGTATTTTTAGAATGTGTGACAAATAAAATGAAACAAAAAATAATAATAATATTTGTTACTATTAATGAATATTATCAGTGGAATTAATCTATATTTATGTGTCAATTATTATCCAGTTTATGATAAGAATCCACTTTTTCATATAGAAACTTAGCTTTTTTAAAAATAAAACTGATTTAAATATAATCAATTACTAATTAACATACAAGTGAGTTAAAACAAAAATCATGTTTTGGGATGAAAAACATATTCTTCAGTAGATGATTATTTTTGTTAAATGGGTATAACACATAATTCAAAAACAAAAATTTTATATTATTATAAAAAAATTAACCGAAAACATATAATTAGAACCTAAACAAATAAAAAATGAAATAAAACTTAAACAAATGTAAACATGAATTTATAAAAGCTTCACTCTCAGTTCTAGCAAGGTGGACTTCTAAAAATGCAATGGATAAACTAATTGAGAGGTTAATTAAACTATAATTGAGTTGTTTGGGTTTTAACAAATGCTTCTCATTTTATTAATATGTTTGAGATCCATAGTAAACACGGATGTGGATGTGCACCTCCGAACAGGAGACAATCGAGTCACCAATGAAGTACTGGTTGAGTTGGACTTCAAGATTTTATTTGGTCATAATTTCTCGATACACGGCTTTTACTACATCATACAGGTACTTTTGCTTGCAGCTAATGCCGTGCACTGATTAATCAGCTTCCATATCCTTCAGCTGTTCATGAACTTACTCTCACTTCGGTGGACGTGCACATCTGAATAGGAGATAGTTATTACTGCTATAATTCTAATTCTCGAATAGGATTAACCCCTTATTCAATTGGATACGAAAATACCTGTGGTAGAAGATCCCAATAAAAATAAAATAAAATCCTTTCGTTCTTTGTTGAGATCATCTATTGAAGACCATATATTTTATTGAACTCATAAGTCATCGTAGGCTTGAGGGTTTAGAAAATGATCATATTGTCCTTTGCATGTTGGATCCGTTTAGCCTCCGTGTACTATTTTTTTGCCCTTAAATTTAACACTTAAAACCAGTATCTAACTCAAAGCCGAGAGATTGAACACAGCCTCATAACTCTCAGCATACGTTGTGTGCACCATAGCATATGCCAACATTAGCATTCATATATATTTAGAATCTCTTGTGGGTTCTTTATCAATCTCATTTTTCTCTGTAATTTTTTTTTTTTGGCAATAAAAAAATTTCCTAGTTTTAAACCATATATTTTGTAAACAAATTTTCCCGGTACAAAATTTGTTAGTCTCTCACTGCATTTTTTAAATAATATTTTTATATTTTCAATATATATCTCTTAACAATAAAATTTACAATTAATTTTTGGAGATTCCACTGGGCTTCACATTGATTATTCCCGGAAATGAGGCGGGTGAGGGTAAAGGAACGTTGTTAAGCTTTTCAACGCGTTTGTTGGGCGAATTATAAAATAAAAGTGCTTGCTGGGGATTTTACGGCTACTAGGTTCTAGAAAAGTTGACCGTCAGACTAACCAAGAAAATACGCGAACGTCTTTTGACATCTTAGAAAATAAATAAAAATAAAAATAAAAAGAAACGTCTTTGACTCTTATAATTTAAAAAAGAAAAAGGAGTATATGTCTTTTAATTTAATTTATTATTATTCTTATTATTAGTATTTCTATTGAGGAGCTCCTCGCATCTGCAGAAGTTTTTTTTCTTTTTTTTTAATCATTACAACTTGCATCTGCTGATTAAGGAATAAGAAGAAAGACACTAATTTATTTCTTCCTTAATCTAGCAAATCATGGGTCCTCCCCTAGTCATACTTTATTGAATATATATATATATATATATATATAAATAAAAAAATAAAAAACTGAAAACACCTAGCTTCTATACATCCGCAAGTAGGCCTTGTAACACGATACATAATATGAACAAGGAGGATGATATTAGTGTTCTTATTCATAAGAAAATAAAAGGGTAGGATGCTACTAGTGTTTGATGAATTTGTCTTAATAATATCGAATCAATATTATTATATCTTATATCTTATTATAAACTTTAACACCTAGTTTGAAAATCAGAAAAACTGAACAAAACAAAAAAAGAGAAAAAAAAAATCTATGTTGTGTTTTGGGGGCAAAAAAGTAGGGTGACAATTTGGGTTATGACACGTTAATACGATTAAAAAACGATACAGAATAAATAAGTTGGATTTATCATAAATGAGTTTGAATAATAATTGGATCAACCCGTTTAACACGATTATTATTCGGATCATTTTCGGATTGACCCATTTAATTTGAAATTGATCCGTTATGACCCATTTATTAAATGTGTCAGTTTCAATCCAACATGATTATATATCTATTATAACCCATTTAAATTTAATTTTAAATTATAAGCTTATCCATAATATAATATTTAATAAGTAAAAGATATTATAAATAAAAAAAACTTTATAAAAGTAATTTTCTATTATTAAATTTTTAAAGACAAAAAAAAAATCTTTAATAAAATAAAATAAAAACATAAAAAAAATTCAGATCACTAAAACTCTTCTCCACCACATGATTAAAGCCTTAATTGTCATCTTAATTTTTTAATGCTTAAATTATTTTTATGTTATTTTTTAAATATTATTTTTAAATCATTTTCAAATAAAGAGATCAATTTTCAAGTTAGTAGAATAGGTATATTAATAAACAAGTTAATTTTATTTTTAATTAACCTAACAGATTAACACGACTTGTTAAAGTAATTATGTTAATCGGGTCTGTAGTATTGATCTATTTATAAACAGGTTAGATTAATGTTTTACGTACCTGACAGGATTAATAAATGGATCGAATTCGGATTGAACATTTTTGACACGATTATTAAACGGGATTGACACGAATCTGATATGTGAATTCAAATTTCCACTTTTACGAAAAAGCATTAGTTGTAGAAGTGAGTAAAGACGAGAGCGGAGTTTGCTTTAAGCCTGTTAGGTCGCGTGAGCAGGTCGAAGTGGAACGGAAGTCTCCCATAGGCCATGCCGTAGGAGAAATCATAAAATAGAATAGAAATGGTGCTCTTCATTACAAATCAGAAGAATTGCCATTTAGATAATTAAATTATAAAAAATGCAATTGCAATTACTTTATTAATATAATTTATATCCATTACGTATCAATAAAATCATTTTTCTTTCCACAAAATATTCTTTTAACTATGAACAAAAAATAACCCAAAAAAAAAAAAAAGAAATCGTTTTTTGTAGAAGCAAAATATAAGCTTTTATTTTTTTATTCTTGTCACAAAATAAGCTTTTATTTGAATTAACTTAGCTAGTACATTTCAAAAGTCAAACGTTGAAATGTGATGATACGAGAGGCAGAAGTGATACCAAAGGAGTGCATAAACAACTAGACTAGTTTTCTTTTGGATGAACAATCGTCTAGATGAATTTATCATCATCCGTATAGTGACAAAAACATTCTAACCATCAATTTTGAAGACCACATGTAAATTACTCTTATTAAGCTTTGATAAAATTAAATAAATAATCGTAATAACTATGAAGAGAGCAATGCTCTATGTATCAATTTGGTTACGGATCGATTTTACCAACTAATATTCAGAAATTATTATTAGGTCCAAAGATTATGACCAAGTTACCCTTTACAATTTTATTTTTTGATTTTGATAATATAATTTATGTGATGCAAAAAGGTCCACGACGGTTTCCAAATAGTACAGGGCTAATTGGAGAAGATAGCATCAGAAGATTAAACTTCAAGTCTTCAACAAAATAACCAGAGGAAAAAAAAAAGGAAGAAAAACAAACAATTATAATGTGATTCCATATTAGATTTTCATAAGACCTATTAAATGTGTAAATTGTAGTCCAAAATTTTAAGAATTAATATAATATTATTAATATATATTTTGATACTGCAAAATTTTTATTTTTTGGGGAAAAAATGTAAAACTACATATTTGATGGTACATATTGTTTTTTTTTTTAAAAAAAAAAGGAAAACACTTACTTAATCGTCGTAAACAATAATAGAACCATTATATTCAATATATACCTCAACCAAAAAAAAAAAACAAAAAAAAAAAAAAAAAACCACAGCCAAAACATGAAAAGCAAATAAACAGTACAACCAACCAAAAAAGGAAAAAATAAAAATAAAAATACAACAACAAGCCATTGTTTCATTACATGATTATTGAAAAAAACCATTCTTTCACACGTACAAAATCCATAAACAAAGGATAACATTTCGAAACATGGTCCTTCTAAAGTGCCTACATTTCATGTTCAAGTCAGTTGGTTACCGCATCCACAATAGCCTGGATGCATCCACTAACACATCCACTAATACAAGAAGGCCCAAATTTCTTACCTCCTCTTAGTATAGCGGCCCAAGACTTTTTACCTCCCTTAACCATAGCGTCCGCAAATTTCTTACCGCCCTTTACCATAGCAGCCTTAAATTTCTTGCTTCCCTTCATGACAGCAAACTTGATGCTCTTACCTCCATCAGGAACTTGAATCTGGTCAAGTGCTCCACCAGTTGGGTAGTCCCCTTCTGAACCTGACAAGGGAACGTCTGTCAGAAATTTCCCAGTTTTTGCCGGCTCCTCCACAATTTCATCAGACCTCTCCTTTAAGTAATCGGCAGCATCCATCTACGAGGAAAAAAGCATTAAATATATATAAACGCCACTTAAACAACCATTTAGCAATTGTCCAAAAAAAAAAAAATAATAATAATAAATAACAGCTATTTAGCAAAAGAAGAAGAAGATATTTTAATCTCAACATTCTTTTTACAAAATAAAATAAACTAAAAGTAGATAGTTTGAGGTCGATATAAACTGCTAGAAATAGCATAAAGATGTAGAGCGGTTACAAATAACTATATAAAATCAAAGAAATTAAGAAACATGTACACAAATATGAGCTCAAGGGATTGGAAATTGAAAACCAACTAGTTCTTAATTGGTTGAAACTCTACCACACTTGGCTTTCTGTCCATAGAAAAAACTAAAAACATCTGAAGCGGGAAACCCCTATGTATAATTTCATAGACAAAATATGTCTACATGTCCCAATACTCTAAAATGGACACTTAACTTTAACAGGTTTAATCGGGAAATAACATTGAGAGAATACAGTAATCACTTAATTGCAGCAACAGATAACATTAGGAGATTTAGTCAATGGAGTCTGTCCATTCCTAAAAATGCCAACTTCAAAACCACCAGTACTGGTGGAATCAACAATGAAAAGGGCACAATCAACCCGCGATGAGCCTGTGATCATGTTCTTAATAAACTCGGGATGCCCATAAGCATCAACGGAAGTCAAATGGTACTTGTCCGGTCTCCAATTCCCACATGCCATTGTGATATATGCTATCAGGTGCATATATCACAAGCTCAGAATTATATACCACAAATATGAGCTGCTACTGATAAAAATGAGGCCCACGGTACCCAAAAAAATAAATAAATAAATAAGTAATCTAACAAAAGTTCTTTAAGAAACTACATGAAAATTTTAAATCTATAACATGAGCGATTATTCATGCAAAAAAAAAGCGACCCGAAAAGTTCTCCTTCATCACCATCGCAAACCGAGAAAAATTTCTCCTAAATCAAACATCCATATAACCAAGATTAGAATCAAACAAATCATGCCTGAATGATAAGAAAAATTAAAAAACCCATAACGTCTGGAACAAGGACAGCCAGAAAAAATAATAATAAATAAAAATAAAAAATAAACAGGAGTCAAGAAAAACAAACATCGTCGTAGAATTGAAAAATTGGCGGGTTAATGAGACTAAACCCATAAAAGCCAGAAACGATAGACCCGCCCGGGCCTCTAATCCACGGCGGTGGACACTGTGATGCTACTCACATCCCCACCGACCGACCTGTTTCCCCATCGTCAAAAGTGATCAAAAAGGTCTCCTCCATCACTATCGCAAGCCTATGTTCAATCGGTTAGCCTGCGGCGCGTGGCTTGTCGTGCTACTCCTGTCGGATATTAAAAATTGGAACAGCACTCGCTGTTCGGATTTAGCCCTCTGGGGCGCGTGACTCGTCAGTGGTCTTGCCCACAGCCAGTAGAAATGGGATTATGCATTTGGTATTTGGGGTCGGATATCTAAAATCCGAACAGGACGCTGTTCTGATTTAGCCTGCAGGCGCGTGACTTGTTAGTGACGGTGCCAGTGGCCGATAGAATTGGGTTTATGAGTGGGATTTGGGTCGGATAGAAATGGGTTTATGCAATGCCGGCAGATGAGAAGCTTGCCTACTAGTATTATTATTATGAGGAGGAGGCCTTTTGCGTTTTTTCTTCTCATAGCTCTTGCTTTGGCCTGTGAATCACGAACTTCTCGCAGATACAACCTCACAGCTCTGGCTGCGAACGGATTCGCCTCCGGTCTCCCTCCGTGCTCTTCGAAAGCGGCACAGAGGAGGCCGATGAGGGCGTCGAGGCTCCCCCAAGCTTGGCGTAGGGGGCAGGGACAGGGTGCAGGTGGGTTTTGGTGGCCGAAGAAGGGACAGAGCTGGGTGTGAGCCTTAGTCTTCCCGAATTGGTCCAAGTACCTGAGGGAATTCCAGCGGGTGTGAACCTTAGACAGCGGCGGAGCTCACGTGCTGGACAGTACCTGCGAAACCACAGGCCACCGCTGTCTCTCTCCTGCTGCAGCGGAGCTCACGTGCTGGAATTCCTCAGGTGCTTGGACCAATTCAGGAAGACTAAGGTTCACACCCGCCGGATTCCCTCAGGTACTTGGACCAATTCGGGAAGACTAAGGTTTACACCAAAAGTGTTCCAGTCACTACGTTTCTGGTTCTCGTACCGGCTCATCGTCGAGGTTTGCACCAAAAGTGTTCCAGTCACTTCGTTTTTGGTTCTCGTACCGGCACCAACGTTGTTCCAATCACTTTGTTTCTGGTTCTCGTACCGGCTCAGCGTCGAGGTTTACGCCAAAAGTGTTCCAGTCACGTCGCTTCTGGTTCTCGTAGCGGCTGGAACACTTCGCTTCTGGTTCTCGTAGCGGCTCAGCGTCGACGTTTACACCAAAAGTGTTCCAGTCAGTTCGCTTCTGGTTCTCGTAGCGGCTCAGCGTCGAGGTTTACACCAAAAGTGTTCCATTCACTTCGCTTCTGGTTCTCGTACCGGCTCGCTTCTGGTTCTCGTAGCGGCTCAGCGTCGAGGTTTACACCAAAAGTGTTCCAGTCATTTCGTTTCTGCCAACGTTGTTCCAGTCACTTCGTTTCTGGTTCTCGTACCGGGTCGGCGTCGAGGTTTACGCCAAAAGTGTTCCAGTCACGTCGCTTCTGGTTCCCGTAGCGGCTCAGCGTCGAGGTTTACACCAAAAGTGTTCCATTCACTTGGCTTCTGGTTCTCGTACCGGCTCGGCGTCGAGGTTTACACCAAAAGTGTTCCAGTCACTTCGCTTCTGGTTCTCGTACCGGCTCGCTTCTGGTTCTTGTACCGGCTCGCTTCTGGTTCTCGTACCTGCTCACCGTCGAGGTTTACACCAAACGTGTTCCAGTCACTTCGTTTCTGGTTCTCGTACCTGTTGTGGTTCTCTGACCACTTTAGAGAAGAAATATGAGAAGAAAAATAAAAGAATTCTATTAATCTCTTAAAAATAGAATACAAAAATAAAAACTTCTCTCATGGAGGATTCTCTCGTGGAACCTCTCTCTGCACTCTCCAATTCTCTCTGGAATTGCTCACTCTTCTCTCAAGTTCTCTCTGGAACTTAAACAACTCTCTCTCTTGGAGTTTTCTCTCAATTCTCCTCACTTGGGAGGATTGAGATTGCTCTCTTGGCTTGGTTTTCATGCAATGGTAAGGAGCCTATTTATAGGCTTACAAGGCCACACTTTTCAACATCTTAGCCCACAATTGTTGATCAACAATGGTGGCTGTCAACAATGGTGGCTGTGGTTGGTGCGGCTGTGGTTGGTGAGGTTGGTGTGGTTGGTGCGGCTGGACTTCACAATTCTCCCCCTCCAGCCGCATTTAAAACTGATGGTCATCTGCCATCTATTCCAGCTATGTCTCTGCATAGCTTCAGCTTCTCTTGAGCAACAACTTTTGTTAGCATATCTGCTGGATTCTCTTTTGTGTGGATCTTCATCAGTTTCAGCAACTGTTGATCTATTACTTCGCGTATCCAATGATAGCGAATGTCAATGTGCTTTGTACGGGAATGATACATTGAGTTTTTGCTCAAATCCATGGCACTTTGGTTATCACAATGTATCTTGTAGTCTTCTTGCTTGATGCCCAATTCTGTGAGAAAACGCTTTAACCACAACATTTCCTTACCCGCTTCCGCTGCGGCAATGTACTCTGCTTCAGTAGTGGATAAAGCAACACACTTCTGCAATCTTGACTGCCATGACACAGCTCCCCCTGCAAAAGTGTAGAGATATCCTGATGTAGATTTTCTATTATCAGGGTCTCCGGCCATATCTGCATCTGTATAGCCTTCTAAGATTGGATCACCTCCCCCGTAGCACAAGCACAGCTTCGATGTACCTTTAAGATACCTGAGAATCCATTTGACTGCTTCCCAGTGTTTCTTTCCAGGATTTGAAAGAAATCTGCTCACAACACCTACTGCATGAGCAATGTCTGGTCTGGTACACACCATTGCATACATCAGACTTCCTACCGCTGAAGAATATGGTACTGAAGCCATCTCCTCTATCTCTTCTTTGGATAAGGGGCACATTCTCTTACTCAACTTAAAATGATTTGCAAGTGGAATGCTGACCGGTTTGGCTTTATCCATGTTGAATCTCTTTATCACCCGTTCAACATACTTCTCTTGAGATAGCCATAACCTTCTATTCTTCCTGTCTCGGATTATTTGCATTCCCAAAATTTGTTGAGCTGGTCCTAAGTCTTTCATATCAAAGGACTTAGACAATTCTTTCTTCAGCTTACTAATCTTCATTGCATCTTGTCCAACGATCAACATGTCGTCCACATATAGCAAAAGTGCAATGAAGTTTCCACCTGAAAATTTTTGAATATAAACACACTGGTCTGCTGCAGTCCTTTTATAGCCTTGACTCACCATAAATGAGTCAAACTTCTTATACCATTGTCTTGGTGCTTGCTTGAGGCCATACAAGCTCTTCTTTAGCTTGCATACGAGGTTTTCTTTCCCTGAAACCTCAAATCCTTCTGGCTGCGCCATGTAGATTTCTTCATGTAAATCACCGTGAAGAAATGCTGTCTTCACATCCATCTGCTCAAGCTCTAGGTTTAGACTTGCTACTAAACCAAAAATGACTCGAATTGAAGTCATTTTTACCACTGGTGAAAAAATCTCATCAAAGTCAATTCCTTTCTTCTGAAGAAATCCTTTGACCACCAATCGAGCTTTGTGTTTCACCACCTTTCCGCTGCCATCTTTCTTGAGCTTGAACACCCATTTATTCTTTAGTGCCTTCTTTCCTGTTGGAAGCTTAACCAACTCATAAGTATGATTTTTCTGCAAGGATTCCATCTCATCTTGCATTGCTTGCAGCCACTTTTCCTTCTCTTGATGAGAAACAGCTTCTTGGAAACTCTCTGGCTCCCCTTCTTCAGTAAGCAGAATATACTCAGATTCTGGAAATCTCTTTGATGGAATTCGGCCTCGCTCAGATCTCTGAACTTGTAAACCACTGGTTTCAGGAGGTGTACCATCATCTGACCGCTGTGATGGCCCTGCAGCTGCTTGAGAGGATTGAGTCTCCCCCTGCTCATTATCCCCTTCTTCCTCCTGGTCTGCTTCTGGTATATCTTCATGCACCTCATTATCCTCTGTGGCTATTTGTGCTGGTGCTGGATTAGGACAAAAATTCTCGGCACTAGAACTACAATTAGGAGACATTCTGGGCTTTTCAATGTCTTCCATTTTCTGGTTTTTTTGGAATACTACATCCCTGCTTCTAATAACCTTCTTTGTTTTCGGGTCCCATAACCTGTATCCGAATTCTTCATCTCCATATCCTATAAAGATGCATGGAGTAGATCTTGCATCGAGCTTCTGTCTGAGCTCCTTGGATACATGTACATAAGCTAAACAACCAAAAACTCTTAAATGAGAGTAGGAGGGAATCTTACCCGACCACACTTTCTCCAGAATTTCAAAATTCAACGGTACTGACGGTGATCTGTTGATTAAATAGCAGGCGGCACGAACAGCTTCTCCCCAGAATGGCTTTGGCAGCTTAGCCATACTGAGCATACTTCTGACCTTTTCCATAATGGTTCGGTTCATTCTTTCGGCTATTCCATTATGTTGTGGGGTGCGAGGGACCGTCTTCTCATGTCGAATGCCGTGTCTTCTGCAGTAGGCATCGAACTCCTTGGAAGTATACTCGCCTCCATTATCTGAACGGAGACATTTCAACTTCTTTCCTGTTTCACGCTCTACCATGGTATGAAACAGTTTGAAGTAATCCAATACCTGGTCCTTTGTCTTCAAGAAATATACCCACACCTTCCGAGAAGCATCATCAATGAAGGTCAGGAAATACTTGTTGCCACCTAATGATTCCACCTCCATGGGACCATAAACATCAGAGTGCACCAGACTAAGCAACTCTGATCTTCTCAATGCAGAGGAACTGAAGGAGACTCTATGTTGCTTACCAAACAAGCAGTGATTACAAGGATCTAGCGCAGCATCCTTGCAAACAGTGATAAGCTTCTTCCTTGTCAAAGTGGACAATCCTTTTTCACTCATGTGACCGAGTCTCTGGTGCCACAGATTTTGAGACGCCTCTCCTTCTGCAATATTGAGGCTGTCTGCACATATTTTCACATGAGTCTTGTACAACGTTCCACAAATATGTCCTCGGGCGACAACTATGGCACCTTTCGTCATTTTCCATGTGCCTTTGCTGAAGTAGTTGTCATAGCCTTGCTTGTCTAAGGCTGCTCCCGAAAGTAGATTAAGCCGAAGATCTGGAACATGACGGACATCCTTCAAAGTGATTGTACAACCAATATTCGTTTTTATCTGAATATCACCAGTTCCCATAATCTTTGCGAAACTGGAATTTCCCATCTTTACCGTACCAAAGTCTCCTGCTTTGTACGTTTTGAAGAAATCTCTATGTGGAGTGACATGGTAGGATGCTGCAGTATCGACTACCCACTCAACATCTTGGGTTGATATATGAAGGCATGTCGCTTCTTCGGTGGAGCAGAGCGCCACTTCTCCTGTACAAGTGACTAGTGTCTCTCCATCCTTCTTCGGCTGATTACCTTGGAGTCTCTGCTCTCTCAATAACTTTCTGCAGTTCTTCTTCATGTGACCCTCCAGGCCACAATGATAGCACTTATACGATGATTTTCTGCCGTTTGTAGATCTGCCTCTGCTCTTGCTCCTGCCTCTCCCCCTATCTCGACCACCTCTTTGCTATCTTCCTCTCTCTGTGACGAGGGCATGTGACTGATCCATGCCAATGTCCTTTCTCCTGGCCTCTTCATTAAATAGGGCATCCTTAACCATAGCCATAGTAAGTTTGCCATTCGGGGCCGAATTGCTGAGAAAGACTACCAATGTCTCCCAACTGTCTGGAAGAGAGCTTAGAAGTAGGAGGGCCTGATCCTCATCCCCTAGTTGGTAATCCACAGCAGATAGTTGATTTACCAAGCTCTGGAACTCACTGGTATGCTCGGCTACAGAAGTTCCACTCTGTAATGTGAGATGTACCAATCGCTTAAGCAACAGGGCTTTGTTCCGAGCAGTCTTGGCCTGGTACATGTCCTCCAATTTTGTCCAGAGGGCATATGCATCCGTTTCCTTTGCTACATGATGGAAGACACTGTGGTCGATCCATTGCCTGATCTGACCGATCGTTTTCTTGTTTAATTTCTTCCATTCTGCTACTTTGCTGGGATCGGGGTTTTCGCCTTTAGCTTCTATAGGATCAAACAGATCCTTACAATTGAGGAGATCTTCCATCCGAGGTCTCCAAAGTGTATAATTTGTGGCAGTGAGCTTAACCATAGCTCCCGAAGATGATTCTTCCATTGACATTATGGCTTGACCAAAAATGGAGCTGAATTTGGCAAAACGGAGTTAACCGTTGCGTCCGGAACGGCCGAAAAAGGTGGACTTGACTCTTCCGGGGTCAAAATATAATTACCAGAAATTTTGGGGCAAAAATGTAATTTCACAAAATTTCTGGGTCAACCTGCAAATACAGAAACTACAGGGGTCAATCTATAATTTCCAATAGTTCAGGGGCTGCACCGTAATTTCAGAAAACTACAGGGGTCAATCTGTAATTTTCAATAATTCAGGGGCTATTCCGTAATTTCCGAAACTTCAGGGGCCGTTCCGTAATTTCAAAAAATATTGCTGACGTGGCAGATGGTGCTGACGTGGCACCACGTGGCAGATGACGTGGCTGACGACGTGTCGCTGGTGTGGCAGATGACGTGGCAGGGGTTCGCTGCTGACATGTCTGCTGACGTGGTCGTCTTCAACCTCCAGACGGCGCGTGCGGCGCGTGAACAGTTGCAGAAAAATTTCATTCGGCGCGTGCGGGCGCGTGGGACGTCCGTTTTCTCTCCGGCGAACTTCGTTGTTCTCCTCTCGTCGGGTACTTTCACCTGGGATTGTCAAATTAATTATTTGAGCAACTTTCCAAAACACCAACTTGAAGAACAGTAGCTTTGTTTCTTCAAATTTTGGACCCAAGCTCTCAACCTGGAGCTCTGATACCACTTGTTGTGGTTCTCTGACCACTTTAGAGAAGAAATATGAGAAGAAAAATAAAAGAATTCTATTAATCTCTTAAAAATAGAATACAAAAATAAAAACTTCTCTCATGGAGGATTCTCTCGTGGAACCTCTCTCTGCACTCTCCAATTCTCTCTGGAATTGCTCACTCTTCTCTCAAGTTCTCTCTGGAACTTAAACAACTCTCTCTCTTGGAGTTTTCTCTCAATTCTCCTCACTTGGGAGGATTGAGATTGCTCTCTTGGCTTGGTTTTCATGCAATGGTAAGGAGCCTATTTATAGGCTTACAAGGCCACACTTTTCAACATCTTAGCCCACAATTGTTGATCAACAATGGTGGCTGTCAACAATGGTGGCTGTGGTTGGTGCGGCTGTGGTTGGTGAGGTTGGTGTGGTTGGTGCGGCTGGACTTCACAGTACCGGCTCAGTGTCGAGCTCGTCAACGACCACGACGATGGTTCTCGTACCGGCTCAGCGTCGAGGTTTACACCAAAAGTGTTCCAGTCACTTCGCTTTTGGTTCTCGTACCGGCTCAGCGTCGAGCTCGGCAACGACCACGACGATGGTTCTCGTACCGGCTCAGCGTCGAGGTTTACACCAAAAGTGTTCCAGTCACTTCGCTTCTGGTTCTCGTACCGGCTCGCTTCTGGTTCTCGTACCGGCTCGCTTCTGGTTCTCTTACCGGCTCGCTTTTGGTTCTCTTACCGGCTCGCTTCTGGTTCTCTTACCGGCTCGCTTCTGGTTCTCGTACCGGCTCACCATCGAGGTTTACACCAAACGTGTTCCAGTCACTTCGTTTCTGGTTCTCGTACCGGCTCAGCGTCGAGCTCGGCAACGACCACGACGAGGATGACGGTGACAACGCTGATGCTGCCGCAGCTAGTGAGGTGCTGCTGCTGCTGATGGGGTGTTGATGTTGATGATGGTTGAATTTGTTTCTGGATTTGAATCGGTTTCGAATTCGTGAAGTGAATCCATGGGATATATAATTAAAATCCGAATAGCACATGCCGTTCCGCGGGTTAGTGGCTTGTTAATGGTGGTAATTGATAGAACCACCCCTGCGAACAAGTCCAGTTCGCCGTAGGAACTCTTGCTCTTAAGCACAAACAAAAGGGAAGTTTCGTTTTTCTTAAAGATTCCTCCATTATCTACATGCATATAGATAAAAAGAAATCTTTTCGAACAAACAAAACTAAGAAAGCAATATATAAGCCACAAAAAGACGTAAAAACAAAAATACTAATCCAAAGCAAAAACATATAAGTGGGCTAAAAACGTCACCATGTAAATCAAAGATCAACATATATATAAACCGAATTTTTATAATCAAAACCATGCCTCTGAACAATAAGAAAACGAAAAATTCGAACTAACATACAAAACAACAGCAACAACAAAAAATCTCTCTTAAAGACGCAGAAAGCAAAATAAGTCATATTAGATTAAAAATGTCTGGCGGCTGCTTACTTGGGAATGGTGGTTTCTTGGTTGCTGTTTTTGAGAAGAAAGATTTGAAGAATAATGTGAGAGAGATTGCCACTGCCTTTTATAGCCGAGAGTGGAGACTATTCGTGCCAGTCAGTAACACATCGCCATGGGCCGGACCCTGATTGTATATGTGTTTTGTGTATGGTTAGGTACATTTTTGTTGACGATATTGTCCTTGATTGAAATTCTCCGCCGATCGCATGTGAAGACATGTTACTCATTTCCTTTATATACATAAACCACGTCAAATAGATCCAAATGAAGAAATGTAACTTTTGACCGTATGAGAAGGTCTGATATTCTTACACTAATGCCCCCAGACGCATTCACCTACCAACTCATGTCATATAACTAATACCCCCAAAAGCCTTCCACTTCCCACTTATTTCATATGACTGATACACGGCAACGCCTTCCCCTTCCAACTTGAGCTACCCCACCTTGACGATTGTATGAGAAGGGTGACTTTGAAAAAGCAATACTTTCTATTTATTTGTTTTTAATTTCATTTTTCATTCTTGGTTTCATTTTTTATGCTATTTTTCTTGTCTTTTATTTCATTTTTTAATTTCATTATTTTTTTTTCTATTTTTGTTATTTCATTATATATTTTTTTATTTCCTTTTTATTTCTTTTTCTTTATTTATGTGATCCTACTTTTCTATCTTGTAAGCAAACACTTTATGTCAAAAATTGTAAATATATATATATATATATAGATATTAAAATATAAAATCGTTCTTTAATGAAAAAAATAAATAATTTATAATATAAATTAATTAAAGACTAAATAATTTGGAAAATAAATTAACTAAACTAAATAAAGAAATATTGAATTGATTTGATTTTGGTATTGTAGACATATATTCAATAAATTAAGTATATTTTCATAATAATAAAATATTAAGCATGGCAACACGCTCAATATTTCCTTTTTCAAGTTATATTATTATTATTATTGTTATAAAAAAAATTATTTCTCTGTCATTCTTTATCGTTTAATTCCAAAGCTCATACTCTATTCTATATAGCATGTGCCATGTATATCTTTCCACGCAAAAAATAAAGAATGTGACAAACTAGTTGGTTTGTGGTTATACCGTGGTGAAATGAGTGAACCTAGAAATTTTTTTCCAAAGGTGTACATCTAGTGTTAAAATCACTACTTTTTTACATGAAAATCTGAGTTCAAACTATTTTCGTAATGTCAAATATATATATATATATATATATGGTAAATACAAAATAAATTCTTCAAAAAATATACTAAAAGATCAATATTTTTCAGTAAAAATCTCAGAAGTTATTTTTTTATTTTTTTATTTTTTGATGTTGATTTTCTTTTTATCCAATATTTTTAATGAAAATTCACAACAAATATGTACAAAAACAATAAAGAGACTAGTTTATTTTCAAAAGCAATAAAAATAAAAATAAGGAGGCTAATATTGTTAGAATGTATCACTTAAATAATGAATGAATTATTAAATACGTTTGGTATAATTTGAATATCCTTTCAAGTAAAAAATTATCTAGACAAATTAAATTAAGCATAGACGTTTAAATTTTAAAACTTTTATATAATAATATTCGTAATTTATAGTTTTGAAACAAAGCTAAAATAGGAAGAATTAGTTAAGGGAATTAAATCTTAATAAGATAATTCTACAGGAAATGATTTATTGATTTAAAGACCAAATTAGACTAAATTGGGCTCTTTAGTATTTAAGGGGTAAAAAAAGTAAATAAGTAAAAAGATATTTAAAAATATTGGAGAAAAAAATAAAGCAGATCGCGTGTCCCTGTTCTTACCCATCATGGTGACATGGCATGTATTGCATCTGGTGATAAAAAAAACAAATAAAATATTGCATGACAAGATTCCATGCCTATCCTATGTACATCAAATTATAATTTATACAAGAACAAAATAAAATAAATATATACAGTCAAAACCAAGTAAAGTCCATTTTACTTTAATAAAATAAGATGTATTTTTTATAATTATTGAATTATATTAAAGATTGAAATTTAAAATTTAAAAAGTGATCAAATATGAATTTAGTGACATTTAAAATCGTATTTAGAAAAAATAAATATTTTTAATGTCTAATAATTAATCAATATAATTTTAAATTTTAATTCTTAATATAATTTAAATACTATTAAAAAAAAGACCATAATAGTCTTTATATTATATTAAGGATCTTATTTGATTTTGGATATATATATATATATATATATATATGTGGGTGTGCGTGTATCACAAATAAAAATTCAACTATCTTTCAATATCTTGGCGTGAAAAAAAAAAATCATAATTATTTGAAACTTTTTTACGTTGAAATATCTAGTTTGCATAATTTTTATTTCGGTATGAAGGTTTAATTATTTGTAATAAATTTATTAATTAATCTTTTATTCAAGTTTGTTTTTTATATTCTTTATTGATATATATTTTTTTTATTTTTCAATTAACTTTGAGTTCATTAATTGTTCACAAGGTAGGAAATGTTACTTTATTTTTTGCCTTGAAGAACATATTTATTTTATTTTATTTTTTTGCACAATTTCTATTAAGTTCATAGAATATAAAATATCTTTTGTTTTAATACATATTAAGTGGAGTGATATTGAAATAGAAAACTAATTTAAAAGATGATCGATTAAAACATGTTTAGTTACACTTATCCCTTTGGTATCTTTAGCATTTTTCATAGCAAATATTTAAAAAAAAAAAAAAAGTAATGCTAGAGCTATTTAGGGGTGGCAATTTGCCCCACATTCTCCGATCTCTACCACAACGAGGCGAGGAATCTCCGATTAAATGGGGAATCGTGGTGGGGATAAAGTAAAAACTCCATACCCAGGATCGGGGTTGTGGAAGGGATGGAGATTATATTTGTAAGATCCCACATCGGTTGGAAAGGGGAACGAAGCATGCCTTATAAGAGGGTGTGGATAACTTTCCCTTGAGATGCCTTTTAAAACCGTGCGGGGTGGGTCCAAAGCGGACAATATCTCATGCGCGTAGACTGGGTTGTTACAGATAATATCAGAGCCGAATCCGGATCGGTGTGCCAGTGAGGACGCTAGGCTCCAAGAGATAATATCAGAGCCGAATCCGGATCGGTGTGCCAGTGAGGACGCTAGGCTCCAAGAGGGGTGGATTGTGAGATCCCACATCAGTTGAAAAGAGGAACGAAGCATGCCTTATAAGAGGGTATGGATACCTTTCTCTTGAAAGACCTTTTAAAACTGTGCGGGTTGGGTCCAAAGTGGATAATATCTCATGCGGGTAGACTGGGCTGTTACAATATTTCTCACCAGTTTATATATATATATATAATTAATAAAACATATTTCATATTTATATTTTATATATTTTTAATACTTAAATATAATTATATTAACAATTGTGAATAAATTTTATGTGTCAGGATCTGTCCAAGATTTCTCACCGAAATGCTAAATAAGCCCTGATCCTAGAGAAACACTACCGAACTTTCCAATAAAAAATACGACAGCATCTCCTTTAAATATAGGACTTACCACAAAACTTCCTGCACAAAAACACACTTCTAACAATATTTCCTTATTCCTCCCATTTTACTACAATAACTTTCACAATTTACAGCACTTCGATATCAAGCTATATATTGGTACGTGTATTAGAAATAATTTTAAAAACACGAAATACTTTTAATTATTTATGTCCGTCCATACCATCCACTTAGTGCCGTACATTTCAATTCTTGTTTTACAGACATACAATTGTGTAATACAGAAAGAAATGTAACACAACCATCACACCAACAATAATAATAATAGCAGTCATTTTAATGATAAAAATAGTATTAATATCACCGATCATATTTATCTGAAGGTAATCACCTGTCCAAGGGCTATTACATAATCACAACTGCCCCAAAGACTATCTCATCTGCCTAAAGGCTACCACTTGTCTAAGAACTATTATACTTGCCCAATGGCTATCTTCCTTGCTCGTAGACTGTGATACTTGTCCGAAGATACCATATGATAATAATAATAATAGAAATAATAATAATAATAAAAGTAAAAATAAAATAAATGATGGTAACAATAAAAATAATTATAATCATAATAATCATAATGATGATGATAATAATAATAATGGAAATAATTGTAAATGTAAATCTGATAAATAATAATAGCAATATTAATAACAAGAATAATATTAATAATAGTAATGACAATAAAAGTAATTAAGTATAATATTAGAAAATCAGATTATGAATAGATAAAATAGTATGAGGTCAAATAATATTTTAAAATTCAAAATATATTATGAAATATACACTCGTATCCGGGGTACAAACGATACCCTCCAACATGCTGTGCAATCTATGATTCTAGCTGTCACATGCACCCTGCTACCAATACTATCCGGGATGGTTACCTATATTGATCGTCCAATCCTTTGGACTCGTAGGCAATATAGTTATGAGGGTAGCTCTTCATGGATCACATCATATCGTTGTCCCCGTATAGTGTGATACATACAAATATAAAATATAAAATATATATATAAAAGATACTTGGTGCATATACTATATACTAGTGATGTTCGATGGTGCCTAGCGTCCCAAAGCATATCCTAACGAGAGGTTAAAGAGAGAAATTGGCATACGGTCGCATGGTGTCCCACAGCGTCGCTGCTAATAGGCGTCCTGGCCATGGAGGGGAGCGGCTATGGCCAATATCAAACTTGTCTACCCTCTGTCCAATGGCAACCACAAGACAACCTTATAAATAAACATGCGAACTAATCATATCCACCTATGCACTAATCATATCTACATGCGCTCTAATCATATCCACAACTACAGAACATTGGTATGTGTATGGTACATCTAAAAACTATAAATTTTTATAGTATTATAAAAAATGAGTTTTGATAAAATAAGATAAAATCAAGTTTATGAATAAACAAATTAATTAATTAATGCATAAATATATTTTTGGAAATACTTAAATTTAAATAAATATTTTTCTTCAATCCATGAAATCGATTTACACCAAAACAATAATAAAAAGATACATAAAAATTCATACATAATTAAAATCACATAAATGCATTATTTATGCATCAAAATTTCAACATTTAAATCAACAATGAATTTAATAACAATTAAATCATAATTTCATAAAATTAATCTTTTCCACAATAATTCAATTCAACACAATTCGGCATCTTCTATATAAATAATAATTATTTAAATATTAAACATAATTCAATTCAACACAATCTTTGCTAAAAGAAAAGAAGACAAAATTCGACATGAAATATTTCTTTCAAAATCTCTCATTCTATAGATACACGTCCCTCAGTACCCAAAGTTGTTCCTGAGCTACAGTTGTTGGTAGGGAAAGCTGGAGGCTATGAATTGCCGAATAGGTAGCAATACCAGCAGCATAACCTGCAAAAGCAAAACAGCTCACTTGCGAAAAAGAAAGCAAATTAATTTATTAAAATGAACAATGAAACTTCAATTTATTAATACTGCATCAGTGCTAGCTGATACCTTCCACAAGTACCAAAAGAAATCCACCTTTTCCATCCCCATATAAGCAACCCCAGCTGCAGAGCCATTAACAAGCATAGATCCACCAATACCAGCATAAAATGCAATCAGCTGCCAAAATTCATAATCTATGGGTAAGGAGGTTAAATCATACATTCCCATAGTTACAGCAACTAGTGGAACATTGTCTATGACTACTAATACAACCCCTATAGCACTGGCAATTAGTTGGACATTTGGAATATGAGCATTCAGGTAATTTGCCAATTCCTGAAGAATCCCCGCAAACTCCAAGCTAGAAAAGAAAATGCCTAATATGTCAATATGTAGGTAATAATATTAATGCATGTGCAACTGTGTGTAAAACCAATTACTAAGCAGAAGCAGTGGGGATGTCATGCATAAAAGAGTTCAGTAAAGTAAAAAATTAAAAAGAAAAAAAAGAATCTCAGAGAATGATCAAGAAGGGCATAAGAATGATTAAAAAGAAAAAAGAAGAAAAAAAAAAAAGAGGGTAAAATACTAATTTCCAGCAAAATGATGGACAAAGAAACAGAAAGAAAAAAAGCAGGCAGGGAAATACTAATTTCCAGCAGCAGCATTCTTTCTTTTTCTGCATGACAAAAATAACAAAACTTGTAAACCCTTAAAAGTAACATAAAAGAGACAACAGACCTCCTTCATGATCAACTGATCATGGTCTTTCTATTAAACTTTGAAAGGAGGATTCACTGGACCTACTTAAATTTGATACTGTAATATAGTTCTTACTACAAAAATATCACACAAAAATCTGAAATAGCATTTGCATAGTCACCTACTAACTAATAAAAGGATTACAAGGAAGAAAAGTGCTCCTTGAGTGTCAATCCCGGACAAGGCTTGTGGTACTTTTAACTTTTGCCTTTCAGATTCACCATAATGGATAGCATTAGCAAAAATCAAAAGAACTCCAAGTCCAAGCAGGATACCCATAAAGGAGGCAAATCAGTACGGGTCTTGAACACCAGAACAAAAATTAAAGCTCCAATGCCTATAGAACCAAGCTGTCTGCGAGGAGCCATCTGACAAGTTTTATTGTTTTCTGACAAATTTTATTTGTCCATGAGGAACCAATGAATTGAACAGATCTGACAAATTTTATAGTTTTCTTTATTTAAACGATAAAAACGGTTTGCTTTTAATACTTTTCAAAGCACTTTTTGATGCTTCTTAAAATCCCAAAAAAAAGTCAAAAAATAAGAAAATTGCCAAATTGAAAAATCAATTGCTATCTTTGAAATACCCAAGACAAATCGAAACCCAATAAATAAATAATAAACAAAGCCCACTTACCAGCTTTCACAGACGCGTCAGCTTGAGCAACGTTCCTAACCATGGCAGCCAAGAGAGCAATCCCGTGCTCAGCGGCGGCAACTGTGTTGGCGGTCGGAGTGTTCACCATCAAGCATCATGCTTGGTCATCGCAGCCAGATCCACATTATCAATCCCCACACCGGCCCTCCTGCCCACCTTCAATCTCTGACCGGACGACTCAAACACATCTCTGGTCACCTTCCTCCCGTTCCGAACGACAAGTGCATCGCCGAGCGAGATCTTGGTGCAGAGCTCATCGGGGTTCAAATTATATGAGCAATCAACATTCGCATGAAGAGGAAGTTACGAAGGACAAATGCAGAGGCAAATATAAGAGAAAACTACGAAAGGGAAGGGGAAATTTAGCCAACGATCTCACGTGAGAGTTGCAATTGAAGTTGGACCATTGATGGCAGGTGTTACAATCGAAAGGCTCCAATTTTGATCATCTTTTTAGACCGCACATGAGCCATGCGGACGGTGATTATACTAGACTTCCTATATATATATATATATATATATATATGGACACAAACGATAGGGAGAAAAAAAGTAAAATAAAATAAATAAACAAATAAAAGATTGGTTCCTTCTCATGATCAGCAAATTGGTTTCTTCTCGGTTCACCGAAATTTACGAGCTGAAAAATATTAAATAAAATCAGGTCAGAAAAATAAGAGGCCCACCACAGACCAATCGACTACTGCCATGCGTTATTCGCTGCAAAATCCTGTGCCCATCTCTTACCAACGAACTAGACGGACCGGGTTACACATGAAGAAAAAATAAATAGGCGGTTATCGGCATCTTTAGGTGTGAGAAAATTTTCAACCGTGTGGGAAGATTTTCGTCCAGATTCATTAATATAGTTCCTTAAAAGAGCCTCTAGCTCTGTTTTCAGATAATTAAAAAAAAAAATAATAATAATAATAATAAAAAGAGAAAAGAAAATGGATGGGTTTATTTATTTATCTATTTTTTCAAGGTAATAAAGTGGGTAGTTTATTTAATCCCACTTCTGTCTGAAAAAGCTAACATCAACTGGATTTGACTTTAGAAGAACGTTACTTTTTTGTTTATTTATTTATTTTTAATTCCATTTTTGGCTTCCTTTTCTTTTATTTGGGGAAGATAATCTGAGAGAAAATTAGATTTCAAGTATTCAACAAAATAACTAGAGAAAGAAAATCAAATAATGAAAATGCGATTCCATATTTAAATTTCATGATGCATATTAAATGTGTAAATTGTAGTCCAAAATTTTAAAAATTAATATAATATCATTAATATATATTTCGATAATGTAACACTACATTACACTTACTTTTGACTTAAACACAAATCACAGCCGTCCAATATTCTCCATTCCAACCTATATACATCCTCTTCTCCAACTCTCACCTTCGTTCACCACCTTCTCACTCTCTGTACCTTCTCCTCGGGAAAAAAAAAAAAAAAAAACCGAGAGAGAGAGAGAGAGAAGGAGTTTCTTCTATCTCAAGCCTCCCAGTTCTCTTATATGGCCATGGCTTTGCTCGTCGAGAGGACAACCTCCGGCCGAGAATACAAGGTCAACGACTCTCTCAGGCCGATGTCGGCCGTCTCGAAATCGAGCTCGCCGAGATCGAAATGCCTGGTCTCATGGCTTGCCAGAGAGTTTCTTCTATCTCAAAACGACCCCCCCCCTTCTCCCAAAACACCCAAAAAAACCCCCCAAAATTCTCTTATATAGCCATGGGTTTGCTCGTCGAGAGGACAACCTCCGGCCGAGAATACAAGGTCAACAACCTGTCTCAGGCCGATGTCGGGCGTCTCGAAATCGAGCTCCCCGAGGTCGAAGTGCCCGGTCTCATGGCTTGCCAGAGAGTTTCTTCTTCCCACCCCCACCCGCCCCCCCAACAAAAAAAAATCTCTTATGTAGCCATGGCTTTTCTCGTCGAGAGGACAACCTCCGGCCGAGAATACAAGGTCAACGGCCTCTCTCAGGCTGATGTCAGCCGTCTCGGAATCGAGCTCGCCGAGGTCAAAATGCCCGTTTCTTCTATCTCAAACAACCCCCCCCCAACCCCACACGACCCCCGCCGCCACCCCCCCCAACAAAAAAAAAAACCAATTCTCTTATATAGCCATGGCTTAGCTCGTCGAAAGGACAACCTTCGGCCGAGAGCACAAGGTCAACGTTCTCTCTCAGGCCGATGTCGGCCGTCTCGAAATCGAGCTCGCCGAGGTCGAAATGCCCGGTCTCATGGCTTGCCGCACCGAATTCGGATCCTCACAGCCCTTCAAAGGAACCAAAATCACCGGCTCTCTCCACATGACCATCCAAACCGCCGTACTCATCGAGACCCTCACGGCTGTCGGCGCCGAAGTCCTCTAGTGCTCCTGCAACATCTTCTCCACCCGAGACCACGCCGCTGCTGCCATAGCCCGTGACAGCGCCGCCGTCTTCTCCTGGAAGGGTGAGACCCTCCAGGAGTACTGGTGGTGTACCAAGAGAGCTCTCGATTGGAGCCCAGGTGGTGGTCCAGATCTGATAGTCGATGATGGTGGTGACGCCACTCTTTTTTGATCCATGAAGGTGTTAAGGCAGAGGAGATTTATGAGAAGAATGGTGTACTTTGCCTGACCCTGCTTCTACTGATAATGCTGAGTTCCAGATCGTTCTCGCCATTATAAGAGATGGGTTGAAGACCGATCCCAAAAGGTACCACAAGATGAAGGAGAGATTGATTGATGTTTCTGAGGAGACCACTACTGATGTTACGAGGCTTTATCAGATGCAGGCCAATGGGACTTTGTTGTTCCCCGCCATTAATGTTAATGACTCTGTTACCAAGAGCAAGGTGAGCTTTTCTGTTTTTTTGGATCTCTCTTTGTTTTGTTTTGATTTAGATCTAGATGGGTTTTTTGGTTTTTGGGCATTGATTTTGATTTGGTTTACTGTTTTGAGTTATAGATCTAGTAGATCTTCTGGGTTTGCACTGTTCACAGTTTTTCGCAAACAACTGTTTATCAATTGTCCAAAAATTAAAAAAAAAAAAAAAAAAAACAGCTAGCTGCTTAACAAAAGAAAGAGGAAGAAGAAGATATTTTAATCTCAAATTTCAATTTTTAAAAAATAAAATAAAAGATAGTTTAACTTTAATATAAACTAAAAGAATTAGCACAAAGATGTATAGCGGTTGCAACTTACAAATAATTATATAAAATATATACACAAATATGACGCCGGGGGATTGGAAATTGAAACCAACTAGTTCTTCATTGCTTTAAGCGTATACTTGGCTAAGCTTCTGTCCACAGTACCAGTTACATCTTCCCCCCTCCTGCTCTCTAACTCCTAACTCCTAGCTCCTAGCCACTAGCTAGCTGCTTCTAAGCTCCTAACTACTAACAGAAAAGGTAGTCTACATAGACTCTGATAAGATGAAGGCTTGGCTTACCATTTCAACCAACGGCTAAGGCTGATAGAAGGCCTTGAACCCAAATTCTTAACACTAGAGCTGTTAAGACACCTTCCAAAGTGGAAACCCCTATAATCTCAGAGACAAAATATGTATAAAAATTCCAATAGTTACAGGAGTCAACACCACCATCCGCTCTGAAATGGACACTTAATTTTATGAGGTTTAATCAAGAAATAACTTTTAAGAGGGTGCGATGATCACCTTGTTGAAGCAACAGATCATCTGCTTGACACCAAGGGTGTAAACGAAAAAGAGAAGGGCACAGTCAGCCCAGGATCCCGTCCTCCATAAAGTTTCGATGCGCATAAGCATTAATGAAAGTGAATGGTACTTGTCCGTCTCCAACTCGCGCGTGGCATTGTCAATGGTGATACCTCGCTCCCGTACAGCCTTGAGATTGTCAAGAACCCGAGTATAATCGAACTTAATCTCGTTCATATCGGCAGCTTCTTTCTCAAGCGAAAAAGTCAACCTGACCGAAGACTAGAATTTGAATTTTGACCTTCTCATTACCCATTGTTAACGTGAAATTGAACTACAATAGAGTACGAGGAAATTGCCTGTCAGATGCATGAAATTGCAAGCTTAGAATTATATAAAACAAGCATGAACCGATAGTATATATTGAGGCCAAGTGTACCCCAAAAAATAAAAAAAAAGTTGCAATACGAACATATATGAGCCCAGAATTGCAAGATACATTATTTCGATTGAAAAAATCAAAATTATAATCTAAAAAAAAAAATCTTTAGGAATTTACTCGAAAATTTTAAATGACCCATTATTCATTTAAAAAAAAAAAATTACAAAAATAAAAGCTCACAGGCTCACGAGCAGGCATAAGTCAAAAAGACAAACATCCTGATAGAATTAAAAAACTGGCGGGAAACGAGAGACCCACCCCAGCCTCTAATTTACGGCAGTGGCCACTGTGATGCCGCTCACATCCCCACTGGCCGACCTGTTTCCCCTTCGTGAAAAGTCGAAATGGTCTTCTCCATCATTATCGCAAACCTATGTTCAATTGGTTAGCCAGCGGCCGGCAAAAATCGTGGGTTTTTAAGTGGTATTCATGTCTGATATCAAAAATTCGAACAGCCTGCGCTGTTCGTATTTAGACTGTGGGGCGCAAGGCTCGTCAATGGTGGTGCCCGCGGCCGATAGGATGGATTTTTGCATGGTATTTGGGTCGGATTCTAAAATCCGAACAGCACGCTCTGTTCTGATTTAGCCCACCAGCCAGCCCACCAGCGCGTGGCTTGTAATTGGTGATGCCGGCGGCCAATAGAAATGGGTTTATGCATGGTATTTGAGTCCGATATCTAAAAGCCGAATCGCACGCGCCTCCATAGTCAAAATTTTCTTTCAGGAAAAAAAAAAAAGATTACCCAACCACCAAGAGGCACGTTGCGGGACGAAAATGGGCAACGAAACCCCGTCCTGTCAACCAGTCTAGTTCGCTGCAGGAACTCCTGCTCTTAACATATTATAAGGGAGCAAACAAAGAGGGAAAATTCGCTTTCCTTAAAGATTCCTCCGTTATCTACGCATGCATATAGAATAAAAAGAATCTTTTCGAACAAACAAAACTATTATAGCATTAGAAAAAGCCGAAAAGACGTAAGAAAAAAATTACTAATCCAAAGCAAAAACATGCAAATGGGCTTTAACACCGCCACCATCGAAATCAAAGATCAATATATATTTATAAATCAAATTTACAATCAAAACCATGCCTCTGAACAATAAGAAAACGAAAAATTCAAAACCAACATACCAAAAAATAAATAAATTTGGTATAAATAAATAAATAAATAAACTCTCTTAAAGACGCAATGGTTTCTTGGTTGTTGTTTGTTTTTGAGAAGAAAGACTTGAAGAATAATGTGAGAGAGAGCGCCACTCTTATATGTAGCTGTTGCGATTTATAGCCGAGAGTGGAGACCATTCCTTCTAGTTCACATGGCCGTGGGTGGGAATTTGTCTGTATGTGTATGATTAGGTACATTTTTATTGAGGGTATTGTCCTTGCTTAAAATTCTCCGCGGATCACTCATAAAGACATTTTAGTCATTTCCCATATATATATATATATATATGATATAGCTGCTGCGTTTTATAGCCGATCACACATAACCGTGGGTGGAATCTGTCTCTGTATGGGACATGGTTTGTAAAATTTTATTGATGATATTGCCCTTGCATGCAATTCCCTGCACGTCACTGGTAAAGACATTCTAGTCCTAAGCTGGTGTTTGATGCTAGGATTGGTGACTCTGGAAATCCATATTGCAAAAAATAGGTAGGTCAAATATAACCCACATCAAATAGATGGGTCGGCTTAGCCGTGAGGGTCGTCTGGGTTATGATATTTTGTTAGAAAATTAAGGTATAAAATTTACAATTGCAGCTGAAGTGGAAATGATAAAAATGAAAATTTGTATGCAAAATATTCAAATAAAATACACACAAATAATTGACAATTGTAAAAATATTTTATTAAAGTAAAAAAATAAAATAATTTTTTTCTAAAATAAGAAAAGCACAAATAACAATATCCTCTATCTTATAATAGGAGAAAACCTACATACTTTCTTACAAAGGAAAAATACGAATATTTAGGAAAAATCTTTTCTTAATTTTCTTTCTAATACTTTCCTTCTCTCTTTTTGTTTCTATGTGTATTTCTCACACCAAAATGGAATCACTCTTTACAAGGAAGAGAAAGACATATATATAGAGGCATATGGCGATAGAAAGAGGCGGTAAAGGTTGTAAAATTCAAATTGAATTCCTTTGCTAGCTGTAGAGAGCTTGTTGCCGTGCCATCTATATTTCTTGCATTAATTGTTCCTTTTTAGTTAAACAAAATGGCTTAAGGATAAGAAGAGTTGCTGCCACCTTAGTAGAAGTATGAAGAAGTTTGAAAAAGCAAGAAGAAGCTTGCAATAATTACAGAACCTTCTTTGACTAGTCAAGTTTCTTAATTGATAAGCAAATGTAGCTTTATTTGCCACCACATATCTCCCACTTAACCACTTTTTCTATAACCCTTCTATCATTTCTACTTTGCCATTTCAATTCTCTGCTTGCTTATGTCTCTGTTAGGCCAATAGAGGATCTACACCACACAAACTTGTCAGTGTTAATTGGCTTTGTCAGAAAATCTGCCAGGTTATCTCTAGTATAGATTTTCTGTAGATCCACACTTCTTTCTTCCACTTTCTCACTAACAAAGTGAAATGGAACTCGTATGTGTTTTGTCTTTGAGTGGTATGTTGTATTTTTTGCTAAATGCAAAGCACTCTGACTATCATAAAACAGAGTTATCTTCTCTTGTTTGTGTCCAAGCTCCTCCAGTACCATTTGCAACTAAATTGCCTCTTTGCTGGCTTGCGAAGCTGCAATATATTCTGTCTCCGTTGTAGAGGTAGCCACGACAGACTGTAGTTTTAAAACCCAGCTTACAGATCCTCCAGCAAGAGTAAACACATATCTCGTGGTGGACTTGTTTTTGTCAAGATCACCTGCATAATTTGAATCAACATAGCCTCTGACAGTAAAGTCTGATCCTCCATAACATAATGTAGCATTTGAGGTATCCTTCACATATTTTAGGATCCTCTTCATAGTATTCCAATGCTCTATACCAGGATTCATCATGTACAGACTAATCGCTTCCACTGCTTGTGCAATATCTGTTTTTGTGCATATCATGGCGAATATTAAACTACCTACTGCTGATGCATACGATACTCGAAACATTTTCATCTTCTCTTTCTCGATGCTAGGACTCATAATTGAGGATAACTTAAAATTAATAGGAAGAGGAGTAAGAATTGGCTTATAATTTTGCAGGTTGAAATGCTGTAAAATTTTCTCCATGTAATTTTTCTGTGAAAGCCATAACTTCCTATTATTTCTGTCTCAGTAGATTTGCATCCTTAGAATCTTGTTTACTGGTCCCAAGTCTTTCATTTCAAACTTTTTAGCCAACTGTACCTTCAAATCTTTAATACGATCTTTATTGGAGCCTGCTACTAACATGTCGTTAACATACAATAGCAAAATAATAAAATCACCAGCACCAAATCTCTTGTGGTAAGCATAAGGATTTAAACTAAGTCTGTTGTATGCAAGGCTCATGATAAAGGAATCAAATCTCTTAAACCAACATCTCGGTGCCTGTTTGAGACCATACAGAGATTTGTTCAAACTGCAAACCAAGTTCTCTTTTCCTTTTTCTTCAAAACCTTCTAGTTAGAGCATATGAATCTCTTCTTCAAGTTTTCCATGAAGAAATGCAGTTTTGACATCCAACTACTCTAAATACAAGTCAAATGTAGCACACATCTCCAGGACCACACGAACTGTTGTAAGTCGAACACTAGAAGAAAATATCTCATTGAATCAATACCTTCTTTCTGAGCAAATCCTTTCACCATCAATCTAGCACGATAACGCTCCACTTGGTCATTACTATCTCGTTTGATCTTATAGATTCATTTGTTGCCGATAGCTTTCCTTCCCTGTGGTAGTGGAACAAGATCCAATGTTTTGTTTTTATAGAGCTTCAATTTCTTTTTGCGTTGCTGCCATTCACAGAGAAGCTTTTGAACCTTTTATAGCCTCCTGGAAAGTTGATGGCTTTCCATAGAAGGCAGTATGCAACATTACCTTCCATAATATATTTTGAGTGCCAAGCTGGTTCTCTTCTCTCCCTAGTTGACCGTCTAACTTGTGGAGTTGCAAACTCAGCTTGCTTTTATTTTTCGTGCTTCGGTGCTGTTTCAGAAGAATCCAGAACATTTTGTTCTTCCCTCTCTTTGACTTGAACTATAGTAGTCTCTGGTTTCTCTTTTGACGTGCTATCATTTTCATTTTCTTGTATTTTATTTTCTTTAAATATCACATCTCTGCTGATTATTACCTTGTGGGCAATGGGATTCCACTGGCAGTACCCTTTAACTTCATCATCATACCCTAAGAAAATACATTTTCTGGATTTTGGATCTAGCTTTAATGTTTCTTGGGTGTTGTACATAACATAAACAGGACTTCCAAATATATGTAAGTGAGAATAATTAGTTGGCTTACCAGTCCACATCTCCATTGGCGTTTTTAGATCAATTGTAATTGATGGTGACCGATTGATCACATAGTAGGCGGTCTTGATTACTTCTGTCCAAAATGACTTAGCCATCCCTACAGTTCTCAACATTGCTCTTGTCCTTTCCAACAAGGTTCTGTTCATTCGCTCTGCTATTCCATTTTGTTGTGAAGTGTATGCCACTGTGAACCGCCTCTTGATACCTTCTTATTGATAGAAGCTATCAAATTCTGCACCAGTATATTCTCCTCCATTGTCCATCCTCAAACACTTGATTTTTTTTTTCAGATTCAAGTTCCACCTGCGCTTTAAATATTTTAAAAACTAGAAATACATCCGCTTTTTTTTTTTTATTGGATACATCCAACATCTCCTCGAGTAATCATCAATAAAATATACAAAGTATTTTGCATCTTCTAGGGACAGAACTGGTGCTTGCTAAACATTGGAGTGGATCAACTCTAAGATAGCTTTGCTTCTAGCACTAGAACTGCTAAACTTTAATCAATGCTGCTTGCTAATAACACAATGCTCACAAAATGGTAATGAAACATTTTTGAACCCTGGAAGAAGCTTTTGTTCAGCAAGAATATTCAAACCTCGTTCCGACATGTGGCTAAGCTTACGGTGCCACATCATTGTTGATTCTTCTAGACAGCTTGCCGACACTGTAAATGCTTCTCCTTTTGTAGTGTTTCTCTTTTAAGTATGTACAGATTTGCAGCTATCTTTTTCGCTTTTATCACCACAAGCACGCCTTTAACTATTTTCATGATTCCATCTTGAATATGAGTTTTGCACCCACTATTGTCTAATTGTCCCAAAGACAATAGATTTTTCTTTAGGCCTTTCACATGCCATACCTTCTAAATGGTGTGAGCCGTACCATCATACATTTTTAATTTGACGGTACCAATACCAGTGATCTTCAAGGCATGATCGTCTCCCATGAACACAAATCCTCTTGAGATAGGTTCATATTGGTGGAACCATTCTCTACAGGGGGTCATATGCCATGCTGCTCCTAAATCCATAAGCCAGACATCAGCAAATCTTCTTCTGCCTTCATTAAATATTGTTGCTTCACTGTATAAAATTTCACCATCATCCGAGGTACTCGCGACACAACCTTGAACTTTTGATGACTTGACACCTTTTCTTTATGGCTTCTTCATTCTTCTTGAGATGCCAACACTCCTTTTTGTGGTGTCCTTTCTTGCATAGTCATGACATTTGACATCCTTCTTACTTCTGGATTTTGATCTACTCTGATTTTGATTCCCACTGGGGCCATGTTCCGTTGATCTCCCTATCATCATCGCCAAAGCTTTAACTTGTTATGAGCTTCCCGATCTGTCTTTTTTGCTTTTGCACCGACTTTCTTCTTCAAGAACCGCGGCTGCAATATCGTCGAAGACTAAAATTTCTACGTTGTTGGTTATGTTGACAATGAATTGATCATACGAATCAGGTAGACTTTGAAGTAGAATTTCAGCACGTTCACCCGTATCGATGTTATGCCCCATTGCTGTGAGCTGTGAAAATAAAGTAGTAAGGGTATTGATGTGGTCTGTCACAGTCATTGACTCCATCATCCGAAGAGTGTAAAGCCTTCTTTTTAAGAAAATTTTGTTGTGCAGTGATTTGGTCTCGTATAATTTTGTGAGAGTGTCCCAAATTTGTTTTGCCGTCTTTTTCTCCGCCACGCTTGACAATACTTCATCGGCTAGTGCTAAATGCAGATCAGCAATAGCATTACCATCCATCTCGTTCCACTTATCATCATCAAGGAACTCTGCGAGCCTTTCGCCAATTGCGGCCAAGCAGTTATTTTTTCTTAAAACTGCTTTTATTCTCACTTTCCACAATGAGAAATTATTTCCATTGAATTTTTCTATTTCGTACTTCGCCGCCATTGTTGTAGATACCTATGAACCGGGTTCTGATATTATTTGTTAGGAAATTAAGGTATAAAACTCACAATTGCAGCTAAAGTAGAAATGATAAAAATGAGAATTTGTGTGCAAAATATTCAAATAAAATACATACAAATAATTGACAATTGTAGAAGGATTTTATTAAAGCAAAAGAATAAAATAATTTCTCTCTAAAATAAGGAGAGCACAAATAACAATACATTCTCTCTTATAATAGGAGAAAACCTATACACTCTCTTATAAAGGAAAGATACGAATATTTAGGAAAAATCTTTCACGAATATTTAGGAATTTTTTTTGTTTTAATTTTCTCTCTAATATTCTCCTTCTCTCTTTTTGTTTCTATGTGTATTTCTCACACCAAAATAGAATCACTCTTTACAAGGAAGAGAAAGGCATATATATATAGAGGCATATGGCGATAAAAAGAGGCGGTATAGGTTGTAAAATTCAAATTGAATTTCTTTGCTCGCTGTAGAGAGCTTGCTGCCGTGTCATCTATATTTCTTGCATTAATTGTTCCTTTTTTAGCAAACAAAATGACTTAAGGATAAAAAAAATTGCTGCCATCTTAATAAAAATATGAAAAAGCAAAAAGAAGCTTGCAATAATTACAGCACCTATTTTGATTGGTCAAGTTTCTTAATTGATAAGCAAATGGCTTTACTTGCCACCACATCTTTTGAGGAAGTGTGAAAGTTCCAATATGGAGAAATTATTATTTAATCATCTTTATGGGAAGGTTACAAAGGAAGTGGAGAAGTATGTAATTCTTGAGCATAAAAAAAAAAAAAAAAAAATACATATGGGCTAGTTTATATATTTATTTTTTGGTTATAAAATGGGTAGGTTCTTTACACGTACTTCTCTTTGGATCAGCAAAAAAGATAGCATCGCCTGATTTGACTTTGAGAAAACGTTTTTTTTTTTTTTTAATTTTTTTTTTAATTTCATTCTTGGTTTCTTTTTTTATGTCTTTTTTCTTTTGTTTTATTTGATTAATTTTTCAAATTTTTTTAATTTCATTATTTTTTTTCTATTTTTGTTATTCCATTATATATATATATATATATATTTCATTTCATTCTTTGTCTCCTTTTTTTTTTTTTTAATTTATGTGATTCTATTTTTCTATTTTGTAAACAGAAACTTTATGTCAAAAATTGTTAAATATATATATACTAAAATATAAAATTGTTGTTTAATGCAAAAATTAATTTATAATAAAATCAATTAAAGACTAAATATTTGCAAAATAAATTAAGCAAACTAAATAAATAAATATTAAATTGATTTGATTTTGGTTATGTAGGCATTATTGATTTCAGTAAATTAAGAATATTTTCATAAATACGCAACTCGTTACTTGACATTTCCGTTTTCAGGTTATATTACTATTATTATTTTAATTCCTATGGTCATGCTCTATTCCATGTATAGCTTTTAGCCAAAAAAAAAAGCTCTATTCCATATAGCATGTGCCATGTATCTTTCTCCTCCAAAATAAGAATGTGACAAACAGGTTTGTCGTTGTACTGTGGTGAAACGAGGTGGCCGACCCAGGAAAGTTTTTTCAGAGGGTACATTTAGTGTAAAATCACTACTTTTTTATATGAAAATTTGAGTTCAAACAACTTTCCTAATGTCCTATATATATATATATATATGTATACACGAATGGTTAAATACAACATAAACTTTTCATAAAATACATTAAAGAATCAATATTTATCAGTAAAAATCTTTGAGATTATTTTTCTTAAATGTTGGTTTTCTTTTCATGAAATATTTTTAATGAAAATTCACAACAAATTTATACAAAAACAAATATAAATAAGGAGGCTACTTTATTTTCAAAAATAAAAATAAAAATAAAAAAATAAGGAGGCTAATTTTGCTAGCAACTGTCACTTAAATATTGAATGAATTGTTAAATATGTTTGGTATAATTTGAATATCCTTTCAAACTAAAAAATTATCTAAACAATTTAAACTAATTATAGAAGTTTGAATTTTAAAACTATTATATAGTCATATTTGCAATTTATAGTTTTAAAACAAAGCTAAAATAAGAAGAATTAATTAAGGGAATTAAAGTCTAATAAGAAAATCCTACAGGAAATGAAAGATTTATTGATTTAAAGACCAAATTAGACTAAATTGCGTAGGGGGTAAAAAAGTAAATAAGTAAAAATATATTTAAGAACTTGGAGAAAAAGACTGAGGGAATCATGTGCCCCTGTTCTTGCCCATCATGGTGATTTATTTTATTTATTAATATTTTTATTTTTATTATTACAACAATTTATCATATAAAGGAGAAGAAATATATTTTAAATCTATAATTTTAGGAATGTGAATATGAAAGTGTATTAATGGCCTCCCTTGATGATAAAGGATGACCATAACATGAAATAGTAGGTGGGAGGGTTTAGCTTTTATTACAATAAAAAGAGAGAGAGGGTTTGAGCCTTTAAGGATATAAACCTTGTTTGAATATCATAACATTTTCTATTAAATATCATATTTTTTAACATAAAATGTGCGTTTATTACACTTTGCACCTTCAAATTATGCATTTTTGTTCACTTTATCCTTTGAATTTTAAAACTCACATAGTGCATCCCACACTATCATTTTCAAACCATTTTGGTACAATTATTAATATCATTCAAAATCTAGGTAAATTATGTCTAATGTGCAAGTCATGTGCCTTGAAATTCAAGAAAATGAATACAATGAATAAAATTAATTATTCCTTGAAACTCAAAGAATAATATTAAAAATACCAAATAAATCCACTAAGATATATAGCATATACCATGGGTTAATATTTAATTAACTTACTCATTTTTTTAAGGGTTCATTTATCCATAACAAAATTATATCAATATATTAATTAATAAAATATTGATACATGATGCTTAGTATATATATTGGTAGATATATTTGGTATTTTACCATTTCTCAATACTCATATATTCATTGCTTTATTTTAGTCAAAATACATTAATATTTGTTTATGCACAACCTTTTGTTTTCTTTGAGATATTTTGATTTCGTAAGTTTTAGTACCTCTTCTTGAAAAAGTGCCTTTTTATACATTTAATGGCATTGGACTTACATATAGGGTATATATTTAAGTGCCATTTCCTACATTTTTTCCATAAAGGTGAGAATCTATTTCTTGAATCTATATTTTTCTATCTCAAAATAAATATCTAAATATAGAAAATTTTTCACTTTTTTAAAAAAATTAGATTCCCACTCATTTTACTATTTACCAAACTGGCCCTTAAAATTTTTGCCTTTCTATTTTTAATTTAAACTTATAAGGATTAATTTCAATTGCAGCTCATAAGGTTTAGGCCAATTAAAAAAACATCCCTCAGGCTTCAAGAAATTCTACTGCAGCCTCTATTATTGTAGATCTGTTTGAATTTTAGCATTCTCTCGTCTATGTGGCAATTCAAATTACTTTATGCCCTTTACTTTCTGTAAAAAGATGCTTATACGCTTAATTAAAAATTAGATTTGAAAATAACTCAGTTATTATTTTCAAAGCATAACAAAAAATCTCCCTATTTTAACTACTATTATTTGAACTTTTTTTTTTTTGGGGCAATAATTTAGACTGCGTATTAGTAAACAAATAAAGTATATTAGTAAATATTTTTTTTGAATAAATATATCGGTAAATCAATAATGAAAAGAATGCCCAAAAACAGATTTTGTCTTTTCATTGTTGATTTACTGATATGTTTGGTCAAAAAAAATATTTACTTACATAGTCTAAATTATTCCCCCCCCCCCCCCCCCCCCCCCCCCCCAAAAAAAAAAAAATTTTAAAACAGATTTTGTATAAATGCCATTAACAATAAAATACACCAACAAGAATAATTTAATAAGAAAAACAGTGTACAAATCACATAAATAGGTGAGAAGCTCCCTTTTACTCACATTGCATAATCCTGACTAGTGTATGATTATAATTAGCAAACTTGATTTTTGTATCTTTGTTATTTATTTTACAAAATATGAATACTGAATATTATAAATTCTACCACATGCCCTAAAAAAAAAAAAATTATAGCTTCTCAAAATTTTAAACAAATGATTAAAAGAGCTTATCTCAGGGTTCCATGTTAAGCTATATACATCAAATTAAAATTTATACAAGAAAAAAACATTTTTAACCAATAAAATTTAACATATTTTTATTGAATATATTAATAATCAAGAAATAACTAATTTTATTGAAAAAATAATGGAATAAAAGATAGTGTACATATTTTAATAATATTGCATCTGGTGATCAAAAAATAAATAAGGTTTAAAATATCTGATATTTTCTCCAAGTGTCTTTGATATTTCCATTTTTTGAAGGGGTCAAAATAAAATTTAGGTTCGAAATGGAAATGAATAAAACTTTTATAATATCTATTGAAATTTCTGAAATTTCGACAAAATTTTCATAAAATATCCACATAAAATCGTTAACGATTTGGTTAAAGAATCTATAATTTCCATGGAAATTTCAGAAATTTTCATAAAATTTAGAAAATATCCATAGAATTTTTTAATTTTTTAAAAAAAATTCATAAATATTATTGATATTTAGTAAATTTTTTTTATCAAATTAACTTCATTGATATATATTTTTTTACCCTTTGATTGCTTTTCAGACATTTAATGATATAAGCAAAACAGAATGAATTGAATTGAATTGAATAACATTAATAAGTTCTACTTATTGCAAGACCAACAACAATTGTGTTTAGAAAAGAGATGTCTCCTGGTAAGTTTAAATATTGTAGTATGTGAATATCAATTGATGTAATAATACAAGTATGTAATTATATAATAATTATTTGTAACAGTTGAATGGTGGGTCATGTATGGTGATAGTGCACCTATAGTAAAAAATTGGCATTGAAAGTTTTGTCATAAACAACATCATCCTTTGCATGTGAAAGAAATTGGAGCACTTTTGCACTAATACATACAAAACAAAGAAATAGACTAGCATGTAGTAGAATTAAAAAACTAGTATATTGTTATTATAATATGAAACTCAAGTTGAGGGATATGGAAGTTGAAGAAAAAAATCATTAAGACTTGGATCCAACAATAATATTTGAAACTATAATGGAAGATGATAAAGAAGAAGGCAACCAAATGTACCAATGGATTAGGGCTATTCATTTAGATGATCATAAATGGAATCCTAATCCATAGATTGCTCGACAAGCTGAAAAAGAGGGAATAAATGTTCACAAAGTGATTGCTAAAGAAGTAAATTTTAGTAGTGGTGATTCATTTCAAAAGCTTATGAGAAAGCCAAATAGAACTATTAGTGCTTCAACTCCATCAGATGGTACACTGATAGGATCTACCCTGGAAACCCTCCCAGGATCTTTTGGGTGGTCATGTTTAGTGAAGTTCCACTGGATAATCCTTAGAGAATATCTAATGGAACCTCACCTTAAAACGTGGATAACCAAACACGAGCATTAACAATAATGCCTCAAAGTAGAAATATAAAAATAAATTCACAATAGCATAAAGTCTACAACCGGTCTATTGTACCACAAGCTATAACTACACCCAAACGTAATATGGTCTCTACTGAGTCCAATATTTAAATCAAAGCATTCTAAGAGTGTTAACAAAGTTTAGAAGTATAAATAATAAATAATGATGTCCGGAAAGATAAAGGTAAGCTAAAGAAAAGATAATACTGCTACTGTAATGGAAGGAACAAAGTGACAGGCTGTGCTCGAGGTAAACTGCTACTAGCTGCCTGGGCTTAGGGAAACGAATTTAAAACAATAAAACGTGAGATAAAAAAATCTTAGTGACTGGCATAGAATAATATAAAAATAATAATTTATTTTCGCAAAAATCTTTCTCTCAAGACCTCTCCTTCTACTCGTTGAAAAATTTCCTGTTTAAAAATTATTTTACAAAATCCAAACTTGTACCCTAAATTAATATCATAAAACCGATGCTCAAAAGTGTCAAGTGCACGATCATTGTAATATTATAAAATGTCTTAATCAATATATAAATATTGAGCATAATATATAATGAATGCAGATGTACTCAAATTGTATATAATGTACCATTTGATGTATCAAACTGTAAACTGTGGGATACCCCCACTTCACGACCCTTAATATCCAAAAGGTATCGTGAAAATAGTAAACCGTTGGGACGTATCCAACCTCACGGTACCATGGCTGACCCCAATGGCCAAGCTCAACTTCATGGTAACGTGGCAATAATAACTTGTGGGATAAACCCAATCTCATGGTCCGTGCCAATAATATCCTTTGGGATGACCCTAACTTCACGTTACTGTGGCAATAATAATAAATCATCGGATAAACTCAACCTCACGGTTCGTGGCAATAATATCCTGTGGGCTGAACCCAACCTCATGATACCGTGATAAAAACCTAGCGCGCTGTAATATAATATAATATAATACTAATCCAAGATATTGACATTACATGGTACATCAATTTAAAAATAGCCAATACAATATCCTTAAAACAATCTTATAAGATCATATATATATACGTTTCCCAAACGATACTGTATCATAAATCATAAGTCCTTATTTAATATTCAAATTCAACTGCTTATTTAAATATTCCAAAAATTTCAAATCATCATTTTATATAAAATCAGAAATACCACAGTGAAATATATTCACCATAAACAAATTTTAAGCATATAAAATTTTAAAATACTTGAACATACTTAAAATCATATAATTTTCAATGTACTTTCTCAAATCAATTATTTTCCAAAGTGATTTGAAACCTCAATTCAAATACCAAAATATTTAAATACCACAAGTCCATTCATGAACTCATTAGAATTGTCAAACATTTAAAATATTGACAAAAATAATATAAAATGATAATACATATATGTAAAAGTAGATCTTCATATATCCATAAAATAAACATTCAAATCAAACGATAAGTATAAGTAAAATACTCAAATCACATATATGTTATACTATACACCAAAACATTTTTTAAAATTATAACCACTCACTGTACTGCAAATGCTCACTCATACTCCTCTGCAGGATCACCTCTAGGCTAAAGTCGAGTGCCTATAATATAATAAAATATTCTTCAGGCTACAAATAACTAAACCAAAGACATTTGTATGACCTAAATGTCTTAAAATAATTTATGGTACTACAAAATTACATAAATTGGACACCGAATAATTCAATTATACCGCGTACCCTTAGGACCCAATATCCAAAATTGGAGATTTTCATCCGAAGCCTAATCGTTCAAAATTGAACCTCTTAATGGCTCTTAATGATATCCAATTTCACTAATATAACTCCAATTTTAACCAATTTGACCATTGTTGTCCAAATACAAATCGAATTTAACCGAAAATTAACTAATTGACCTAAAAATGGAAAAACTATCAAATGACCTCCAAAATTTAAAAAATTTCTATTGACAGAAATGCTCACCTTGATCCAAAGTTTCCTCTGGTGCCCGGAAGACTCGGTTGAAGCTTCGGCCGAACTTCAAGTCGTTGTATCTCCCAAACGGTGAGGAATCTGGAAAAAATAATCATGGGAATGAGTTCAAAGGGATCGAAAATAGTGGAAAAGGTGTATGGGTGGGCCTGAAACAGCCAAAAATAGAGAAAATCCGGCGACCCATCTCATCGGCTGCCGCGGACTTCGCCGGCACGATCTGGGCACCTTCGGCCACCGATCGCTGTGAAATTTCATGGTTGATCTCACCTTTAACTGACCTTTCTACTTGGCTGGAGCGTGTAAGTGGTGGCTGGCCGAAAATGGGCAAAACGGTGGTGACCCAGTTCGACGGTAAAAAGGTCAAAACGATCCAGTTCGAATCCACGGGTCTGGGGGAAGAATATCTTGGGTTTTGGAGATGAAATGGATATTTTGGGCTTTACTTCTTGTTTGGCATGCTTATCGAGGCTTATATAGAGCCTAAGGTCATTAACAGACAAAAACTGGGGACTGGTTTGGATACTGATATAAAACTTATGCTTAAAACTTCTCAGAACTATAACTTTTTATCTGAAATTCGGAATTTGACGTGCCACTAGTCTATGAACTCGTATCAACAAGATCTACACAATGGTACCTCATTTAAATAAAAAATATTGGTTATAAAAAAAGTCAACTTAGACCTACATATTGTTCACTTGGTCAAACTTTATCAACTTGGTCAAACTTGTTTAATCATATGTATTTTTGGTACGGGGTGTTACATACACATTCACAATTTGAGACTCTTAGTAGTCACTCTAGCTTCAGTGATGATGAAGATAACTTCAATAAATTATCTGAATTAGAAGTTGAAAGAGGTAGTGGTCAAAGGGAATTACCAAGTCGAAAAATTGGATTAAGCCCATTTATTGGTGAACAATATTACACACATGCAATACATGATGAAGATAATGGGAGTAGAGATGCAGGTTAAGGATTCGATATTGTTAGAAAAGACTATATACATAAAGAGAAATCTATAATGGAGATGCCACAATAAGAAGAAAATTTGATTTCTATGAATTTTGGATCTATGCGAGTTGGAAGTCATTTTCATAATCCTTATTCAATGAATATTTATGGAATATCATCAAGTAGCAACTCATGGATGCCATCTCAAACTCAACCATCAGAGAGTAGTAGTTATGCTCATAGTAAACCAATAATGCAAGATCCATACGGTTGGCATATTAATAATTATATGCAAAATTATCAGGGAGATACATCATTTTATAATTACTTGTCACATTTCATATCTCAAAATCAAACTGATGAAGAAACCAATGATTTTCAACCACCCAAAAGTTTATGTGGTATTAAGATGATATTTATGAACGATAATGTAATTGTAATAATCGTTTTATATATTTTAGTTAATAAATAATTTTATCATATATGTATTTTTTGATATATTTTTATTAATAATAATTTATCTATGGTCATTAATGTTTATTATAAATCAATTCACCTAGAAGAATATAACATCTATTCAATATTTTAGTAAGTTTTATACTCAATTTGATAATTGATGGATTAATTAAGCTAATTCTAAAGTTTCACTAAAAATTTCTACAATTTTTTTATAATTTTTTTTATTTATATTCGATATTTTTATCGAAATTTTCGCATTTTAAACTCTTGATATTTCCATCGATATTGATTTTTTTTAACTTTGAAAATAAATATCATTGTATCTCAAGATTCATATATATCCTATATACATCATATTATAATTATATAAGGAAATATATATATATATATATGTATATATATATATATATATATATGTATATATATATATATAACAATAAGATTAAATAAAGCTTTTAATATTAGGTGTAACATGAGATCCTCCTTTTTTAGCCTTTAGATTGCATCGAAGACAGTTGGATTTTAAAATTATATTTATGAATCATTCGATTCTCATAGAATTAATTTTCTTTAAATAAAATTTTAGTTTAATACTAAATATATATTTGTCTACTTTTTAAATTTTAAATCCTAATTCTTCGTATGATCTTTTGGTCATTAAGAATGAATTTTATTTTATTAAAATACTTAACCCTGACTATATATATATATATATAATCAAAATCAAGTAAGGTCAACCTTATTTTAATAAAGTAAGATCTATCTTTAATTGCTATTGGATCATACAAGAGATCAAAATTTAAAATTCTATAAGTGGTAAAATATGGATTTAGTAACATACTAAAATCCAATTTAGGAAAGTAAATCTTATTAAAATCCAATAATTAATAAATATAATTTTTAATTTCAACATTTCATGCAATCCAAAAATTAAAAAAAAAATCTTTATATTAAGGACATTATGTGATCTTGGATATCTATATATACATGTATGTGTGTGTGTGTGTGTGTGTGTATCATAAATAAGAGTTCAATTATCTTTCAATATCGTAGCACCAAAATAATAATAATAATAATTATTATTATTATTTCAAAAATTTTTAAGTTGAAATAGCTAATTTACACAATCAATTTTGATTTAAATATATTTTAAATATGATAAGAATATTTATCTTTTAAATAAATAAATAACAATTGTAAATTTTTTAAAATGAATAATTATTCTTTAAAATAAAAAAATAAATATTCCTATAAAATAGATATTTTGGCAAACATGTACAGTAATAATTAATCTAATGGAATACTTATTTTATTTCTACATATAGTCGGTATATATTGTCCTCCAAAAGATATTATAATTTAATATAAAGTAATTAAATATATGATATTTAATGTAAATATTGATAGATTTATTTGACATCTCTAACATTATTAAAAAAAAAAGTTACTATTCATTAATTACTTATTTTAATTTTAATAATAATGATCTTTTAAATATTTTTCTTTTAAATACTTTTTGAATGTGGAGGTGGAAATGGCAATTTTTGAATCTTTCAGTGGCAATGGTAATGGCAGTGCCCCACGCAAAAGCAGCCGCCAAACACTTTTCTCCTTCCATTTTTTTGGGTGAGTCACTTTTCTCCTTCCATTTTTTTGGGTGAGTCACTTTTCTCCTTCCATGGTTCCACAAATATATTCCTTTTCTCTTAAGCACTTAAAAATAACAATAATTACAATAATTTGGCGCCAAATTTAGCATCATATCCAACAACCGAGTGGTAATATAATAACATCAACTCTCTTGAGTTGACTTTTTTTTTTTTTTTTTTGGGTTTTATTCTATAGATAGAGAGGTGGTTGAACCTATAATCTTTTGAGTTCTACATAATAACATGGCAATTTATTTATTTTTACAATTTGGAAGAGAGATCCATCACTTATTCAAACCTATTAATACGATGACATGAAAATTTAATCCACTAATGTTGTGCCTACAATAAAAAAAAAATAAAAAATAATCCACTAATATTGTGCCTACGATGATCAAAAAAACAAAAATGCTATGATTAATATTTAATACAACTCGAATGGATACGTTGAAATTGTGGAATAAAATCCTACCTTAACTAAATTTGGTTATATTTATATTAAATCTGAGATCTCCGAGAGTGTCGTACTGATGAGATTCTGATTTTTCAGTAAATGACGTTGTTGTCCTTGCTTTGATAGAATATGATATGGCGCTACTCGATTGCAAATTGATCCAGGCCGTTAGATTGCAAAATTCGTAACAATTGAAAGGAGTTGGCAATTACCAACGATTAGGTGGCAAGGGACATATATGAGAGAGAGGAAAAAACTAAAATAAATAAACAAATAAAACCTGATTACTTCTCATGAGCATCAAATTGATTAACTAATAATAATATATATAGTTTTATACTGCCAAAATACATTTAGACAAATTTATGAACGCCCCACCTTGCCAAATCCTGGTTATGTCTCTTTTCTTAAATGTAATATTTTAATTGATTTATTTAATATTTAATTACATATACTTTCTTTTTATTATTTTTGTATTAAAAACAATTAATTAGGTATAATTTTGTGTTGATTATATTTATTAAACAAGATTGTCATATTTTTTAGAAATATATTTGATAATGAAATTTAAACGTATTAATGGGTTGTATTACAGGTAAACAGTGATTTAATAATTAAATTTGAGCTTTTATATTACAACACAAAATCTTAACAGCTATTTGAGTGAAATAAATTATTGGGTTAATTTAATAAACTTTTTTTTTTAAAGTTTTGATTTAAATATAATTTGATTTTTATGGTTTCAAAAATATTATTTATTATTTTCATGTTTCAAATAGTCTTTATTTTTCTTTCTATTATTTCATTTATACTTTTTAAAATAATTTTATCTTATATTCCCTTAAGAATGACAATTATAAATTTCAAAATTTTAAAAACTATATTGAAATTAATGTAAATGTAAAAAAATATAGATATAATATTTTCTAAATTATTACACGAATACAAACACAATATGTGTTTGTGTTTTTCCACATAAAATTTATTTTTATGGACGTGGTTTATCCACATAGAAAAAGAGTCGTAATCAAACTTATAAGGGTATGGGTATACTTTATTTTAACTGTTAGAATTTTTTATGGATCTAAATATACATAATAAATTCCATAAGTCATAATTTACTAACCTCCAAACGCAGCCATTGATAAATTAGATCTTTAATCCTGCAAAATAGAAAACAATGTAAAGTAGTGCCTATGGACACACTACTCTCAAACCACTCTCAGATCTCTGAAAACCCTAATATCAAAATACCGTATGGCATATGTTTGTTTGCTTGCCCTAGACCTTTAAATAGTCTCTGCAAGTCAGACTTATCCATTAATTTTGACACACATAAAATAATAATAATTTGATAATATAATTATACTAGGAAAAATATGGATAAGTCATTGGATTTATAAAGAGAGTTGGTCCTCCAGTCCAATGGGCCAACTAGAGTCTTATAGAGAGTGTGTGACCAAGGGCCCTACTACAAAATAATAAAATAAGCCAGTCCCATTAATGGCATAAATAGGCCCTGTAAGTGAGTAATTGATTATGCCAAGTCCACAAATATTAATTTAATTCAACATTCTCCCACTTGAACTGCATAATCATCATCATATAAAATCCAAACTCACTTACTATAGAATCTCCCGAACCATAATGCCATTTCATCCAAATATATAGTATACCGATAGGGCACAACAATATACTATACTAGGCAGTAGAGATTCACTCAGTAAATCTCCCAAAACATGTTACCATTTCAACTGAGCACTTTGCATGCCATAAACTCAGTCTAGGTAGTAGAGATTTACCTAACCATGTGCAATCCCCCCAACACACAAAACCATTTCATTCAAGCACATTGCGTATCGACAGGATACAACAATATACCCAAACTAGGTAGTAGGGATTCACCATGGCACCTGTGGATCAACATACACATATACATAGACTAATAGTCTTAACAGGCCTGTAAATATAAGGAGCAATAATATGTGTAATAAATCATCTCATAAATAAATAATGATCCACATACATCAATGTATTAAAATATTCAAAGAAATAAATAATTCTCAACATGGATATTACTACAGAAAACATAACAAACTCCCACTGACCCACAGCAGTCTCAACTGCCTAACAATCCCATACGGGACACATGCTCCTCAAATATGCCTACCGGTAAAGCCTTGGTCAGTGGATCTGCCACCATGCTATAAGTCGGCATGTGAACAACAGTAATGAGGCCCTCTTCAACTTTCTCCTTTACCACAAAATATTTCACATCAATGTACTTCGCACCAGGAGTACCTTTTAAATTATTGGAGAAAGACACCGCTGCAGTATTATCACAATACATCATAATAGGCCTCTCAATGGAATCAACCACTCCTAAATCACGGATAAAATTCCGTAGCCAAACTGCATGACGGGTAGCCTCATAACACGCCACATATTCTGCCTCCATAATTGAGGATGCTGTCACTGACTGCTTGGCACTTCGCCAAGACACAGCACCTCCTGCCATGATAAATATATAACCAGTGGTAGATTTCTTATCATCCACACAACCTTTATAGTCTGCATCACTATAACCCACTACTTCAAGAGAGTTGGTGCGACGATATGTCAACATATGATCTTTAAAACCCTGAAGATACCTAAAGACCTTCTTAACTGCTTGGTAATGAATAGGACCAGGATTGCTCATAAATCTACCAAGCACACCCACAGCAAAAGCTATATCAGGCCGTGTACATACTTGAGCATACATCAAACTACCTACTGCTGAAGAATAGCGAACATTCTTCATTGCCATCCTTTCTCTATCATTCTTGGGAAACTGATCTTTAGAAAACTTTTCACCTTTCGTAACCGGTACACTTCCAGGAGAACAATTATGCATATCAAATCTCTTAAGAATTCTATCAATATAAGCTCTCTGAGACAATTGCACTACATAATTAGTCCTATCTCGAACAATCTTGATGCCCAAAACAAAAGAAGCCTCACCAAGATCTTTCATATCAAAATGGTTGCACAACATCTGCTTTGTCTCAGCTAATAGGTCAGTGTCATTAGTAGCCAAAAGTATGTCATCAACGTACAACACCAGAAAAATAAAACTGCTCCCACTGACCTTCATATATATATGCATCTATCAACAACATTCTCCTTAAAGCCATTTTGGATGACAACCTCATCAAACTTAAGATACCATTGTCTTGAAGCTTGCTTAAGACCATAAATAGATTTCTTAAGCTTACAAACCAAATTACCATTTCCCGTTTGTTGGAAACCAACTGGTTGAACCATATATACATCCTCATATAAATCACCATTCAGAAAAGCAGTTCTGACATCCATCTGATGCAACTCCAGGTCATAATGCGCCACAATCGCCATAATGATTCTAAAAGAATCCTTTGTGGATACAGGAGAGAAAGTCTCTGTATAATCAATTCCTTCCTTCTGGCTAAACCCTTTAGCTACAAGTTTAGCCTTATACCTCTCCACTTGACCATTGGAGTCCTTTTTTTTTTTTTTTTTTAGTCTTAAAGACCCATTTGCACCTAATAGGCTTGCTACCCTCTGGTAACTCAACCAAATCCCAAACTCCATTTGATGCCATGGATTTCATTTCATCTTCCATTGCATCCAACCAAAAATTTGAGTTTGAACTGCTTATGGCTTCCTCATAAGTGACTGGATCTGAATCATCACTTATGTCAAACTCATGCTCCTGCAAGTAAACCTCATAGTCATCAGGAATAGCTGATCTCCTAGTCCTTTGTGACCTCCTCAAGGGTACATCAGCATCTGTAATAGCTGGAATATCCTGCTCTTCAACAATGAGTTCATTCTGACCAACTACTGGTTCATCAACTACTGGATCAACAATATCTCTATCAGGAACAACTATACTGGGAATGAAAACACTTTCTTCTCTAAATTGAGATTCCCTTGGACCATTACTATCATCAAACCCAAAATCATCTTCAAAATAAATAGCCCTGTCTGATTCCACGATCCTGGTGGTGTGAGAAGGACAAAAGAATCTTGAACCCCTAGATCCTATACAATAGCCAACAAAATATCCACTAATGGTTTTAGGATCCAACTTCTTAATTTGGGATTATAAATCCTTACTTCAGCTTTGCAATCCCTTATTCGAAAATGGTGCAAATTAGGCTTTCTTCCTGACCACAACTTAAAAGGTGTCTTAGGAACGGACTTACTTGGAACTTGATTCAAAATATAAGCCGCCGTCCTTAAAGCCTCTCCCCACAAATAATCTGGCAACCTAGAATTTGCCAACATAGACCGCACCATATCCAAAAAAGTCCTATTCCTTCTCTCAGCTATACCATTACCAGGCATTGTATACTGCGTATCAATGCCACACTCACCCAAATAAATAGCAAAAGGCCATGGGTTCCTTCCAGTCTCATCATATCTACCATAAAACTCACCACCTCTATCAGACCTTACAACTTTTATCTTCTTATTCTTTTAAAGCTCCATCTTTACCTTAAACTCTTTAAAGGCAACTAAAGAATCTGACTTCTCACGAATAAGCTCAACATGTCCATAACGAGAGTAATCGTCAATGAAGGTAATAAAATATCTATAACCACCCAAAGCAGTTGGTGTAAAAGGTCCACATATGTCAGTGTGGATTAACTCCAAAACATCTCCACATCTAGCTATCTTATCTTTTCTAACCTTAGAAGTTAATTTTCCTTTCACACATTCAACACAAGTCGATAGATCAGAGAAATCAAGATTAGGAAGTATTCCATTCTTTACTAACCTTTCCATTCTGTGTCTAGAAATATGTCCCAAACGTTTATGCCATAACATTGAGGAATTTTCATTAACTCTTGGGCGTTTGGAAGCAATAATCATTAAAATATTATCTTTCTTCTCTTGCTTTCCCTTTAAATTCCAACACTCTATCTTCTTGTGTCCAACTTCATTGTAGTAGTCACACATTCCATTGAAGTACTCTTTTATTTCTCCTATCTGATAAGCATCATCATACTAAGTATTATTTAAAATGTCCAAATAATAATACTTCTTATTTATATCAAACTTGATAATTTCTTTCCTATCTTTTCAAAAAGTTCCTTTGCAGTATCCACTTTAGGAATACTAGCATATACGGCCATCCATGTAATTCTCCATCATCATCATACAGCACTTATTAGAGTGCTTCCAATCCTCATAAAGTTTCTTAGCTGCTACAGTACTCTCATCAGTCGGTATCTCTGGTGGATCTATCTCCAAAGCCAAATCCAATTTCATGAAGGTCAAATTCATAACTAAGGTTTTCTTCCATTTCTGATAATTTATCACATCCAATTTCATCATGACAGTCATAGGCAGAACATTCGGTGTGCTACTAACCGTAAAAATAGTAAACACAACAAAGCATTTAATATATATAAAACAACAACTATTTTCCAGCCCCTTAACACAAACCATAAAATATCAATATCGCTAAGGTCTTTGTAGCACTAAAGATACCCTTACGCGGGCCAGTGACAGTCAACCAAATAACCACAATCAAATGCATTGAACTGAATCACCGACAGGGCAACTCAGAACCTGCAATACATGGCATTTAATTAACTTCCACTGCCATTCCAGGCGTCATACTAAGCAACTAAAACTACCGACAGGGTAGCCTAGTTACCCGTATAGACCCTGGTTAATAAGTGGGAGAAAAATAACATATTGGCAATTTCATGAAATAGGCAAATATAAAACATCTCATCTACTATGCCAACATACATTATATTGGTATACATAATGCAGATAAAATAAGTCTCACGACAGGTGAGTACTTAAAATTCCACACTACTATACTAACTAGGCACAAAGCCTCTTTAGGGAAAGCTAACACAATCCAATTCTCCAAATATAGATATTTAATTTAATTCAATAAATTTAGAATAAAATAATTAAACAAATAAACAAATGAACTAATTACCAATAAACAAATAAATAAATAAAGAAATAACATTTTTTTTAAAAATAATAATAAAACAATAGATGAATAAATAATCAACAATAAATAAGTGATAAAATGATATAAAGATATATCAAATAAAATAAAATAAAGGGTTTTTTTTTATTAACAATAAACAATAGATAAATAAATAAATCATCAACAAATAAATAAAAAAAAAACAAAACAAATATATTTTTTTTTTTTAATTTCGGGTTGCTGACGTCAGCAAGCAGGTTGCTGACGTCAGCCTTCTTCTTCCTTCAGCCGGGTCAAGGACGACCCGGTTTCCTGGTTAACGGGTCACATGACCCGCTTCCCCAACCCGGCCAGAAAACCACAAAATGCCCACCGTTTTCTTCAATTCCGGTGTCTATAGATTCCTTTCAGTGTGGAGAATATTATTCATGGATCAATTTGGCCTAAATACCCAGAAATTTTAACACCCAAACATCATGTAATTCGGCCGTCGAACTCCTCTTTTTTTTTTTTTTTTTTTTTTAATAACCCAAATTAACTCAAAAATATTCCATTCGATCCAAAAAGAAATTCTACAAAGAACCCAGGTCAAAATTCGAACTAAAAAAAAAAAACAAGGTTTATATACTTTGCACAAATTTGAATTAAAAACCCGATTACCATTCGATCCAAATAAGTTTTTTTTTTTTTTTTTTAAGATTTTCAGATTTAATTAGAAATAATAAACAATATAAAACACAATAAAGAAGAATTTTTTCACCATACCCAGATCTTAATTCGAACTAAAACAAAAAATACATAATTTGCACAAACTCAATATAAACCCGTATTGTACAAAAAAAGAGAAATTATTCAATAAAATTCCATCCTTAAAATTTGGATCTCCAAACAAGCCGCATATCAATATAACAACAAATTTCAAAATAATTTATTATGTATATTAACCATGCTCTGATACCAATTGTTAGAAATTTTATGGATCTAAATATACATAATAAATTCCATAAGTCATAATTTACTAACCTCCAAACGCAGCCATTGATAAATTAGATCTTTAATCCTGCAAAATAGAAAACAATGTAAAGTAGTGCCTATGGACACACTACTCTCAAACCACTCTCAGATCTCTGAAAACCCTAATATCAAAATACCGTATGGCATATGTTTGTTTGCTTGCCCTAGACCTTTAAATAGTCTCTGCAAGTCAGACTTATCCATTAATTTTGACACACATAAAATAATAATAATTTGATAATATAATTATACTAGGAAAAATATGGATAAGTCATTGGGTTTATAAAGAGAGTTGGTCCTTCAGTCCAATGGGCCAACTAGAGTCTTATAGAGAGTGTGTGACCAAGGGCCCTACTACAAAATAATAAAATAAGTCAGTCCCATTAATGGCATAAATAGGCCCTGTAAGTGAGTAATTGATTATGCCAAGTCCACAAATATTAATTTAATTCAACATTAACTTGAAGTTTTATCAGTTTCAAATTTTGAACATTTCTTTGTAAATATTGTAGATAATATTAATTCGATAATGACCAAAACGAGAGTCAGGTACTTGATACCAATCTATAATCATAACTTTCAGATTTCACGCAAAATGTATGTCCTCTTTTTTATTTTTTATTTTTTATTTTTTTATTTGGATTTTATTTTTTAAAACATCAGAAAAATGTATTTAAATTGTGTTATAATATGGGTGACTGACACGTAGAGCGATGACTTTCTTACGAGGAAGTCATAACCAAAAAGTTCAATCTTTAAGCTGCCAACGTGGCTGAAGTTGCTCATAGGGTGATGAAAGATCCGACCCGATTAATAAGGACAGTAAGCAACGGGTTTGACTTTTGAGCAAATAAGCCCCAAGCTGAAGGAATGAAGTGGGTCACTTAGAAACTGTGGAGAACAAAACATGGGCCGTGGGCTTTATCTGCTTTTTCTTGGTGGGTTTCCTTAGATTGTTAGTCTTTCAGAGACACGAAAGAGAGAGTCGATTTCTTTTTTTTTTTTTTTCTTTTTTTTTTAAGACAAGAAATAAAATAAAATAAAGCAAAAACAAAACAATAAGTTACCTCAATATTCATATGGTCAAATGTATATAATTTAAAGTGACTGTTTTGATGTATTATATTTTTAGCTGAGTTTTAAACAATATGTATATACCAACAATTTGTACGTTGTTTTATTACACATTTATTAAAAACACCTCTCTCATAACCAAAATATATATATATATATATATATCTTTATTAATTCACAATGCATCAGCATCAAACTGGAGCGCTGCTAGAAGAGGTGAAGGACCCACTGCAGCCCCCCAAAGGCTTCCCTATCTTGATGAAAGCAGATTTTATGCCCTCAACTCCATAACCAAATTTCTTCTTCTCCACACTCTTTATAACCCCAACGCCGACATCCGCTCCACCCTTAAGAGTTGGATGCAAAAGATCCACATTTAAGATCAATCTTCTTCTTCAAATGGAAACTGAAATTGTCTACAGACAATGCCTCTTGAACTGATTTATGATTCATTTCAATATACTTGAAACTTGTTGTATTGAGTTTAGAGGTTTCATGATAACCAATAACAAAAACAAGTTTAAATAATCAACCTTGATGAAATTAAAAAATTATAAAAATTTTAGGAATTTGTGGCCAGGCCATACTTTTTACATTTCACAGTTTTATTTTTTGGATTTTTGAAAATAATAATATAATTTTATGTGAATGCAATAGCGGCCAAAAGCAAAGCTTCCAAATAGTGGACTAATTCGGGGAAGATGGTGTGGAAGAACATTCGGATTATAGTTTTTGCTCACACCAACTTTTGAGAGGCCACGTGTTGATATATAATTTCCAGACGTGAGTTAGCAGGGTCATGTTGAATTTTTTTGATACATTTACGATTTTACGCGCGTCACTATGTTTGAGTTTGCAACTCTTTAATTAATTTATGTTTTCATTTTTTTAATTATATATATATATATATATATATATATATGTTAGAGTTAGTGACCCGAATTCTTGTTGACCCGACTCGAAAAGCTCGCGGTGTGACCCATTTGGTGAAACTAATTTTGGAGAAAAATTTGGGGCCTGTTCAATTTTAAGGTGTCTTCCGTACAATATATATATATATTTTTTTTTTCGGCTGTAATTGGGGTTTTAGGGTATCGCGCAATTTTGCTCACCTTTGTACCACTTTTTCGATATTGGATTTGCTTCTCCCTGCCCGTGGTTTTTCCCGTCAAGGGTTTCCACATAAATTGTGTGTTAGTTCTTCGCTTTCTTTGTTTCCGTTGCTATTTGTTTTTCTCCCAATTTCGTAACAAGTGGTATCAGAGCCGCGTCGATCTATTTGGGAATTTTTTTTTCAATCATGGCAACAAAGTTCGACATTGAGAAATTTGAGCGCAACATGAGTTTCTCCATGTGGCAAGTCAAGATGAAGGCGATTTTGACACAGAACGGTTTACACAAGGCGTTGGTTGGCAAGGAGCAGATGCCGTCTTCGTGGGATGCCGAAAAGAAAGCCGAGGTTGATGAGCGTGCCCTATCCACCATTCAGCTATGCTTGTCCAATGAAGTTTTGAGGGAGGTCCTTGATCAGAAGACAGCAAAGGACTTATGGGACAAGTTGGAATCTTTGTACATCACAAAGAATCTCACAACGAAACTGATTGCGAAGCACCGTCTATACACCCTTTCTATGGTTGAAGGTACATCTATTAAAACACACATAGATGACTTTTCTACTATTTTGTTGGATCTGGGGAACATGGACATTAAATATGATGATGAAGATCAGGCCCTAATGCTACTGCGTTCCTTACCTCCGTCGTATAAAAATTTTAGGGAGACTTTGATTTACAGTAATAAAACCCTAAAATTGGAGGACGTGAAAGCTTCTTTGTATTCTAAGGAGTTGTTTGATAAGGGGTTGACCAGCAGTTCGGATAACAATAACTTTGGGAGTTCCGGAGGAGAGGGTTTGATTGTTAGAGGTAGAACATCATCTAGAGATCAAAATAACAATGGTGGTAGTCGGCCAAGATCGAAGTCAAGGTTCAGAAACCTTATTTGTCACTACTGTAAGAAAAAAGGGCACATCAAAACTGAATGTCGTAAGCTTCAGAATAAAAATAATGAAAAGGGTAAGGAACATGCCGAAGCCAGTGTCGCACATGAGGAAATTGAAGATGGAGATGTTTATTCAGTGACTGAGGATAGTTCGGGCAAGCAGGGATGGATTTTGGATTCAGCCTGTTCGTTTCACATCTGTCTCCACAGGGATTGGTTCTCTTCTTATGTTCCGGTGGATAAAGGTGTTGTGCTGATGGGAGATGATCATCCTTGCTGTGTCATCGGCATTGGAACTGTAAGGGTGAAGATGCATGATGGAATTATCAGAACACTATCTGAGGTACGTCACGTTCCAGATATGTCTAAAAGTTTAATTTCTTTATCTATTTTGGACAAATCTGGTTGTTCTTTTTCTGGTGGAGGTGGAGTTTTGAGGGTTCTGAAGGGTGCTTTGGTGGTGATGAAAGCTAGCCTGGTTGGTACATTATACAGGCTACAGGGTTCTGTGGTAATGGGCTCGGCTGCTGTTTCAGTGTCCATGTCAGATTCGGATGTTACTCGTTTGTGGCATATGAGATTGGGCCATATGAGTGAGAAAGGTTTGGCGATGTTGAGCAAACGGAGTTTGCTTGGTGATCGGAGTATCTCGAAGTTGGAGTTTTGTGAACATTGTGTGTTTGGGAAGCAGAAGAGAGTTAGCTTCAGTACTGGAATTCACAAAACCAAAGGTACTCTAGACTACATTCATTCAAATCTTTGGGGACCCGCACGTACTGCTTCTAAGGGTGGTGGCAGATATATGTTGACCTTCATTGATGATTTCTCCAGGAAGGTCTGGGTATATTTTTTGAAGCACAAGAATGACGTATTTGCTATCTTCAAGCAATGGAAAGTTTTGGTAGAGAAGCAGACGGAAAGAAGGGTGAAGCGCCTTCGTACAGATAATGGATTGGAGTTCTGTGATGGTGTTTTCAATGAGTTTTGTAGAAATGAAGGGATTGTTAGACATCTCATAGTTAGAGGAACTCCGCAGCAAAATGGTGTGGCTGAGCGGATGAACAGAACTCTTATGGAGAAAGTCCGATGCATGCTGTCGAATTCTAGGTTAGCACAGGATTTTTAGGCAGAAGCAGCTGCTATAGCTTGCTACTTGGTGAATTGTTCTCCATCGGCAGCAATCGATTGCAAGACTCCTAAAGAGGTATGGTCTGGAAAACCTGCTAATTATTTAGATTTGAAGGTGTTTGGATGCCCTGCCTATGTTCATGTTAATGATGGTAAGCTTGAGCCTAGATCGAAGAAGGGCATATTTCTTGGTTACCCGCAGGGTGTAAAAGGATACAGAGTTTGGCTTCCTGATCCAAAGTCATCTAAGGTTGTGATTAGCAGGGATGTTGTGTTTGATGAGATGGCAATGCTGCATCCGAAAAAGGAGCTCGTTGTTTCAGACAGTGTGCCAAAGCAGGTGGAGTTTAGGGTGGAGGAAGTAAGTACTTCACAGAATGGTTCAGTTTCAGGCCCATTTGAGACACCCACTCATGTGGAAGAAGAGAGAATTGAGGAGGTGCAGGAGCATTTGATTGCCAAGGATAGACCTCGCAGGGAGATCAAGAAGCCCTCTAGTTTAGCTGACTATGTCACTTTTGCTTGTGTTGCAGCACAGGAGATCGAGAGTCCCAGTGATCCTTGCAACTATTATGAAGCCATTTCATATGAGGATTCTGCAAAATGTTTAATTGCTATGCAGGAAGAGGTGGAGTCGCTTCATAAGAACCATACTTGGGAGTTGGCATTACCTCCAGAGGGTAAGAAGATTGTGGGATGCAAGTGGGTCTATAAAAAGAAAGAAGGCATTCCTGGTGTTGAAGATGCGAGGTACAAAGCACGTTTAGTAGCGAAGGGGTATTCACAGGTACAGGGAGTTGATTTTAATGATATATTTTCCCCTGTCGTTAAACATACTTCTATTCGTGCTTTGTTAGCGCTAGTTGCTATGCATGATTTAGAGTTGGAGCAACTAGATGTGAAGACCGCTTTCTTGCATGGTGAGCTTGAGGAGACAATTTATATGCAGCAACCCGAAGGTTTCGAGGTTGAAGGAAAAGACGATCATGTGTGTTTGTTGAAAAGGTCCTTGTATGGTTTGAAGCAATCCCCTCGTCAGTGGTACAAGCGGTTTGATGGGTTTATGGTTAGCCATGGCTATTCTAGAAGCCAATATGATAGCTGTGTGTATTTTAGGAAGTTGGAAGTTGGAAGTTGGAAGGGGTATCTATTTGTTGCTTTATGTTGATGATATGCTGATAGTGGCCAAGAAGAAATCTGATATCAACAGATTGAAAGCAGAATTGAGTGGTGAGTTTGAGATGAAAGATTTGGGAGCGGCAAAGAAGATTCTTGGTATGGAGATTGAGAGAGATAGATCTGCAGGTAAACTTTTCTTGACTCAAAGATCTTTTGTTGAGAAAGTTCTGGAGCGTTTTGGAATGAAGAACGCTAAACCTGTAAGTACTCCATTAGCTACTCATTTTAGATTGTCTGCTGATATGTCACCACAGTCGGATAGAGATATCGAGTATATGTCACATGTTCCTTATTCTAGTGCTGTTGGTAGTTTGATGTATGCTATGGTGTGTACCCGTCCTGACATTGCACATGCTGTTAGTGTTGTGAGCTGGTATATGGCTAATCCTGGCAAACAACACTGGCAAGCTGTCAAGTGGATTCTAAGGTACTTGAGAGGCACTACTAACACTTGTTTAGAGTTTGGTGGAAGTAAGGAGGGTGTAAGTGGATATGTTGATGCAGATTTTGCTGGGGACCTTGATAGAAGGAGGTCCACTACTGGTTATGTATTTACTCTTGGAGATACTTTTATCAGTTGGAAGTCTGTTTTGCAAGCAACAGTTGCACTATCAACTACAGAAGCTGAATATATGGCGATAGCGGAAGCGGTGAAAGAAGCTATTTGGTTAAGGGCGTTGATAGGTGAGTTGAGCTCTGAGCAGGAGAGTACGGTCATCAATGGTGATAGTCAGAGTGCTATCTATCTCACTAAGGATCAGATGTTTCACGAGAGGACAAAACATATAGATGTTCGGTATCATTTTGTACGTGATGTTATTGCTCGTGGAGATATTGTTGTCAGCAAGGTGAGTACCCATGATAATCCTGCTGACATGATGACCAAGGCATTTCCAGTAGCCAAGTTTGAGCATTGCTTGGACTTGGTTGGTGTTTGTTGTTGAGCTTTGCCTTTAGGGGCTTTTGTGGAAGAGGATGGCAACTTTTATCGAAGATTGGAGTTTTGTATGTTTTTCATTCCTTATATGGAATTCGTGTCAAGGTGGAGATTGTTAGAGTTAGTGACCCGAATTCTTGTTGACCCGACCCGAAAAGCTCGTGGTGTGACCCATTTGGTGAAACTAATTTTGGAGAAAAATTTGGGGCTCTGTTCAATTTTAAGGTGTCTTCCGTACAATATATTTTTTTTTTCGGCTGTAATTGGGGTTTTAGGGTATTGTGCAATTTTGCTCACCTTTGTACCAATTTTTCAATATTGGATTTGCTTCTCCCTGCCCGTGGTTTTTCCCGTCAAGGGTTTCCACGTAAATTGTGTGTTAGTTCTTCGCTTTCTTTGTTTCCGTTGCTATTTGTTTTTCTCCCAATTTCGTAACAATATATACATATCATATCATATCATATGATCTGAGGACCTTTTGTACATTTATGGTACCTGATTTGGGAGTATGTACTAGATTCATTTATTTATTTATTTATTTCGAAAACCCCTCGTAATCACATAATAAAAAATATAAAGTCATTTTATTTTCTAATAAATAAATTTTTATGTGATTTCATTACAAATCTTCATAAAAAAGTGTGTTGAATTTGTTTTGAAGTTCCTAATTGTAAGAATTCATTTTTTTGATGGTTTAAATATATGAATAAATAAATAAAAACTTTAAACAGGGTATTAAAGAAAAGTCAGCTGCAAATTGTAGTAGTATTACTTTATTCGAATGTGTCACCCAATTAACATTTTGCAGTGACCAAGAATAATAATAACATCTGCATTATAAGAAATTAAGTAACTGGAAAAGCTTAATCAGTATTTATGTAGAATCAAATATATATATATATATATATATTTTGCAGCTGCAACTACATTCGTACATCGGATAAGTTATATTTAAATTCAAACCATAACTAAATGTTCACCTAGTACAAATATCTAACATATATTGGTTACAATATTCTATCATGCATTATACTTGATATGATAAACCACGTAAAAATGAGACCCTTTTCCATTTGTAGGAAGGGACCTCCCCTTTTCATTTTAAAAAAGGCCACAGTAAATCTCCATACGGTAGATCAAATGTTTAAGCTTCAACAAAATAATATAGAATTTGGACAATATATCTATGTATATAATGTAGAGGTGAAAGTTAGACCTAAAATATAAAGAAAAAAAGAAAACCACTCAAAAAACACATAATGAAAATGCACCATTCCAACCCCACCCCACCCCACCCCCCCCCCCCCCCAAAACCCAATTTCTTATCAATTTCATATGATATCGTTTCAAAATTTCATTATATTAAATGCCAAAGTCCGTAACTATAATAATCCATGCTCAATGCAGCTAATTTGCATTACATCCACAAGGACCACCGCTAGTCAAAGAACAGCCCTAGGAAAGCTTTCCATTAGATTTTGCATCTGACTTTATTTTGTTAGCTCCAGACTCATATTCCTTCTTCTCAACACTTTTGGTAACACCAACAGCAACAGTCTGGTGCCTATTACAAGCAACAAATCGTCCCAATGGCCGACACTCAGAGAAAGCCTCCACATCAGTGGGCTTGGTGGGACCCATCTTCACAATCCCGGCATCACCATTCTTCTAATTCAAAGGCTCCATCTGGATCTCCATACCAGAACTCCCATCAATCTTGCTCAGGATTTTATCAAACTTGACAGCAGAGCAAGAGGTATGACAGTCAAGAACAGATGTGTACCCATTATAAATCACATCAGCCTGTTTCAGTACGATGATCTGGGATGTGAAGCTAGCAGCCTCCTTGGCAGGATGATCCTTTGACTTTGATGCAACGTACCCACGTTTTAGATCCATTGTATCATTGACATTCCTGATCACATGGAGCCCAACATTGTCACCAAGCAAGGCCTCTTGGAGAAGCTCATCATGAATTTCAATAGATTTTCATACCTGGCTTGAGGGTTCCAGTCTCTACACTACCAGCTAGGACGGTACCAATTCCGCCAATCTTGTAAACAGCCTGAAGTGGTAGACGTAGAGGTTTGTCAAAGGATCTGTTAGGCTTCTAAATCTGGTCGAGTGCTTCAAGGAGAGTTTGATCATTGTACCAGTCAAGATTGATAGACTTATTAATCAAGTTGTTACCTTCAAAACCAGATATGGGAAAGAAATGGATCTTCAAAGGATTGTAGCCAATCTTCTTCGTGTAGGAAGATAATGACTTCACAATTTTATCATACCTCTTCGTGGAGTATTTTGGGATGGTGGTATCCATCTATAAGAAACAATAGAAAATAGAAACAATCACATAAATATATACACATCCAGCAAACTCAATTAAATAACATGCACCACAAAGAGTCACTACTAGAATCGCATTAATAAATGACGTAATAAATACATCGCAAAAAATAAACAACGACGGATTCCAATTAGTCGCCTAACATCCTGTCGCGAAATGCAAAGACATTTAGCGACCCATTATCAAAGTCATTTATTTTTGAGTTTTTAGTGACTTAAATAGACATTTAGCGACTCATTATGAGAGTCGTCTATACGTCAATTTTTAATGACACATGTTAGCGACGCATTACGTGAGTCACCGATATTAGAGTTTTTAGCAATAATCATCGACTTTTAGCGACTCATTATCAGAGTCGTTTATATTTCCATTTTTAGCGACAGTATGCACTTTTAGTGACGCATTATTTGAGTCCCTGAATTAAAGTTTTTAGCAACATAGATTGACTTTTAGCAACTCTTTATGAGAGTCTCCTTATTTGGGTTTTTAGCGATACTTATTTATTTTAGCAACGCATTATATAAGTCACCTATATATGAGTTTTTAACGATGCATATAAACTTTTAGCGACTCATTATTTTCGATTTACTTATAGCGACGTATTTTCTAGTGACTGTTTCATATAGAGACGCTAAATAAAGATATTACAAGCGACTTATAAGTAGAGTCGTCTTTTTAGCGACCATGGAGGATTTTAGCGATGTAGTTTTCATTACTTATAGCGACTCTTTATTTATCTTTAGAAAAGTTGATAAAAATGATATTAGCAACTCTGTTTTAAGCATCGCTAGATTTGTGAGTCGCTAAAGATAGGTAAGCAAAGGTCGCCAAATATGTTAGGCGACCTTGTTTGTTGTTGATGCGTCGCCCATTCATTTTTTAGTTTTTAATTTTATGAATATTATTAAAATAGTAAAAATATAAAAATAATTAAAATACAAAAAAATTAAAACTAGCTTCATCCAGAATAATTAGAATACAAAAATTTAAAATACATATTTTTTCATGACAAATTAATTATCAAATAAATTAAATATTAACTCATTGACATATTTTGACATAATTTGTAAATTATTGTATTTTTTCATAACAAATTTAATATTAATTAAACTTCCAAGAATGCATACTCATTGAGATGGAAGTTGACGTCCTCTTGTTGATGATATTACACCCTCATACTGCATATGGAAAAAATTAAAAAAATTATTAACACTTATACAAAATAAATAAAATATTAATCATTATTAAATTTGTAATTTAGTAAATGAAAATTTAAAGAATATTATCATCGTTCTTAAGATTTGACGAGGTGCATTTCTCCACATTAAAAGTAGAAAACACATAATAAAGCGGATCAAAAAAATAATTAAATGAATAATAATAAATGTTATAAATATTACTTAAAACATAAGTTAATAAACATACGTACAAATTTATTTAGAAGATATTGTTTATCCATATCCCCTTACAGTCATTACAAACATAGCCACTCTCACATTCATCCTCATTATCATTTTCAACGATACTTGGCAACTATATGATAAATGGATTGTGAGCCATTGTAGTATCTTCAAGAACATCTTGTTCAACAAAAGTACGATGTTGTAGTGAAGTTAAAACAACAGACCATCTCGAATCAAGTTGATTTTCAACATAAAATACTTGTTGAACTTAGCAAAACAATGTCAAGCAATATCACAAACAAAATTTCTACAAAAACAAGATTAATAAAACCCAACGAACCTAACCTGCAGTTAAAATGAAAAAAAAAAAAAATGTAACCCATCACATGTCTTCGCCAACCACAAAGAAAAAAAAACTCACCTAAATGATGGAGATGAACAAAGAAGAAGCCCAGAAAATCATGCAACACAGAGAAATCCAACTTCCCTGCCGAAAAGCGTTCCCTGTTCCAATTTTTATATTTTCTTTGTAATCTTTAAATAGTTTTTTAATTGTTCATCTACAAATATATTCATGTAGCATTCCAATGAACATAAATTCCATTGATCTAAAACCAAAAAAATAGTTTTGTCAATACTCTTCTCAATTATTCACATATGTGTATAGACGAGACACAAAATATCTCAAGATCTAATTTGAGATAGGGTACCGAATATAGAATTCTAATTTAACAAGCATTTATTGACCAATTTATCTATATAAGTATGTTAAATGAGCTTTAACTTTCATGTGTTTATGGTTAATGATAGCTTACTTGTTTTTAAAAATTGAAAGTTTATTATATTGCTTTTTCTCAAAAATTAAAAAAAAAAGTTGAAGGAACAGGCAAAGCAATTCCATTAAAATGCATAGCCTATTCCATGTTTTAGTATTATATTTTTTAACCTTTAATTAGTTTTGTTGATTGCTCATCTACAAATTAAAAAAAATATATATTTGCAAAATTAAAAAAATTACTAAAAACAACTTTCAAATTCAAAAAAAATTAAAAATTGGTTGAGTGAAAAGACGATGCAGTTGTTACAAATGCGTCACCTTTTCATCTATTTGGCGACTCTTTGTTAAAAGAATACGTCGTCTAAAATTATATTAAATTAGCTTTTGTTGTATTATTACATCTAAGTCATTTGGTCTGGTGGTGTGGTGATTCTTTCAGAGTGTAAGAGGTCCTGGGTTCAATTTTTTCTTTTTTTGTTCTTTTAGTCAATCTAATTTTATTTTAACTACAAATAACCAGTGAAAATATTAGAGCAACATAAATGAGGTATTTTTTATTTATTTAGTTTTTTTAGATTTTGGTAACAGGCGACGCACATGCTCCATTGTGCATTGTCTTTTTTTTTTTTTTTCTAGTCAATCTAATTTTATTTCAGCTACAAATAATCAATGAAAATATTAAAGTAACATAACTGAGCTGTTTTTTTTTTTTTTAATTTTGTTAACAGGAGACGCACAATCGTCATTGTGCATCGCGTGTTCTCTTTTTTTTTTTTTTTGGTTTTTTTAGTCGATCTAATTTTATTTCAACTATAAATAACCAGTGAAAATATTAGAGCAATATAACTGAGCTGCTTTTTTTTTTTTAAAAAAAAATTTTGTTCTTGTTATCCTTTTTTATTTTTTTTGTGGTTTTTTTAGTCAATCTAATTTTATTTCAACTATAAATCACCAGTGAAAATATTAAAGCAACATAACTGAGCTGGTTTTTTTTTTTTTTTTTAAATTTTGTTAACAGGCGACGCACAATGAAGATTGTGCGTCACCTATTCTCCTTTTTTTTTTTTTTTGTTTCTTTTAGTCAATCTAATTTTATTTCAACTACAAATAACCAGTAAAAATATTAAAGTAACATAACAGAACTGGTTTTTTTTTTTTTTTTAATTTTGTTAACAGGCGACGCACAATCTTCATTGTGTGTCACCTGTTCCCCTTTTTTTTTTTTTTTTTTTTTGTTCTTTTAGTCAATCTAATTTTATTTCAACTACAAATAATCAGTGAAAATATTAGAGCAACATAAATGAGCTCTTTTTTTTTTTTTTTTTTTAAAGATATTGTTAACTGGTGACGCACAATGTGCGTCTCCTATTAGTAGGGTCGCCTATCAATAATTGGAGATGCACAATGTGCATCGCCTATTACTAATTGGAGACGCACAATGTGGGTCGCCTATTACCAAAATCTTTAAAAAAAAAAAAAAATAGCTCAGTTATGTTACTCTAATATTTTCACTGGTAATTTGAAATTAAAATAACATTAGATTGATTAAAAGAACCAAAAAAAAAAAGAGAACAGGCGATGCATAAAGAAGACTGTGCGTTGCCTGTTACCTATAATTAAAAAAAAAAAAAAAAACCAGTTCAGTTATGTTACTTAAATATTTTCATTGGTTATTTGAAGTTTTCAAGAAAATCAGGTTGATTTAAAAAAAAAAAAAAGGGGAATAGACAACTTGGAATGATTTTTGTGCGTTGCCTGTTAGCAATATCTTTTAAAAAATAAAAAAAAAATACTATTTAACAGATTTGCAAGAATAAATTGTACATGAAAAATTATATAATTGAACAACAACCTCGTATAATTAAATTTTGTTATTATGCAAACATAGATAAGTCGATGGTTAATAATTTTTCATAAGTCTAGCATTTAAACAATATAATTCAGATAAAATATATGCACAGTATTAAAAGCGACTTTGTTTAGCTGCATATTCAGCGACTCTTAATGGATGTGTCACATGTTGTTGTTTTTAGCGATCGTTTGACATCGACTGTTTTGGGATGCGTCGTTAATTTATTAAATTTTTATTGACGCATTAACCTTAGAGTCGTGGTTTTATTTTTTTAGACACGTTTGTTTCGTAGCATCGCTAAGTGAGTATTGCTAGATATCAATTTTTGCATAGTGAGTTTTGCAGCAATATGAAAAAGAAAACTGCCTTGCTATATCAAACAAAATGAGTACAATCTGTCCACCCAAAAAAAAGAAAAAAAGAAAAATAAAAATGAATCTGGAGAAGGGAGTATTTGGTATATAAGAACCACTTGCCAGTGGTGGATCGAATGAACACTCAACCGCGTCATCACGGCAGTGATGGATGTCCAACATTTATATCTCTTCCTTCTCAATAAAGGCGGGATGGACTCTGAAATACGCCTCTGATCGGTTCTGAAAATCTTTTTTTCACCTTCTCTTCTCGGCATGATCCAGGCGTTCAAGCTAGCAGATCAAATCACGGGTTCTCATCCCGGAGAGGCAAGTTAGTCGGTTGGTTGAAATGAGGTTATGCCGGGTGGACTAAAGTAAAGTGGGAGGTGGCATCGTCTAACGTATAATAAAAGCATGCATATACTTCCACCTCTATATCAATTATTCACATTTGCACAAGACCATTGGAGAATTTATATACATTTATGAATATGAAGAAGGAATATATTCGAAAACAACTTGATATTTTATCCTCTATATAGATGCATAATTCAAACAAACAGATTACATATAAATATAAGAATTCAAACAAACAGATTATCACAAATAAGTATAAAAAAAATCATACAAAATACAAACCCAAGTTAACATAGCAGCTAGATAGGAGCCACTCTTGATGGGAAAAACTCAAACATCTTCCAAATTAAAAAGGAAAAATCCTTTCTAGTGTTGGGAAAATATATGTATGAATATATATGTAAATACATGTGAATAAATTAAAACAACATAAATAAAATTACATAAAATAATCAAAACTAGAACCTGTATGTTCTTCTGTTAATAGTGATATGCTCCTTAACAATTTTACTGGGGTCTGTGTGGTACTCAGTCTCCTTAAGAAGTTTTTCATCCAACGGTGTAGGAGTTTTATGACGAACGTCTTTCAGAATATAACGGCTGCAAAGATCTTGAATACGGTATCTTTAAAACCTTTCTTACGAACTTTCTACGTACCTTTACTTTACCATACTATACAAATCACTGTAATTTCTCTCTCTGATTTTTCAAAACTCAATTTTCTATGTTTTTTCTGAAAAACTAAAAAAATGTTGAAAAGATCGTGTGTAATCCCAACTCTCAACTTAGAATCCTTTTTCCTAAAACATCCCACAATTTTCAAAATCCCACAAATTTCTAAAACAATCCGTAAGAAATAAAAACAAAGCCCAAAACCTTTAGGCCCCATAAAGGAAAAGTCATTCGCATTTTGGTTTTGGCCCAAAACTTTAACATCTAGTTACAGGGATCTCATATGCATATAAATACCAATACAGGCCCAACACCCATTCACTGTAAAAGGGTTCTAATATGTTATTAATTATATATAATAATTAATAAATAATTAATAACATTTGCCTTGAGTATTAAGTGAGAAAAGTATCCTCACATTGTTGCATCAACAAATCATCTGCTTGACACCATGGGTGTAAGCAAGCAATGCATGCTCACGTGTTTGACCATCCTTAGATATTCCTACTTCGAAACAACTAGTGCTGGAATCGATAATCAAAACAGCACAATCAGCCAGTGAATTCCCAGTGATCATGTTCTTAATAAAGTCACGATGTCCAGGGTCATCGATGACAGTGCAGTAGTACTTGAAGGTCTCAAACTCCCAAAAGGCAATAACAATAATGCTAATGCCATGCTCACGCTCAGCCATGAGCTTATCAAGCACCCAGGCATACTTGAATAATCTCTAGTTCATCTCAGCAGCTGCCTTCTAACACATCTCAATAACATGTTTGTCAACCCCTCCGAGCTTGTAGATTAGATGACCGGCTGTGGTCGGTTTGCAAGAGTTGACATGGCTAATGATCACAATGTTAATGTGAATCTTCTCCTTACCAATTATCACCATTATCAATCTGAAACTAACGCCTATCAGATGCATGAAATCACAGAGTCCCAAAATTATAATACAAATAGAAATTGATACAAAATAAAATATATACAAAAAAAATTCCAAAGAAAAACTATAACACAAACATATCTCAGCCTAGAATAGCAAAATACATTGGTTTAATTCAAAAACAAAGTTTTAATCTAAAAATATCCTTTAGGAAACTGATATAAAATTATTCATAAAAAAATAATATAAAGTCGAACATCTAAAATACAAACCACTCCAAATTCTTGTTTAGCAGAAATTAAAAGTGTTAGAACTTCCCAGCCAGCAATAATAATAGAAATAATAATAAAAATCCGAGAAGACCCATATAAACAAATTTATAATTAACACAAGCTCATAAATGGAAAAAATTCAAATCCGAAACGAAACTAAGCACAGGAAAAAAAAAAAAAAAAAAGAGTCCCCTTTTCCCTATTGCACAAAATGAATGCTTTTTTTTTTTTTTTTTCCCAAACAACAAAACTAGTCTTTATTATTTTATTATTATTTTTTTTGGTCAATATACAACAAAACTAGACCGAATACGGAACCGATCGTATTGTTAACCGATTTTTTTTTCCCCCTCCAGACAACAAATAGTCTGAGCGCACTTCAAAAGCCAAAAAAGGGGGGAAAAAAAAATCAAAATTCAAAAACATATAATATGTAAAAGAAAGTACAGCATGCAAGCAAAACAACCGAAAAAAAAAAAAAAAAAAAAAAAGAAATTGAAGAAGAAGAAGTGGGAATGTGAGTCTGCCTTACCTGGCTCTGCTTGAGAGAAATGCAAATACTTAAACACGAAATGATAGTTGTGAAAATTACGAGAGACCGAGAAGTGAGCTCTTGACTTGCCTCTATAAACTTGGAAAAAGGTTTCACGGCCACAGACGCAGGCCCTAGTCGGCTTTTTTAGAAAATTTGCGTAAATTGTAACTTGTCCAGTAAGCTATTTGGGTTCATTGCGAGTCCTCTTGGATTTGCTCATAAGATAATTATTTAATTTCATCCGCAGCCTTTGAAATTTGTCTAATTACAAAATTATCCTTCAGTTTTCATGAAAGTCACTAATACCTCTTAAGAATATGTTACTTTCTCCTACGTGGCCATTAACATTACTTGTATACGCTTAAATGTTAATGGCTTATTATATATATTTTTTAATTTTTATTTTATCATTTACATACTTTGTTTTCCAAGTTATTAAACGAGATCATATTTAACCCAGCACTATTGAAACCGTTATCAGGCAAAGATTTTGAGTAATTGAAAATGGTTATATTTCTTTGCTTCATTAGCGGTTAAAGTTAGTAGTATCAAGTTCAGATTTTAAGAGCAAGATAATGCTATTGATTATTTAGTGGATTGTTATTTCTTAAAATATGATTAGAAAAAAATTGTTGTCATTTACTAATCCTATTGTTTGTGTTAAAATATTATCCATATTATTGGTGTCATTAACAAAATCATACTATACTTTGCTTATATCCTCGTGGAAAAATGATAGATTCAGGAACTGCCATGAAAAATATTGTTACCATGTTTTGGAATCTTCATCAGTATCATTGTTACCCTTTCTTCACCGCCTCCAGTGTATCAAGTTTAGAAACTTGCCTGAACTGTCTTAAGAGAAAAATATATTTTGTATTTTTTATTTTTCAATTTTAATTACATCAAATAAAATATTATTCCATATTTGATTTGTATTATTTAATTTTCAAATTTTAATTATAACCGATTAAATATTATTTAAAATTCAAATTTTTTTTGAACTTTTTTTATGCATTTCAAAGTTGTTTGAGGTTTGAAAATTTGTGTATGTACCTCACGAGAAATGGAAGACATCATCCAACGAACAACGCTAATTTAACATGCGCCATAGCGAGTTGAGGGAGTCTAGTGGATTGGGTCGTTAAAGTCATGACCCGATTATCTTTAGGCTTGGATACCATGAAAATGTTGTGGTTCTCTGACCACTATAGAGAGGAAATATGAGAAGAAAATAAAAGAAATTCTATTATTCTCTTGAAAATAGAATAGAAAACAAAAAACTTCTCTCTCTCTTTTCTATCAAAATCTCTTTGGAATTTGCTCACTTTTCTCTCAAGCTGTCTCTGGGGTCTTAAACACTATCTCTCGGAGTTTATACAATATTCTCAACACTCCTCACTTGGGATGATATTGAGATGGATTGGATGCATGAATGCAACGAGATAGAGCCTATTTATAAGCTTACAAGTTCAGTTGCATGTCTTAGTTTTTCAATCGATTTTGACATTCACCACCAACCTCTTACAGCTGTCCACAATTGTTAAGCAACTTTCACGCTGGTAATTACAGCAGCTATTTTCAACAATGGTGAGCTGTGGCAGTGTGGCTGGACTTCACACTGTCGGTGGTGCAGTTGGACTTCACAGAAACTAGTGGGCATGATATAATTGTGGGAATTGAATTAAATATTGTACTGACTAACTATGTTTGAATACAAAGATATTGTGTATTAATAAACATGATTATAAAAACAACCTGATAAAAGGTCCTAAATTGATACATGCAAAGATATTGGGTATTGACAAACCCAATTACAACAACCTGATAAAAGGTCCTAAATTGATACGTGCTATATCAAGATAGAATAGGTATATATAACAACTTAATTTGTAGATAGAATTTGTTAACGAAGATTATTACAACAGTTGATTACTTAGTTATGCTATCACATTGCTAAGAGTTCTGCCCTTTATTGTCCTCGTTGTTGTCTTCCTCATCGTTAGAGCCCGGGCAGAGCAATTGATTTACATAACTAGCGGTCAATGCTTCCACAATTGAATCAGCCACTCCAATCACCAACTTCTTTCCATACTTGATGACAGCAGAATTTATGGCCATCTTATTAGCTCCATCACCGTATTCCTTCTCCACAGAGGTGATAACCCCAACACCAACAATTTGCTCCATGTCAGTAATAGTAAAGTGTCCCAATGGCGGATACTCCTCAAAAGCCTCCACAACCATGGGTTTTATCGGAACCATCTTCACAAACCCAATCTCACCCTTTTCCAAATGTTGGGGCCTCACCTGAGCAGTATGCTTAAGTTCTTGATCATCCTAATCATCAGTATCGGACATCAAGTTGGACTTGCTAATGATTTCCTCAAACCTGACAGAACCATGCAAGGTATGACAATGCAACATTGCTATGTATCCATTAGGAATTAGACATCCTGCAGGACGGTTCAATATAACAAGCCGGGATAAAAAGCTAATAGCTTGTTTTGCAGGATCATCCTTAGAGTTGGAGGCAACATAACCGCGTTTAAGATCCGTCTTCTTCTTCGTCAGGTGGATACCAACAATGTCACCTGGAAAGGCCTTCTGAACTGATTCACGATTCATTCCAATGGACTTAACTTTTGCAGTGAGTCCAGTTGGTGCAATTGTGATCTTCATACCGGGCTTTAGAATTCTCGTCTCAATTCGACCAATTGCAATGGTACCGTTTCTGCCAATCTTGTCATGATCCTCAAGTGAAAGCCGGAGAGGCTTGTCAGAGTGTCTTTCAGGTTCTCGAATTTGGTCAAGTGCTATAAGGAGAGTTGGACCATTGTACCACTCGATTTTGGTGGACCTCCAATGAGGTTGTCACCCTCTAAACTAGAGATAGGAATGAAAGGGATATCGATAGTGTAGCCCACCCTCTTCAAATAGGAAGAGATTGACTTCACAATTTCATTATACCTCTCCTCGGAGTACTTGGGAGAGGTGGCATCCATCTAAACACCATCGATTAACATCATATAACTACTTTATATATCAACAAGAACAGAAGCTATATGAAGAAAAAGAAGAAAAAAATTTGCTTATATAAAACTACACAAAGAAACAAATACATTCAATGCAAATTTTAGAAAAGTCTAAACAAAATGAGTACCGACTTGATTGGAGAAGGAAAAGTTGAAATGCAATTACCACAAAATCATTACAGAATTGACCTGCGATAGGATACTTGATAGGATACTTGAAGGTGACCCCCCATAAATATTTTTAGGGCATCGTCATAAACAACAATTAATGATCAAAACATATATAAGATACTTACAAAAGTTTTGGGAAAAAAATTTATCCCCTCAACTATGCTACCTTTTACGCTTTTCCCTCTACAAAACTTATCATTCGTACTATTATTTTTCAATCAGTTCAAACCAATCACGCAACTTTTTCTAGTAAATTTGACATAGATGTATTGTCAACAAAGTAAACTAAAGTAAAATAAAATAAAATAAAACGGTTCCCAAATAGAATTATGCAAGTTTTGTATATTTAATTTCATCAAATTTATTATTTAAAAAGAAATCATCAAATTTATTGAAAATATATAATTAGACTCAATCATATAAGGGGAATTTAATAGTTCATTTATTGTCAATGGATAGGAAATTAATAGTTAAAGGTATTGCTATATATGAGGGTTTTATAATAAAATAATAAGGAATTGTTTTCAGACTATCAACCAAAAGTGAGTAACGTAATTATCCCAAAACATTTTTGCTGAACATATTTAAAACTATATATTCTCAACAATATATTAATATTAGTTTTGTTTTGAAGTATTCATCCTTATAAGCATTCTAAGTTTAACGTATAATTTTGCTTTTAAAAAAAAAAAAAGTTTAACGTATAATTTCAATAAATAATATATATATATATATATACATATATATAATAAACTATTTATTATAATGTAAAATTTATAAAAATAAAGATATCTAGCTTTCACGATTAAGATTATTGAAAAAAAAAAAAAAAAGCTTTGACAACTAAGTCACCAAAAACTTAGAGAAAAACGAATACACACACTCTCTTTTAAAAAAAAAAAATAAAAAAAAATTATAATTTTGGTAATAATTTTTACTCTCGCAATAAAAACTGGAAAAAAATTAATGAAATAAGTATTGAATTATGGATTAATTATCAACCGCAACTTGAAATAAGAAAAAAACCATATATGTAATAGGCTTCTAGAATCAGCACAGTAAAAAAAAGAATTAAGAAACATATACACATTGTGACATAGGGGCAGGGGGAAGAGACAATTGAACCCACCAGTTGTTTGCTTAGATCTCTACCGTTTGCCATTAATTGTCATATGCAGATAGAGAGAGATTCTCTCTATAAAGCCACCTGATAGGCATATGCAGATAGAGAGAGATTCTCTCATCCCGGAAATCCAGACAAACTTTGTCTACGAGATATTGAAATCGGATTACATGTAATCCGAGAGCTCAGAACAAGTTCTGTCCCCGATTTTCCAGATAAGATAAAAAAATTTATGCAGATATAAAGTCAATAATTATGTAACTGACCTTGTTGCAGCAACAGATCATCTCTTTGACACCAAGGGTGCAAGCAAGGAATGCATGCTCACGAGACTGTTCATCTAATTTGTAAGGAGCAGCGGTGGAATCAACAATTAGGATGGCACAGTCAGCCTGAGAAATGCCGGTGATCATGTTCTTAAGAAAGTTGCGACGATCAGTAACATCAGTGACTGTGAAGAGGTACTTGGTTGTCTCAAACTTGAACAGGGCAATATCAATTGTGGTACCATGCTTCTGCTTGGCCTCGAGCTTCTTAAGCGCCCAATCATACTTGAATGATCTCTTTTTCTTCTTAGCAGCTTTCTTGTCTGACTTCTCAGAAACATGCTTTTCAATGTTAGTACCTTCAAGATTAGAGATTTTACGGGCAGTTGTTGACTTGCCAGATCCGAATTGGCCCATGACCACAACGTTAATGTTAACTTTCTCGTTGCCTGTTGGCATTCTGTAATTGAAAACTGCAATGTAATAGAATACAAAGAAAATTATCTATCGGATGAATAATATCACAAGGGGTCAAAATTATAACACATACACAAATTGACAAAAAAATCAAACAAAAGTCCTATTAAAACAAAAAAAGAAAAAGCTCCAGAATACGAAGTAAAACACAAACAGATCTCAGCCCACAATTGCAAATTACAATGCTTCAATTTGAGCATCGAAAAACTATGTGCATATTTCAAATCTGTAGTCTTAAAAAAAAAAATAGTCAAATCAAATTACAAGCCATTGGGAAAATTAATAACAATCATAATAATAATAAATCCTCAAGTTCTTAATTTAGCCTAACTGAACTATATATCAAAACATTGCAGCCCCGGTAAAAGACAGCAATAGAAGAAACAATGACAAAACCAAATAAACAAGGCAAAGCAGAAATTTTTTAAATAAATTAATGGAGATATGAATTCATAAAAGCTTCACTCTCAAATCTAGCAAGGTAGACTTTTAAAGCTGCAATGGGTAAAACTAATTTGAGAGGTTAAGAATCAAAGTCAAAACTATGATTGGGTTTTAAGAAATGCTTCTGATTTTACTAATACGTTCGTGATCGGCGTGCGTTCTACTACAGTAGCGGCACCAGCACCACTGCTGCTGTTTTTGAAAATCTGCAAGCGGTAATAACCGGTTGTCTATGGGCCCTTTGCCCAGCATTTTCTTTCTTTTTCTTTTTAATTTTTTGATTTTGGTTTTTGTAAATAGCCCTTTAAATTAATCTCAATTTATTTATTGAATAAATTCTCATTTGTATGAAATGATTAAATAATTAACTAAGTTAATTGCAAAATAAGTCAATGGGCTGCATTGTTTTTTTATTTATTTTTTGCTTGAAAAAATTCAATGAAATTTAATAACTTATATTTGTTATCTGTATATATAATATATATTTATAAAATTAATCATGTGTAACATCAAATATAAAACTAGAGTAATTATTATCCCATTTAATATTATTTTCAATGCAATCATATTCCATGTACTGCATGAGATGGAGACGGAAAAGAAAAGGAGACCATACGACTATGACGTAAGAAAAGGTCGCCTATGATGTAAGCTGATGACGAGAAAATATAAGACCGCCTAATAATAGCTTGACACGTTACATACTAATACTTTTATAGTAAATATTTGTCTTATTTACTTTTTCTTCCAGCACACGTGTTTTTTTTTTTTTTTGTGTCTTTTTATTTTTATTTGTTTATTATTTATTTTATTTTAGTTTTTCCTCTTTCATTCCACCTTTTCTCGGCAACTCATCTTTCCATTCATCTCTCCAAAAATTCCAACCCAGAATCCCAGAAGGGAAAGCTAGCTAGATTGATTTAAAGGGGTTAATTTCAAAGACATCCCTCATGTTTGAAGAAACTCACCTCTAGCTCCTAGTGTTAGTTAAAGTTGACACCTAAAAGGTGGAAAAATAATTGTCTTAAAAATTAAAATAAAGTGAGATGCATGTTAGAATAGTGTATAAATATAATAAAACTATTACTAAAAAAAATTCTCTTAAAACAGAAAGTTAAAATAAAGTGAAAAATAAAAACTTATATATATATATATATAAAGAACAAAAATAAAATAAGAACAAAATGCTATATGGAACCTTTTGATTTTTCTTTTTGATAATCTTTTTCAACTTAATTTATTGAGATTTAGACTATTGAGAATATCTATTAGAAAGCTAAAAAGCTTTCTTTCTTTTTTTGTTTTTTCTTTCTCTGCTGCCTCAGTTAAAAATCATAGGTATTATAAGTTGATATGGAATTAGTCCTCAAGAAGAGAGTGTTTTTTTTTTTTTTTTTTTTTGGGGGGGGGGGGGGGGGGGGGAAGATGAAAAGAAAGAAGCAAATGTTAAGTTAAAAAAAACATATAAAATATAAAAACAGAAGGAAAGGTGGGATGAAAAGAAAAAGCAAATGTAAATTAAAAAAAAATATAAAATATAACAACAGAAGAAAAAATAAAAACTCATTCAATTGTATCTTAAATTCAATTTAGTTGATTGAAACCTGAGATGAAATAGTTGATTGAAACCTGAGAGATGAATTTGTATTTTGTCCAGGTTTGAGAGGATGCAGATGAAATAAACCTGAAAAAAATAAAACCGCTTGTTTACCAAATCTCATAAAATAATACTTGCTTGAAAAAAATTTCAAATCCAATCACAGTTAGAACTGTTGGAAGTATCAGAAATTTGCACCCGGGAGACTTTCTTCAGTGAACATTCGTTATATAAGTAAGAAATTCCTGTCAATCAACAAAACTAACATTCGACCAAAACAAAAACTAAAACAAAAAAATAAAAAAAAAAAACAAAAAAACAAAACCAATCTGAACAACTAGAAAGCCCTCAAAAGCCATTACAGTCGAACAAGAAAAACGCCCTAAAAAGGAGCAAAAGCCATCACAGTCAAACAACAAAACTAATTCCGTCAAAGTAAAACCAGAAAACCAAAGATTTATATAACGAAGTATACTAAAAATGAAAACCAGATCCGGGGTTCAATCAACCACTGAAAAACTTTGGAAAACTCTGGATCTGTCTGAGAAAACACTGGAAAATTAAAACGTCCACTTAAAAAAAAAAAAAAAAAACCACTGGAAAAAGAAGAATACTAACAAGAATGATGGCAGGAAGAATGCTAAATAGAAAGAAGAACACTAACAAGAAAGCCGGCAAGGAGAATTACCACTGTTCGAGCAAGAGTGCTAGGAGGAGGAATGCACGTAAGACGAATTTCTACTGCTCAAGCAAAGATTGCTAGCAAGGATGCTCGAGGATGGCAAACCTTGTCTTCATTTTGCTTGCTTCCACCACTAGGTTTTGTAACTATTTTCAAAAGGAAAGTGCTTCGTTTAGAAGATGTCTCTCCTGATTGGAAATCGGGTACGTATCCCCTTCCATTATTTTAGAAAATCTTGTCTAGCTACCACGTCAGCTTATAACTCTCCGAGTGATAAAGTGACATGTGTTAAAATGGAATCTTCATATATTTTTTTAAATTTATTTTACTTCCCGAACTGTCTTTTTCTTTTTTATTTATTTTTTATTTTTTAGGTGGATTGGAGCATCATATCTGTTATTGTGGAGCATCATACAGTGAAAGCATCATATAGTGAACTATAACCATTCATAATAATTAGATTTGCATGTAGTTTAACGATTATAGATGATTGTTCCATTAAACGAGATAGAGGATACCTTCCACAACAGCATTTTCGTTTCTTTGAATTTCTTTTCCTAATCAGATCCGTAATGACAAAGGTGAGCTTATGGGGGCAATGGCTTGTCCAATTCAGAAACAAGGGTAAGCTTCCTTGTAATTCTTACCCTATTTGGTTGAAAACATCAAGCAGGTCCTGTGTGGGTTGCTATTCTTATGTCAAATATCTATCTGCTAGCTTCTTCTTTAATTTAATGGACACTTTATTTTAAAATAATAATAATAATGAATAACGATAAGCCAGCCGAGTTTATCCATCTATAATATTCAATTGCCTTTCGTAAAATTTAAAAAAAAAAAAATGCCTTTTTGCTTTTCACCCACACACAAACAACTTTTTTATTTTTTTATTTTTGGGCATAGCTTTTGTCCTTCGCTGCTTTATTGATTAAATTTCCAACCTCTCTCTGTTTTTCAGTCACCTATAATCAATGGTAATTTATTTATGTTTGATAAAATCATTTAAAATATATTTTACTTCATATCGATACCCAAAAAAAACAAAAACAAAAATGGAAGATTAGATAATATTGTTTTTTATTATGAAGTCTAGGTTTATTATTATGTTTAAGTACTTCCATTATTTTATAATTTCCAAAAAAAAAAAAAATCTTCTATTATTTTAGTAATTTGTCATACTTTGGTTTGCTTTATCTGTCATTATCTAATGAACTAATTAAAACGCGAAAAATATTAAAGTTATTATTTGTTTTTATTTTGTAAAAATTAATGGGAATGTGATCACTTAAGTAATTGGTAAGGGTTCCGAAAAATAAATAAATAAAAATAATTTATATTTTTAATCAAGCAAGTCAATGTGGAATTAATAATACTTTTTGAGAATTACTCCTCGTGGATAATTTGTTTAGAAAATATGATATAAGATACTGTAAATATAAATTAGTGTTGTCACAATTATAGTTAAACTATATATTTTTATCTTTTTTTTTTGTTTTTATTTTTATAACCTAATTCTAATTGATATTATATTTATTTATTTTATTATAATATGGATTTTTACATTTTTTGCTGTCCCCTATACCCACCCCACCCCATGACTCGAACCCAGATACACACGCTGGATTTCAAAATTTTTGCAGTGTATATATTAATTTCATAAGGTTTTATGTAATTTTATAATTTTTCCCCTGTAGAAACACTTTGATAGCATTTTCATTAAGGGTAATGTAGTCATTTAATTAAAACATCTTTTCATACAATTGTATGATCAAAAGAATCAATTTGCTTTCAGTTCACCAAAAAAAAAAAAAAAAAAAAAAAAAAAAAAAAAAGAAGAAAAGGAATTAAATTGCTTCTTTCCACGTAATGGTCTTCTTTCTCTACACCACAAAAGGCAAAGTTTTTGATTATTTGTGAAAAAAATAATTTTTCATTACTTCTATCTCTTGTTTCTTCATCACTAAAAGATAAAAAGAAAAAGAAATAATTCAACTTGCATATCCAATCAGGGGCGGAACCAGGAAGTTTAACTTGGGGTTAAAGTGTAAGAAGAAAAACAAAATTTTAAACAAATATATTGTATTGTATGTTAAATTAAATTAAAAATCAAAATTTTAAATTTAAATGAGAAAACAAATAAATAAAAACTCTCGAGAAAAAAACTGTAACGATGCTTATTCATCTTGATTTATAACTTTATAAGTAAAAAATGAAAAATAAAGAACTGTAAATTATTAGTTGTTTGCTTTTTTTATATATATATTTTAAATACAAATAAATTCGTTATATTTTCAGTAAAAACAATTGATATTTGAATAATAAGTTTTATAGTAACAATTTTATATTTTATATTTTTATGTATAGTGACTATTAATTACATGAAAATCAATATGGTATCTTGATTATTAGGGCCAAATGCTTAGTTTTCTATTAATTTTAAATGTATTTGAAGCCATGGCTCCAGCAGTCTTGTATTTGGCTCTGACCCTGTACCCAACCCAAAGCTTGGTAGTGTTCCCTCTCCTTGCTTTTTGTTTTCCTTTTTTTCATTTGTTATTTTTACCTCTTTCGATTGTTTTAGCTAAATATGCTAGATTATTGGATTATATGCCTTTGTTTATCTTTCATTTCTTAAGTTAAATTACACATTTTTAGCAAGTAATATTTATTTTTTTGTTACCATATTTATTTATTCCTTCATATGTACTAAGAGCCTCAATGTATTTTTATTTTTATTATTATTATTTTTATTTATTGTAGGATCCATTTTAAGATGTACAGATTAAGTATTATTTTTCAATTTAGTCCGGCAAAGAGTAGGGAATCACCTTAGGGCGTTTAATTTATACTAATTTATTTTACATTTAGTAATTTTTTCTTAAATTGATTTTTAAATTAACTAATAGGAAATTTGAAAACTGAAAACTTGACTAGTTCTTTTATAAATCACTAATCAATTTTTTTTTTTTCTAATTTTGTTTGTAAATGTAAGAGTTAGTTAATTTTCTTAATTTTTAAATTTTATATTAATCAATTTAAAAGTTGAGCTAACCTAAAATAAATTATAAATTGAAAACATGATGGAAAGTTTTAAATTTGAGAACTTTATATACAATCTAACCAAATATTTAGTACTAAATTGCAATTTCGATCATTAATCATCTTCCAAAATTCAATTATCTAATTAAGGCCAATGAGATTCAGGTTGGATTTTTTTTTTATTTTTTTAAGTACTAAATTGCAATTTCGATCATTAATTATCCTTCAAACTTTTTCTACGAGATATTGAAATCGGATTACATGTAATCCGAAAGCTCAGAACAAGTTCTGTCCTCGATTTTCCAGATAAGATAAAAAAAAATTTATGCGGATATTAAGTCAATAATTATATAACTGTTAGAGTTAGTGACCCGAATTCTTGTTGACCCGACCCGAAAAGCTCGCGGTGCGACCCATTTGGTGAAACTAAATTTTGGAGAAACATTTGGGGCTCAGTGGTGGAAGCGGAGGTCTCGGGCCGTACGGACCTGTTCAATTTTAGGGTTTCTTCTATACTATATATTTTTGGTTTTCGACTATAATTAGGGTTTTAAAGGGATCGCGCAGTCAGGCTCACCTTTTGTACCAATCTTTCGATATTGGATTTGCTTCTCCCTGCCCGTGGTTTTTCCCGTCAAGGGTTTCCACGTAAATTGTGTGTTTGTTCTTCGTTTTCTTTGTTTCCGTTGCTATTTGTTTTTCTCCCAATTCCGTAACAAGTGGTATCAGAGCCACGTCGATCTATTTGGGAATTTTTTTTCTTTCGATCATGGCAACAAAGTTCGACATTGAGAAATTTGAGCGCAACATGAGTTTCTCCATGTGGCAAGTCAAGATGAAGGCGATTTTGACACAGAACGGTTTACACAAGGCGCTGGTTGGCAAGGAACAGATGCCGTCTTCGTGGGACGCCGAAAAGAAAGCCGAGGTTGATGAGCGTGCCCTATCCACCATTCAGCTATGCTTGTCCAATGAAGTTTTGAGGGAGGTCCTTGATCAGAAGACAACAAAGGACTTATGGGACAAGTTGGAATCTTTGTACATCACAAAGAATCTCACAACGAAACTGATTGCGAAGCACCGTCTATACACCCTTTCTATGGTTGAAGGTACATCTATTAAAACACACATAGATGATTTTTCTACTATTTTGTTGGATCTGGCGAACATGGACATTAAATATGATGATGAAGATCAGGCTAATGCTACTGCGTTCCTTACCTCCATCGTATAAAAATTTTAGGGAGACTTTGATTTACAGTAATAAAACCCTAAAATTGGAGGACGTGAAAGCTTCCTTATATTCTAAGGAGTTGTTTGATAAGGAGTTGACCAGCAGTTCGGATAACTATAATTTTGGGAGTTTCGGAGGAGAGGGTTTGATTGTTAGAGGTAGAACATCATCTAGAGATCAAAATAACAATGGTGGTAGTCGGCCAAGATCGAAGTCAAGGTTCAAAAACCTTATTTGTCACTACTGTAAGAAAAATGGGCACATCTGTCTCCATAGGGATTGGTTCTCTTCTTATGTTCCGGTTGATAAAGGTGTTGTGCTGATGGGAGATGATCATCCTTGCTGTGTCATCGACATTGGAACTGTAAGGGTGAAGATGCATGATGGAATTATCAGAACACTATCTGAGGTACGCCACGTTCCAGATATGTCTAAAAATTTAATTTCTTTATCTGCTTTGGACAAGTCTGGTTGTTCTTTTGCTGGTGGAGGTGGAGTTTTGAGGGTTCTGAAGGGTGCTTTGGTGGTGATGAAAGCTAGCCTGGTTGGTACATTATACAGGCTACAGGGTTCTGTGGTAATGGGGTCGGCTGCTGTTTCAGTGTCCATGTCAGATTCAGATGTTACTCGTTTGTGGCATATGAGATTGGGCCATATGAGTGAGAAAAGTTTGGCGATGTTGAGCAAACGGAGTTTGCTTGGTGATCGGAGTATCTCGAAGTTGGAGTTTTGTGAACATTGTGTGTTTGGAAAGCAAAAGAGAGTTAGCTTCAGTACTGGAATTCACAAAACCAAAGGTACTCTAGACTACATTCATTCAGATCTTTGGGGACCCGCACGTACTGCTTCTAAGGGTGGTGGCAGATATATGTTGATCTTCATTGATGATTTCTCCAGGAAGGTCTGGGTATATTTTTTGAAGCACAAGAATGACGTATTTGCTATCTTCAAGCAATGGAAAGCTTTGGTAGAGAAGCAGACGGAAAGAAGGGTGAAGCGCCTTCGTACAGATAATGGATTGGAGTTCTGTGATGGTGTTTTCAATGAGTTTTGTAGAAACGAAGGGATTGTTAGACATCTCACAGTTAGAGGAACTCCGCAGCAAAATGGTGTGGCTGAGCGGATGAACAGAACTCTTATGGAGAAAGTCCGATGCATGCTGTCAAATTCTGGGTTACCACAGGATTTTTGGGCAGAAGCAGCTGCTACAGCTTGCTACTTGATGAATCGTTCTCCATCGGCAGCAATCGATTGCAAGACTCCTGAAGAGGTATGGTCTGGAAAACCTGCTAATTATTTAGATTTGAAGGTGTTTGGATGCCCTGCCTATGTTCATGTTAATGATGGTAAGCTTGAGCCTAGATCGAAGAAGGGCATATTTCTTGGTTACCCGCAGGGTGTAAAAGGATACAGAGTTTGGCTTCCTGATCCAAAGTCATCTAAGGTTGTGATTAGCAGGGATGTTGTGTTTGATGAGATGGCAATGCTGCATCCGAAAAAGGAGCTCGTTGTTTCAGACAGTATGCCAAAGCAGGTGGAGTTTAGGGTGGAGGAAGTAAGTACTTCACAGAATGGTTCAGTTTCAGGCCCATTTGAGACACCCACTCATGTGGAAGAAGAGAGAATTGAGGAGGTGCAGGAGCATTCGATTGCCAAGGATAGACCTCGCAGGGAGATCAAGAAGCCCTCTAGTTTAGCTGACTATGTCACTTTTGCTTGTGTTGCAGCACAGGAGATCGAGAGTCCCAGTGATCCTTGCAACTATTATGAAGCCATTTCATGTGAGGATTCTGCAAAGTGGTTAATTGCTATGCAGGAAGAGGTGGAGTCGCTTCATAAGAACCACACTTGGGAGTTGGCATTACCTCCAGAGGGTAAGAAGATTGTGGGATGCAAGTGGGTCTACAAAAAGAAAGAAGGCATCCCTGGTGTTGAAGATGCGAGGTACAAAGCACGTTTAGTAGCGAAGGGGTATTCACAGGTACAGGGAGTTGATTTTAATGATATATTTTTCCCTGTCGTTAAACATACTTCTATTCGTGCTTTGTTAGCGCTAGTTGCTATGCATGATTTAGAGTTGGAGCAACTAGATGTGAAGACTGCTTTCTTGCATGGTGAGCTTGAGGAGACAATTTATATGCAGCAACCCGAAGGTTTCGAGGTTGAAGGAAAAGAGGATTATGTGTGTTTGTTGAAAAGGTCCTTGTATGGTTTGAAGCAATCCCCTCGTCAGTGGTACAAGCGGTTTGATGGGTTTATGTTTAGCCATGGCTATTCTAGAAGCCAATATGATAGCTGTGTGTATTTTAGGAAGTTGGAAGATGGCTCATTTATCTATTTGTTGCTTTATGTTGATGATATGCTGATAGTGGCCAAGAAGAAATCCGATATCAACAGATTGAAAGCAGAATTGAGTGGTGAATTTGAGATGAAAGATTTGGGAGCGGCAAAGAAGATTCTTGGTATGGAGATTGAGAGAGATAGATCTGCAGGTAAACTTTTCTTGACTCAAAGATCTTTTGTTGAGAAAGTTCTGGAGCGTTTTGGAATGAAGAACGCTAAACCTGTAAGTACTCCATTAGCTACTCATTTTAGATTGTCTGCTGATATGTCACCACAGTCGGATAGAGATATTGAGTATATGTCACATGTTCCTTATTCTAGTGCTGTTGGTAGTTTGATGTATGCTATGGTGTGTACCCGTCTTAACATTGCACATGCTGTTAGTGTTGTGAGCCGGTATATGGCTAATCCTGGCAAACAACACTGGCAAGCTGTCAAGTGGATTCTAAGGTACTTGAGAGGCACTACTAACACTTGTTTAGAGTTTGGTGGAAGTAAGGAGGGTGTACGTGGATATGTTGATGCAGATTTTGCTGGGGACCTTGATAGAAGGAGGTCCACTACTGGTTATGTATTTACTCTTGGAGATACTTCTATCAGTTGGAAGTCTGTTTTGCAAGCAACAGTTGCACTATCAACTACAGAAGCTGAATATATGGCTATAGCTGAAGCGATGAAAGAAGCTATTTGGTTAAGGGCGTTGATAGGTGAGTTGAGCTCTGAGCAGGAGAGTACGGTCATCAATTGTGATAGTCAGAGTGCTATCTATCTCACTAAGGATCAGATGTTTCACGAGAGGACAAAACACATAGATGTTCGGTATCATTTTGTACGTGATGTTATTGCTCGTGGAGATATTGTTGTCAGCAAGGTGAGTACTCATGATAATCCTGCTGACATGATGACCAAGGCACTTCCAGTAGCCAAGTTTGAGCATTGCTTGGACTTGGTTGGTGTTTGTTGTTGAGCTTTGCCTTTAAAGGCTTTTGTGGAAGAGGATGGCAACTTTTATCGAAGATTGGAGTTTTGTATATTTTTCATTCCTTATATGGAATTCGTGTCAAGGTGGAGATTGTTAGAGTTAGTGACCCGAATTCTTGTTGACCCGACCCGAAAAGCTCGTGGTGCGACCCATTTGGTGAAACTAAATTTTGGAGAAAAATTTGAGGCTCAGTGGTGGAAGCGGAGGTCTCGGGCCGTACGGGCCTGTTCAATTTTAGGGTTTCTTCTGTACTATATATTTTTGGTTTTCGGCTGTAATTAGGGTTTTAAAGGGATCGCGCAGTCAGGCTCACCTTTTGTACCAATCTTTCGATATTGGATTTGCTTCTCCCTGCCCGTGGTTTTTCCCGTCAAGGGTTTCCACGTAAATTGTGTGTTTGTTCTTCGTTTTCTTTGTTTCCGTTGCTATTTGTTTTTCTCCCAATTCCGTAACAATAACTGACCTTGTTGTAGCAACAGATCATCTCTTTGACACCAAGGATGAAAGCAAGCAATGCATGCTCCCGAGTCTGTTCATCTAATTTGTAAGGAGCAGCGGTGGAATCAACAATTAGAATGGCACAGTCAGCCTGAGAAATGCCGGTGATCATGTTCTTAAGAAAGTCGCGACGATCAGTAACATCAGTGACCGTGAAGCGGTACTTAGTTTTCTCAAACTTGAACAGTTCAATACCAATTGTGGTACCATGCTTCTGCTTGGCCTCGAGCTTCTTAAGCGCCCAATCATACTTGAATGATCTCTTTTTCTTCTCAGTAGCTTTCTTGTCTGACTTCTTAGAAACATGCTTTTCAATGTTAGTACCTTCAAGATTAAAGATTTTACAGGCAGTTGTTGACTTGCCAGATCCGAATTGGCCCATGACCACAATGTTAATGTTTACCTTCTCGTTGCCTGTTGGCATTTTGTAATTGAAAACTGCAATGTAACAGATTACAACTTAAAATTATCCATCGGATGAATAATATCACAAGGGGCCAAAATTATAACACATATACAAATTGACAAAGAAGTAAACAAAAGTCCTATTAAAACAAAAAAATAAAAAGCTCCAGGGTACCAAGTAAAACACAAACATATCTCAGCCCACAATTGCAAATTACAATGCTTCAATTTGAGCATCGAAAAACTATGTGCATATTTCAAATCTGTAGTTTTAAAAGAAAATAGTCAAATCAAATTACAAGCCATTGGGAAAATTAATAACAATCATAATAATAATAATAATAATAATAAATCCTCAAGTTCTTAATTTAGCCTGACTGAACAATATATCAAAACACTGCAGCCCCGGTAAAAGACAGCAACCAAAGAAACGACGACAAAACCAAATAAACAAGCCAAAGCAGAAATTTTTTCTTTTTAAATAAATTAATGGAGATATTAATTTATAAAAGCTTCACTCTCAAATCTAGCAAGGAAGACTTCTAAAACTGCAATGTGTAAAACTAATTTGAGAGGTTAAGAATCAAAGACAAAACTATGATTGGGTTTTAAGAAATGCTTCTGATTTTATTAATACGTTTGAGATCGGCGCTCATTATACTACAGTAGCGGCACCAGCTGGTGGTTTTGAAAATCTGCAAGTGGTAGTAACCGGTTGTCTATGGGCCCTATGCCCAGCATTTTCTTTCTTTTTCTTTTTAATTTTGGTTTTTTGTAAATAGCCCTTTAAAATAATCTCAATTTATTTATTGTACAAAATTCTCATTTATATGAAATGGCTAAATAATTAACCACGTTAATTGCAAAATAAGTTAATGTGCTACATTATTATTATTTTTTTTCTTTCGCTTTGTTCCATTGAATGTAATGAAATTATGATAACTTATATTATTAACTGTATATTACATGAGAATATATATTTATAAAAAATATATACATTTATAAAATTAAACCTAGATTAATTATTATCCCATTTAATATTAATTTCAATGCAATCATATTTCATGCACGGCATGCGATGGAGACAGAAAAGAAAAGGAGACGCGTATGGGTATGACGTAAGAAAAGGGACGCGTATGGTGTAAGCTGATGACGAGAAAATATAAGACCGTAGGGAGGGAAGAGATAGAGCTGAGAAAATTGTCAAATAGGCCCCACCAACTGCCCAATAATAGTTTGACACGTTTCATTCTTATAATTAATATTTGTTTACTCATTTATTTTTTCTTCTGCACACGTGTTTTTATTTATTTATTTATTTTTATTTATTTATTATTTATTTTATTTAGTTTTTCTCTTTCATTCTACCTTTTCTCGGCAACTCATCTTTCCATTCATCTTTCCAAAAATCCAACTCAGAATCCCAGAAGAGAGAATTAGCTAGAATGATTTAAAGGGATTAATTTCAAAAACATCCCTCCTGTTTTAAAAAACTCTACTGTAGCTCCTAGTGTTAGTTAAAGTTGACAATTAAAAGGTAGAAAAACAATTATGTCTTAAAAATTTAAAAAAAAAAAGTGAGATGCATGTTAGAATAGTGTATAAATATAATAAAAATGCAAAAGTTAAGTTAAGATATATATATATATATATATATATATCTATATATATAAAATAAAACAAAAGAAGGGGAAAAAAAAATCTTACAATGGTATTTTAAATTTAATTTAATTATCATCAAGGATAAAAAAGTAATTCACAATTGCATAAGGAAGATATTACCAATTTTAAAGAATTGGAATAGAGACGTGTTTGGCTTCTGTCAAACTAGAATAACAAAGTTAGAGAATGAGCTTCAATGAATTCAACGCTTAGCTTTGTCGGTGGAGAATCTTTTAGAAGAAAGGAAGTGTCAAGGAGACCTGAATGAATGGAGGAAACGGTTGGAAATGATGTGGAGGTAGAAATCGCGAGAACTATGGCTTAATGTCGGGGATAAAAACTCCAAATTTTTTCATACCATAACCGTTGCGAATAGAAGGAAGAATTTTATCCCGGCTCTGTAAGATGCTGATGGTAATTGGAGAGAGACCAGGGACACCTTGGGGGTACTTCTTATCAACGAATTTACGAAGTTGTATGAGGCTGAGGATATGAGAAGAAGCGAACGAATTGGTGATCTTATCCCCTGCTGTGTACTGAGGAAGAAAATAGAATTTTAGAGTCTATCCCCACAGCTTGTGAAATTTGGAATGTTGTTCGGAATATGCACCGGACCAAATCCCCTGGGCTAGATGGTATGCCTGCGGTATTTTTCTAGAAATATTGGCATATAGTGGAGCCAGATGTCATTCGTATGGTTTAAAATGTGTTCCAGTCGGGATTACTCCCTAGAGACATTAACCGATCTTTTGTGTTGTTAATTCCAAAAGTCACTGGTGTTTCAGAATTTAAGCACCTCCGCCCTATTAGCTTATGCAATACCTTATACAAAATTATATCAAAACTCTTAGCAGATAGGTTGCGACCAGTTTTAACGAGGATTATTTACCCAAACCAATTGGCGTTCATCCCTGGGCGTTGGATAGGCGAAAATGCTATCCTAGCTAACGAAGTGGTGCACGCTATGAAACTCAAGAAAGGGGTTCGAGGCATTGTTGGAATCAAGATTGATTTGCAAAAGGCGTATGATAGGGTTGATTGGGTCGTATTGACAAGAATCTTAACTCTCTTTGGGTTCTCTGATAAATTCACCAAACTAGTGCTTAATTGCATGTCGTCTATGAATATGGAGCTCCTGCTGAATGCGAGTGTCTTTGGTCAAATCCTGATGGGTAGAAGACTGCGGCAAGGTGACCTAATTTCATCGTTCCTGTTTATTATCCTGATGGAACTTCTTTCAAAAATGCTGCTCAAATGGGAACGGGATGGGAAAATCAATGGCGTTAAACTTGGCAGACAAGCCTCGTCGATCATCCATCTTCTGTTTGCTGATGACTTGCTGATTTTTTGCCGGGCTAATATGGACGAGGTCAAGAATGTGTATCAATGTCTTCAATTGTTCTATAAATGGATTGGGCAAGCTTTCAATAAGGAGAAATCTGGCTGTTTTTTCTTTAAGAACGTTACTCCAAGAAGCAGACTAGATATTAAGTGGTGCTTAGGTATGAAAGAACTCGACAACAAGTCAAAACACCTTGGTCTGCCGCTCTTTATTGAAAGGAATAAATCAACAGTGTTCGAAGACTTAAGAAGGAAAGTAGAAGACAAGCTGTAGGGCTAGAAGGCCAAATTGCTTTCTCAAGCTGGTAGAACTACATTGATTAGACACATGGTTAAAGCCATGCCTCTCTACACAATGTCTTCCTTCCTCCTCCCCAAACTCTGGTGCACGAAACTAGAACAGATGGTCTGATCTTTCTTTTGGAAAAATAGCTCAAGTTTTCCAAAAGGATATTGTCCTATCACTTGGAACAAAGTGTGTCAACCTAAATTGTAGGGGGTTCTGGGATAAAGAAGCTGTGGTGTTTCAATAAAACGATGGTGGCAAAACTTGGGTGGTGCCTAGCAACGAAGGAGGAAAAGTTTTGGGTGCAAGTAATCAAAGCCAGATATTTCCCTTTCTCTTCTTTCATGAATTGTTTAAAGAAAAGGGGCTGTTCATGGCTTTGGTCGGGAGTCCTAGAGGCAAGAAAGCTGTTAGTCAAAGGATTGTGCTTCAAAGTGGGTAAAGGGAACTCTGTTGATTTCTGGACAGACCCTTGGATACCCAGCCTGAAAGGCTTTCGACCGCAACCACTCACCCAGCAATGTTATTCCGTAAGGATGGTTAGCTCCTTGAAAAATGCCAAAGGGGGATGGGACATGGAGAGGTTGATCGGTATTTTTGATAATGATTCTGTTCGAAGCATTAAAGATATTTTCTGGGCAGTGAATAACATGGAGGATAAACTCATTTGGATGAAGACTAGAAACGACGTGTATAGTGTGAAGTCAGGGTATCAGTTGGAAAGGGGGGACGCTGTAGACAGGGACAGGTGGTAGACAGATCTTTGGAGCAGCTTTCTTCACAAGAGAACAAAAATGTTCCTTTGGAAGTTGTCGAATTCGGGCCTCCCACTGTTCATGAATTTAATGGCTAGAGGAGTGCAAGTTGAAAGCAACCGTTGCGTTCATGGTTGTGATGCTATAGAAAGTGAAGTGCATGTATTTTTTCATTGTGAAGTTGCAAAATGTCTACGGTTTGCCATTCCATGGAACATTAGATGGGATATGCTGGAAGCTACTGCAATAAAAGACTTCCTCTTTTGTTTGGCCAACCCTGTAGGAGTTCTTCCGGTTCAAGAAGCAGATGAAGAAACTTTTTTTGCTTTAAATGCCATCACTTTGGAACATCTCTGATGGCTGTGCAACAAGGCTCTTCATGAAGGAATCAAGCCGCAATTTCTTCTCTCTCTAGATCTGATTTTGCGCAGGTTAAGAGAACTATAGGAAGCTAAAACTCGGGAGGATAAGGCCATTCGCAATTACATAGGAATGACTGTCAGGACCCGTCCAAGATCTCTCACCGGAATCCTAGACAAGCCCTGATCTCAAGAAAATCCTACAGGACCTTCCAATGGAAAATCCGGCAAAACCTCCCCTAAGGGTTGGACTTACCACAAATTTCCTGCACTGAAAACACATCACCTTATTCCTCCCACATTACTACAATTTAATTTAAAAAAATTTGCAGCACTTCAAATGAATAATAGGAAATCAGTGCATAATTAATAAATAAATATCCAAGACAGTATACAGAGCTTCATAGAGTACAATTAAGTATGGAAGTTATACAACAAAGATGAAAGAAATATTGCAATAGAAATAAATGAAAATAAAGAGAACTCCTCGAGATCAAATGATTTTGGCACACATACAAACACAAGAATTAAAAAAATAAATAAATTAAACATTAAAACATAAAAGAGAGAGAGAGATAAGAAAAGAGTATGTACTCACTTTCTTTGGACAAGAAGTAACACAGGAGCCATTAAAAGTAGTACATCCTATATCTGTCTTCCCAACTAACAAGAAAATGATCTCAACAAAAAGAAAAATCAACTTTGAATCAAACAAAATAAGAAAAAAAATTTAAAATTTAAAATTAACTATTGAAAATGTCCAGATTGATGTTAACAAATCGGAGCAGACACAGATCTTATTATGTAAGACCATAAAGAAGATAGGAACATAGAGGTATTCAAAATACCTCTTCTCTTCTTCTTTCTTCACGCAAGCCGTTTCCTTATATTATTATTATTATTTCTTTTTGTGGGGCCAGCTTTACAAATGGAGGCCACGGTCAAACCTAGGACCTGGGAGTGTATTCCCAGTGGTCTGGTCAACATTACAAATACCCACTAGTTAGCTTTTTAGCTATATTAGTTGAAAGAATAATTAAGATGTAATTAGGAATGAAAGCATTGAATACACCATAAAAATTCCCCAAACACGAACTAGTTCCTGAAATATTGTAACTCTTAACATTATGACAAAATAATGCATGATGTTAGAATTAAAATAACCCCTGCATCTTACACCACACATACACAACCAGTAAACTAATACAGAATGGAAACAGATGGAAGATCCAATCTATAGAAGAATATCAGTAATATAATTTGCGCACTCCGGGCAATTTCTAAGTTACACGCAATCTAGAGTGAAAATCATTATTAGAGGCACCAAATGAAAAATATATACCAGTGCATACAGAAGGGATGGTCATCCCAGTATTGTATAAACAAGTCAACATATATAAATAACTTTCATCCAAAAAAAAATAAAATTCAACCTAATTAGGACAATTTAGAGATTAACCTTTGAAAAAAAATAAAAAAGATTTGCTGTAACACCCCGTCCCGAAGTACATCCGAAATTTCTCAAATTTGACCAAGATTGACCAGGTTTGACCGTCGTTGACCGAGAAAGGATCAAATGTTGACTTTTTGCTCCTGATGGAATTTCACATTGACCGAGGTACCGTTACGAAGTACATGTTGTCATGAGTTCATATACTAGTAGCATGTCAAAAATGGAGCTACGATTTGAAAGTTATAAGCAAAACAAGTTGAGGTTCAAACTGTCCAAGGAGTGCCTGAGTTGACTTTTTGTTCATGCAAAGTTGAGCTTTGACTCATGTATGGTTGTGAAGTACTTGTCGATACGAGTTCATAGATTAGCGGCACATCCGATTTGGATATGTGGTTTGAAAGTTATGGACCTGTAGAATTTTTCAAACATAGTATTATTTTAATATTATTTTTAAATATGTGAATAGTTTGCCACGTGTGACTTAATAAAGGGTGCCATATGTCACAATGGTGAGATGCCACATGTCAACGATGATTAAATACCATATTATTTTATTATTATTTTATACAATAATATTATTTTAATATTATTTAATTATTTCTTTTATTTTCTTTTTATTTTCTTTCTTTTCTTTTTTCTTTTTTTTCCTTTCCCCCATGTGGGAAAAAAGGCCCACGGGCCCCTCCTTACTCTTTCTTCTTCTTATTCCTTCTTCTCCTTCTTTCTTCATTTTCTCCTTCCCGTCAATATATCTCTCTCCCTGCTGCACCTTTTCCGGCCATCGGACGGCCACACGGGCTGGCCATCGGTGAAGCCCAGCCGTTGGCTAGCTCAGGCACCAAGTTTGGCATCCGGCCGGTAGGCGACGCGCCCAGATCGGCGGTTGAAGCCTGCGGCGACTCATTTTGTTTTTCCGACGATTCTCGTCGTTTTCGGCCAGCCCAGTTCGAATTGCCACCCCTTTCCCCTTATTTTGGATCCTTTGAGTTCAAATATGGTCTCCAATTGTTTAAATTCGAAGTGGTTCGCGAGTTATGAGGAGGTGAAGTTCGGCCGGTATTTCCCGGGCAAATTCCAACAACCACCGGCGGAATTGGGGTCAATGGAGACCGGTAATGTGATTCCCATTCCACAAGCTTCGATTCAGTATATTACTTGTCAATTTTGGTTAACGTTTGTGTTAAACCCCCCAGGTACCGTGTATTATTTACCCGAATAAAATATTAATTTATTTGATATGTGTAATGTTGTTGTTCTAGGAGCAGGTGTGCGTCGTGGAATTGATCCCATAGAAGATCTTGGATTAATTGCGTGCTCCAGGTGAGTGACCCACCTTCGGAATTAATTTTAGGAGTCAAATTAATTATATTGTGATATTTTAATATTTGAATTTTTTATTTCATGTTAATTGTTAGATAAATTGTGAATAAAATTTTGATGCCCATATTTGAATAAATTGAAATATATGATTTTGATAAATTATGGAAATCTAGATTTTATGACAATTTGATATTTAAAGGAATTGTAAAAATAATATTATTTGATTTATTACGGAGTTTAATTGTGAATTTATTTTGATTAATAAAAAATGCATTTATATTAATTTATGCATTGTGGAAATTATTTTGTGGTATCGAGGATTTATGGAATTAAATTATATATGAAATTCATGTGGTTTTAATATTATTTTTGGGCATGATTTGATTTTAAATATTTCAAGGAAATATTGGTTTAAGTTTGGTGGTTTCAAATTGTATAATTATGCCTTGGAATATTATTTAATTGATTTTATGATTTGGAAAAAATTAATTGTATATTATTATTGATGGATTTATGCTGGTGTTATTAAAGAAAAATGTGGGATGACGAATTTGAAAAATGGTATAATTCCCACGGTGAATTTTGGAAAAAATTGCATATTTTAATAATAAATTTGGTTATTTGTTTTAGACGCACTCATACAGTACTGATGTTCTGTACTGTGTATGTGGATGAGCGCGCAAGTTATAATGTCTCCCGTGAGTTGCCATCGGACTAAAGGCAGGCAAGTTTGATATTGGCCATAAGCCGCCCCCCTCTATGGCCGGGATGACGGTTTAAGCAGCGGCGTTGTCGGTACGCTGAAGCGACCGTATGCAAGTTTCTCTCTTTAACCTCCCGTTACACGGTGCTTGGGACGCTGGGTATCGTGGGACATCACTGGTATATAGTGTGGTGCGCAAGTAGCTTTCCATATTATTTCCAAATAATAATGTTTTTAAAGAGTATTTAAAATAAAAATGTATCTAATGGAATTTTTATAAATTATTTAATCAATGTTTCTAAAATGCATTTTACCTTGATTATTTTACTATTTAAATGGATTGGTGTTTTCAAATAAATTCTTTTATAGTTTTATCATTTAATTCAAATAGATGATTAAATTGATTTAAGTATTTCTTTTATTAATTAAATGATTTATTTTACTATTTATATTAATTTGCCTATTTTAAAGCGATTTTACTACGTTCTTACCATTCATTTTAAATGGAGGTTTTAATTTGATTTAATTATTCATTTATTTAATTGTTCAATTAATTGATTCATTCTAATTATTTTATTATTTCCTGAAATGTCTTAATGTAAGTTTCATTAATATTTTTGTATTAATTGTTTATGACATTTATTAATCATTTAGTAATTTTTGCGAAATTATTTTTATTTCAATTCCTATTTTATTTTCATTATAAATTTTGGATGCTTGATTTATTATATTTTATTTGATATTTAGTTGACTAATTGATTCCTTGGTTTTCGGAAAATACAAATAACGAGTTTTGCGAAAATGTTTTAAAAGGGGTACCTTTCCAACGGAGTGAATTGTGAGGGTTTTGAGAGAAAATATTATTTTCAATTAATTATTATTTATTTACTTATTTATTCTCAATTAATCAAATGTACTATAATTATCGTTCCTTTATAATTGTACAGTAGATAGAGTCACTTATTGAGATGATTAGCATCTCATATTTTTAAATTTTGTTCCCCTAGGTATAAGGATTGGGAGACGTTGATCGTTCGAGGCGAGCCCGATGTCTCAGTTCATTGCCGAAACTCCAAGAAGCATTTCTTTCCTTTTTCCTCTTCATCTAGTATTGCTTCTTTATCTGACATTGTATTAATTCCACATTGATTTGTATAATACTCTGTATACTGTATTGGATATTTAGTTATTAATTATGCACTGATTCCTTGTTATTACTTTGAAGTGCTGCAAATTTGTGGAATTAAATTGTAGTAAGATGAGAGGAATAAGGTGGTGTATATAGAATTGTGTTTTCAGTGCAGGAAATTTATGGTAAGTCCAACCCTTAGGAGAGGTTCTGCCGGATTTTCCATTGGAGGGTCCGGTAGGATTTTCCTAAGATCAGGACTTGTCTAGCATTCCGGTGAGGGATTTTGGATGGATCCTGACATTTGCTATTAGCAAGAAATAGATAAGCTTAAAATTCAATTTCATATAACACCAGTCAAAAGCCAAAAAAATTATTTAAGCCTTGAAGAAATTTCCAGTAGATATGTGCCTATAAAACTGATACATATTGGATTATAATAATACTATTCTATTCTAACATCACGTGAGAAGATTATAATAATACTAATCTAGGCTAACATCACGTGAGAAATAACTGAAAAACAGGCTGCCAAAAAAAAAAAAAAAAACTCACTATGAATTATGAAATTTCATTTTTCTATTGGTGGTCTCAAACTTCTACAGGGCCACAGTGCAATTTCATCATACCAGGCTGACGTTCAAGCTTGAGTTTGTCAAGCACCCATGCATGTTTATCACCTTCCTCAGTAACTACCAAAAAAAAAAAAAAAAACAGAGAGAGATTGAACTAGAAAAACGGAATGGAAAAAGCAACCCAAACCTCAGTCAATAGCCGAGCCTGGCAAGAGATTTCCTCAGCAGAAGGGGTTGCAGAAACGCCGTTACTGTTATCTTCATGGCTAGGGTTTGAATCTTGAGTTTCCGGTTTGGGAGATACTCGTTCCGTGATGACTGAAGGAGAAGGTACAGGGACGGGTTGGTCAACGGCGGGAGGCTCAGAGACATCGTATCCGGCGGAGGCAATGACAAACATGTAATCGATATTTTAAACAAAAGAGAAAAAAATTACTATTCATTATTTACGTAGCTTAATTTAATAGTAATTATCTTTTAAACAAATTTTGATTGCGGTAGTGGCAATGACAATGTTTGAATCTTGTAGTGGTAATGGTAGTTGCAGCGCACAATAAATACAAAGCAGCAGTGCATACTTTTCTCTTTCCATGGCAGCATGTTTACCTCGAGCTCGGCAAGGATATTCCTTCTTCTCAAGCACTTAGGAACTAACACCATTAAACCAATAACAATAATTTGGTGCCAAATTTAGTATCAAACCCGTCAATCATGTGGTAATAATAATATAAATCCTATTCAGTGTATATATATATACACACACATAGGCACAATGATATTCTAATGAATACATTTTTTAACTTTAAAAAGATTAAAATCAATAAGTCTAATTATTTCGAACTTTTGAATTTGATAAATGATAATATATTGTATCAAATCCAAAATTTAAATTATTAGATTTACATATCCTTAATTTAAAAAATTAAAAATATTTCTGTTGAAGCATTATTGTTTATATATATATGTGTGTGTATTTATTTTGTATGTTGAGAGGTGGTTTGAACCATAATCTATTTTAATTGAGTTCTACATAATACCATGGCAATTTAATCCAATATTTTTGCGATTACAATGACCAAAAATAGAAAAATGCTGTGATTATTATTTAATACAACTAAAATAGTAGAACGTTGAAATGGAATAAACAATAAAATCTAACCTTAACTAAATTTGGTTATATTTATATTATTATCTCGGATTCTCCCTCGAGAGTGTCGTGTTGATCAGATTTTGATTTTTTAGTAAACGATGCTATTGTCCTCGCTTCCTTAGACTCTGATATGACGTGTACTCCATTGCAGATTGATCCATACTGTTGAATTGGAAAAATTACAATTGAATAGAGCTGGCAATCATTGTTCGTTAGGTCGCAAATAAGATTTTAAGCAAATAAAAATAAAAAGATGATGGAATATATTGTATTAAACATCAAATACAATTACATTTAATATAAGATCATTATGTTAACATAATAATAATTATATAAAAATTATTAAGAAAATATATTTTTTAAAAATTATTTTTCATACTTTACATCTTGAAATGAAAATGAGAAAAAAAACAATAATTTTCAACTATTTAAGAGTTATCGAGTACTGATATGATATTTTTGAAATATAATGTAATTGTAATAAATGTATTATCTTAATTAAGAAACAATTTTATCAAATATATAATTTTTTTGTATATTTTTATCAATAGTAGTTTATTTATGATCATTACTACTTACTATATATTGAATTGATTAACAGAAATATAATATTTATTTAAAATTCTAGCTTATTGTCAATTTAATAATTGATTAATTAAATAACCTAATCCTATAGTTTTAACAAAAATTAAATTGACAATCAATTATTATAGGATTAGATTATTTAATAATTTTCATATTTTAAACCTTCGATATTTCTATTGATATCGAAATTTTGAACTTTAATTATAAGGGACATGTAACACCCCAAACAAAAAAATATACATAATTAAACAAGTTTGATCAAATTGACTAAGTTTGACCAAGTGAACAATATATGGGTTCAAGTTGACTTTTTCAATAGCCAATATGACAGGACCCGCCCCGGAAACCTTCTCAGGATCTCCCAGGTGATCCCGCCTAGTGAAGTCCCACTGGACAATAACTAGAAAATATCCAATGGAACCTCACCTTAAAACATAGATAATTAAACACCAGTATTAACATTAATACCTCAATATATATATATATAAATAAGTCCACAATCGGCCTACTGTACTACAGACCATAACTACACACATGAGTACCATGGTCTTTACTGAGTCCTATAATTAAAATAAGAGCATTCTAAGAGTGTCAACAAAGTCTATGAGTACAAATAAGTAATAATAAGTCCAGAAGATAACAATAAGTGAAGAAAGGATAAATATGACTGCTGTAGTGGAAGGAAACAAGCGATAAGCTATGCGCGAGGTAGACTGCTACTAGCTGCCTGGGCCTAGGGGAACAAATTTAAAACAATCAAACGTGAGATAAAAAAATCTCAGTGAATGACATAGTATAATAGAAAAATAATGATTTATTTCTGAAAAATCTTTCTCTCAAGACCTGTAACACCCTGTCCCAAAGTACAACGAAAATTTTCCAACTTTAACCGAGGTTGACTGTTGACCGTTAACCATTGACTTAAGGGGTCAAAAGTTGACTTTCTGACTCGGATGGAATTCTAGGTTGACTGAGGTACCGTTATGAAGTATACATTGGCACGAGTTCGTAGATTAGTAGCACGTTGAAAACGGAGCTACGGTTTGAAAGATATGAGCAAAACAAGATTGGGGTCCAAACTGTCCAAGGGTGCCGGAGTTGACTTTTTATTTATGGGAAAATGAGCTTTGACTCATACATGTTTGTGAAGTGCTCGTCGATACGAGTCCATAGACTAGCGGCACACCTGATTTGGACATCTCGTTAAAAAGTTATGGACCTGCAAAAATTTTAAAATACCGTATTATTTTAATATTATTTTTAAACGTGTAACAATGTGCCACGTGTGACTTAATAAATGTGACCATGTGTCACCATGATGAGATGCCACATGTCAACCATGCTTAATACCATATTATTTTATTATTGTTATTTTATATGATAATATTATTTAATTATTTTATTTTCTTTTCTTTTTCTTTTTTTTTCTTTTTTTTTTTCCTTCCCCCACATGGGAAAAAGACCCAGCCCCCCCCCCCCAATTCGTTCTTTTTCTTCTTCCTCCTTCTTCTTCCTTTCCTTTCCTTTTCTTCCTCTCGGGCCCTTGCCATTTCTTAAATTCCGACCACTGGACGACTACACGCGCCGGCCACCGGTGAAGCCCAGCCGTCGGCGAGCTCAGGCACCAAGTTTGGCGGCCGGCCGACTGGCGACGCGCCCAAATCGGCGGTTGAAATCGGCGGCTGGTCACTTTGTTTTTCCGGCGATTCTCGCCGTTTTCGGCCAGTCCAGTCCTATTTGCCACCATTTTCCCCCTATTTTGGGTCGTCTGAGTTATGAGTTATGAGGAGGTGAAGTTCGGCCGGAACTTCCCAAGCAAATTCCGACCACCACCGGCGGAATGGGGATCAATGGAGGCCAGTAATGCGATCGTCGTTCCACAAGCTTCGATTCGGTATATTACTCGTCAATTTTGGTTAACGTTTGTGTTAGTCTCCCCGGGTACCGGATATTATTTACCCGAATAAAATATTAATTTATTTGAGATGTGTAATATTGTTGTTTTAAGAGCACGTGTACGTCGTAAAATTGATCCCATTGAGGATCTTGGATTACTTGCGTGCTCGAGGTGAGTGACCCACCTTCAAAATTAGTTTGGGATGTTAAAATATATATATTTTGTGTTAATTGGTTATTTGGAAATATGTTTGATGTGTTGAATATTTAGTAAATTTATATTTGGAATTTTTGGTGCCAAAATTGAATGGAATTAAATATTTGGGCATCATAAAATATGTTGGCTCTATGGAATTTGAGATTTTGGTCAATTTTATCAAATTTCATTGTTGAAATATCTCATAATTAAATATTTGATAAATATGTTTTATGTATTTGATATTAAGAGAATTTCCAAATAAATTGTATTGCTAATTTATAATGTTTTTAATATATGTTTTGGTGCCAAAAGAATATATTTGGAAATTTACAGAAATTGTGGTTTGATTTATTTTAATTATTGTTATGGTTATTAGTTTTAAAATTGTTTTGGGGTATAATATAATATATATGTGTTCGAATAATTTGGCTTATATACCATTTGATTGAATGTTTGGATTATGCATATAAAAATATTTGCCTTATTAAATATGAGTTGTCATTTTACGTAAGGTTTGACAATGTATTAAATGGTTTTATATTCTAATGGGTTCATAAGTGGACTTGGAGTAGTTAAATATTTTGGTATTTAAATTGGGGTTTTAAATCATTTCGGAAATGATTTATTTGAGAAGTAGATGGAAAATTTTATGATTTTAAGCATGATCAAATATGTTATAATTTTATGTATTTAAAATTGGTCTATGGTGAATATATTTCACTGTGATATTTCTGATTTTTGTATGAAATGATATTTTGAGATTTTGACATCTTTGAACTAGCGGTTGAACTTGACAATTAAATTATGATTATGATACAGTAGGATACTGTATCGGTCATTTTAAATTGATGTACCATGTAATGCCAATATCTTGGATCAATATTATATTACATTATATTATATTACCGCGCGCTGAGTTTACCACGGTGCCGTGAGGTTGGTTTCATCCAACGATTATCTATTATTACCCCGGATTGTGAGGTCGGGTTTATCCGACGGTTTATTATTATTACCACGGTGCCGTGAGGTTGGTATCATCCAATGGTTTATTATTGCTATGGACCGTGAGGTTGGGTACGTTCCGACGGTTATTTATTATTTCCACGACACCATTCATATATTGACGGTTGTGAGATGGGTGTATCCCATGGTTTATAGATTGGTATATTGTATGGTACATTGTATATATTGTATAAATTATTGTTTTTATTATTTATTTAAATTTAAAGCTTTACACAAATTTTATGAAATTGTTGTCGTAATTTTATTACCTATTCTCATTAATATTTAAGAGTTATTTGTCTTGATTTTATCTTTTAAATCGATTGATATTTTAAAATAAATTCTATTATATTTTTATCAATTGTTTTATATAGATGTTTAAATTGATTTAAAATGTTTTTTTGATTATTTCATTGATTTAACTAATAAATTTTATAATTTATATCTTGGGTCTATTTTTGTTCTTGTGCCAAATTTCTTTAATACAAGTTTAATTATGATTTTAATTATTGTATCCAATGATGTCTTATTCTATATTTCCTTTATAAATTTGGATCCTTAAATTCTTGTATTTTATTTGAAAGTTATTTGATTAATTATTTCTTGATTTTTGGGGCATAAAAGATTGGGTTTTGCGAAATGTTTTAAAAGGGGAATTTTTCCAACTGAGTGAATCGTGAGGGTTTTGAGAGAAAATATTATTTTCAATTAATTATTATTTTTTTACTTATTTATTCTTAATTAATCAAATGTACTGTAATTATCGTTGTTTTAAATTCCGTTCCCTTAGGTCAAGGATTGGGAGACGTTGATCGTCCGGGGTGAGCCCGACATCTCAGTTCATTGCCGAAAGTCCAAGAAACATTTCTTCCCTTTTTCCTCTTCATCTTGTATTGCTTCTTTATCTGACATTGTATTAATTCCACATTTATTTGTATAATGCTCTGTATACTGTATTGGACATTTAGTTATTAATTATGCACTGATTTACTGTTATTCATTTAGAGTGCTGTAAATTTGTGGAATTAAATTGTAGTAATGTGGGAGGAATAAGGGGATGTATATAGAAGTGTGTTTTCAGTGCAGGAAATTTGTGGTAAGTCCAACCCTTAGGGAGGTTCTGCCAGATTTTCCATTGGAAGGTCCGGTAGGGTTTTCCTGGGATCAGGGCTTGTCTAGGGTTCCTGTGAGGAATTTTGGATGGATCCTAATAAGACCTCCCATTCCACTCGTTGAAAAGTTTCCCGTTTAAAAATCATTTCACAAAACCCAAACTTGTACCCCAATTAATATCATAAAAACCAATGCTCAAAAGTATGAATGGACGATCATTGTAATATTATGAAATGTCTCAAATCCAGATATAAACATTTGAGCATAAACTATAATAAATACAGTTCCATCAAATAAATATGAAAATACAGAAATCACCACAATATTTGTAAATCAACAATATATATACAAATATATACAATGTACCATTCAATGTACCAATATGTAAACCGTGGGATACACCCACCTCACAACCCTCAATATATGAATGGTGTCGTGGAAATAATAAATAACCGTTGGGACGTACCCAACCTTACGATCCGTGGTAATAATAAACCGTTGGATGATACCAACCTCACGGTACCGTGGTAATAATAATAAACCGTCGGATAAACCCGACCTCACAGTCCGTGGTAATAATAGATAACCGTTGGATGAAACCAATCTCACGGCACCATGGTAAACCCAGCGCGCGATAATATAATATAATACTGATCCAAGGTATTGGCATTACATGGTACATAATTTAAAAATAACCAATACGTATACATGAAATAATCTTATAAGATTATATATATACTTTTCCAAATGATACTGTATCATAAATCATAATTTAACATTTAAACTTCCACCACTTAATTAAATACTTCAAAAATCTCAAAACATCATTTCATACGAAAACCAGAAATACCACAGTATAAACCAATTTTAAGCACATAAAATTATAAAATATTTGATCATACTTAAAATCATATGATTTTCAATCTGGTTACTCAAACCAAATAGTTTCAAAAATGATTTAAAATCTCAATTTAATTACCAAGATATTTAAATACCACAAGTCCATTTATGGACTCATTAAAATTGAAAATCACTTAAAATACTATCAAAAGTCATATAAAATGATAACACATATATGTGAAAGAAAATATTTATATATGCATAAAACAACATTTCAATCAAATGATATATACGTAAAATATTTAAACCACATATATACTATGCTATATATCCAAATCATTTAAAAATGATATAACCACTCATAGTACTGTAAATGCTCATGCCTGCTCCTCTACAGGATTGCCTCCAGGCTCAACTCGAATGCCTGTAATATAATAAAATATTCCTCAGGCTCCAAACAACTAAACCAGAGATACTTGTATAATCCAAATATCTCAAAATGATTTACAGTACTACAAAATTACATAAATTGGACACCGGGCAGTCTAATTATACCGCGTATCCTTAGGATCCGGTGCCCAAATTGGGGATTTTTATCCGAAGCCTAATATTTCAAAATCGAACCACCTAATGGGTCCTAATAATATCCAATTTCACTAATTCAACTCAAATTTTAATTAATTTGACTAATTTTGTCCAAATACAGTCCCTAACTTATCCGAAAATTAATTAATTGATCCAAAAATGGAAAAATTATCAAATGACCTCCAAAATTCACAAAGTTTATATTGACGGAAAGCCGAAGAGACAAAGAACTCATCAGTATGCTCACCTTGGTCCAAAGTTTCCTCCGGTGGCCAGAAAATGCTGTTGAAGCATCGACCAAAATTCTCATTGTCAGATCTTTCAAACGGTGAGGAATTTGGACAAAATAACCATGGAAATGAGCTCAGAGGGGTCGAAAATAGTGGAAAAGGTGTATGGGTTGGCCTGAAACGGCCAACAAATGAGAAAATCTGGCCACCCATCTCGCCGGTCGCCGCGGACTTCGCCGGCCCGATCTGGGCCTGTCCAGCCGCTTCTTGCCATGAAATTTCACGGATGAGCTCACCTTAAAGTGACCTTCCTAGGTGGCTGGCACGAGTAAGTGGTGGTTGGCCGAAAATGGGCAAAACGGTGGTGACCCAGTTCGACGGTAAACGGGTCGAAACAACCCAGTTTGGACCCACGGGTCTGAGGAGAGAATTTCTCAGGTTTGTGGAAAAAAATGGGTATTTTGGGCTTTGTTTCCTGTTTGACTCGCTTACCTAGGCTTATATAAAACGTTGGGTCACTAACAGACAAAAACTGGGGACTAGCTTGGACACTGATTTAAAACTTATGCTTAAAACTTCTCAGAACCATAACTTTTTATCCATAACTCAGAAGTTTTAAGCATAAGTTTTAAATTAGTGTCCAAGCTAGTCTCCAGTTTTTATTTATTAGTGACCCAAGGCTTTATATAAGCCTAAATAAGTGTGTCAAATAGGAAACAAAGCCCAAAATACCCATTTCTTCCTCAAAACCCAAGAAATTCCCTCCTCAGATCCGTGGGTCCGAACTGGATCATTTCGACCCGTTTACTGTCGAACCAGGTCACTGCCGTTTTGCCCATTTCCTGCCAACTACCACTTACACATGCCAGCCAACTAGAAAGGTCACTTAAAAGTGAGCTTAACCGTGAAATTCACGGCAAGAAGCAGCCGGACGCGCCCAGATCGGGCCGGCGAAATCCACGGTGGCTGGCAAGGTGGGTCGCTGGATTTTCTCATTTCTTGGCCGTTTTAGGCCAATCCATACACCTTTTCCACTATTTTTGACCCCTCTGAACTCATTTCGGTGGTTATTTTGTCCAGATTCCTCACCGTTTGAAAGATCTGACAACGGAAAGTTCGACCGATGCTTCAACAGTGTTTTCTGACCACAGAAGGAAACTTTGGACCAAGGTGAGCATACTGGTAGGTTCCTTGTCTCTTGGGCTTTTCATCAATATAAATTTTGTGAATTTTGGAGGTCGTTTGATAATTTTTCCATTTTTGGGTCAATTAGTTAATTTTCGGATAAGTTGGGGACTGTGTTTAGATAAAATGGGTCAAATTAGTTAAAATTGAAGTTGAATTAGTGAAATTGAATATTATTGGAACCCATTAGGTGGTTCGATTTCAAAATATTAGGCTTCAGGTGAAAAGCCCCAATTTTAGGTAGTGGGTCCTAAGGACATGCGGTATAATTGGACTATCCGGTGTCCAATTTATGCAATTTTGTAGTACTGTAAATCATTTTGAGACATTTGGGCTATACAAGTGTTTCTGGTTTAGTTGTTTGGAGCCTGAAAAATATTTTATTATATTACAGGTACTCGAGTTGAGCCCGGAGGTGATCTTGTAGAGGAGCATCTACAGTATTGTGAGTGGTTATTAGTTTTGAAAATGTTTTGGGTATATAGTATAATATATATATGTGGTTTGAGTATTTTACTCTTATACCTATTGTTTGATTTGAATGTTCATTCTATGGATGTATGAGGATATGCTTTTACATATATTTGTTATCAATATTTTAAACATTTGGCAATTCTAATGAGTTCATGAATGAACTTGTGGTATTTAAATATTTTGGTATTTGAATTAAGGTTTTAAATCACTTTGGAAATTAATCGATTTGAGAAGGCATATTGAAAATTATATGATTTTAAGCATGTTTAAATATTTTATAAATTTTTAGATGCTTAAAATCAGTTTATGGTGAATATATTTCACTGTGGTATTTTCTTATTTTAGTAAGAAATCATGATTTGAAGTTTTTTTGAAATATTTAGACAAGCGGTTGAGCATGAATATTAAATTATGATTTATGATACGGTAAGATACTGTATCGGTTATTTTAAATTGATGTACCATATAGTACTAGAGTTTGGTTTAGTATTATATTACAGCGCGCTGGGTTTACCACGGTACTGTGAGTTGGTTTCATCAAATGGTTATCTATTATTACTACGGACTGTGAGGTCGGATTTATCCGATGGTTTATTATTATTACCACGATGCCGTGAGGTTGGTATCATCCAACGGTTTATTATTGCCACGGACCGTGAGGTTGGGTACGTCCTGACGGTTAATTGATATTATCCACGACACCTTTCGTATATTGAGGGTCGTGAATGAGTGTCTCCCATGGGTTACAGATTGGTACATCGTTTGGTACATTGTGTACGTTTGAACATATTGTTGATTTACAAACATTATGGTGATTTATGCATTTTCATATTTATTTGGTGGAACTGTATTTATTATATTTTATGCTCAAATATTTATATCTTGATTTAAGACATTTTATAATATTACAATGATCGTTCATTTTATATTTGAGCATCGGTTTTATGATATAGTAAATTGGGATACAAATTTGGGTTTTGTGAAATGATCTTTAAATGGAAAACTTTTCAAACAAGTGGAACGAAAGGTCTTGAGAGAAAGATTTTTCAGAAATAAATTATTATTTTTCTATTATACTATGCCACTCACTGAGATTTCTTTATCTCACGTTTTATTGTTTTGAATTTGTTCCCCTAGGCCCAGGCAGCTAGTAGCAGTTTACCTCGCGCACAACTTATTGTTTTGTTTCTTCCATGACAACAGCCGTATTTATCTTTCCTTTATCTACTGTTATCTTCTGGATTTATTTATTACCTATTTGTACTCCTGGACTTCGTTGATACTCTTAGAATGCTCTGATTTTATATATGAGACTCAGTAGGGACTATGGTACTTATGCGTGAAGTTATGGCCTGTAGTACAGTATGCTGGTTGTAGACTTTACGCTGTTGTGGATTTATTTATTTTTTTTTTATATATACATATTGAGGTATTATTGTTATCCCTTGTGTTTGTTGTACACGTTTTAAGATGAGGTTCCATTGGATATTCTCTAGGAATTGTCAAGTGGGACTTCACTAGGTGGGACTATCCGGAGGATCCTGGGAAGGTTCCTGGGGAGGATCCTGTCAGACATATGTCCAAGAAAGAAGAAAAAAAAAAATGAATAAGATGCCTTTGTTAACATAGTCAATTTTTATTCTTTATTTTTCTATTTCTATATAGCTTATTTATTTTAATAATTTGCTAAAGTTAATTGATATTATCTAAATATTTTTTTATTATAAATATAAATAGAGAAACTAAAGACAATTAAAAAATGAAATCCAGCTTAAATTTATATTGGCTTTTCAAATTTTAATTTTTTTATATTTATAATTAATTATTATATCTAACAAATTCTAAATACTCATATTAACAAATAATTAAAGTGAACAAATTACAAATAAAAAATAAGTATATTACATATACCTCTCCAGAGGTTGGAGAAAATTACAATGCACTACCTGAATTTCGACGAAATTGCAATGACTTTGCTGTTGTTGGTATTTCAGTGTTAAGCTTATTGGATAATGAAATTGAAATATTTTTATATATTTGAACTTCAGAACCACATGTCAGTTTTAATTAAATATACAATTATTTTATATTTTTCTTTCTTCTTTCTCTTTCTCTTTCTTTCTTTCCTTCCCTCCTCTTCACGTTACCTGACTTATAATTACATATACACTATAAAAAATTGTGTTATAATATTACACATTCTATTAAACAAGTTAATCCTCTCCTTCACTTTTCAGATTATATAATTTATGACTAAAATAATATTTATTAAAAATAATTAATAATCATAAAATCTTAAATTAAAATATAAATCAAGAATTTTCTTTTGAACAAGTTTAAATTAACATATTTAATTTTAATTTTAAATTAAAATTTTCTCTTTCTCTCCCCACTATTTTTAATTTTAATTTAAAATCTAAAATTAAATTTTTTTCCCTCTCTCTCTTACTGTTAATATCTTTTCATTTTATTTATTTATTTACTCTTTTTTTTTTTCTCTTTCCTCTATCACTCTCACAATTTCTCTCTCCTCTTTTATAATCTATCTTTCTCACTCTCTTTTTCTCCTTTTCCTTTTGCAGCAATCTTCCACCATTCAAACTTGGAAAATTGGAAACCAAAACTAGAAAAAAAAAAAAAAATGAAAAAAAGAATCTCCAATTTATACGTACTATAAGAGATCGAATTTTTCTCCAAACAAACTCCATGAAAACTATGTTGGGTTTTTCTCTCTCCCTTCTTCTTCTTCTGGATTCTTCTAGGCATGGACAGTAGGCCCCAAAATTTTCAACTTGAACAGTATAGCTCCTCCATTAAAGATATCCAAATAACGCAAATTTAATTAAAAACCAATATAATGTATCTATATATATATATATATATAAAAAAAATAAGAAAGATTTTACCTTGAGCGTATTTTATTTGTTTGTAGGTGGCCTCTATGCGGAGAGAGAAAGAGAAAGAGAAGGAAAATAAAGAGAAATAGAGAAGATGGGTTTGAGAAGGAGATAGAAAGAGAGAGAGTATTTTTAATTTAAGGAAAAAATATATATTTTAAATTTTTATAATTATATTAAATATTATTATATGAATTTATCTAATTTTTGTTTTTATTCGAGTCAGGATTGATTTTTAAAAGATTAAATATTATTATATGCATATTTCTATATATTGTAAGAGTAAAAACCATATTATCTCTCACAATTTTTTTAAATTTTTTATCATATTATTTTTGATTATATGCGTATATAAATATATATATATATATATATATATATACCGCAATGGCTTACTGCTTCAAAAATAGCTGGACTAGAAGCTTGATCAATACCTCTACAACGCAATGGCTTACTACTTCCAAAACAGCTGGACCCACTGCAGCCCTAAACGCTTTTTGCCCTTAATTCTATAACCGAAATTCTTCTTCTCGACATTCCTAATAATCCCAACACCAACAATCTGCTCCATGTCAGTAATGGTAAAGTGTATCAAAAACCTCCACAACCATGGGTTTGTCGGGAACCATCTTTACAATCCCAACATCAACCTTTTCCGAAAATTTGGTCTCTTTCTCAATAAGCTCTTGATCATCCTCACAGGACTTCGTCAAGTCGATCTTGCTAATGATTTCCTATAACTTGACTAAACCATGAAAGGTATGGCAATGAATAATTGCTGTGTACCCATTGGAAATCAAACATGCTGCAGGGCGGTTCAGTATAACGAGCTGGGATACAAAGCTGTTAGCAAAGTTGGCAGGATCATCCTCAGAGTTGGATGCAACATATCCGCATTTAAGATCGATCTTCTTCTTCTGCATGTGGATGCTAACAATGTCTCCAGGCAAGGCCTCCTAAACTGATTCATGATTCATTTCAACAGAGTTAACTTTTGCAGTGAGTCCATTCGGTCCAAATGTAACTTTCATACCTGGTTTGAGGATTCCGGTCTCTACTCGACCAAACGCGGTGGTTCCAATCCGCCCAATCTTGACATCCTCAAATGAAAGCCTCATAGGCTTGTCAGAGTGTCTTTTTGGTTCCTGAATTTGGTCAAGTGCTAGAGTTGGACCACTATACCAGTCAAGGTTGGTAGACCTCTCAATGAGGTTGTCACCATCTAAACCAGAGATGGGAATGAAACGGATGTTGGCTTCAGGGTTGTAGCCAATCTTTCTCAAATAGGAAGAAGTTGACTTCACAATTTCGTCGTACTTCCTTTTGGAGTACCCGGGAATAGTGGCGTCCATCTACAAATAAAAAATACAAAAAAATTAAAAATATAAACACCGATTAATTAACATCACGTAGCTTTTTTTCTTTTTTCTTTTTTTTTTTTTTTGTTCTTTTCTTTTCCTTTCTTTTTTGGTAATACATCATAATTAATATAGCTATTTTATATATCAAAAAGAGAAGAAATTGTATGAACAGAAAGAAAATTAAAATTTGGTATATAAAACTATCAAAAAATCAAATTATAGAAAGGTTAAACAATATGAGTAGCGATCGGAGATGGGAGTTTTAAAATGAAATGACCATTTTGAGAATTAACGTACACTATAGGGGAAGGGAAAAAGGGAAAACCTGAACATTTTTAACGTGTATATATATATATATATATATATATGTCAAATTCAAATTAGGTTCTTAACCTTTTGCTTTTGCTTTTAAATTGCATTAAAAACTAAAACTTAATATTACATGTATTAATTACCAAATTCCAATATATTTCATTTTTACTAAATAAGATTTTAATATATTAATGAACCAATATTTGACCTTTTTTTTAAAGTTTTAATCCTAACACACTTAAATGTGATATAAGAGCTAATAAATAAAGAAGGATTTAATGTTAAAATCATCAAATTATTTGGATTTGAATGTGACTCTATATATACATATCCACAAAAGAATTACCACAAGATCATTTTACAATTAACCTACAATAGTATATCTAATGACGACCCTAAATATATATTTGGGGCACTAAACATAAAATGATTATACATAAAATATATATAAAAAGCTTTGGGAAATTTTATTGTCAAGATCCATCCAAGATTCTTCACCGGAACCCTAGACAAGCCCTGATCCCAGGAAAACCTTACCGGACCTTCCAATAGAAAATCCGACAGAACCTCCCTTAAAGGTTGGACTTACCATAAATTCCATGTACTGAAAACACTCTTCTATATATACCGCCTTATTCCTCCACTTTACTACAATTTAATTCCACAATAATCAGCACTTCCATAAATTAAACAAGGAACTAATATAGTATTTAATAAAATATATCCAATACAGTATACAGAGCATCATAGGGAATTAAGTATGAAAGTTATACAACAAAGGATGGAAAAAAATATTACAATAGAAATAAATGAAAAGAAAGAGAACTCCTTGAAATACAACAGCAACGAAGGTCAAGTTCGCTCCGGACGATCGTCTACCAATCCTTGTACCTAGGGGAATGGATTTAAAAATGTGATATGCTAATCATCTCAGTGACTGATCATATCTACTATAAAATTATAATAGTAACAATAGTCATAGTATACTTAAATAATTAAGAATAAATAAGTAAATAAATAATAATCAATTGAAAATAATATTTTCGCTCAAAACCCTTACCATTCACTCCGTTGGAAAGGTTCTCCTTTTAAAACATTTTTGCAAAACCCAATATTTTATGCCCCAAAAATCAAGGAATAATTAAATAATCCAAATACGAATAAAATGCAATAAAATAATTTAAAATACTTGCATTAAAGAAATATAACATAAAAGTGAAATTCAATATATAATTTGTAAAATTTGATTTAATAAATTAAAATAAAGAGTGTCAAAAATATAATTTAAATAATTACAAACAATCATGTAAAATAAGTGGTAAAAATATTATAAAATTCATTTTGAAATATTCAACCAATCTATATAATAAAAATATGGCAAGATACATTTTCAAAACATTGATTTAAAATAAGTGACATAAAATATGAATAAATACATTTTAGAAAATACTAATTGGAAATAGGTGATAAAACAAGTTAAATATATTTAATTCAAATACCACTTTAAAACTTTAGGATTTAAAATTTATATCTGAAAAATAATACTTGATGCATCACACTATATACCAGTGATGCCCTACAATATCCAGCGTCCTGCGCACAGTCCGGCGGGAGGTTAAAGAGAGAAACTTGCATATGGTTGCTTCGACATCCCGACAGCACCGCTGCTTAAATCGTCATCCCGGCCATGGAGGGGAGCGGCTTATGTGCACCATATAGAACTTGCCTGTCCTCGGTCCAATGGTAACTTACGGGAGACATTATAACTTATGCGCTCATCCACATATACAATACAGAACACCAGTACTGTATGAATACGTCTAAAACAAATAATCATATTTTTTGCAAAAAATTACAATTTTTCCAAAACTCACCATGGGAATTATATTACTTTTCAAATTCACATTCCTACATTTTTCTTTAATATCACCAACATAAATCCATCGATAATATATAAGTTTTCCCATATCATAAAATCCACCAGATAATATTTCAAATACAAAAATATATATTTTGGAAGCACCATAACTTAAACCAATATTTTTCTTGAGATCTTTAAAAGTAAATCATGCCAAAAATAATATTAAAATCACATGAAATTCATATATTTATAAAATAATATAAACGCATTTGTTATACATTATAAAATCAACATCAAACTCAACAATAATTAATTAAAAACCTTAAAACATAATTCCTTTAAAATCCCAAATACATTTTTGGCAACAACACATATATTAAAACCATCATAAATCGGCATTGTAAACTTAAATGGAAATTTCTTCAAATATTAAATATATATTAAAATTCACATGAAAGCATTTCTAATTACACAATATTCCAACAATAAAATTTAACAATTATTAACAAAATCCCATATCCATAAAATTTTTGAAATCAAAATATTTCTTGATGCACAAATAATTATAATTCATTCAATTTTGGCATCAAAATTCCAAATATTAATTTACTAAATATTCAACACATAAAACATATTCTTCAAATAACCAATTAACACAAAATATATATATTTTAACATTCCAAAATAATTTTGAAGGTTGATCACTCACCTCGAGCATGCAATTAAACCAAGATCCTCCATAGGATCAATTATACAATTCACACCTGTTCCTAGAACATTGACAATACACAAATTGATTAAATTGATATTTCAATCGGATAAATTATACACGATTATCCGGAGGATTTAACGCAAATGTTAACCAAAATTTGTGAGTAATATATCGAAACGAAGCTTATGGAACGAGGATCACGGATTGAGGCTTACCTCCCGGAGATTAGACCCGTAGTGGCCGGAATCTCATCGGAAATCTCTCGAAATTTAAGTCCTCGATTCTGTCAACCCGTCGCGAATTGGAGGAAAGCGACCTCAAATTTGGGTTTAGGGAGTCGAATTAGTGGGGAAGGATAGGTGGGGTGATCGGAAACTCACCGGAATTGGGTTTTCCGATGAGCCGCCGTGGTCATCGGAATTTGCCACCTCCGGCGGCCATTGGCTGTTTAACTTGGTGAAGTGGTTAGATCTGGTGATGGGTAACTCAACGGGACTGGCGGTGAGGCAAGCAGACTTTTGGTTTGGGAGATATCAGCTAGAGAAGGGAATCGACTACTCACTGGAAAATGTCCCGATCCGGGCGCGTCGCTTGAGATCTGGCCGTGATTTTTGGCTGGCCAGCTAGTTTTCAAGTGGACTTTAAGCTGGATGGTGCTTGTGGCTTAGAAATGACCGGATGATGGTCAGCGTTGGTGGCCGGTGGTGGTGGCTTCTCTCCCTCTCTCTCTCTTCCCCCCCGGCCCACATGTGTTTTGGCCAAAATAGAAGCCACCCGTGGGTGATACTATTCACTCACGGGATTGGTTGAAAATACAACACGTGGCACACACTGTTCACTCAAGTAAAAATATATTAAAATATTACGATATTAGAAAAACTTTACAGATCCATAACGTTCAAACCACATGTCCAAATTAGGTATGCTGCTAGTCTATGAACTCGTATCGATGAGTACTTCACAATCATGCATGAGTCAAAGCTCAATTTTACAAAACTAAAAGGCCAACTTGGGCACTCTTGGATAGTTTGGATCTCAACTTGTTTTACTCATAACTTTCAAACTATAGCTCTGTTTTTGACGTACTACTATTCTACGGACTTGGATCAATATGTACTCTACAACGGTGCCTCAGCTAAAGCCAAGTTCCATCCAGAACAAAAAGTCAAAATTTTGACCCTATCAGTCAACGATCAACCTCGATCAATGTGTAAAAATTCCGATGTACTTTGGGACGGGATGTTACATTTATTCCCTTAACTATGCTACTTTTGCACTTTTTCTCTAAACTAAAAAATTCATTATATTGCCTTCGTACTATAATTCCATAGTTTGGATCAATCATGTGGTTTTTTTCTAATAAATTTGACACACTTAGATAAATATATTGTCCATAAAGTAAAATGAAATTTAATAAAATAGTTCCGGATAGAATTGTATAAGTTGAATATGTTTAATTTCTTCAAATTCATTTTCGAACTATATGATTGGACTCAATCAATAGGAAATTAATAGTCCACGGATGCAATTTTGGGGGTTGGTTATTTGAAAGAGGGGAGGGGGGAGGGAGGGAGGAGGTGCAAGTGCAAAAAATTAAGGAATTATTTTCTCTAATGGGGTGTTTAGGTAGTGGTAAAGCTAGTGGGAATTTAAAATTCTTTAAGAAAATAAAATTTTCTCCTGTTTGGATAATTTTTAAGATAAGGAATTTGTGGGTCCCAGTGGAAAATAAATCTTGTAATGTGGAAAACTGATAGGTAAAGTGGATCCTACTAAAGATATGTCTTTCTAAAATTTCCTGAGAAACTGATATTAAGTATTTTTTTAAATACAATTTTATCCTTTAATTTTAATGTATCAATTTCTTTAATTACGTATAGGTTCTATTTTCCTCTATAATTAACCAAACACTATAAAAAGAATCCTAAGAAAACTCATTCTCAGGAAACTGAATCACAAGAAACTGATTTCCAAGAATTAGTTTCCTTCAATACTTTTCTTTTTACCAAACACCCCATAAGGGTATGTTTGGTTTATGGAATAAATATAGGAATGGTATGTTTGGTTTATGGAATAAATATAGGAACAGAATATCTAATCTACAGATTTTAATTTTTCTATGTTTGGTAAATTTTTAAATTTAGCAATAGTTATTCCAAAGGAATAGATATTCCTTCATTTAAAGTAATAACACTTCCTTTTTAAAACTTCATAATTCACATCTTTATATTTCAATCTAAATAAACTTTAAAATATTCTTACCATATTTAGATTTACATTGATTATCTCATATTAAAATGTATATAAATAAATAAATATAAAATTTAACTTTTAATTAATTTTTATCAAATTTGAATATTTTTAGGAAAACAAATATTTATAAAAGCTAAACTTTTATTTTAAGTCAATATTTTTACCAAACATTACCTAAGTTTTTTCACTTAACATATTTAAGACTATATATCCTCAACAATATTTATCTTAATTTTCTTTTGAAGTAGTTATATGTAGCGGTGTAAATTTGGGCTACCAAGTCTGGCTCAAACCCAAAAATTTGGGTTTGATAGATTTGGACAAGGTTTTTTAAAAATGGGGAGATAATTCAAACTAGGTTTGGGCGTTTGGCCAGTATATCATATCTAAAAGGGTTTTTTCGAAAACTAGCCACTTTACAATTGCATTTTAGAAAAATAGCAAATTTTTTTATTTTTTTAAAAACTAACCAATATTTTACCCGTTTGGACTAAAGTACCCTTATCTATAATTTTTTTTTTTTTTGTTCTTTTCTCTATCAAAAGGCCTGCTGGCCATGAATCTCATCCGCTGCTGCTTATCTCTTGCTCGGAGATCTCCTTCCCATTTCCTGAATCTCTCCACCACGCAAACCCTAGTCTCTCCATCATCATCTCGCTCTAAGTTGATCACCTTCCAAACAATGGTCTCGCGCGCTTACACAACGCCGTCTCATTCTTCCGGGAAGCTACTCTTCCGTCAGCTCTTCGAGAAGGATTCCTGCACCTATACTTACTTGCTCGCTGATGTCTCTCATCCCGATAAACCTGCTCTGGTTAGCTTTCCTTTCCATGTCAAATTGATCTCTAATGTTGATTAATGTTCTTTCAGATATTTATTTTGTTTTTTTATTTCCTCTTAGAAAGTTCGCATTTTTATTATTATTATTATTTTTTATTTTTTTTTGGGTTTCCCGCTTGTTTATGTTTTGATGTAAAAATACTTAGTAACTTGCAAATTTATACATATCTAAAATGTAGGATTGTGCCATTTCAGAATTAGCATCGAGCATCGATCACTTTTTATGATTATTATTGCAATTTTATTTTAGGCTCAACAATGTAAATTTTACGTTGTCCTGTTCACGATCGAAGCACGTAACTTCTTAATAAGGATTCATGTCATTGAGGAAATTTTTTGTCCTGAAAATATGCTGTAAGAATCTTAGACCTGCGTACGCAAATTTGATGCATTCGTATTACATGTGTTTATTTGATTTGCAGTTGATTGACCCAGTTGACAAGACAGCGGAGAGAGACCTTTCCCTTGTTAAAGAGTTGGGACTCAAGTTAATTTATGCTATGAACACGCATGTCCATGCTGACCATATAACTGGCACTGGCCTCATAAAGGTTTGATACCACTTACCTACATAAATATAATAAGTAATTTTGCCTTTTGTTGCTTTGAATTTCTTCGCCAAAGTGCTAGTTTATCATTAGAGTTTGTTTCTATTTGATGCTGTAGAAACAAAAATGGAAATTTAGCTTTTTTATTTTCTTTAAGCATTCCACTGATATGTGAATTTGTTTATTGTAGACCAAGGTTCCAGGTGTGAAATCTGTCATTTCTGAAGCAAGCAAATCAAAAGCGGACCTCCTGATTCAAGCTGGTGATAAGATATATTTCAGTGACCTGTTTTTGGAGGTTGGACCAAAGCAGCTTGTTACTTATATAATTAGTTTTTTACAAAGTGGAGCAGAGAAGCTTGTTGTTTCTGTTGTTATTTTATTTTATGGAGAACTATATTATACAGAAGCATGCATACTTGTTTCTGTTACCAAAGAAATTGAGAATATTATTAGGTTGTGAAAAAATCTTAGGGTGAATGTCTGTTCATATGCATGGTGAAGCAGTAGCCATACTAGTTCCCAGTTTCTTTCTTGAATCTTGAGCACTGTTTCAGAATAGTCCATCATCTATTTGTTGAGCCTGCTTAGTTTTCAATCTACATGATTTATTTATTTGTTTATGTATTTGTTGTTAAGAATCTGGAATATGACTTCTTTGGCTTATTTCCTGGGCTTGTTTTATGTTAAAAAGGTTTCAAGTAAATCCATCTGTGTGAAGCCAGAGTTGATGCATAGCTATCTTTGCTGTTCTAAATGTGTTTTTACTCAAATCTCGAGGAAAGTCACATTTAAAGTTTATGGAATTAAATAAATCCCAAAGTGTATGCTGATGCATTCCATTTCTGGTGCAACAGTAACCAGTGATCCTTGCTGGTGACAGCTTGTGTTGTGTGTTAGTAGATATGGATGTGGACACGTCTATAGATGTGCATATAGGTGTGTTTATAAGTAAATTTTGTTGCAGGTTCGATCTACTCCAGGCCATACTTTTGGCTGTGTTACATATGTTACAGGGGATGGCCCTGATCAGCCCCAACCAAGGATGGCCTTTACTGGGGATGCCTTACTAATACGTGGTTGTGGAAGAACTGATTTTCAGGTTTAGGTGTCAAATCCTCATTCTTAACATCTTCAAAATGTTTTTGACAGTTTTTTCAGAAACAGAAAATTGTAGATGGCCTTCCAATGTACTTCTTATTTCATTCTTGAAATGAGGAGTGTTGATTAATTTATAAGGTAGCTTGATTTAATTTCTTTTATCTGCTTGCAGGGTGGGAGTTCACATGACATTTTTTGTTGAAGGGTTATTTTATTTTACTTGGACACAGCTATTCTCAGTTCTTCAATTCTTGTTTTGTTTTTCCCTGGTTCCTTTGTCTCTGCATTTATTCAGTGGACTAAATCTGCATTGTATGTGCATACAGGTCCCATTTGGGACCCATTCATGCATTCTGGAGGGTTTCAATGCCAATTGCTGGAAATGTAGTTTGGGGTCTATGATTTGACTGGAAAACTATCTTGATTGTTGTTACCATCGATTTATGTGAAATTGAGATTTTTCCTTTTTTGAAATCCTATGTGAAAGTGAGGTTGATGATTATGATTTTAATGACAGTGCTTATCTTATAAATATTCGTTCTTTTTATTAGCATGGATCACTGTATGTGCTGACCAGATTACATCTTTCCACTTTATTAGCTTATTAACTACCAGTATTTGAGCATGCAACACAAATAAGTGTTCCTATTACTTGAACAATTTTGGTTGATTTGTGTTGAGAATTTGAACTTCAATCAAATTAGTTATGATCATTGTTGCAGTCAAGTTTTGATGGAGTCTCTCATTTCTAAGTTCATTGTACATGTCATGGTTTTTAAAGGTGTAGAAGCTAGATGATATTTTGAAAATCAATCTCCTTTCACTTTCAAGTTTGAGAGAAGGAAAAAAATTATTGCTTCCATTTTGTTAGTACAAATCAATATCACTCTTTGTTGGCTTCTCTATCCGATGGGAACCTTGCATGTGGTTTTAGATGGGTGTTTGGTGAGATGTCATTGTTGAGTTTTGAAGCTTTTTAAGTTTGGATTTCTTGCATTTCAGCTTGAACAAATTTGATTGCTGCATGGTTACTAATATTGATTTTCTATTTCTTTCAGCATTGGAGGAGCAACTGATGGACTGAGCAGAAAATTGAAGCACAAAATTTGCGATCGTGGAGTTACAAGTGCAAGCTGATAAAATTACACATACACTCACAGAGATAGATAAAGAGAGAGAGAGATATATAAGTAGATAGAGAAGCATTGGTGGTGGTTTGTCCCCCATTAATGTAAGTTGCTTCTCTGTACAACATAGAAAATATTTTGCAAACTAATTTCGCTTTAATGTAACGAACTTATCTGAAAACCTTTAGTTGTGCTATATTGAATGAGTTTTACAATTTTGAACCTTGTCATTATGCGCTATGCTTATAATATTGTGTTATTTGGTGTGACAGAAATGTTTGTGTTGCATGGTTAGAATGTGAAATGTGAAATTAAAACTATTATGAAGTTGTGTTTTTGTTTGAATTTAATGGGAGGTTTGAATGTGAAACCATAATATATATATCTATGGGTTATCTTTAGGAAGCAATATATAATGTACACTACTAATGTATAATGTATTATGCGCTGGTTTGAAAATATTATTTAGCCATTTTCATTATATTGTTGCACAAATCCCGTTAGGTGTATGTTATTTTGGTTCTGGAAAATTTTCCAACCCAAGGAAAATTTTTCCTCTTTTTTTTCTTCTGGCGGGAATTTTTATATTCCTGGAGGAAAAAATTTCCTCCAGGCGGAAAATGTTTTCCTCCTGGAGGAAATGTTTTCCTCCTGGCGGAAAACCTTTTCCTCCATGCGGAAAAATTGTCCTTCAGGCTTTTTTCGTGTCGGAAAAAACGTTTCCTCCATCTGTTATGTTTTGTTGTATTTGATTTGCAGATAAATGGATTCAGATTACCAACGAAGATTGAAAATCATTTGGACATTTCATAAAATGATATGTAAACTAAAGATTGAAAATCAATTCCAGAAAGCATCTTTTCATTTAGGATTAAATTCAAAAAAAAAAAAAAGATATGAAATAATTATCAAAACATATTAAACCATAACACTAAATTAAAACTTTCTAATTCGAAGCATAAGACAATGGATTCGTACATCTCTGCCTATAATGTCCAACACCACCGCATCGGCTACATCTACGTCCAATAACATCTTCACCTTCGGATGGTATGCGTTGCATCCTCGGTCTACCGGCTCGCCTACGTGTCCATCTTGGTGGAAGAACAATGCGACTTGCCACGTCATCCGGGACATGCCACTGTTTTTCATCTAACAAAGGATAAATGGACTCAGCATAAGCTGCACGATATGCATCCGCAGTGTAGTAATGAGAACACATGCCATAAGGAGCAATTTTTCGGTCTCTGCAAGCGGCAATACAATGATCACAAGGATATTGATCAAGATCGAAGACTTTGCATGAGCATGTTTTTGATTGGAGATTAACTGTACCCCTCAAACTCCCACCTTCCACAAGAAATTCATGCATATTAATGGCTTTCACACGTAGTCCGATGGACTCCAAATTTCGTAGTTTGAGTTGCTCTTCCATATGGTCAGTCACAGGCTTTGTCAATTTTGCACCTGCAGTACGTCGCTCATAAAACCACCTTTGCAGTAAATCCCGTATGTGCTCTATTAATGCTATTATTGGCATCTCTCTAGCATCTAGCAGAATGCCATTCAAGCTTTTTGCAATATTGGTGGTCATGATAGTGTACCTTCTACATGGACAAAGAGAACGTGCCCACCTTGTAGGGTCACATGATCGAATGTAATGGGCAGCCCTACTGTTTTTTGCCTCAATTTGCCCCATATAAAACTCAAAATCTTCAACCAAATATGCACTAGCTGCGAGCATGAAACATTGTATTATTGATTCATCTTTCGCATGTTCATTTGCTTTAATATTTCTGCTTATATGGTACGTGCACAACGCATGGTATGCATTGGGAAAAACTTTGCATAATGCCCTTTCAATAGCGGGGTGTCTATCACTCACAAACACCAAATCTGGAAAATCTCCGATGGCATCCTTCAGGTTTTGGAAAAACCATGTATATGCTTGCTCGTTCTCTCCATCTCCAATGCCGAAAGCCAAAGGATATATTTGCTTATTGCCATCCATGCCCGATGCAATATACATGTACCCTTTGTATTTCCCTTTCAATGTAGTTGCATCAACAGCCAATACGGGTCTTATGTGGGATTTAAATCCCCTAATGCTTGCTCCAATCGCCATAAAGAAATATACAAAATTGTTATTATCGTCTGTTTTGATACATGTAACAGTCCCAGGGTTCTTCGACACTAACTCAAAACAGTAGGCAGGTAACTTAGCAAAATTCTCCTCTGGAGTACACTGTTAAGTGCATACTCTTTACCTCTCCATGCTTTGTTGTAACTTATATTCACCCCATATTTCTGCAAAAAATCATGTTGAATTTATTTGGGTTTGTAAACACGTGCAATACCTTCATATTTAGATTTGATACATTGCCCGATAACCCGGCTACTGGCTTGCTTGTGTTCTCGATGCATGATATCTAACGAGCAACTGTGTACATTATCAAAAATTCTCACAACAAATATTTCTCCATTTTTAAATGTGGTTGCACGTAGTCGCCATTTACAAGTATTTTCCAAGCATACAACCTCATACCGTTGTGTAGTTGATCATGTCACCTTGAACTCCTTATTTTCTCGCATGCAATAGATACTCAGTTTATTCTGTAGGTCACGTTTGTTGCGAAATAATTGTCCAACTACTATGCTCTCACAGCCAGTGAACTTTGACGAAAATATGGCCATAGAACCACTTCTGTTGCTCGATGATATGTGGTCACTTGTAGCACGATGAACCCTAACATCATCAACTCCTTCATTGTTCATTTCAGGATGCATATCATTATCATTATCCGGCAACTCATGATCAAAATCTACATCATTATGACCAATATCATCCCCTGCTGCATTGTAATTCTCATCATGATCAATATGATGCAACTGCTCATACTCCTCGTCGTTAGGAAACCGTTCAGTATAGTCACCTCCAACATCAACTCCTTCGTGAATGTTAAATGATGTCCAGGCCCCCCCACGAACATCAACTTGATCTCTAAACTGAGTTTCTTGAACCATAATTTCCTGAGATGTAGCCTGAATTGGTTCAGTACCGGAAGCTTGTGGTAGACGACCGCCAATTGGAGGATAAGAAAAAGAATGAAGATTACTCCCACTATCCGAAGCAAATGCTGTTTGATGAACATTTCTACATACATATTCAACTTTTGAAATCACCTCAACATACAATGGAGGCCGCATCATTGTCATCCCTCCATTCCTCACTTCTTGAAGAAAGCATTTCACATCCCTATCACATCGTATTTCTGTAGGATCCAACTTTTCTGCACATCGTCCATATATCCATTTTAGCTTTAGCAAATATTCATTTCGATCTATCTCAATAGAATTGAAAATCTCATCCTCTAACTCTGATTTTGTGCATCTCTTGTCGACGGAAACCATTACATTTTTACTATTTCGATATTCCCAATCACCACTATCATTTTGTACCAATGTTCCATTGTATAAAACCGCAATTATAATGTCATCATCTTCCATTTGACTCCATTGTATAAAACCGCAATTACAATGTCATCATCTTCCATTTGACTACAAAATTAAATGAATAACGTTAAACTAAATCAATAAATATATAAAATTTTGAATAATATTAAACAAACATATTAACTGTATTAAAAAAGTTGATTCTGTTTTTTTTTTCGGGCCAAATATAGTTTTTTCCTACTGGCGGAAAACTGGTGGAAAATTGGCGGAAAACTGGCGGAAAAATGGCGGAAATTTGCGAAAACTGACAAACTGGAGGAAATTGGCGGAAATTCATCTTTTTCGCCAAATTTCCTCCGTTTTTACTGTTTTTCGCGATTTTTCAGTTTTACACAAAATTTCTCCCATTTTCAAACCATATGCCACCTAAAGTATCTTTAAAATCACATAGAACATCTCATAAATCAATTTCTTGCATACCCATATCAAATAAAAAGCTTAAAAAACCCTAAACTAATAAAACTTACAAGAAAAAATAGAAAGAGAAAAAACAAAAAAAACACATATTTCCTTACTTTCATCTAATAAGAAAAAAGATAAAATTTTAACCTGATTTTAGTTTGAGATATGAGAAAATACAAAAAAATGAGAGTGAGAGGCGATGAGATGCAAAGAGTTTAGAGAAACCCCACGAACAGTTTTGTATAAACCCCACCCCCACGAACGAACGGCTGTGTAGAAGAAAGGAAAGCTTTTGTGTAATTTTCAATTTTATCAAGGGTATTTTTGTCCCAAGGTGGCTAGTTTTTAAAAAAAAAAATTTTTGCTATTTTTCTAAAATGAAGTTGTAAGGTGGCTATTTATGGAAAAAACCCTATCTAAAATGCAATATTTGGCCCTATAGATATCGAGTTGGGCTTCACGTTTGGGTATTTGGCATTGACTTTGAGTTTAAAGCCCAAATTTTTATTTTTATTTTTCTTATAGTTTTAAAATTTGATTAAAAAATATTTTTCTTTTGCTTAAACTATCTTTATAATAATAAAATAAAATAATGCTTAATAAACAGATGGTACTATAAATAGCAAATTTATTAACAAATTTTTTTACATCAAATGATCTAGCTATTTTACTAATTGTTGATATCTTAATAAATATCTTAAAATCATTGAAAATACGTCCAATGAACAATATAAAATTATTGGATATCAAGTATATAAATATATATATATATATAAATATATATATATATATATATACATATATTATCATTGGATACCAACTATTTAGTTAATAAACTTGTGAATCTAAAATCAATTTCAATAAATTATCTTAGCTTACAACAAATAATAAAAAAAAATACAATTTAACATAATAAATATTTATAATATATTAAACAAAAATATAAAAAATTTATAAAGTTTATCGTACTAGCTAATTGGGCCGATCTGATGGGTAACCCAATGGATCATGGCTCGGGCTGATATATACTAAAAATTTGAAACTGGAACGCAACCCAATTAGAAATTGGGTGGACTTAGGCTGAATTTGGGTCCCCTTTTTTGGGATGGGATTGATCAGGCTTCGAGCATTCGGCCTTTCTTTGCATCCTTATTCATTCGTGTGATATATAATTTAAAAGAATAAAATATATTGTTTGAGCCAAAAAAAAAAAAAAGAATAAAATATATTGTAATGACATATATATGATATCACATAAACTATTAATTATAATTTAAAGTTTACAAAATAAAGATATCTGGCTTTCAGAATTGAGATTGTTAAAAAATAAAAATAAAAAAAAATAAAAAAAAGCAGCTTTGACAATTAAGTTACTAAAAGCTTAGAGAAAAAAATAATACTCTTTGAAACAAAAGAAGGTAATTTTGTTTTAATTTTCTTTAAAATTTTGACTCTGGGAATAAAAATTGAAAAAAATTATAAAATAAATACTGAATAATGGTGTTAATTATTAAACATATAACTCTCAGAAAGTGAAACTATCATATACGTACATTAAAAATCTCAACTTAAATAATGAAGCATAGAAATAAAAAAAAGACCCAAAAAAAAAATATATATATTGTTAAAACTTTAAAATCGAAAGCCTAAAGATATATATCACTTGGGAGAATTAATTTCCTTTGTAGAATAAATTTCAACCTTTGGATTGGACAAAAAGTAAAATTAAAAGCAAAAACTAAAGAAAGCCAAACAAAAAGTGAAAACGCCTGGACTGGTGCACAAAATGAGGGCACCAGTACCTCTTGTGAAGTCCAGCCGCACCAACCAACCTCACCAACCACAGCCGCACCAACCTCACCAACCACAGCCACCATTGTTGACAGCCACCATTGTTGACATGCTGCACCGATCAACAATTGTGGGCTAAGATGTTGAAAAGTGTGGCCTTGTAAGCCTATAAATAGGCTCCTTACCTTTGCATGAAAACCAAGCCAAGAGAGCAATCTCAATCCTCCCAAGTGAGGAGAATTGAGAGAAAACTCCAAGAGAGAGAGTTGTTTAAGTTCCAGAGAGAACTTGAGAGAAGAGTGAGCAATTCCAGAGAGAATTGGAGAGTGCAGAGAGAGGTTCCACGAGAGAATCCTCCATGAGAGAAGTTTTTATTTTTTGTATTCTATTTTTAAAAGATTAATAGAATTCTTTTATTTTCTTCTCATATTTCTTCTCTAAAGTGGTCAGAGAACCACAACAAGTGGTATCAGAGCTCCAGGTCGAGAGCTTGGGTCCAAAATTTGAAGAAACAAAGCTACTGTTCTTCAAGTTGGTGTTTCGGAAAGTTGCTCAAATAATTAATTTGACAATCCCAGGTGAAAGTACCCGACGAGAGGAGAACAACGAAGTTCGTCGGAGAGAAAACGGACGTCCCACGCGCCCGCACGCGCCGACTGAAATTTTTCTGCAACTGTTCACGCGCCCACGCGCCGCACGCGCCATCTGGAGGTTGAAGACGACCACGTCAGCAGCCACGTCAGTGAACCCCTGCCACGTCATCTGCCACGCCAGCGACACGTCGTCAGCCACGTCATCTGCCACGTGGTGCCACGTCAGCACCATCTGCCACGTCAGCAATATTTTCTGAAATTACGGAACGGCCCCTGAAGTTTCGGAAATTACGGAACAGCCCCTGAACTATTGGAAATTACAGATTGACCCCTATAGTTTCTGTATTTGCAGGTTGACCCAGAAATTTTGTGAAATTACATTTTTGCCCCAAAATTTCTGGTAATTATATTTTGACCCCGGAAGAGTCAAGTCCACCATTTTCGGCCGTTCCGGACGCAACGGTTAACTCCGTTTTGCCAAATTCAGCTCCATTTTTGGTCAAGCCATAATGTCAATGGAAGAATCATCTTCGGGAGCTATGGTTAAGCTCACTGCCACAAATTATACACTTTGGAGACCTCGGATGGAAGATCTCCTCAATTGTAAGGATCTGTTTGATCCTATAGAAGCTAAAGGCGAAAACCCCGATCCCAGCAAAGTAGCAGAATGGAAGAAATTAAACAAGAAAACGATCGGTCAGATCAGGCAATGGATCGACCACAGTGTCTTCCATCATGTAGCGAAGGAAACGGATGCATATGCCCTCTGGACAAAATTGGAGGACATGTACCAGGCCAAGACTGCTCGGAACAAAGCCCTGTTGCTTAAGCGATTGGTACATCTAACATTACAGAATGGAACTTCTGTAGCCGAGCATACCAGTGAGTTCCAGAGCTTGGTAAATCAACTATCTGCTGTGGATTACCAACTAGGGGATGAGGATCAGGCCCTCCTACTTCTAAGCTCTCTTCCAGACAGTTGGGAGACATTGGCAGTCTCTCTCAGCAATTCGGCCCCGAATGGCAAACTTACTATGGCTATGGTTAAGGATGCCCTATTTAATGAAGAGGCCAGGAGAAAGGACATTGGCATGGATCAGTCACATGCCCTCGTCACAGAGAGAGGAAGACAGCAAAGAGGTGGTCGAGATAGGGGGAGAGGCAGGAGCAAGAGCAGAGGCAGATCTACAGACGGCAGAAAATCATCGTATAAGTGCTATCATTGTGGCCTGGAGGGTCACATGAAGAAGAACTGCAGAAAGTTGTTGAGAGAGCAGAGACTCCAAGGTAATCAGCCGAAGAAGGATGGAGAGACACTAGTCACTTGTACAGGAGAAGTGGCGCTCTGCTCCACCGAAGAAGAGACATGCCTTCATATATCAACCCAAGATGTTGAGTGGGTAGTCGATACTGCAGCATCCTACCATGTCACTCCACATAGAGATTTCTTCAAAACGTACAAAGCAGGAGACTTTGGTACGGTAAAGATGGGAAATTCCAGTTTCGCAAAGATTATGGGAACTGGTGATATTCAGATAAAAACGAATGTTGGTTGTACAATCACTCTGAAGGATGTCCGTCATGTTCCAGATCTTCGGCTTAATCTACTTTCGGGAGCAGCCTTAGACAAGCAAGGCTATGACAACTACTTCAGCAAAGGCACATGGAAAATGACGAAAGGTGCCATAGTTGTCGCCCGAGGACATATTTGTGGAACGTTGTACAAGACTCATGTGAAGATATGTGCAGACAGCCTCAATATTGCAGAAGGAGAGGCGTCTCAAAATCTGTGGCACCAGAGACTCGGTCACATGAGTGAAAAAGGATTGTCCACTTTGGCAAGGAAGAAGCTTATCACTGTTTGCAAGGATGCTGCGCTAGATCCTTGTAATCACTGCTTGTTTGGTAAGCAACATAGAGTCTCCTTCAATTCCTCTGCATCGAGAAAATCAGAGTTGCTTAGTCTGGTGCACTCTGATGTTTGTGGTCCCATGGAGATGGAATCATTAGGTGGCAACAAGTATTTCCTGACCTTCATTGATGATGCTTCACGGAAGGTGTGGGTATATTTCTTGAAGACAAAGGACCAGGTATTGGATTACTTCAAACTGTTTCATACCATGGTAGAGCGTGAAACAGGAAAGAAGCTGAAATGTCTCCGTTCAGATAATGGAGGCGAGTATACTTCCAAGGAGTTCGATGCCTACTGCAGAAGACACGGCATTCGACATGAGAAGACGGTCCCTCGCACCCCACAACATAATGGAATAGCCGAAAGAATGAACCGAACCATTATGGAAAAGGTCAGAAGTATGCTCAGTATGGCTAAGCTGCCAAAGCCATTCTGGGGAGAAGCTGTTCGTGCCGCCTGCTATTTAATCAACAGATCACCGTCAGTACCGTTGAATTTTGAAATTCCGGAGAAAATGTGGTCGGGTAAGATTCCCTCCTACTCTCATTTAAGAGTGTTTGGTTGTTTAGCTTATGTACATGTATCCAAGGAGCTCAGACAGAAGCTCGATGCAAGATCTACTCCATGCATCTTTATAGGATATGGAGACGAAGAATTCGGATACAGGTTATGGGACCCGAAAACCAAGAAGGTTATTAGAAGCAGGGATGTAGTATTCCATGAAAACCAGAAAATGGAAGACATTGAAAAGCCCAGAATGTCTCCTAATTGTAGTTCTAGTGCCGAGAATTTTTGTCCTAATCCAGCACCAGCACAAATAGCCACAGAGGATAATGAGGTGCATGAAGATATACCAGAAGCAGACCAGGAGGAAGAAGGGGATATTGAGCAGGGGGAGACTCAATCCTCTCAAGCAGCTGCAGGGCCATCACAGCGGTCAGATGATGGTACACCTCCTGAAACCAGTGGTTTGCAAGTTCGGAGATCTGAGCGAGGCCGAATTCCATCAAAGAGATTTCCAGAATCTGAGTATGTTCTGCTTACTGAAGAGGGGGAGCCAGAGAGTTTCCAGGAAGCTGTTTCTCATCAAGAGAAGGAAAAGTGGCTGCAAGCAATGCAAGATGAGATGGAATCCTTGCAGAAAAATCATACTTATGAGTTGGTTAAGCTTCCAACAGGAAAGAAGGCACTAAAGAATAAATGGGTGTTCAAGCTCAAGAAAGATGGCAGCGGAAAGGTGGTGAAACACAAAGCTCGATTGGTGGTCAAAGGATTTCTTCAGAAGAAAGGAATTGACTTTGATGAGATTTTTTCACCAGTGGTAAAAATGACTTCAATTCGAGTCATTTTTGGTTTAGTAGCAAGTCTAAACCTAGAGCTTGAGCAGATGGATGTGAAGACAGCATTTCTTCACGGTGATTTACATGAAGAAATCTACATGGAGCAGCCAGAAGGATTTGAGGTTTCAGGGAAAGAAAACCTCGTATGCAAGCTAAAGAAGAGCTTGTATGGCCTCAAGCAAGCACCAAGACAATGGTATAAGAAGTTTGACTCGTTTATGGTGAGTCAAGGTTATAAAAGGACTGCAGCAGACCAGTGTGTTTATATTCAAAAATTTTCAGGTGGAAACTTCATTGCACTTTTGCTATATGTGGACGACATGTTGATCGTTGGACAAGATGCAATGAAGATTAGTAAGCTGAAGAAAGAATTGTCTAAGTCTTTTGATATGAAAGACTTAGGACCAGCTCAACAAATTTTGGGAATGCAAATAATCCGAGACAGGAAGAATAGAAGGTTATGGCTATCTCAAGAGAAGTATGTTGAACGGGTGATAAAGAGATTCAACATGGATAAAGCCAAACCGGTCAGCATTCCACTTGCAAATCATTTCAAGTTGAGTAAGAGATTGTGCCCCTCATCCAAAGAAGAAATAGAGGAGATGGCTTCAGTACCATATTCTTCAGCGGTAGGAAGTCTGATGTATGCAATGGTGTGTACCAGACCAGACATTGCTCATGCAGTAGGTGTTGTGAGCAGATTTCTTTCAAATCCTGGAAAGAAACACTGGGAAGCAGTCAAATGGATTCTCAGGTATCTTAAAGGTACATCGAAACTGTGCTTGTGCTACGGGGGAGGTGACCCAATCTTAGAAGGCTATACAGATGCAGATATGGCCGGAGACCCTGATAATAGAAAGTCTACAACAGGTTATCTCTACACTTTTGCAGGGGGAGCTGTGTCATGGCAGTCAAGATTGCAGAAGTGTGTTGCTTTATCCACTACTGAAGCAGAGTACATTGCCGCAGCGGAAGCGGGTAAGGAAATGTTGTGGTTAAAGCATTTCTCACAGAATTGGGCATCAAGCAAGAAGACTACAAGGTACATTGTGATAACCAAAGTGCCATGGATTTGAGCAAAAACTCAATGTATCATTCCCGTACAAAGCACATTGACATCCGCTATCATTGGATACGCGAAGTAATAGATCAACAGTTGCTGAAACTGATGAAAATCCACACAAAAGAGAATCCAGCAGATATGCTAACAAAAGTTGTTGCTCAAGAGAAGCTGAAGCTATGCAGAGACATAGCTGGAATAGATGGCAGATGACCATCAGTTTTAAATGCGGCTGGAGGGGGAGAATTGTGAAGTCCAGCCGCACCAACCAACCTCACCAACCACAGCCGCACCAACCTCACCAACCACAGCCACCATTGTTGACATGCTGCACCGATCAACAATTGTGGGCTAAGATGTTGAAAAGTGTGGCCTTGTAAGCCTATAAATAGGCTCCTTACCTTTGCATGAAAACCAAGCCAAGAGAGCAATCTCAATCCTCCCAAGTGAGGAGAATTGAGAGAAAACTCCAAGAGAGAGAGTTGTTTAAGTTCCAGAGAGAATTGGAGAGTGCAGAGAGAGGTTCCACGAGAGAATCCTCCATGAGAGAAGTTTTTATTTTTTGTATTCTATTTTTAAAAGATTAATAGAATTCTTTTATTTTCTTCTCATATTTCTTCTCTAAAGTGGTCAGAGAACCACAACACCTCTTGCGTATATATGATATATTAAGTATAATTTAAAATATTGATAAATAACACGAGGTTTATATCATATTAACCCTTATATTTATAAGTTAGATTCTTTTCCCAGTGAAGCTGGCAATAACTTCCAATTACGTGGAAAGAGACATATGAGAGAGAGAGAGAGAGAGAGAGAATACATGTTTCTCCTATGCTTCAATGGTTTTTCTTCTCATCTTTAAAAAATATATCAGAAAACAATAGTAGAGGCAAAATCCAACAAAAACTCTAATAAGATGAACCAAATTCCAAGTAGAACTCTTGCGTTTTCTACTCCACTTTCTTTTTTTTTAATCACCTAGCGGTTATTCTATTGTTTTTCGAAAAGTGTTCCATTCTTTTCTCGCTTTTTGAATTAGATTTATGATGTCCTGCTAGGCTCAAACATTGTGGCTTTTTTTTATTGTCTCGTTGCGTTTACTTAATTTTGGGAGGATGCATACATTATCATCATTATATTCGAGAAAGAAAGTAATATTACTCGGTCCTATTTTTCAATAAACAACTATTTTATGATTTTCTATTGGAAAACAGTTTGGGCGGGGGCTTATTCGTTATTTATTTAAAAATTTGTTTATTTATTTTATAGGTGATGAAAAGTTGAATTTTATTTTTAAGAGCAAATAAATTAAATAGAAAAATAAATGGATTGACAAATCTTAACAATTTATATGTTAGTTATCACATGTTATAAGGTTATGGAAATGTTAAATGAAAAAGAAAAATAAATGCAATGATGAACCTTGACCATTAATATATTAGTTATCATATCCTCAAAAGTTTAGGTCAAACTTAGACAATCCAAATCCATATTATATATATAACCACCATACATGGTCTAAAGTTTTGGTTTGAGTTTTGATATTATTGCCTTGGCATATCTCGTGCTACAATATTGCATGGCACAAGACTATTGACTTGATGTCGATCATTTTACGAAACATATTTTTTTTATTTATCAAAAAAATTATATATATATATATATATTCAATTTTTTCATCGAAATATTTTAATAGATTTTTCGTAAATATATTTTTTATCAGTTTTAAAATTTTTTCAAAAATTTAGAGATTTAAAGATTTTTTAATAGTCTGAATAAATTGGATAATTTACTAAAACTCTTTAAAAGGGTAAAATGAATATGTTTTGATTCATTTAAACTAAAAAAAAAAAAAATAATTTACATCTTAATTATTAAAATAATTTAAAAAACTAAAAATTTATCACCATATTTTTTTGATAAAAAAATTATCTTACATGTATATAAATTAAAAAAATAAAATATTGATGAAAAAATCGTCAAGATACTTCAATAGGAGAATTCTCCTATATTTATATATATATATATATATATAAATTAGATCAAGTACGAGGACTCATCATAGATTGCATTGCTGCCATGTCGTTTGAATTTTGGCATCCATAGTCTATGTCCACACCATATATATATATATATATATATAACACGAAATTAGATCAAGTACGATGTCCCATCATAGACTGCATTGCTGCCATGTCGTTTGAATTTTGGCATCCATAATCTATGTCCACGACATGTATATATAATATGAAATTAGATCAAGTAGGAGGTCCAATCATAGATTGCATTGCTGCCATGTCGTTTGAATTTTGGCATCCATAACCTCTTTATCCACGCGACTTTTATTTCCACACTTTGCCCGTCATATGCAATAATCGAACCAAGGAATATTTCCACCGTCATTTTCTCCTTTGTGACGGTATGAAGTTCTACAATTCCAATTTTACCCTTTAAATTTCAAACTCACCAAAATACCGAAACAAAATTACGCGGCTTAAAACTTTTCCCATCTCGTTAAAACTGCAGATCCGAATACACAAATTTAGCTAAAAATGCACACTTTTCTGATAATTATCATCACACTTGGGTGCGATTTTCTGCATATTTAACCAAATATGCATTGGTTCGAGCAAAATCCTCTTTGATGATCATCTTGGCCTTCAAATCTACGCCAACATCAATGGTCAATTCGCTGTGGAGAAAGGTGCTCCCAAGGAGATAAATAAGAAAAAGAAAAAGTCATAAAACCTTAAGAAACTTTGGAACTTTGAAATAGATGAAAAATAAAAATAAAAAAGAGAGGGAACTAAAAAGGAGGAGGGAATTGGGTGGACTTGCGCAAATGCAAAGTGCAAGACTCTACTTTATTTCTTCTCTTTTATTGTCCTTTTCCTTATTATTTCCCTCACTTGAGAGGGTAGCCAAAAAATAATCTGCTCGTGGTAATCACGTCACTCTTAATATTTTTAAATTACAGTTGACACCCATATAAAAAAGATTTGAATAATTTCTTTATGTACGTTTTGTATAAGCTTTTGAGTATTCTGCGACACAATTAAATATCAATGGGTTATTTTCTTTTTCATTTAACTTTTTTTTTTCCCTAATCTAATAGTATTTGACAATTAACAAATAACAGGCGACGATCCATCATATCATTTATTTTTCTATTTTTTTAAAATTTAATTATATTGGCATTTCTTATTCTTCTCCAGCTTTTAACCCGCATTTTTCTCCTCTACTTCTATGGTTTCTCTTCTCAAACATAAGAATATATTAGGAAAATTTTTTTTTTGACAGATATAAAGTCCAACAATACTACTTAAACATATTCCAACCGGAATTCTTATAATATTTTCTCATCTCTCTCTCTCTCTCTCTCTCTCTCCCTCTCTCTCTCGATATATATATATATATATTAATAATCGTTTAGTTTTTCCATTGTTTTTCAAAAACAGTGTTCCGTCTCCGCACTTTTGGAAAAAGCTTTATGAATAAGGATGAGTTAGTCATTTTTTCTCCTATTGATTGTCTTGTCTAGCTTAATCTTGTTTTTTCTTTTGGGTCGTCCCTTCATTAATTTTTTGAGAAAACATTATCAATGATTATATTCCATGAGAAAATTAATTACTTAGTTCTATTTTTTTCTTTTTTGTTTAATGCTTAGTTTCATTTTTCAATAACCAACTAATTTAGCATTAAAGGAAGATAGAGATTTTCAATTGGAAAACACTTTGGGTGACCAACTAGGCGAGTGGTTTTTTTCTTGCCCCTTTTTTAGGCGACGAAAAGATCATGAATTTTATTTTTAAGAGCTAAAAAAATTAAACGGAAAATAAATAAAAAGATAAATCTTAACCAATTATATCTTAATTGCCATTAAATGAAAGAAATAAAAGAATAACTAAAGAATGAATCTTAACAATTAATATTGTAACAACACGTGCGAAAATATTCTATTGTACAAATTTGACCAGATTTGACCAAGTTGATTGTTTGTGGATCTTAAGTTGACTTTTTCTATGGTTAAGATTTTGATTTAACTGATATATCATTGTGTAGAACGCGTCGATAGAAGTTCATAAACTGGTAGTACATCAAATTCTGAGTTACAGATAAAAAATTATAATTCTGCAAAATTTTAAATATCAGTTTTATATCAATGTCTAAATCAGTTCTAGATTTTTGTCTGTTAATGATCCAATGCCTATATAAATGTTTGAACACATGCCCAATAGGAAAAAAAATTCAAAATACCCGTTTCTTCCTTTAAATTCGAGAAATTCTCTCAAGACTCACATATTTGAACTGGATCGTTTTCAACCTATTTAACGCCCAACTATGTCACCTCCGTTTTCTCAAATTTAAGAGTTAATATAATATATATATATATATACATTTTTAAAAGACTTCATAGTTGATGGTCCAAACAATTTTTTTTTTTTTTTAAAGTGCATATTAACAGAATCATTATAATTCGAATGTACTGGAACCAACCAAATTAAAAAAAGAAAATAAAAATAAAAATGCAACAATAACCATACATTGTTTTATTACGTAACAATTCCCAATTAAGAGCATTTTTTCACTCCTTAAGAGTCCAGAAGGGAGATGGACCATTCCCTTTCTTGATGACAAGAAACTTTCACACTTTTTATAATCACAAACTCTGGTATTACTTATCAGTATAGAGGTTACATATTAAAGAATTAATCTAATATCGGAAACATCTCAAACTTCTTATATAGTCTTTATGATTGTCATGTTTAGCAAATGTATAAAAGTTCATTCACACGCGCTAATAGACCTTGCACATGATTTCCTCGAACTTGACAGGACCATGGTAGGTGTGGCAATTAAAAATTGCCGTCTCCTTTAGAACTCATCAAACATGCGGGGTGGTTCATTATGATTTGCTGGGATGTGAAGCTAATGGCTTCTTCTCTAGGATCATATCCTTAGAGTTGGATGAAACATACCCACATTTAATATCAATCTGCTTTTTCAAATGGAAACTAACATCATCTCCAAGTAAGGCCTCTTAAACTCATTCATGATTCATTTCAATAAACTTTAATAGTGAGTCTAATTGGTGCAAATGTGACCTTCATTGTAACATCCCACATTGGTTGGAGAGAGGCACGAAGCGGTCTTTATAAGGCTGTGGATACCTCTCCCTTCAAGACGCGTTTTGACAAAACCTTGAGACCAGGGGGGAGAGAGGGAGTGAACCCTGGGCCAAAAAGGACAATATCTTGATGCGGGTGGACTGGGCCGTTACAGTGGTATCAGAGCCAGTACCCGGATCGGTGTGCCAGCGAGGACGCTGTGCCCTAAGGGGGGAGGATTGTAACATCCCACATCGGTTGGAGAGGGGCACGAAGCGGTCTTTATAAGGCTGTGGATACCTCTCCCTTCAAGACGTGTTTTGACAAAACCTTGAGGCCAGAGGGGAGAGAAGGAGTGAACCCTGGGCCAAAGAGGACAATATCTTGATGCGGGTGGACTGGGCCGTTACATTCATTCTTGGCTTGAGGATTTCGGTCTCTATGAGACCAGTTGTGGCTGTGCCAATTCCATGGATCTTGGCATCCTCCAGTGGAAGGTTGAGAGAGGCTTGTCAGAGAGTCCTTTTGGTTCTTGAAAAATGGTCAAGTGTGTCAAGGAATGTTGAACCGTTGTACAAATCAAGGTTGATAGACCTCTCAATAAGGTTGTCACTCTCTAAACCAGAGATTAGAATGTAAGGGCCCATTTGGATCGTCACACCAAACTAAACTGTGAGTATGGAATTGGACTAAGTTGGATAGGATTGAATTAGATAGGTGGTCTAGCATTATCATTTGTTTGTAACATTAACAAAAGTTGGATTGAATTGTAAAAAATAACCTTTTTTATTTTGAATAATTTGTGTTATAAATCTACAAAATAATTAACAATTATTTTTGGACTTAGCCAGTTATTGGGTTAAATTTTCAACCAATCAACACCGATCAAAGATTGGTTAGCACCAGTCAATGCTTGTAACATCCCGTCCCAAAGTACAACGGAAATTTTCCAACTTTGACCGAGGTTGACCGTTGGCTATTGACCAAGAGGTCAAAAGTTGACTTTTTGACTCGGATGGAATTCTAGGTTGACTGAGGTACCGTTACAAAGTATACGTTGTCATGAGTTCATAGATTAGTAGCACGTCGAAAACGGAGCTACGGTTTGAAAGATATGAGCAAAACAAGATTGGGGTCCAAACTGTCCAAGGGGTGCCGGAGTTGACTTTTTATTCATGCAAAGTTGAGCTTTCACTCATGCATGGTTGTGAAGTACTCATCAATACGAGTCCGTAGACTGGTAGCACGTCCGATTTGGACATGTGGTTTGAAAGTTATGGACATGCGAAGTTTTCCGAATATCGTAATATTTTAATATTTTTGAATCGGTGAACAGTGAAACACCACATGTCGCGATCTCAGCCGTTCCCGTGAGTGCACAGTGGCACCCACGTGGTTTTTCTTAGGTGAGGTGGGAGAGAAGAGAGGGGGGGGGAGGAGAAAGAAAGAAAAGGGGAGAAACACCGGCCACCACCGGTTGGCCATCGTCCAGTCACCGGAGGGCCACACGCCCCACCCCACTGCCTCCACCTCCTTAATTCTGACCGGCCACCCAAATCTCATGGCCAACCGGTTGGTAATGCGCCAGGATCGGAGCGTTTTCCATCAACGGCCATTTTTCCCCTCAACCACCGGCCACCGCTGTTTGACCCATTTTCGGCCATTTTCAGGCCACATGCACTAGCCACCCCTCATCACCTCCTCATTTTCCGCCAACCCACCAAATTTCACGGCTACCGGACCTCCGACGTGCTGGGATATGAGTATTTTCCGGCGAGGGGCCGAAAATCTTCAAACCTAGATTTCTCCCAATTCCGGCCTCCGTTGGCCTCACCGCCAGTTTCGTTGGAACCCTCTCCCCTTGATCTACAAAACGCCCAAAAATCTCGGCCACCAACCACCAGACGCGCCACCGACGGTGATGGTTTCCGGTGGGATTCGGTGGCTCACCGAAAAATCCAGTTCCGGCAAGTATCCAGTTGCACCGCCAGTCCCTTCCCACTAATTCCAACCCCCTGAACTCAGATCCGGGGTCCTTTTCCTCCAATTCGCGATCGTTTGGGAGAATCAAGGCTCTATAAGCTGAGAGCTTTCCGACGAGATTCCGGCCACCACCGGTTCGATCTCCGGGAAGTAAGAACAGATTCGTAATCCTCGTCACTCAAGCTTCGATTCGGTATATTACTCGTCAATTTTTGTTAACATTTGTGTTTAACCCCCCGGGTACTGGGTATTATTTATCCGAATAAAATATTATTTTATTTGACTGTGTGTGAATTGTTGTTCTAGGAGCACGTGTGCGTCATGGAATTGATCCCATGGAAGATCTTAGGTTAATTGCGTGCTCCAGGTGAGTGACCCACCTTCAAAATTATTTTGGGATGTTAAAACATATATATTTTGTGTTAATTGGTTATTTGAAAATATGTTTGATGTGTTACATATTTAGTAAATTTATATTTGGAATTTTTGATGCCAAAATTGAATGGAATTAAATAATTGGGCATCATAAAATATTTTGGTTTTAAGGAATTTAAGATTTTGGCAATTATTATCAAATTTCATTGTTGGAATATTTTATAATTAAATATTTGATAAATATGTTTTATGTATTTGATATTTAGAAATATGCTCATGTGGTGGAATTTAAGTATAATTGTGGTAAAAATTTTATTTTATATATATATATATATGCATATTGATGCTAAATAAAAATTTGGTTTATTAAGGAATTCTTGATTATTATTATTGTGAGTTAATTGTATGTATTACGCATGAGCAAGGTGTTTTCAGTTAATCAATTGTATTTGGATTTTAGTATTATTTTTGGGCATGATTTGATTTTAAATATTTCAAAGAAATATTGGTTTAAGTTTGGTGGTTTCAAATTGTATAATTATGCCCTTGGAATATTATTTGTTTGATTTTGTGATTTGGGAAAATTTATTTGTATATTATTATCGGTGGATTTATGCTAGAAATGTTAAAGAAAAATGTGGGAAATTGAATTTGAAAATGGTATAATTCCCATGGTAAATTTGGAAAAAACTTGGGTATTTTAATAAAATTGTTATTTGTTTTAGACGCACTCATACAGTACTGGTGTTCTGTACTGTATATGTGGATGAGCGCGCAAGTTATAATGTCTCTCGTGAGTTGCCATTGGACCGAGGGTAGGCAAGTTTGATATTGGCCATAAGCCGTCCCCCTCCATGGCCGAGATGACGGTTTAAGCAGCGGCGCTGTCGGGACGCCGAAGCGACCGTATGCAAGTTTCTCTCTTTAACCTCCCGCTGGACGGTGCTCGGGACGCTGGGTATCGGAGGGCATCACTGGTATATGGTATGATGCGTCAAATATAAATTTTCATATTGAAATTTCAAATCCTAAAGGTTTTAGAGTCATATTTAAATTAATTGCATTTAATTTGTTTTATCATCTATTTATAATTATTTAAATTATATTTCTGATACTGTTTATCTTAATTTATTTAATCAAATTATATTAATTATATATTGAATTCTTCTTTTATGTTATATTTCTTTAATGCAAGTATTCCAACTTTATTTTATTATATTTCATTACATTTTATTGGTATTTGGATTGTTTAATTATTTATTAAATTAATTATTCCTTGATTTGTGGGGCATAAAAGATTGGGTTTTTGCGAAAATGTTTTAAAATGGGAACTTTTCCAACAGAGTGGATGGTGAGGGTTTTGAGAGGAAATATTATTTCCAATTAATTATTAGTTATTTACTTATTTATTCTGAATTAATCAAATGTACTATAATATTCGTTAATATTAAAATTGTATAGTAGATAGGATCACTCACTGAGATAATTAGCATCTCATATTTTTAAATTCTGTTCCCCTAGGTACAAGGTTTGGGAAAGGTTGATCGTCTGGGGCGAGTCCGACATCTCAGTTCATTGCCGAAAGTCCAAGAAGCATTTCTTCCTTTTTTTCTCTTCATCTTGTATTACTTCTTTATCTGACATTGTATTAATTCCATATTTATTTGTATAATGCTCTGTATACTGTATTAGACATTTAGTTATTAATTGTGCACTAATTTACTGTTATTCATTTGGAGTGCTGCAAATTTGTGGATTTAAATTGTAGTAATGTGGGAGGAATAAGGGGATGTATATAGAAGTGTGTTTTCAGTGTAAGAAAATTGTGGTAAGTCCAACCCTTAGGGGAGGTTCTGCTGGATTTTCTGTTGGAGGATCCGGTAGGATTTTCCTGGGATCAAGGCTTGTCTAAGGTTCCGGTGAGAAATTTTGGACGGGTCTTGACAATGCTAGTCAATGTCGACCAAAGGATGGTCAACATCGATCAATGTCGGTCAACATCGTTGAATGGTTTCTAATAAAATAGTGTAATCTAAACACATGCTTTTCAAAAGGATAATTAATCCAATTGATTAAAAAGAATTGGAAAAGGGCTGGAATATCTGTTATCTAGTCCAATTGGACAAAAAATAAAATAAAATAAAATAAAAAATTAGCAACAAACATGGGACTGGATTAAATTTACTATGGTATAATCCAATTCTAGACCGTGCTGAGATCCAAACGGATCGTAAAGGATGTTGACAGGATTGTAGCCAAGCTTCTTCAAGTAGGAAGAAATTAGCAATTTCATCATACCTCTCCTTCGGGAGTACTTGTGAGTGATGGCAGCCATCCACAGGGAACAATTTTAACTAACATGGTGTTGGAGAGGACTCAATGTGTTGGAGAGGTCTTTTAGAAGGCCAAGAAGTTATTAAAAGGCTATTAATGTGGAGGTTGGGTGATGGGAAAATATTCGTATATGGGATGACAAATGACTTGCCTCTGACTTGGACTAGTCTGAATTTTGGAATAGGAGGTCTATCAATGTTTGTGACCTTAATGACTTAGAAACATTGCAGTGGAAAAATTTCAAGGCTTCCGCAAATATTTCCGCCATCTATCGTTTGCCAGATCCTACAAGTTCCCAGTAGTAAAAGTGGAATTTCAGATAAAATCGTTTGGCCATGGACAAAGTGTGGAATCTTCTCCGTTAAATTGTGCTATCGTGATTTAATGACGAGTAAACACAAGACCATTTAGAAAGTTGTCCATCATCTTCAAATCCAACTTCTATCTGGAATCAAATATGGACTTTGAATGTCCATCCTAGAGTTAAGTCCTTTATGTGGAGGTGCTTGAATAACTCATTGGCAGTGAAATCAAATTTAAAGGGCCGAAATATCTTGGAGAATGCAATCTGCCCCATCTGTGTTGAGAAGGAAAAATCAGTTCGTCACAAGTTGGTCCTTTGTCCCTGGACAAGAACTGTGTGGTGCCCTCTGAACTGGCTATTTACGAGGTATCATCTTCTAATCCAGCTCGCCGGTTCAAAGAAATATGCATGAGAGCCATAATCACCCTACTCTTGCCAATGATTCTTTAGCATTTGCTGCGTATTTGTGTTGGAATATTTGGAAAAGCCGCAATGCTTTTGTCCATGAAGGTCATGCCCTTAACCCGCTACAAACTTTCACTTGCAAAAAACATACAAGACAAGAAATAGAAAAAGAAAATAACCCCAAAAAAAAGTTTGGGTCAGGCATGCATAGGTTGATCACAGGCCCCAATGGGTTGGGTTGGAGGATCTCGACTCCCAATTTCTAAGGGCATGTCTATACTGTTTTGCAAAATAATGTTTTATTTTACAAATCAAAAAATGATCAAAGATGCATTTGACAATTATTTTTGTAATAAAATATTTGAAAAAAAGTTGAAAATATTTTCTAAAATATGAATAGATTTAGAAAACATCTAATCCAGTATACATGCATTTAGAAAATTTTGGAAAGAGAGAATAGATAATATTTATCATTTTAAATTCAAAAGATTTATTTTATATAGATATAAACCATATTTAACATATATCATACAAGTATGGATAAAGTTTATTATTTTCAATAATAATATTTTTTTTCCTTTTAGATATATATATATATATCATATTATATGTTTATCAAATATAATTTTACTATTTTCATTATCATAAAATATTTTTCTATTTTTAAATTATAAAAATATGAAATCATATTTACCATTTTCACCTTTTTATTTGTAAAATGAAAAACTTTTCTGCAAAATGATTTTTTTTTTTAGTTGAAGTTTTGCAAAATGATATTAAACAGCCCTAAAATACTCATCTTTTTAATTTTTCAATTGAGTGTTATAATTATAATTGTGATTTTAACTAATTCATTTTTTTTGTGAATGTTTTAATTTAAATTAAGATTGAGATACAAAATTGAAAATGATTAGGGCTGTAAATAGGTTTAATAACTTGTGATCAGCTCAATTTGAACTTGCTCAAATTCGACTAGTAAAGAAAACGGGTTGAGCGTGAACAAAAAATGAAGCTCCCAAGCCAATGTTGAGCAATAAATCAAACTTATGAATAGTTTAAATTTGTTATTTAAATGTATCTATATAAAAATTATATTATAAATTTTAGCATATTAAATATTTATACTGCAAAAATAATACTTTTTTATACTTCAAAATTATAATTTTTTTAAAAATAAATTAATTTTGTAATAAAATCAAAAGAATAACTTAAATTTATCAATAAATAATGTTAAAATTTTATTTTAAAAAAATAAATATTCAAGTTTTTAAATTTTTTATATCGTAAGGAGTCGAATTGAACTAAGTCAAATTTGGCTTAAGCAAATTATTTAAAAATTTTATGAGCTCAAGCAGATTTTGAAAACTTATTAAAGTATAAGAGCCAAAATTAAGAATCCTAATACTCAACCCGATTCCGATTCGGCTCATTTATATATGTAAAAGTGATTAAAGAACCAACATGGAGTGCATTGGCAAAAACAAACATACATATATATATATATATATATATATATATATTTGTACTAAGTCTATACTATAAGTGAGAAGTGCTCTCAAGTTTTGATCATATTTTACTGTTCAAAATGGTTCAAAAACGGCTATTTTTCATACGTTTTGGCTTTTCTAGAGTATGCCAAGGATATAATAGGTATTCATTTCTATTAAATATAAAATTTTTAACCGATGCTTTTGAGATCACACTGTATAGTATGGCTTCTCATGTACTTAGACTTATAGCATCTCAATAGCACACATCACTCAAGACAGCAACTAAAAGTTTTCTTTTTTTTTTTTTTCCCCCAAATGGGAACTAATAAATTATATACTCTGCCTCCTACTCAAGCGGTACACCAAGAAAACTAAAAATAGTATATCTTATTTTATGTTTTTGTGGGATGGGGGTAAAGTTTTTTTATTTTTTTATTTTTTTTATTTTTTTGCGAGCCAAATATTGAATGAAACAAAAATTTATGGAGTTCTATATTTCGCTTACTAAACTATAAATGAAAATTCCTAAGATTATATGTATGCTGAATTTCTTTTTTTCTTTTTTTTCCACTAGATATTTGATAGTTGTTAAATGGTGTGTAGTTTTAACATTGGATTTGGTTAGTGGTTTAATGGAACATGCTTAAATCCTTATGGATGATGGTAGAAAAAATGATCAAGTAAGCTGCTTTTGGTTTATAGGATAGTGAAGTAACACAAAAGATGGCTCATTTTGTTATTTTTCTTTGTTTTGTGTTGCAATTCTTAAACACGATATCTGTTTAAGTTTGATTTTTGATTTTCAAAGAATGATGATTAATTTCAATTATTAATTTTTGTGGATCTCAATCATTATGGCAACTAAATATCCGAAAATTGTCAGGACCCGTCCAAAATTCCTCCCCGGAACCCTAGACAAGTCCTGATCCTAGGGAAATACCACTGAACCTTCCAATGGAAAATCCGGCAGCACCTCCCCTAAGGGTAGGACTAACCAAAAATTTCCTGCACTGAAAACACACTTCTATAAACATCCCCTTATTCCTCCCACGTTACTACAATATCATTCCACAAATTTGCAGCACTCCAAATGAATAATAGTAAATCAGTGCATAAATAACAACTAAATGTCCAATACAATATACAGAGCATTATAAAAATAAATGTGGAATTAATACAATGTCAAATAAGGAAGCAATACAAGATGGAGAGGAAAAGGGGAAGAAATGCTTCTTGGACTTTCGGTAATGAACTGAGACATCGAGCTCGCCCCGGACGATCAACGTCTCCCAATCCTTGAACCTAGGGGAACGGAATTTTAAAATATGAGATGCTAATTGTCAGGACCAGTCCAGAATTCCTCCCCGGAACCCTAGACAAGCCTTGATCCTAGGGAAATATCACCGAACCTTCCAACGGAAAATCCGGCAGCACCTCCCCTAAGGGTAGGACTAACCAAAAATTTCCTGCACTGAAAACACACTTCTATAAACATCCCCTTATTCCTCCCACAATACTACAAATTGATTCCACAAATTACAGCACTTCAAAGAATAACAGCAACCCAATGCATAAATAATAACTACACGTCCAATACAGTATACAGATCAATATACAAATGAATGTGGAATTTATACAATAACAGATAAAGAAGTAATACAAGATGGAAAGGAAAAATGGAAGAAATACCTCTTGGACTTTCGGCAATGAACTGAGACGTCGGACTAGCCCCGGACGATCAACATCTCCTAACCTGGACCTAGGGGAACGGAATTTAAAAACGTGAGATGCTAATCATATCAGTGAGTGACCCTATCTACTGAACACCTTTAATATTAATAATATACCAAATAAAAGGATTTAATTAATCAATACCGAACAATTAAATAAATAAATAAATAAACATTTGAAGTAATATTTTCTCTCAAAACCCTTACTATTCACTCCGTTGGAAATGTTCCCCTTTTAAAACATTTTCACAAAACCCGATATTCGTACCTCCCGAAAACCAAGGGATCAAATAATTTAATAAACAACAAATAAATAAATACCCCAATATAAATAAAATGTAATAAATTATAATAAATAATTTTTGTACTCTTTGGGGTTTGAATTTTCTATTTGAAAAATTTGTACTTGACGCACCACACTATATACCAGTGATGCACTCCGATACCCAGCGTCCTGAGCACCGACTGGCGGGGAGATTAAAGAGAGAAACTTGCAAACGGCACTTCGGCGTCCCGACAGTACCGCTGCTGAAACCATCATCCCGGCCAAGGAGGGGGGCGGCTGTGGCCAATAACAAACTTGACTGCCCACGGTCCAATGGCAACTCACGGGAGAAATAATAATACTTGCGCGCTGAACCACATATACATATACCAGAACACCAATACTGTATGAATGCGTCTAAAATAATTATTAAACCAACTGTACCATTTTCCAAAACTACCGTGGGAAATATATCAAAATTTCACACTTACCATCCCACATATTTTTATTTAACAAACCAGTACGAAAACATCGATAACAAATAAACCATAATTTTCTCGTAATAGGAGGTTCAACAGATAAAATATCGTGGGCATAATTATAAAATTAAACCACCAATTTAACAAATATTTTCATAAAATATTTAACCCAATTATGCCCGAAAAATAATACTTAAAACCACGTAGGACTATTACTGAAATATACTTTGCTCATGCATAATAAATAAATTAAATCACAATAAAACCATAACTAAATTGTACCACATGAGCATAATTTAAATACCAATTAAACATAATTAATTGTCCAAAATATTTTTGAAGGTGGGTCACTCACCTTAAGCGCGTAAATCAGCTAAGATCCTCCGCAGGATCAACTCCACTACTCGTGCATGCACCTAAAACATCCACAGTATACCAAACGAATATATTAATATTTTATTCGGGTAATTCCCAAATGGGTACCCGAGGAGCGAACTCAAATGACAACTAAAAGTTACGAGTTATATACCAAATCGAAGCTTGAGTGCTAAGGATCACGGATTCGGTCTTACTTTCCGGAGATCAGACCCGAGGGGGTCGGAATCTCGTCGGAAAGCTTTCGGAATTCGACTCCGCAATTCTCCCAAACCATCTTGAATTGATGGAAAAGGATGCTGAATTTGGATTCAGGAGGTCGAAAACAGTGGACAAGGACCAACGGTGCGACTGGGTACTCGCCGGAACAGTAACTTCCCACGAGCCGCAGCGGTCACCGGCAACCGTTATTGGCAGTGGCGCATGCGGTGGCTGTTGGCTGAGATTTTTGGTGGTTTTGTAGATCGAGGGGAGAGGAATCCAACGGGACCGGCGGTGAGGCAAACGGAGGCCGGACGGCGTAGAAATCGGGGTTTGAAGTTTTTCGGCCCCTTGCCGGAAAACGCTCCGATCATGGCACGTCGGAGGTCCGGTGGCCGTGAAATTTGGTGGGTAGGCTGGACTTGAGGAGGTGGTGAGGGGTGGCTGGCGCGTGTGGCCTGAAAATGGCCGGAAACAGGGCAAACGGCGGTAGAGGGAAAAATCGCCGCTGAACTTCGCCGCCTCGATCCGGGCGTGTCCGGCGACCAACGGCCGTGAAAATTTGGGGTTTGGCCGAAAATGGGGAAAGGCTTCCGTCTGGCCGGCACATATAACGAGAATCGACTGGAAAATTTGAAGATTCCGGCGGCCGATCGGTTTCTCTCTCTCCTCTCTCTCTTTCTCTCTCTTCCCCGAGATTTTTGTCAAATAAAAGCCACTGTGGTGACATTGTTCATTCCACGTGGACCAATCAGGTGATGACACGTGGTGTTACTATGCACTTAAGCCAGATATAATAAAATATTACGGTATCCGGCGAACTTCAAACGTCCATAACTTTTTAACCAAATGTCAAATTTAAGCGTGCTGCTAGTCTATGGACTCGTATCGACGAGTACTTTACAACCATATAAGAGTCAAAACAAAATTACACAACAAGAAAAAGTCAACTTGGGCACCTTTTGGACTGTTTGCACCTCAACTTGTTTTGCTCATAACTTTCAAACCGTAGCTCCGTTTTCGACGTGCTACTAGTCTACGAACTCAGGGCATCATGAACTTTGCCACGGTACCCTGGTCAACTAGAAATTCCAACTTGGACAAAAAGTCAACTTTTTACCCGCTCGGTCAACGGTCAACCTCGGTCAACGTGCACGGATTTCGGTGTGATTTGGGACGGAGTGTTACATTAAGTGATAACGTATGTGATATTATTGGCCAATATTGATGATGTGGTTAGAGTTTATTAAAATAAATTGATAGATTAGTTTAATTTAGTTGTTGATTTTATATAACTAAACATTTATCATAGAATTATATTTTAATTCTTGTGTACTTTTTTATGAAATAATTAAGTGTAACAGAAGAATCATAAGTTACCACTTAGGTAGTTATTTATTTTATACATTATATGTCTTAAATTTTCGATTTTGTTGTTTTTTTAATTTATTTTTTAACGTTAGTGTGTTATATTACGGTGGTTATATGCATATTGAGAGATAAGTCTCACTATAACCCTAGGTGCATTTTTGCTTTTTAATTAATAAAATTATTTAATATTGCCAAAGTACACTGACAAAAAATTATAGAACCCCATCCTATTGTTAAATCCTGGTTATGTCCACTTTCTTATATGTAACATTTTAATGCATTTGTTTAATATTTAATTTTGTACATATACTTATTTTTTTTAATTATTTATGTATTAATAAGCATTAAATAGGTATGGTTTTTGTTGATTCTATTCATTTAAATATCTTTTTATATATTTTAAAAGTAAATTTTATAATTAAATTTAACATATTAATGGGTTGTATTACAGGTTGCACTAATAATCTAATAAATAGATTTGAATTTATATATTACATCACAAAATCTTAAGGGGCCACATATATATAGTTGACACACCAAAAAAAAAAAACAAAAGAAAAAAAAAAGAAATAAAGAAAAATCATAATCAAACCTATAAGGGTATATTTCATTTTAACCCTAAAGCTTTATTAATTTTAAAATTTGAACATTAAAATTAGCATCCTTATAAATGTTGTAGATAATATTAATTCTAAAGATATAAAAGAAATAATAAAAGATGAAAATAATAGCTTCTCGAAACAAAAGATGAGTTTGATATTATTATTAACCCAATCTTAATGATAATTTTCAGATTTCAAGCAAAACTTATGTGCTCTTTTTTATTTAGGTTTTATTTTTTCAAAGATCATAACAAGCATTTAAATTACTGCATGTATTATTGTATAAAATCATCTCCAAAAGGTTCAATCTTCTTACCGACACTGCATGATCTGCAGTTGCTAATATCGTAATGAAAGACCCGACCCGATGGACAAGGGCATTGAACAATGGGTTTGAGCAAAGAAGCTGAAGGAATGAAATGGGTTACGACCCAACCGTGAAGAAGAGTATGTGGGCCATGGGTTTCCTCGGCTTTCTATTAGTGGATTTCCTTTGGATGGTTTTAGTATTTTGGAAACATGGAAGAGTCAATACTCAAATTTTTTTCCTTCTTTTTCTCTTTTCTTTTTTTTCTTTTTGACAAAAACAAAATAAAAAAGTTACCTCAGTATTTATAACTGTCAAATGTAAATAATTTTTCTTTTGTCTTTGGTCAGATGTAAATAATTCAAAGTGATTATTTTGATTTCTTATTTAGCTGAGTTTTGAACGATATATCCAACAATCACACAATATTTTATTACATATTTAGTAAAAACATTCTCTCTCAAAAAAAAAAAAAAAAAGGAAAGAAAATCTTTATTAATTCACAATGCATCAAGAACAAACTGGAAGACCCGCTACAAAAAATGCATGGCCCATCCCTCTCTTGATGAAAGCAGACTTTATGCCCTCAACTCCCTAACCATATTTCTTCTTCTCCACGTTCTCTCTAACCTCAAAAGCCACAATCTGCTGCATCTCACTAATAGTAAGGCCTAATAAGGATGAGGTTTGAATGTGATGTGAAGCTAAGAGCTTCTTTTGCAGGATCATTTTGGATGAAACATACTAGCATTTAAGATCAATCTCTTCTTCAAATGGAAACTAACATTGCCTTTTAATCTTTTGCAGTGAGTTCAACATGGAATTAAGAGGTTTAATAATCAGCTAAGGTGACAAAAATGATTCTAGATCATCGATCAATGAACATCATGCGCAAATTATTCTTATTAATCCTTGATAAAATTAAATAATTACAGAAATTTTAGGAGGTCCAAATAAATTATTGGCCAAGCTGCTCTTTTCACTTACACTTTTCACAATTTTATTTTAAGGATTTTTGAAAATAGTAATATAATTTTATGTGATGGCAAAAGGGTATAGTCTTTGGTATTAGTATTCGGTATTTTTTCCTCTTTAAATTTATAATTGTTAGGTCTGTCTTTTAGTTAACAATAAATCACATTTGAAGCAAACAAATTGCAAACAATTAGATAAAAATAAAAAATAAAACCAAAAATATATTACCAAAGTCACACATAAACTGGATAAAAAAATAACATGCATGGCCAATTTAAAATGAAGGAAAAATAGAGGATTAAAATTAATTAGTCACTCACTCCATTTGGTTCACTGTTTTGATCCTAATGAAGAAGTCTCCCCTTGGTCATGCCCTAGGAGAAAAAACACAAAATCAAATAGAAATGGTGCTCTTCATTACAAATCGCAAGTATTGCCATCTAGATAATTAAAGTATAAAAAATACAATAGTAATTTCTTTATTAAAATCATTTTTCTTTCCAAAAAATATTCTTTTATCTATGAACCAAAAAGTAACCAAAAAAAAAGGGTACTCTTTTTTGTACAAGCAAAAAAAAAGCTTTTATTTATATATATAGATATATTTTGATCATAAAATTTGCTTTTATTTGAATTAACTTAGCTAGAACATTTTAAAAGCCGAACATTGAAACGTTATGATACGAGAGGAAGAAGTGATACCAAAAGAGTGCATAAACGACTAGGCGATTTATTATTTATTTATTATTATTATTATTATTTTTTTTTTTTTTCTGTGAACAAACATCTTGATGAGTTATCATCATCCTCATGGTGGCAGAAACATTCTAACCATCAATTTCTGAAGGCCACACGTAAACTACTCTTTTTAGCCCTTGACAAAATTAAATAAATAATCGTAATAATTGTGAAGAAAGCAATGCTATGTATATCAATTTGGTTATGCATCGATTTTACTAACTAATATACAGAAATTATTATTAGGTCCAACAATTATGACCAAGTTACCCTTCACCTTTTTATTTTTTTATTTTGATAATATAATCTATGTGATGCAAAAAGGCCAATGACGGCGTCCAAATACAGGGCTAATTGGGGAAGATAGCATGAGAGAAAATTAAACTTCAAGTCTTTAACAAAATAACCAGAGGGAAAATAAAATAAAAAAAAAAAAGAAAGAAAGAAAGAAGAAGAAGAAAATCAAATAGTTAAAATGTGATTCCATATTAAATTTTCATAAAGCTTATTAAATGTGTAAATCGTAGTCCAAAATTTTAAGAATTAATATAATATTATTAATACATATTTTGATAATGTGAGACTAATTTTTTATTTTTTTTAATGTAAACTACATATTTGATTGTACATACTTTTTTCAAAAATAAAAAATAAAATGGAAAACACATATTTGATCGTCGTACATAATAATAGAACCATTATATTCAATATATACCTCAAAAAATAAAATAGAATAAAAAATACAACAAAGCAAAAAAAATAAATAAATAAAAATACAACAACAAGAGATTGTTCCATTACATGATTAATAAAAAGCATTCTTTCACACATACAAAATCCAAAAACAAAGGAACATATTTCGAAACATGGTCCTTATTAAGTGCCTACATTTCATGTTCAACACAGTTAAGTTGCCAGAGCCACAGCAACCTGGATCCCTCCTACAACACATGCATTAAGACAAGGAGGCCCAAATTTCTTACCTCCTTCAACTATAGCAGCCAAAGATTTCTTACCTCCAGTAACCATAGCAGCCACAAATTTTTTTACCTCCATTAACTATAGCAGTCCCAAATTTCTTACCTCTCCTCATGGCAGCAGATTTGATGCTCTTACCTCCATTAGGATGCTCCTTCTTCTCCAAACTTTTGTCAGAGGGTGTCTTAGGATCTTGAATCTGGTGAAGTGCTTCAAGAAGAGTTGGACCCTCGTACCAGGGAAGGTTATTCGACCTCTCAATCTGGTTGTCCCCTTCTAAACCTGAGATGGGAACAAAAGGAATCTTGGCCGGATTGTACCCAAGATTCTTCAGGCAGGGAGAGGTTGACTTCACAATTTCATCATACCTCTCCTTTGAGTAATCGGCCGCATCCATCTACAAGGGAAAAAGCATTAAATACATAAATACATATAACACCATTAAAGTATTATATATCAAACATCAGAGAAAAATATAAATAAATAAAAAAATTTCATTTTCTTTTAAATTTTTAGAATTAATGATATTTTAATATGATATCAGTATCAAAAATCTAAAAAATTATGAGTTTAAAACTCAATAATTCTCTTCAAAATATAAAAATTTAGAAAAGTTCAAAAAGAAACGAATCTATATTTGAGAAGGAATGTTAAAGAAAAATATAAATAAAAAAAAAATTCATCTCTTATCAGCTTAAACTTTTGGAATCAATGATATATCTTTTGGAATCAATGATATATCAACTGTCGATACTCTGAAATGGATACTTAATTTTAAAAGGTTTAATCCGATACTCTGAAATGGACACTTAATTTTAACAGTTTAATCGGGAAATAATCACCTTGTTGCAGCAACAGATAATATTAAGAGGTTTAATCAATGTTTGCTCGGGAGTCCGTCCATTCCCAAAAACGTCAACTTCAAAACTTCAAAACCACCGGTACTGGTGGAATCAACAACCACAAGGGCACAGTCAACCGGCGAAGTGCCTGTGATCATGTTCTTAATAAACTCGGCATGCCTATGACCATGAATGAAAGTGAAATGGTACTTGTCCGTCTCCAACTCCCACATGCCATTGTCAATGCTGATATCACGCCCACGTTCGCCCACCCCGGCATAATCGAACGAATTCTGGTTCATTTCCGCACCTTCTTTCTCAAGTTTCTCAATGACATGCTTGTCTATAAGTCCAAACTTGTAGATAAGACGGCCAATTGTGGTTGACTTGCCGGAGCCAACATGGCCAATGACCACAATGTTAATATTGGCCTTCTCCTTGCCCATTATATGTACAAATGAGAAATTGAACTACAATAGAATACAAGAAAATTCCCTATGAGGTGCATGATATCACAAGCTCAGAATTATATGACACAAATATGAACTACTGATTAAAATGAGGTCTAAAGTACCTTTAAAAAAAAAAAAAAAAATCCCAACAGATCAAAATTTTAACCTAAATTTGATGTGGGTTATGCCGGATATCGGGTCGGATATTTCAAATCCGACCGAAGGGGCCCTCAAAGTCAAAATTTTCTTCTTTTCTTTAATAAAAAAGAATTCACCCAACCATCAACAGCGACGTTGCGGTTTACCCAGACGGCCAACGAGACCCTGTCCTGCCAACAGGTACAGTTCGCCGCAGGAATTGTTAAATTTAAACAACTTATAATTTGTTTTTGCTTCCATATTTTTTATCTGTTCTCTCCCATTCTCACAATCTCTCTCTTTCCCTCTCTCCCCTCTCTCCATCTCACGTTCTCTCTCTCCTCTACTCTTTCACAATCTCTCTCCTTCTCTCTCCTCTCTTTCTCTCTCTCTCTCTCTCTAACTGTTCTTAGATTTTATTTTTTTTTGGAGCACCAAACAAGAGAAAAATTTGTACATCCTCACCACTTTCTTTTATCTAAAACTTAAAGATTCCATTATCTGCATGCATATGGAAAAAGAGAAATCTTTACGAACAAACAAAACTAAGAAAGCAATAAATAAGCCAAAAAGACGTAAAAAGAAAAATACTAATCCAAAGCAAAACATTGTAAACGGGCTAACACCGTCACCATCTAAATCAAAGATTAATGTAATCAAAACCATATTTCTTCTGAACAATAAGAAATCAAATTCTCTGGCCAACGGCCGTTTGATTCTCTCCGACATTCCAGATAGCATCATAGCCACGCCTTTACTTGTCGACTGCTTCGTCGGCTTTGATGCTACCCAATCAAGTATACGAGACGTTGTCCCTATCAGCAAACTAAGGGAAATTGAGTTCATGAGCCTATTCAGGTTCAAGTTGTGGTGGACCACCCATTAGGTTCGGTTCAAGAGGCTTGACGAAAGCCTCTTCAACCGAATTCCAAAGCGTTCTTCATCTTCACACCGGCGGTGATTCGATCCTTTCATTCATGTTAAGGACGCCATGCATGAAATTTCATTTGGGAACTTCCAGGCTTTTGGAGGAGAAAACCCTTCGGGACATCGTGGACAAATTTTTGGTTGGTTCACGTGGGATGCATTCTACTTTAGGGTTAGGCGTTTTGGAAGGGATTAAAGGACTCGTTTGAAGGTGGGTGTCCACCTCGGCTTGTCTTGATCGATGATGGATGGAAATCCATTGGTCATCATATCCAGTCACTCAGAACTTGCAAAAAGAATAAAAGAAAAATACTAATCATGCGAAAACTTGCATGTAATGGTCTAACTCCGTCACTATCTAAATCAAACATTCATATAACCAAAATTAGAATCATCAAAATCAAGCCTGAATAGTAAGAAAAATGAAAAGTTGCTAACGAACATTAAAATTTAAAAAAAGAAAAAAAAAAAAGAAATCAAATTCAAAAATCTTTAACATGTAAAAGACACAGAACGCAAAAATAAGATTAGAAAACTTTCCCGCTTATTTGAGTTGGATCTTGGATGTTTTCGAGAAAGAAAGACAGAGGCGATAGTTGAGTTGAAGAAGAATAGAGTGAGGGAGCGGCAATTTTCTCTCAGCTAGCAACATTATATAATGAAAGGTGACTACTTCCTTCGTTTATATATTGAGAGAAAGAGAGAGGAGAGAGAAGACAAATTTATTTAGAGAGAGAGGAGAGAGATGTTCTGCATATTTATATTGCAAGAGAGAGAGAGGAGAGAGATGTTCTGCATACTTGTATTGCAAGAGAGAGAGAGAGAGAGAGAGGCATGAGGGAAGTAGTCACCTTCACAATCTGTTGTCGGAAGAACTTTTTTTTTTGTTTTTTAAATTGTTAAAAATAATAGTAGTCACCTTCACAATCTGTTGTGGGAAGTACTTTTTTTTTTAATTATTAAAAATAATAATATATATTTTTAAAGGTGACTACTTCCCTCATGTATATATTGAGAGAAAGAGAGAGAAGAGGGATGTTCTGTATATGATATTGAAACAGAGAAAGAGGAAGAGGGTTAGATAGAGAGAGATAGAGAGAGAGGCTTAAGGGAAGTAGTCACCTTTACAATCCCTTGTGGGAAAAAATTTTTTTTTAAATTATTAAATGTAATAATATATATTTTTAAAGGTGACTGCTTCCCTCGTGTATTGAGGGAGAAGAGAGAGAGAGAGAGAGAGGAGACAAATATATTGGGAGAGAGAAAGAAGAGAGGAGAGAGATGTTATATTATATGCAATATTGAAAGAGAGAAGAGAAAAAGGGTTAGAGAGAGAGAGGAGAGGAAGACAAATGTATTGAGAGAGAGAAAGAAGGGAGAGAGGAGACAAATGTGTCGACTATTGAGAGAGAGAAAGAAGGGAGAGAGGAGAGAGTTGCTACATATGTCTACGAATCGTGAAAGGGAGAGAGGAGAGAGTTGCTACATATGTATACAAATGTGTTGACTATTGACGGAAGGAGTCACCACCTTTACAATTAATAGTGTGGTGTAACAATCTGTTCACACTCATAACTATCTCTTGTGGGAAAAACTCTTCTTAAATTATTAAATATAATAATAATATATATACCTCACTCATGTATTGAGAGAAGAGAGAGAGGGGAGAGGGGAGACAAATGTATTGAGGGAGAGAAAGTAGGAAGAGATGTTGTTTATATGTAATATCGAAAGAGAGAAGAGAAAGAGGGTCAGAGAGAGAGAGAGAGAGAGAGAGAAGAGGGTTAGAAAGTGAGAGGAGAGAGGAGACAAATGTATTGAGAGAGAGAATGAAAGGAGAGACAAGAAATATGTTATTTAATTGTAACATTCAAAGAGAGAGAGAGAGAGAGAGAGACAGCGAGACGAGGGAAGTAGTCATCTTTACAATCCCTTTTGGAAATTTTTTTTAACTTGTTAAAAATAATAATAGTATATATTTTTAAAGGTCACTACGTGTTTCATGTATTGAGAGAAAAGGATTAAATGAGCAACCATCTATTTTTTTATAGTTTATTCATAAATTTTTTATATATATAATAAAATTTGACTTTTAAAATAATTAATATGATTTAATATTTTAATTTTATTATATTTTTATCCTATGATAAGATGTTTATAAAAAAATTTATGTAAAATTGAGAAGATGTTTATAAAAAAAATTATATAAAATTAGATGGTTGAAAATTCATTTGAATTTATCTCAGAGAGGAGAGAGAGGGAAGAGGAGACAAATGAATAGAGAGAAAGAAAGTAGGAAGAGAGGAGAGAGATGTTCTGCACATTAATATTGAAAGAGAGAAGAGAAAGAGGGTTAGAGAGAGAGAGATGAAGAAAGAAGTAACCTTTACAATCCCTTGTCGGAAATACCTGTTTTATTTATTAAAAAAATAATAATTAATATATATTTTTAAAGGTAACCACTTCCCTCGTGTATTGAGAGCAAAGAGAGAGAGTGAGGAGAGACGCGAAAAATGTCGACAGAAAAAAGGGAAAGAGGAGAGAGATGTTATGTTACTTATATCGAAAGAGAGAAGAGGAAGAGGCTTAGAGAGAGAGAGAGAGATGAGGGAAATAGTCACCTATAGGCTATAATTAGACCTCATGTGGGCAAAACTTATTTTAAAAATATATGTCATTGTTATAAATAACGCTGCGATGGGATGGGACCCAGAACAAGATAGGCACAGGGTCAGAGGAAAAGAGCACACTTTTCGCTCTTCAACATTACAGAGAACATCTCCTCTCCTCTCTTTCTCTCTCAAGGTCGAAAAATTTTACATAAAGAGTATCTCTGAATGGTGATGGTGGGCCATGGTAGAGCAGTGTGAAGCAGCTAATATGCTCCAAAACTTGTAAGAATTTCCACGTAATGAGAAGAGAAACAGGGTCGAAGAGAAAAGTTTAATGATATCCTTCTCTTGAGTGGGAGAAAATTTTCCATACAACAGGATTATTTTTTTAGGTGGGCTCCTAGGTCCTTTCGGTCATGCTTTATTTTATTAGTATTACTATTCTTTCATTAAAAGGGGGCAAAAGCCCAAAAAGAACTACATCGGTCTCATGAGAGGAGAAGCTCCCAATGCTATTCAGATACATCAAGTTATAATTGCCTAAAAAGACAGCCACTTGATTACATTTTCAATGTACATGAGTTACAGAAAAATCAACATTCTGTTAAACATATTTTTGCAGCCAGCAATGATTCCAAAGCAAGGATGATTCCCATCCTAATCCTCCTTGATCCAGTCAACTACAGCAGATGAGTCCATTTCAACTTTGACCTTCTGGAAACCCAAGTCTTTTGCCAGTTTAAGCCCAAAGAACAAACCTCACACTTCTGCCAATACTCTACGGGTATAACCAAGATTAACAGTAAACCCAGAATTCCATTGCCCTTGACAGCCTCTGACAACTCCCCCTTCACCTATCGATTTAGTCCTTGCAGAGAAGCTTCCACCTATGTTAAGTTTAACAAAGCCGTCCTCAGGGGCATTAACTAGCAAAATTTTTTAGGCTGACCAGACAAGCATCTTTTCAGAACAGATTACTTGCATACCCATAAACATAATTCTTAATCACCTCACTTGGATTAAAGGCCAACAAAACCCATCGTCAATTGAGCTTTGCACCTCTATTTCCATAACATCCAACATCCAATAGCATTCCTAACATCTAAAATCTACCAAACATGCATAGTAATAATTAATAGATATTCTTAACATTTAAAATCTATCAAAAACATGCATAGTAATAATTAATTTTATTCTTAAAATTTAAAATCTACCAAAAACATGCAAAGTAATAATTGATCTTATAAAATAATTATTTTATTACCTTATTTATTTTCCATATCAAAAATATCTTTAAAATGGATATTATAATTAAATAGTAATCGATATATGATACTTAATATAAATATCTATAGATTTATTTGACATGTCTAACATTATAAAAAAAGAAATTGCTATTAGTTATTTATTTATTTTAATTTAATAATAATTATCTTTTAAACGGTTTTCTTTTAAATAATTTTTGAATCTTTCAGTGGCAACGGTAACGGCAGTGCACCACGCAAAGCAGCCGCCAAACACTTTTCTCCTTCCATGGCAGCAGACGTTTTGCCCTTGGGTTCCACAAGAATATTCCTTCTTCGCTTAAGCACTTAAAAAAATAACGCTAATTACAATAATATTTTGGTGCCAAATTTAGCATCATTTTCAGCAACCGAGTGGTAATATAATAATATTAACCCTCTTGAATTGATTTTTCACTTTTAATTTTTTATCTTACAGATAGAGAGGCGTTTGAACCCATAATCTAAATTAATTGCGTTCTACTTAATAACGTAGTAATTTTTTATTACAATTTGAAAGAGAGGAATTTATTACAGATTCAAACCTACTAATACAAGAACACGACATGACAATTTAATCCACCAATGTTGTGCCTACAATGATTAAAAAAAAAAAAAATGCTATGATTAATATATAATACAACTCGAATATATACTTAGAAATTGTGGAATAAGGTCCTACCTTAACTAAGTTTGGCTATATTTATATTAAATCTGGGATCCTCCTCCGAGACCGTTGTGCGGATGAGATTTTGATTCTTCAGTAAATAACATTGTTGTCCTTGGTCTGGTAGAGTATGATATGATCTAACTCAATTGCAGTTGATCCAAGCCGCTCGATTGGAAAATTTGTAACAGTTGGATGATTCCTTATCATGATCATCAAATTGATTAATTAACATTTTTTTTTTTAAAAAACTTCCAACGTACATTTAGAGAAATTTATAGAAGCCCACCTTGTCAAATTCTGGTTATGTCCCTTTTTGATATTTTAATTGATTTATTTAATATTTAATTACATATACTGTCTTTTATTATTTTTGTGTTAAAAAAACTATTAATTATGTATGGTTTTGTATTGATTATATATATTTATTCTAAAAAAATGTTATATTTTTTAGAAATATATTTTATAATTAAATTTAAAAGTAGTAATGGGTTGTATTACAGATAAACAATGATTTAATAAGTAAATTTGAATTTATATGTTACAATACAAAATCTTAAAAGCCATTTGAGTGAATAAATTATTACACGATACAAACAAAAGAGTGTTTATCCACATTAAGTTTGTTTTTTTTTTTTTTTTTTTTTGACTTAGTTTATCCACACAGAAAAAGAACTATAATCAAACTTATAAGGGTATAGGTATACTTCATATTAAAACCCTGAAGTTTTATCAATTTCAAAATTTGGACATTTCTTCATAAATGCTGTAGATAATATTAATTCGATAATAACTTTTTAAAACGAGAGTGAGGTACCTGATATCAACCTATAATCATAATTTTCAGATTTCATGTAAAATGTATGTCCTCTTTTTTTTATTTGTTATTTGGGTTTTATTTTTTAAAACATCAAAAAAGGTATGTAAATTGTGTTATAATATGGGTTGACTGACACGTACAGTCAGGACTAGGGGTGGGCACGGATTGGATTGGTTCGGTTTTGGACCGAAATACAACACAATCCATACATATCAATTTTTCTAATTTACAATCCAAACCAAACCATTGAAGTATTAAATCCAAACCAAACCAAAACATTTATGATCGGTTTGGTTTGGATTGGTTGATCGGTTTGAAACTTACTAATTTATAAATATATAATACAAATAAAAAAATTTTCAAATATAAAATATAAATAATAAATTATAATTATCCAAACATAAAATACAATTAGAATAATACAACATAGTCTACAATGGAAAATAAAGAAGAAAATATAGCAAATGATACACATCATGCACTTATTAAATAGCAAACATTAATGTCATCATCTCATTCTTATAAAATCAAATTAAAATTGTTAGAACAAATAATGTAAAATAATACATTCGTCAAAATTCATTCACTCAAGAATCAATGCATAATTCTTTTTTTTTTTTTAAACTTTAAAACTTTGGTAAATCATAAGTCAATCAACGTTGACAGGTTCACTAATTTTAGTTGATTCTGTAAGCTCTACAAAGATCAAAACAATAAAATTAGCAATAAATTATATTTAAACATTTATATATATATATAAGTAACAATTAGATACAATATATGTAGATATATATATGATGGGGATGTAAAAAAAATATATATATTATGGTGATGGTGATGGACTGGTGGTGGGCGACAACAAAGGTAAATGTTTAGTTTAGCATTACAACTTACAATTTGATTTAGGATTTGGAATATGTGGATGTAAAAGAAAAAAAAATATATATATATATATATTAAAAATCAATATATAAAAATGGAAAAACAAATTTAAAAACTAATATATAAAAATGAAAAAAATATTCTAAAATTAATATATAAAAATGAAAAAAATAAAAAATATATAATTTTTTAGTTATATAATATATTATTTGGATTGGATTGGATTTATATTTACAATCCATAATCAATTCAATCCATACAATTTATAATATTTTGAACCCAATCTAATCCAATTGATGTAAAAATCCAATTCAAATCGTTAAAAATGGATTGGATTGGACGGATTGAACGGGTTGGATTGGATTTTACCCACTACTAGTAAGGACTTTCATAGGAGGAAGTCATGCAAAAGGTTCTATCTTTAAGCCGCCGTTGTGGCTGAAGTGGCTCATACGGTGATGAAATACCCGACCCGATTGAGAAGGGCGGTAAGCATTGGGTTTGACTTTTGGGCGAAGAAGCCCCAAGCTGAAGGAATGAAATGGGTCACTACAAAACTGTGAAGAAGAGAACTTGGGCCGTGGGCTTTATCTGCTTTTTCTTGGTGGGTTTCCTTGGATTGTCAGTCTTTCAGAAACACGAAAGAGAGTGTCCATTTATTTATTTATTTATTTTTTTGACAAAGCAAATATAATAATAATAATAAATAAATAAAATAAAACAAAAACAAAAACAATAAGTGACCTCAATATTCGTAATGGCCAAATGCAAATAATTTAAAGTTTCGTCTTCTTCAAAAAACAGAAGTAAATAATTTAGAGTGATTGTTTTGATGTATTATATTTTTAGCTGATTTTAAACAATATGTATATACCAACAATTTGCACATTGTTTTATTACATATTTATCAAAAACATCTCTCTCAAAAAAAAAATATTTATTAATTCACAATGCATCAGTATTAAAAATGGAGCACTGCTGGAAGAAGTGAAAGACCCACTGCAGCCCCCAAAGAAGGGTATATTTCATTTTAACACTTAAGTTTTATTAATTCAAAAAATCTCTATTTTGTTTAGGTTTTATTTTTTAAAAGACCATAACAAGTACTTATATTACCGTATGTGTTATTGTATAAAGTCATCTCCAAAAGGTTCAATCTTCTTACCGGCATTGTCTCTGAAGTTGCTAATACGGTAACGAAAGACCCGACCCGATTGAGAACGGCTTTAAACAATGGGTTTGTGCAAAGAAGCTGAAGGAATGAACTGGGTTAGCACCCAACTGAAAGAAGACGATTTGGGCCGTGGGTTTCTTTCATATGGTTTTAGTCTCCTGGGGTCGAGGAAGAGCCAATACTCGTGTGTCCTTTTTTTTATTTTTTTCTTTTTTATTTTATTTTATTTTATTTTTTTGTGTTGACAAAAATAAGATAAAGTAAAACAAAACACAAAAAAAAAAAAAAAAGTGACCTCAATATTCATAACGGTCAAATGTAAATAATTTTTCCTTTTTCCTTGGTCAAATATAAATAATTCAAAGTGATTATTTTGATTTTTTATTTTTAACTGAGTTTTAAACGATGTATACCTACATTCACGCATTCTTTTATTACATATTTATTAAAAAATTCTCTCTCAAAAATAAATAAATAAAAAATTCTTTATTTATTCACAAACTGGAAGACCTGCTACAAAAAGTGCATGGCCCATTGCAACCCCTAAGTTCTTCCCTCACTTGATGAAGGCCGATTTTATGCCCTAACTCCCCAACCATATTCCTTCTCCACATTTCTATAACCCCAAAAGCAACAATCTGTCGCATCTCACTAATAGTAAAGCCTCCTAATAAGGAATGACGTTTGAATTTGATGTGAAGCTAATAGCTTCTTTTGCAGGATCATTTAGATGCATCCTACTCACATTTAAGATCAATCTTCTTCTTGAAGTAGAAACTGATATTGCCTTTTGATTTTTTACAGTGAGTGCATGATGGAATTTAGAGGTTTTATAATCACCTGTGGATGACAGAGACAATTCTAAATCATCAACCAATGAATGCCGTGTGTAGATTTCTCTTAAGGATTTTTGAAAATAGTAATATAATTTTATGTGATTGCAAAAGGGCCAAAAGCAAAGCTTCCAAATAGTGGACCAATTTGGGGAAGATAATGTGGAAGAACAATTCCGAATATAGTTTTCGCTTAGACAACAACTTTTTTGAAAGGCCACGGGTTGATATGTATTTTCCAGAAGTGAAGTAGGGTCATGTTAATTTTTTTGGATACATTTACAATGTTATGTGCGTCATTATATTTGAGTTTGCACCCCATTAATTTATGTTTTCGTTTTTTAGTTTTTTCAATTTTATGTTTGCAGCCCGTTAATTTATGCTTTCGTTTTTTTTTTTTTTTTTATATACTCTATATCATATAATATCACAGTTTTTATGTTTAAACTTCAACAATAATGGAACATAGTTTGGTATGTAATAGAATTTTTATTTTTATTTTAGAAATCCTTAAAATCACATGATGAAAAATGGAAACTCATTTTATTTTCTAATAAATTTTTATGTGATTTCAGTTCAAAATCTTAATAAAAAGTGTGTTGAATTTGGTTTTATTTATTCTCAAAGAAAAATATTCTGTTTTATTATTAAATATAATTTATGAATTACTAGCATATAAATAACAGTTAAGGAATTTATCAGATAATGCCTTTTTTTTTTTCCTATTTTTGAAAAAAATAAAAACAAAACTAATCAATGGAATAATTCTCAGTACAATAATTTTTATATATAATATATTAATATAACGATGACATAAAATAACAATATATAAAAATTTAAATTGAAATGACATTTAAAAATATTTTGCGGTATTAAGTGTAAACGACGGAGGAAATCACTCTTACAAAATTTTGAGGTAGATGGTTATGATAAATTGGACAAGTTGTCATGTGAGAGACTCCAATCCCATGAAAAAGCATAAACATGTATGGTGATGAAAATGATTAGCTCAATATTTTACTTACCCAAATGCCAAAATTTCATACCATAAAGCCTCCATTTTCCCAAAAAGAAAAGTGGGTTCTGTGGTCATAAGGTGGGGCTAACAACTTGTTCCTTGCTTTTTGAAAGGTCGGCAAAATTACTGAGGTTTGAAAGTTTGGGTTTTGGGTTATTGGAATTAGAAAAAGGCAAGGTCATTCGAAGGTGGTTAATTTCTTTCATGATTCTTTTTTTCTTTTTGCGCTTGGTTTTGGTCCACTAAAAGCTTTTTTTTTGTTTTTTTCATATCTCTGACCCTTCTCATTTAATAACCTCTGAATCCTGCACTAAATGAGGAGCAGAGAGAGACCTTTTCTACTTGTTTGGTATTTGTGTTTTGTCCATTAGGTTGACCAAATTGGGAAATACATAATGCCAAGGGAAATGAAAGACCCGACCCGACCCGATTGAGAAGGGCATTAAACAATGGGTTTGAGCAAAGAAGCTGAAGGAATGAAATGGGTTACGACCCAACTATAAGGAAGAGGATTTGGGCCGTGGGTTCCCTCAGCTTTCTCTTAGTGGATTTCCTTTGGATGGTTTTAGTGTTTTGGAAACATGGAAGAGTCAATACTCATTTTTATTTTTCTTTTTTTCTTTTCTTTTTTTTTCTTTTTGACAAAAATAAAATAAAAAAGTTACCTCAATATTCATAACGGTCAAATGTAAATAATTTTTCTTTTGTCTTTGGTCAGATGTAAATAATTAAAAGTGATTATTTTGATTTCTTATTTTTAGCTGAGTTTTAAATAATATCCAACAATCACACAATCTTTTATTATATATTTATTTAAAACATTCTCTCTCAAAAGAAAAAAAAATCTTTATTAATTCACAATGCATCAATAACAAACTGGAAGACCTGCTACAAATGGTGCATGGCGCGTCCCTCTCTTGATGAAAGCAGACTTTATGCCCTCAATCCCCTAACCATATTTCTTCTTCTCCACATTCTCTATAACCTCAAAAGCAACAATCTGCTGCATTTCACTAATAGTAAGGCCTCCAAATAAGGATGAGGTTTGAATTTTATGTGAAGCTAAGAGCTTCTTTTGCAGGATCATTTGGATGCAACATACTAGCATTTAAGATCAATCTCTTCTTCAAATGGAAACTAACATTGCCTTTTAATTTTTGCAGTGAGTTCAACATGGAATTAAGAGGTTTTATAATCAGCTACAAGTGACAAAGACGATTCTAGATCATCGATCAATGAACACCATGTGTAAATTACTCTTACTAATCCTTGATGAAATTAAATAATTACAGAAATTTTAGGAGGTCCAAATAAATTATTGGTCAGGCTGCGCTTTTCACTTACACTTTTCACAATTTTATTTTAAAGATTTTTGCAAATAGTAATATAATTTTATGTGATGGCAAAAGGGGTATAGTCTTTGGTATTTTTTCCTCTTTAAATTTATAATTGTTAGGTGTGTCTATTAGTTAACAATAAAAGACATTTGAAGCAAGCAATTTTGCAAACAATTAGATTAAAAAAAACTAAAACGAAAAATATATTACCAAAATGACACATAAACTGAATAAAAAAATAACATGCATGGCCAATTTAAAATGAAGGAAAAATAGAGGATTCAAATTAATTAGTCACTCACTCCATTTGGTTCACTGTTTTGATCCTCATGAAGAAGTCTCCACCTGGCTATGCCCTGGGAGAAAAAACATAAAATCAAATAGAAATGGTGCTCTTCATTACAAATCACAAGTATTGCCATTTAGATAATTAAAGTATAAAAAATACAAGAATTGCCATTGTTAAGAAAAATAAAACAAAAACAATAACAATAGAAGAATAAAATCAAAACACATACAAATTTACGTAAAAAACCTTTGACAAGAAAAAAATACGGATAAAAAGAGATAAAACTTTTTTATTGATAAAGATTGGTACAAAAGGTGAGCAAATATAGAGGCAAAAATCAATACATCCGAAAACTTGCGAAAATATATTTATATATATTGTACGAACGGAATAAATTAACTTTAACAGCCACTTGGATAATTAAAGTATAAAAAATACAATAGCAATTCCTTTATTAAAATCATTTTTCTTTCCATAAAATATTCTTTTATCTATGAACCAACAAATAACCCCAAAAAAAAAAAAAAAAAAACGAAATCTTTTTTGTACAAGCAAAAAATAAGCTTTTATTTATTTATTTATTTTTATCGTAAATTTTTTTTTTATTTGAATTAACTTAACTAGTACATTTTAAAAGGCAAACATTGAAACGTTATGATACGAGAAGAAGAAGTGATACCAACAGAGTGCATAAAAGACTAGACGAGTTATTATTTATTTATTTTGTGAATAACCATCTTGATGAGTTATCATCACCCTCATGGTGACAGAAACATTCTAACCATCAATTTCTGAAGGCCACATATAAATTACTCTTATTAGTCCTTGATAAAATTAAATAAATAATCGTACTAATTGTGAAGAAAGCAATGCTATGTGTATCAATTTGGTTATGGATCGATTTTACTAACTAATATATAGAAAATATTATTAGGTCCGACAATTATGTCCAAGTTACCTTTCACGTTTTTAGTTTTTGATTTTGATAATATAATCTATGTGACGCAAAAAGGCTAACGGCGTCCAAATACAGGGCTAATTGGGGAAGATAGCATGAGAGAAGATTAAACTTCAAGTCTTCAACAAAATAACTAGAGGAACAAATAATAAAAAAAAAAAACACGAAGAAGAAAATCAAATAGTTAAAATGTGATTCCATAATAAATTTTCGTAAGGCTTATTAAATGTGTAAATTGTAGTCCAAATTTTGAGAATTAATATAATATTATTAATACATATTTTGATAATGTGAGACTAAATTTTTTTTTTTTAATGTAAACTATATATTTGATTGTACATACTTTTTAAAATATATGGAAAACACTTACTTAATCGTCGTACATAATAATAGAACCATTATAATCAATATATACCTCAACCCCAAAAAAAAAAAAAAAAAAAAGACAAAACAACAAAAGAAAATAAAAAAATACAACCAACCAAAAAAAGGAAAAAATAAATAAAGATACAACAACAAGAGATTGTTTCATTACATGATCAATAAAAAGCATTCTTTCACACATAAAAATCCAAAAACAAAGGAACATATTTGGAAACACGGTCCTTATTAAGTGCCTACATTTAATGTTCAACACAGTTAAGTTGCCAGAGCCACAGCAACCTGGATCCCTCCTACAACACATGCATTAAGACAAGGAGGCCCAAATTTCTTACCCCCTTCAGCTAGAGCAGCCCAAGATTTCTTACCTCCAGTAATCGTAGCAACCACAAATTTCTTACCTCCATTAACTATAGCAGTCCCAAATTTCTTACCTCTCTTCATTGCAGCAGACTTGATTCTCTTACCTCCATTAGGATACTCCTTCTCAAAACATTTGTCAGAGGGTCTCTTAGGATCTTGAATCTGGTGAAGTGCTTCAAGGAGAGTTGGACCCTCGTACCAGGGAGGGTTATTCGACCTCTCAATCAGGTTGTCCCCTTCTAGACCTGAGATGGGAACAAAAGGAATCTTGGCCGGATTGTACCCAAGATTCTTCAGGCAGGAAGAGGTTGACTTCACAATTTCATCATACCTCTCCTTTGAGTAATCGGCTGCATCCATCTACAAGTGAAAAAGCATTAAATATATATAACACCATTTAAGTATTATATATCAAACAACTATTTAGCAATTGTCCAAAAATATGTCTACGAGTCCCGATACTCTGAAATGGACACTTAATTTAACAGGTTTAATCGGGAAATAATCACCTTGTTGCAGCAACAGATAACATTAAGAGGTTTAAACAATGCATGCTCGGGAGTCTTTCCATTCCCAAAAGTGTCAACTTCAAAACCACCAGTACTGGTGGAATCAACGACAAGAAGGGCACAGTCAGCCAGCGAAGCGCCTGAGACAATCAACGGTGATCCGTTCTTGATCTACCTTATCTTCAATTCTTTCAATGGCGTCTCCAATCCAACGTTGAACTCTGGAAGTTGATGATGATCATGATCAGGTCCATGGTACCAAAACGTCGATACGGTCGGATCGAAAACTTGATCAACATCCCCAATTTTCCCCTTGTTAGCCATGATTTTTCTGTGCACATCCTTGGTCAAAACCAGCGTCTCCTTCATATCCCTAACAATCTGGATCTGTAAGATCTGCATCAACCTCTTTAAAGTCTCATCCAATTCCTGTAGCTTTTCTGTGCAAGAATGCTTTTTGCGGATGTTCCATGGATGAATCTGAGAACAAATACGAACCACTTTCTCTCCCTCCAGCATCTTTTCCTCGAATTCGCTTGCTTCCCATTTTTGCAGATCCAATTCACTATCAAACTGCTTTCTCTCTTTGATCAGTGGCTCTAATGCTTCTAGCTTTCCTTCGATTTTCTTCAAGTTGAATTTGAACATCGAAGTGCGGTCGATTATTTCTTTAACTGCATCGAAGAGCAATCTGAACGCTGCTACAAGAGCCATATGTGTAGAAAAAGAACTTTACGAATTTGTACTCATTCAAAAATGGTATCTGAAAGAATCGATCAGCTTACCTCATTATAGCCATCTTATATAGAATAAGCCTCATAGGCTTAGGTGGACCGGTATATTAATTTATCCAGCAGCGTGTTAGACTAAAAAGCAAGTCTTATATTTAATTCAAACTTTTGTCAAGGGCACCGAGTAATTTCAATTTTATTTTTTTTTGGGTTCTAGTACCGAGTAATTTCTTGATAAAACCAACGAGTCATATATATATATATAACTTGTAAAATCGAAAAAGAGAATTATTTTCCGGGAAATTAAGTGAGTAGGTTATCAGCCATTGTGTTTCCTAGAAAGGTTTACCTATATATACACATCAAAAATCACATGCATTCAAACACGTATAAAGATGAGCCATTGACATTAAGCCTCAATTAAAAATTTGAGATCAGAGACTCAAAAACTATATAGTCTAGCTATCAATTAGAGCCGAGAAAACCTCCCATTTTCACAATTTTCCCACACACACAAAATTCCTTACATTATATATATTTAATTCAAATATATAATCTCTACGTCTTTTGACGTTTCAGAGAGTATGGTAGGGGAAACTTATAAGTTCTATGGTCGGAAAGTCGTCATACAATTTCATCATACCTCTCCTTTGAGTAATCGGCCGCATCCATCTACAAGGGAAAAAGCATTAAATATATATAACACCATTTAAGTATTATATATCAAACAACTATTTAGCAATTGTCCAAAAATATGTCTACGCGTCCCGATACTCTGAAATGGACGCTTAATTTTAACAGGTTTAATCGGGAAATAATCACCTTGTTGCAGCAACAGATAACATTAAGAGGTTTAAACAATGCATGCTCGGGAGTCTGTCCATTCCCAAAAGTGTCAACTTCAAAACCACCAGTACTGGTGGAATCAACGACAAGAAGGGCACAGTCAGCCAGCGAAGCGCCTGAGATAATGGCCTTAATAAACTCGGCATGCCCATGAGCATGAATGAAAGTGAAATTGTACTTGTCCGTTTCCAACTCCGACATGCCATTGTCAATGCTGATACGACGCCCACGTTCGGCCACCCCGGCATAATTGAACGAATTCTGGTTCATCTCAGCAGGTTCTTTCTCAAGTTTCTCAATGATATGCTTGTCAATAAGTCCAAGCTTGTAGATAAGACGGCCAATTGTGGTTGACTTGCCGGAGCCAACATGACCAATGACCACAATGTTAATATTGACCTTCTCCTTGCCCATTATATGTATAAATGAGAAATTGAACTATAGTCGAACACAAGAAAATTCCCTATGAGATGCATGGTATCACAAGCTCAAGAATTATATAACACAAATATGAACTTCTGATTCAAATGAGGCCCAAAGTACCTTTTTTTTTTTTTAACAAGTTATTTAAATTACAGATTATCCAAAATTCTTTATGTTTTTGTAAACATAAATAAGATATTCTGGAATTATCTACTTTATCACAGGCCAAAGTACCTTGAAAAAAAAAAAACAAAATCAAAATTTTAACCTAAATTGATATGGGTTTATGCCGGAAATCGGGTCGAATATTTAAAATCCGACCCAACGCCCCTTCAAAGTCAAAATTTTCATTTTTTATAAAAAAGAATTTACCCAACCATCAACAGCCACGTTGCGGTTTACCCAGATGGCCAACGAAACCCTGTCCTGCAAACAGGTACAGTTCGCCGCAGGAATTTTTTAATTTTAACAACTTATAAATTGTTTTTCTTCCATATTCTTTATCTCTCCTCTCCCACTCTCACAATCTCTCTATTTCCCTCTCTCGTCTTTCTCTGTCTCACATTCTCTCTCTCCTCACTCTCTCTCTCTATCTCTTCTTAGATTTTTTTTTTTCTCTTTTTTATTTTTGAAACACCAGACATGAGAAAAATTTGTAATCTTTTTTTTTTTTTCCTTTTTATTTTCCTCACAACTTTCTTTGATCTAAAACTTAAAGATTCCATTATCTGCATGCATATTGAAAAAAAAGAAATCTTTAAGAACAAACAAAACTAAAAAAGCAATAAATAGGCCAAAAAGACGTAAAAAGAAAATACTAATCCAAAGCAAAACATTGTAAATGGGCTAAGACACCGTAACCAATTAAATCAAAGATTAATATACTTAAAACCATATTTCTTCTGAACAATAAGAAATCAAACTTGCTGGCCAACGACCATTTGATTCTCTCCGACATTACAGATAGCATCATAGCCACTCCGTCACTTTTCGACTGCTTTGTCGGCTTTGATGCCACCCAATCAAGTAGAAAGGACGTCGTCCCTATTAGCAAACTAAGGGACATTAAGTTCATGAGCATTCAGGTTCAAGGTCTGGTGGACCACCCATTAGGTTCGGCTCAAGAGGCTTGACGAAAGCCTCTTCAACCGAATTCCAAAGCCTCCTTTATCTTCACACCGGCGATGATTCGATCCTTTCGCTCATGTTAAGGAAGCGTGCATGAAGTTCAAATGGGAACTTCCAGGCTTTTGGAGGAGAAAACCCCTCGGGATATTTTGGTTGGTGCACGTGGGATGTATTCTACTTTAGGGTTAGGCGTTTTGAAAGGGATTAAAGGACTCGTTTGAAAGTGAGTGCCCACCTGGGCTTGTCCTGATCGACTATGGATGGCAATCCATCGGTCATGATTAGGATCCAATCACTCAGAACTTGCCCAAAAAAAAATAAAAGAAAAATACTAATCAAGCGAAAACTTACATGTAACGGTCTAACTCCGTCGCTATCTAAATAAAACATTCATATGAGCAAAATTAGAACCATCAAAATCATGCCTGAATAGTAAGAAAAAATGAAAAGTTGCTAACGTACAAAATAATTTAAAATAAAAAAATCAAATTCAAAAATATCTAACTTGTAAAAGACACAAAAAGCAAAACTAAGATTAAAACATTTTCTGGCTTACTTGAGTTGGATCTTGGAAGTTTTTGAGAAAGAAAGACGGAGAGGATAGTTGAGTTGAAGAAGAATGGAGTGAGGGAGCGGCAATTCTCTCTCAGCTAGCTACATTATATAACGAAAGGTGACTACTTCCCTCGTTTATATATTCAGAGAAAGAGAGAGGAGAGAGAGAGAGGCATAAGGGAAGTTGTCACCTTTACAATCCCTTCTGGGAAGAACTTTTTTTAAATTATTAAAAATAATAATACCTTCTGGGAAGAACTTTTTTTAAATTATTAAAATTAATAATACATATTTTTAAAGATGTCTACTTCCCTCATGTATATATTGAGAGAAATGGAGAGGAGAGAGATGTTCTGTATATGAATATTGAAAGAGAGAAGACAAAGAGGGTTAGAGAGAGAGAGAGAGAGAGAGGCAGGAGGGAAGTAGTCACCTTTACAATCCCTTGTGGAAAAAACTTTTTTTAAATTATTAGATATAATAATATATATTAGTCTCCTCATGTATTGAGAGAGAGAAGAGAGAAAACAAATGTATTGAGAGAGGAAGAAAGAAGAGAGGAGAGAGCTGTTATTTTTATGTAATATTGAAAGAGAGAAGAGAAAGAGGGTTAGAGAGAGAGAGAGAGAAGGGGAGACAAATGCATTGAGAGAGAAAAAGGAGGGAGAGAGGAGACAAATGTATTGACCATTGAGAGAGAGAAAGAAAGGAGAGAGGCGAGAGTCGTTATGCATACGAAGAGTGAAAAAGAGAAGAGAAAATGGGCGACAGAGAGAGTGTGAGAGGGAGACGTAAGGGAAGTAGTCATCTTTACAATCCCTTTTGGGAAAAACTTTTTTAAATTATTAAAAATAATAATAGTATATATTTTTAAAGGTCTCTACCTGTTTCATGTATTGAGTGAAAAGGAAAAAAAAATGAACAACCATCTATTTTTGTAAAGTTATTCATAAATTATGTTTTTGTATAATAAAATTGAATTTTAAAATAATTAATATGATTTAATATTTTATTATTTTAATTATATTTTATCATATTATAAGATGTTTGTTGAAAAGTTATGTAAAATTGATAAGATGTTTATACAAAAGTTACGTAAAATTGATAAGATGTTTATAAGAAAATTATGTAAAAGTGATAAGATGTTTACAAAAAAGTTATGCAAAATTGATAAAAAAAAATTATATAAGATTAGATTGCTCAAAGATCATTTGAATTTATCTCCGAGAGGAGACAGGAAGAGGAGACAAATGAATTGAGAGAGAGAAAGTAGGGGAGAGAGGAGAGAGATGTTCTGTATATGAATATTGAAAGAGAGAAAAGAAAGCGGATTTGTGAGAGAGAGAGAGAGAGAGAGAGAGAGAGAGAGAGAGAGAGAGATGAAGAAAGTGGTAACCTTTACAATCCCTTGTGGGAAAAACCTTGTTTATTTTTAAAAAAACAATAATATATATTTTTAAAGGTGACCACTTCCCTCAAGGGGAAAGAGAGAGAGAGGAAAAACGAGACAAATGTCGGCAGAAAAAAGGGAAAGAGGAGAGAGATGTTATGTTACTTATGTACATGTTATATCGAAAGAGAGAAGAGAAAGAGGCTCAGAGAGAGAGAGAGAGAGAGAGAGAGAGAGAGAGAGGGAGATAAGGGAAATAGTCGCCTTTAATTAGAATCTCTTGTGGGGGAAACTTATTTTAAAAATATACGTCATTAGTCATTATTATAAATAACGCTGCGATAGGATGGGACCCAGAGAGGGTCAGAGGAGAACAGCACAGTTTGTTTGTTTTTGGGTGATTTGGGAGAAGGGCAAAATATTCTCTCTTCAACATTACAGAGACCATATCCTCTCCTCCTCTCTTTCTGTCTCATTGTTGAAAATTTGTACATAAAGACTATCTGTGAATGGTGATGGTGGGCCATGGTAGAGCAGTGTGAAGCAGCTAATAAGTCTCCAAAACATGTAAGAATTTGACACCACGTAATTAGAAGAGAAACAGGGTTAGAGAGAAAAGTTTAATGGCATCCTTCTCTTAAGTGGGAGAAAATTTTCCATACAACAGGATTTTTTTTTACATGGGCTACTAGATCGTTTCGGTCATAGTTTATTTTATTATTATTACTATTTTTTTATTAAAAGGGGGCAAAAGCCCAAAAAGAACTACATCACAATCTCATCAGAGGATAAGCTCCCAATGCTATCCAGATGCATCAAGTCATAATTGGCTAAAAAGTCGGCTACTTGATTAAATTTTCAATGTACATGAGTTGTAGAAAAATCAACGTTCTGTTAAACATATTTTTGCAGCCAGCAGTGATTCCAAAGGAAGGATGATTCCCATCCAATCCTCGTTGGTCCAGTCAACTACAGCAGATAGTGCATTTCAACTTTAACTTTATGGAAACCCAAATTTTTTGCCAATTTAAAATTGTTAGAAAAACATATAAATAAAATAAAAATATATTTTTTATCAATTTAAATTTTTGAAATAAATGATATTTGAATATAATATCAGAAATAGAAATTTACGAGATATTGAGTTTAAAATTCAATAATTTTATTTAAAATAAAAAAATAAATATAAAAATCCAGAAAAAAATCCAAAAAAACGGATTTATATTTGAAAAGAAGTATTAAAAAAAATAGAGATAAATGTATTTTAATATCCTTTGTAATTACAAATATTTCAATTGAACATTCTAAAATCAATTTTGACACATTGATATTTTTTATTTAAAAATTATTTCAATGTAGTTTAATTGCGTTAAATTTAACGGATTCCATCAAATTGGTGCACGTGACCCTTTAAAATTTTTTTTTTATTTTTTAAATTTCATTTGTTTGTTTTGTGAGAGTAAAAGAAAAAAAAAACACTTTAATACCTTCTAAAATACCAGAAATATTAAATAGTAAAAAAAAAAATTGACAGTCTTAAAAAATACCAAATATTTTAAAAAAATTTAAGAGTAAAAAAAATTAAAAGCAAATAGCAAAAAAAATGTGATACTAAAGTGTTTTTTTTCTTTTATTCCTACAAAATAAACAAATAAAATTTAAAAAATAATAAAAAATAATGTTTTAAGGTCACATGAGATGTATGCGATCTCAATTTAACGGAATCTATTAAATTTAACACAATTATAATATACTTAAAATAATTTTTCAAATAAAAAATATAAATATATCAAAATTAATTTTAAAAAATTAGATTAAAAATATTTAGAATTATAAAAAATATTGAAATGCATTTATCCCAAAAAAAAAATATATAATAGCCGTACACCACATAAAGCAGCCGCCAAACACTATTCTCCTTCCATGGTAGCAGACTTTTAGCCCTTGTTCCACAAGATACTCCTTCTTCTCTTAAGCACTTAAAAAATAACACTAATTACAATAATATTTTGGTGCCAAATTTAGCATCATGTCCAGCAACCGAGTGGTAATATAATAATATTAACCCCCTTGAGTTGATTTTTTACTTTTAATTTTTTATCCTATACGTAGAGAGGTGTTTGAACTCATAATCTAAATTAATTTCCCTTTACCTAACAATGTGGTAATTTTTTTTATTACAATGTGAAAGAGAGGAATTTATCACTGATTCAAACATACTAATATAATAACATGACAAATTAATCTACTAATGTTGTGCCTACAATGATCAAAACAAGAATAATGCTATGATTAATATTTAATACAACTTGAATAGATACTTCGAAATTGTCGAATAAAGTCCTACCTTAACTAAATTTGGTTATATTTATATTAAATTCGGGATCCTCCTCCGAGAGTGTCGTGCTGATGAGATTTTGATTTTTCAGTAAATGACGTTGTTGTCCTTGGTATGGAATATAAATAAACAAATAAAAATCTGGTTCCTTGTTATGATCATCAAATTGATTAATTAATACATTTTTTTTAAACTGCCAAAGTACATTGTCAAATCCTGGTTATGTCCCTTTTCTTATATCCCTTTTCTTATATGTGATATTTTTATCGATTTATTTAATGTTTAATTACATATACTTTCTTTTTATTATTTTTGTGTTAAAAAACCATTAATTATGTATGGTTTTGTATAGATTATATTTATTTAAAAAAATGTTATATTTTTAGAAATCTATTTTATAATTAAATTTAAAATGGATTCTATTACAAGTAAATAATGATTTAATAAATAGATTTAAATTTATACGTTACGATATAAAATTTTAACAGCTATTTGAGTAAATAAATTATTACATGAATACAAACACAACGTGTGTTTATCCATATATAATTCATTTTTTTGGACTACACAAAAAAAGAGTTATAATCAAACTTATAAAGGTATGGATACACTTCATTTTAACCCTGAAGTTTTATCAATTTCAAATTTTGAACATTTCTTTATAAATGTTGTAGATAATGTGAATTCGGTAATAACTTTTCAAAACGAGAGTGAGGTACTTAATATCAACCTATAATCATAATTTTCAGATTTCATGTAAAATGTATGTCCTCTTTTTCCTTTTTTTTTTTTTTATTTGGGTTTTATTTTTTAAAACATCACAAAAGTATTTAAATTGTGTTATAATATGGGTAACTGACACGTACAGTCAGGACTTTCATACGAGTAAGTCATACGCAAAAAGGTTCAATCTTTGAGCCGCCATTGTGGCTGAAGTTGCTCATGCGGGGATGAAAGACCCGACGCGATTGAGAAGGGCAGTAAGCAATGGGTTTGACTTTTGAGCAAACAAGCCCCAAGCTGAAGGAATCAAGTGGGTCACGACCAATCTGCGAAGAAGAGAACTTGGGCCGTGGGCTTTATCTGCTTTTTCTTGGTGGGTTACCGTGGATGCTTAGTCTTTCGGAGCACGAAAGAGGGAGTCGATTTTTTTTTTTTTTTTTTTTTTTTTTTGTGACAAAAACAAATAAATAGATAAATAAATAAAGTAAAACAAAAACAAAACAATAAGTTACCTCAATATCCATAACCGTCAAATATAAATAATTTAAAGTTTCTTCTTCTTCTTCTTAAAAAAAAAAAAGAAAAAAAAAAGTAAATAATTTAAAGTGATTATTTTGATGTATCATATTTTTAGCTGATTTTAAACAAATATGTTTATACCAACAATTTGCACATTGTCTTATTATATATTTATTAAAAACATCTCTCTCAAAGAAAAAATCTTTATAATTCACAATGCATCAGTTTTAAATTGGAGCACTGCTGGAAGAAGTGAAGGATCCACTGCAGCCCCCAAGTGAAGGGCATATTTCAGTTTAACCTGAAGCTGTATTAATTGCAAATTTTGAACATTACAATTAGCATTTTTATAAATGTTTTAGATAATACTTATTTTAAAAGTATAAACGAAATAATAAAAGATCAAAATAAAAACTTTTCGAAACAAAAGAGGAGATTGATATTATTATTAAGGCAATCTCTAATCATAATTTTCAGATTCATGCAAAATTTATGTGCTCTTCTAACCGGCATTGTCTCTGAAGTTGCTAATAGGGTAATGAAAGACCCGATCCGTTCGAGAAGGTCATTAAACAATGGGTTTGAGCAAAGAAGCTGAAGGAATGAACCGGGTTACGACCCAACTGCAAAGAAGGCAATTTAGGCCGTATGTTTCTCGGCTTTTTCTTGGTGGGTTTCTTTGGATGGTTTTAGTCTTCTGGAGCCACGGAAGTTCCGATACTCATATGTCCCTCCTTTGTTCTTTTTTTTTTTTTTTTTGACAAAAATAAAATCAAATAAGACCAAAATTAAAAAAGTGGCCTCAATATTCATAACGGTCAAATGTAAATAATTCAAAATGATTATTTTGATTTCTTATTTTTACCTGAGTTTTAACGTAGATACCAACATTCACACATTCTTTTATTACATGTTTATTAAAAACATTCTCTCTCAAAAATGAAAGAAAAAAAAAATCTTTATTAATTCACAATGCATCAATAACAAACTGGAAGACCTACTACAAAAAGTGCATGGCTCATTGCAGCCCCCAAGTGCTTCCCTCACTTGATGAAAGTAGACTTTATGCCCAGCCATGTTCCTTCTTCTCCTTATTTCAATAACCCGAAAAGCAATAATCTGCTGCATCTCACTAATAGTAAAGCCTCATAATAAGGAATGACGTTTGAATTTGATGTGAAGCTAGTAGCTTCTTTTGCAGGATCATTTAGATGCAACATACTCACATTTAAGATCAATCTTCTTCTTCAAATGGAAACTAATATTGCCTTTTACTTTTTCGCAGTGAGTCCAAAATGGAATTTAAAGGTTTCATAATCACCTGCGGGTGCCAAAGACAATTCTAAATCATCAAACTTGATGAAATTAAATAATTAATCCTTGATGAAATTAAATAATTACAGAAATTTCAGGAGGTCTAAATAAATAATTGGCCAAACTACTCTTTGCACTTTTCACTTTTCACAATTTTATTTTAAGGATTTTTTAAAATAGTAATATAATTTTATGTCATTGCAAAATGGGGGCCAAAAGCAAAGCTTCCAAGTAGTGGACCAATTTGGGGAATATAGTGTGGAAGAACAATTCGGAATATAGTTTTCGCTCAGAGAACAACTTTTTTGAAAGGCCACTGGTTGATATGTATTTTTCAGAAGTGAAGTAGGGTCATGTTAAATTTTTGGATATATTTACAATGTTATGTGCATTATTATATTTGAGTTTGCACCCCTTTAATATATTTTTATTTTTATTTTTATTTTATATACTTTATGTCATATCATATCCCAGTTTATATGTTTAAATTTCAATAATAATGGTATGTAATAGAATTTTTATTTTTATTTTAAAAACCTTTAAAATCACATATGAAAAATGGAAACTCATTTTATTTTGTAATAAATTTTTATGTGATTTCAATTCAAAATCTTCATAAAAATGTGTGTTGAGTTTGGTTTTATTTATTCTCAAAGAAAAATATTCTGTTTTATTATTAAATTTAATTAATGAATTACTAGCATATAAATAACATTTAAGGAATTTATTAGATAATGCCTTTTTTTTTTCTTTTTAAAAAAAATAACTAAGCAATGGAATAATTCTCAGTACAATAATTTTATGTATAATATATTAATATGACGATGACATAATATAACAATATATAAAAGTTTAAGTTGAAATGACATTTAAAAATGTTTTGCGGTATTAAGTGTAAACGATAGAGGAAATTATTCTTATAAAATTTTAATCCGGTTGTAACATATATTTTCTATGATACTTTTTACTCTCTTTTCCCCCTAATTTCATAATTGCTATGTACATTCATTTTTTGCTAGTGTATAACTCAAGTTTGCTTTTAATATTAGTTTTAAATAGATCCCGCATTTTGAATTTTTTGAACTGAAGTCTTCAGTCTTGGTCAAAACATCAAAAAAATTTGGACAAAATAAATGTCTTAATTCTCATTATAAAACTTGAATCAAGATAAGATAGAGGGTCCCAAAATATTAATAACTTCTAGAGTGAAGTTATTAATAGAGTGAAGAGAGGAGCACATCTCTCTCTTCACCATTACACAAAACATCTCCACTCATCTTTCTCCCTCATCTTTCTCTCTCATCGAAAACATCGCCTCTCCTCTCTCTCGTTGTTGAAATTTTTTACGTAAAGTGTCTCTCCGAACGGTGATGGACCGATTGTGGGGCCATGGTAAAGCGGTATAAGGCAGCGAGAAAAACTTCTATGGGACTGTCGCACAGCTGACATTGTAGAACCGACCAACAGATAATGACCACGTGTCATTTTGCTTAAAAATATAACCCTTTTTTTTTTTTTTTTTTGGTTTTTTCCAACTCTTCCTCCCGTCCGGGCTTCATCCCCACTTTCCTTATTCTTTCTTCCCCTTTCATCGTCCCTATTTTTTTTTATTTACTTTTATTATATATAAATATATATTCACACACACACACACACACACACACACACACACACACACACATACATATATATATATATATATATATATATATATCGCTCCTATTAATTTGTTTCCCTTTCCTGGCAGCTTCTTAAAAATCCACTGGGCTGACATTGATTATTCCCAGGAAATGGGGTGGGTGAGGGTAAAGCAACGTTGTTAAGCTTCTCAGCGTGTTTGTTGGGGGATTATAAATTACTATAAAAAAAAAAAAAAAAAAAGTGTTTGTTGGGGATTTTAGGGCTATTAGGCTCTAGAAAAGTCGTTTTGACATCTCAGAATAATAAAAATAAACGTCTTTGACCCTTATAGGACAAAATAATAATAATAATAATAAATAAATAAATAATATTTTATTTATTATTATTATTATTATTTCTATTGAGGAGCTCTTTGCATTATTATTATTATTATTATTATTATTTTTTCTATTAAGGAGCTCCTTGCATCTGCAGATTTTTTTTTTTTTTTTTTTAATCATTAACAACTTTTTTCTTTTGGCTTGGAAGATCATTAACAACTTGCATAAGAAGAAAGACAATCATTTTTTTCTTCCATAATCTACCAAATCATGGGTCCTCCCCTAGTCCTACTTTATTGAATATTATAAAAAAAATAGACCAAAAAAAAACTGAAAACACCTAGCCTCTATATATCCACAAGTACGCCTTATAAAACTATACATAATGTGAACAAGTAGGATGATATTAGGGTTCTTATTATTAAAAAAAAAAACCCCAAAAAAAAGGGTAGAATGCTATTAGTGTTTGAATTTGTCTAAATAATATTGAATCAGTATCATTATTAGTATATTAAGGATCTCTTCTAAAGTGATTTATAGTAATAACCTCAATTTCTTTTCAAAGAATCATTTAATTAGCATTTCTTCTAAAATCATCAAATAGATTAATTTTGTTTACAACAAAATCACTAAAAATGATTTTTAATTTTTTTTTGGGGTCAAATACTATTGGAAATGTTGTTATCTTCTTTGCAGGTCTTTTAAGCCTTTAAAAATTACTTCTAAATAGGTTTTAAATATGTTAGTTAATAAGTTGTTAACAATGGAATATCACTACAACTTATTAACAAGTTAAAAAATGTATTTTTGAAATATATTTTGTATTTATTAAATATTCATTATTTGTTAATATTTTTTCATATTATTTTCTTATACAGTGATTTATTTACATAGGAACCAATAAAAAAAAGTAAAATTAATAAAATTACGAAATAAAAGTACGAACCAACCAAAAAAAAAAAAAAAAAAGGTAAAATAACTAAAAGTACAACAACAATGACACACCGTTTTATTACATAATTATTAAAAAACATTCTTACACACCTCCAAAACCAATAAAGACATAATTATTAAAAAACATTCATGCGCGCCTTCAAAACAAAGGAAAAATATTTCAAAACCTGGTCCTCGTCCTTCTACACTACCAAACATTTCACGTTCAACTCAGTTAATGTAATGTAAAGCGAGCTGGACCGCTGCTGCAACAGATCCATTAACCAAAACATTCCCAAATTTCTTACCTCCATCAACCATTGAAGCCCCAAATTTCTTACAACTCTCCATGACAGCAGACTTTGTGCTCTTATCTTTATCAGGATAATCCTTCTTCTCCACACTTTTAACAACCCCAACACCAGCAATCTGTTCCTTGTCACGGATCATAAACCGTCCCAGTGGTGGACACTCGCCGAAAGTCTCCACAACCATTGGCTTTTTGGGAATCATCTCCACAATCGCTGAATCACCATTCTGCAAAAATTCAGGCTCTTTCTCAACCTCCACGCCGGTGGTCGGGTAAATCTTGCTATGGAATTTCTCAATCTCTACGGCACCACTATAGGTGCCGAAATCAATAATTGGTGTATATCCTTCAGAAATCTGTCCTGGTGGTTGGTGATAATGATCTGGGATGTGAAACTAATAGCTTATTTAGCAGGATCATCTTTAAAGTTGAATGCAACATACCCACGCCTTAGATCCTTTGGATCGATCTTCTTCTTCAGTATGAAACTAACATTATCACCAGCCAAGGCTTCTTCAACAGCCTTTTGATCAATTTCAATAGATTTGACTTTAACGGTGAACATATGATGCGTATATGTATGTATACACATGTACTGTGAACATATGATGCATATATGTATGTATATATATATATATTTACATGTATTGTTAATGGGCATATACATATATATATATATATATATATATATGGAGATGTGCGATGTTATATGGAAATACATAATTATATATATGTGAATATATATATGTGTGTGTGTGAATATATATATCTAGATATATATATATATATATATATATATATATATATCTATGTACTTGTGTGCATCAAGACATTTATACATATGTATTTTATATCATTCAAAATTTTGAAGTATATCATATATGTTTTAAATTTTAAGAGATATTTTTATTTGATTTTAATGTGTTATTTTTATGTGATTTAGATATATTCGTTATATAGAATTTATTATATCATATGTGTTTAATATTTAAGAAACTGCTATTTAAATTTATGATGCTAAGTTATGTTGATTTAGTATATATATTGCCTCATATTTATATTTAGGGGTTGTTAAAATAAGTATATTTTGTGTTAATTAAATATTTGAAAAATGAATTTTATGCGTTGGATATTTAACTAAGTTATTATTGATATTGAAGATGCCAAATTGTGTTGAATTGAATTATTGTGGAAGAGACTAATTTTATGAAATTATGATTTAAATTGTATTAAGTTTATTGTTGATTTAAATGTTGAAATTTTGATGCATAAATAATGCATTTATGTGATTTTAATACTGTATGAATTTCTATGTATCCTTTTATTATTGTTTTGGTATATTTGATAAAAATATATGAATTGGATTATAATTTATCTAAATTTAATATTTTATAATATTATGAAATTTATAGTTTTTTTTTAAGATGCACCCATACACGTACCGGTGTTCTGTACTGTATATGTGATTATGATAAGCGTGCAAATTATAATGTCTCCCGTGAGTTGCCATTGGACCGAGGGCAGACAAGTTTGATATTGGCCATAAGCCGCCCCCCTCCATGGCCGGGATGACGGTTTAAGCAACGGTGCTGTCGGGATGCCGCAGCGACCGTATGCAAGTTTCTCTGTTTAAACCCCTGTCAGTCGGTGCTCAGGATGCAGGATACCTTCAAACACCACTAGTATATAGTATGGTGCATCAAGTATTTTTTATATGTTCGTACATATATTTGTATGTTATATTATTGATATTATACTGTATATACCGCACCATACGGAGGCGACGAACCAATGTGGTCTATGTAGAGCTAGCGTCATAACCATGTTGCCTACGAGTCCAAGGGATCGGACGGCCAATACAAGCAACCACCCTGGTTTGTATTGGTAGCAAAGTGGCGGCGACAGCTGGAATCATGGATCACGTAGCATGTCAGAAGGTATCATACGTATCTCCATTACGAGCGTGCATATTTCATTTTATGCTATGGATTTTAAGATATGATTTTATGTATTTATGTTATGTTATCTATTTATGATTTAATTTCTTACTAATATTCTTAATCGATGTTATTATATTCTTATTACTATTAATTGTATTTGACCATTTATTTAATCATTATTGTCACTGTTATCGGGATTGTTATTATTATTTATTATAATTATTTTTATTGTAATTCCAATTCTTATTATTATCATTATTATAATTATAGTTGTTATTATTGATGATTATTTTTTTTTTATTTTTATTAACATTATTATGAGATCTTTAATTTTAATCTTTTTATTGTCTTCATTATTATTACTACAATATGGTACCTTCGGATAAGTATAACAGCCTACGGGCAAGAAAGATAGCCATCAGATAAGTATAATAGTCCTCGGACAAGTGGTAGTCTTTGGATAGGTGAGATAGCCCTCAGGTAAGTTACATTAATACATATATGGGACTATGATAGCCCTCAGGCAAGTTACATTAATATATGTATGGGAATATAATAGCCCTCAGACAACTTACATCAATACCATCATTATTAAAACGTTTGTTATAGTTTTTGATTGTTAATGTGATGTTGTTTTACCTTTCTTTCTATGTTACGCCTGTAACATCCCACATCGATTGGAGAGGGGTACGAAGCGGTCTTTATAAGGCTATGGACACCTCACCCTTCAAGACGCGTTTTGACAAAACCTTAAGGCCAGGGGGGAGAGAGGGAGTGAACCCTGGGCCAAAGAGGACAATATCTTGATGCGGGTGGACTGGGCCATTACAGTGGTATCAGAGCCAGTACTCGGATCGGTGTACCAGCGAGGATGCTGGGCCCCAAGAGGGGAGGATTGTAACATCCCACATCAGTTGGAGAGGGGCACGAAGCGGTCTTTATAAGGCTGTGGACACCTCTCCCTTCAAGACTCATTTTGACAAAACCTTGAGGCCAGGGGGGAGAGAGAGAGTGAACCCTGGGCCAAAGAGGACAATATCTTGATGCGGGTGGACTGGGCCATTATACGCATTGGTATATTTGTAAAACAATATTTAAAGTGTATTTGACATGTGTAGCACTAAATGGATGGTGTGGGCAGTCGAGAATCTATGATGGTATATCTTAATTGGTTATTTACTAAATTAATTCTATTATATGCCTTTTATATAATTTGTTATCGAAGTGCTACCAGTTGTGCAACTTAAATTGTAGTAATGTGGGATGAATAAGGTGGTGTATATAGAAGTGTATTTTCAGTGCAGGAAAATTGTTGTAAGTCCAACCCTTAGGGGAGGTTCTGCCTGATTTTCCATTGGAGGATCCAGTATGATTTTCCTGGGATCAAACTTGTCTAGGGTTCCGCTGAAAAATTTTGGATAGGTCCTGATAAAATAATTAAGTTTAACAGAAGAATCATAAGTTACCACTTAGGTAGTTATTTATTTTATACATTATATGTTTTAAATTTTCGATTTTGTTGTTTTTTTAATTTATTTTTTAACGTTAGTGTGTTATATTACGGTGGTTATATGCATATTGAGAGATAAGTCTCACTATAACCCTAGGTGCATTTTTGCTTTTTAATTAATAAAATTATTTAATATTGCCAAAGTACACTGACAAAAAATTATAGAACCCCATCCTATTGTTAAATCCTGGTTATGTCCCCTTTCTTATATGTAACATTTTAATGCATTTGTTTAATATTTAATTTTGTACATATACTTATTTTTTTAATTATTTATGTATTAATAAGCATTAAATAGGTATGGTTTTTGTTGATTCTATTCATTTAAATATCTTTTTATATATTTTAAAAGTAAATTTTATAATTAAATTTAACATATTAATGGGTTGTATTACAGGTTGCACTAATAATCTAATAAATAGATTTGAATTTATATATTGCATCACAAAATCTTAAGGGGGCACAAATATATAGTTGACACACCAAAAAAAAAAAAGAAAAAAAAAGAAATAAAGAAAAATCATAATCAAACCTATAAGGGTATATTTCATTTTAACCCTAAAGCTTTATTAATTTCAAATTTTGAACATTAAAATTAGCATCCTTATAAAAGTTGTAGATAATATTAATTCTAAAGATATAAACGAAATAATAAAAGATGAAAATAATAACTACTCGAAACAAAAGATGAGTTTGATATTATTATTAACCCAACCTTTATGATAATTTTCAGATTTCAAGCAAAACTTATGTGCTCTTTTTTATGTAGGTTTTATTTTTTCAAAGATCATAACAAGCATTTAAATTACTGCATGTATTATTGTATAAAATCATATCCAAAAGGTTCAATCTTCTTACCGACACTGCATGATCTGCAGTCGCTAACATCGTAATGAAAGACCCGACCCGATGGAGAAGGGCATTGAACAATGGGTTTGAGCAAAGACGCGGAAGGAATGAAATGGGTTACGACCCAACTGTAAAGAAGAGTATGTGGGCCGTGGGTTTCCTCGGTTTTCTATTAGTGGATTTCCTTTGGATGGTTTTAGTACTTTGGAAACATGGAAGAGTCAATACTCAATTTTTTTTCTTCTTTTTTCTCTTTTTTCTTTTTGACAAAAATAAAATAAAAAAGTTACCTCAGTATTCATAACGGTCAAATGTAAATAATTTTTCTTTTGTCTTTGGTCAGATGTAAATAATTCAAAGTGATTATTTTGATTTCTTATTTAGCTAAGTTTTGAACAATATATCCAACAAACACACAATCTTTTATTACATATTTAGTAGAAACATTCTCTCTCAAAAAAAAAATAATAAAATAAAAAATAAAGGAAAGAAAATTTTTATTAATTCACAATGCATCAATAACAAACTGGAAGACCTGCTACAAAAGGTGCATGGCGCGTCCCTCTCTTGATGAAAGCAGACTTTATGCCCTCAACCCCCTAACCATATTTCTTCTTCTCCACATTCTCTATAACCTCAAAAGCAACAATCTGCTGCATCTCACTAATAGTAAGGCCTCCTAATAAGGATTGAGGTTTGAATTTTATGTGAAGCTAAGAGCTTCTTTTGCAGGATCATTTGGATGCAACATACTAGCATTTAAGATCAATCTCTTCTTCAAATGGAAACTAACATTGCCTTTTAATATTTTGCAGTGAGTTCAACATGGAATTAAGAGGTTTTATAATCAGCTAAGGGTGACAAAAACGATTCTAGATCATCGATCAATGAACATCATGCATAAATTATTCTTATTAATCCTTGATAAAATTAAATAATTACAGAAATTTTAGGAGGTCCAAATAAATTATTGGCCAGGATGCGCTTTTCACTTACACTTTTCACAATTTTATTTTAAAGATTTTTGAAAATAGTAATATAATTTTATGTGATGGCAAAACGGGTATAGTCTTTGGTATTAGTATTTGGTATTTTTTCCCCTTTAAATTTATAATTGTTAGGTGTGTCTATTAGTTAACAATAAAAGATATTTGAAGCAAGCAAATTGCAAACAATTAGATAAAAAAATAAAATAAAATAAAACCAAAAATGTAACACCCCGTACCAAAAATACACATGTTTTAACAAGTTTGACCAAATTGACTAAGTTTGACCAAGGTTGACCTGGTGAACAATATGTAGGTCCAAGTTGACTTTTTCAATAGTTAATATTTTTAGTTTAATTGAGGTACCATTGTATAAATCTCGTCGATATGAGTTCATAGACTAGCAGCACGCCAAATTCTGAGTTACGAATAAAAAATTATGGTTCTGAGAAATTTTAAGTATAAGTTTTATATCAGTGTTTAAACCAGTCCTCAGTTTTTGTCTGTTAGTGATCCAAGGCTCTATATAAGCCTCGGTAAGCATTCCAAACAAGAAGCAAAGCCCTTATTTCATCTCCAAAAATTCGAGATATTCTCCCCAGATCCGTTGGTTCGAATTAGGTCGTTTCGACCCATTTACAGTCGAACAGGGTCACCACCATTTTGCCCTTTTCCATTCAACTAATACTTACACATGCCATCCAAGTAGAAATTTCACTTGAAGTAAGCTCAGCTGTGAAATGTTACTGAGATAGGCGCCTAGATAGGAATGACGAAGTTCCCGACGGCCAATGAGGTGGGTTGCCGGATTTTCTCAATTTTTGTCCATTTCAGGCCAACCCATGCACCTTTTCCACTATTTTTGACCCCTATGAACTCACTCCCATGGTTATTTTTTCCAGATTCCTCACCGTTTAGGAGATACGATGACTTAAATTTTGGCCAAAGATTCAACTGAGTTTTTGGGCCACCGGAGAAATCTTTGGACCAAGGTGAGCATACTAGTGGGTTCCTTGTCTCTTGGTCTTTTCGTCAATATAAAGTTTGTGAATGTTGGAGGTTGTTTGATAATTTTTCCATTTGTGGGCCAATTAGTTAATTTTCGGATAAATTTGAATTCTGTTTGGATAAGATTGGTCAAATTGGTTAAAATTGGAGAGTTGGATTAGTGAAATTGGATATTATTAGGACCCATTAAGAGGTTCAATTTTGAAAGATTAGGCTTCGGATGAAAATCCCCAATTTTGGGTATCGGGTCCTAGGGTACGTGGTATAATTGGACTGTCCGTTGTCCATTTATATAATTTTATAGCACTATAAATTATTTTGAGATATTTGGGTTATACAAGTGTCTCTAGTTTAGTTGTTTGGAGCTTAAAAAATATTTTATTATATTACAGGCACTCAAGTTAAGCCTAAAGGCGAGCCTGCAGAGGAGCAGGAGTGAGCGTGGCAGTACTGTGAGTGGTTACAATTTTAAAAATGTTTTGGGTGTATAGTATAATATATATGTGGTTTGAGTATATTACTTATACCTATCGTTTGATTTGAATGTTCATTTTATAGATATATAAGGATCTGCTTTTATATATATATGTTATTATTTTATATGACTTTTGTCAATATTTTAAATGTTGGCAATTCTAATAAGTTCATGAATGAACTTGTGGTATTTAAATATTTTGGTATTTGAATTGACGTTTTAAATCACTTTGGAAAATAATTGATTTGAGAAAGCGTATTGAAAATTATATGATTTTAAGCATGTTCAAATATTATGAAAATTTTTAGGTGCTTAAAATCGGTTTATAGTGAATATATTTTACTGTTGGATTTCTGGTTTTCATATAAAATGATGATTTGAGATTTTTTAAATATTTAAAGAAGCGGTGGAAGTTTAAATGTTAATTTATGGTTTATGATACAATATCGTTTGGAAAAGTATATATATAATCTTACAATATTATTTTAAGGATACTGTATCGGTTATTGTTATTTGATATACCATATAGTACCAGAGTTTCGATTCAGTATTATATTACAGTGCGCTGGGTTTGCCACGGTGCAGTGATATTGATTTCATCCAACGGTTTATTATTACCATGGACTATGAGGTTGGGTTTAACCAACGGTTTAGTATTGCCATGGTGTCGTGAGGTTAGTTTCATTCAACGGTTTATTATTGCCATGAACTATGAGGTTAGGTTTAATTGACGGTTTATTAATATTGCCACGGTACCGTGAGGTTGGTTTCACCCAACGGTTTATTCATTGCCAGGAATCGTAAGGTTGGGTACGTCTCGACGGTTTTATTATTTTCCACGATGCATTCGTATATTAAGGATTGTGAGGTGAGTATATTCCATGGTTTACAGTTTGATACAACGAATGGTACATTGTATATGTTTTGAGTACACTGATGGTTTTCAAATATTGTGGTTATTACTGCACTTTTGTAATCATTTCGTGAAACTGCATTTATAATATTTACGCTCAATTTTTACATCTTGATTAAGGCATTTTATAATATTATATTGATTATTCACTTTATACCTTTTGAACATCCATTTCATGCTATTGAATTGGGGTACAAGTTTGGGTTTTGTGAAATAATTTTTAAACGGAGAACTTTTCAAACGAGTGGAACGAGAGGTCTTGAGAGAAAGATTTTTATGGAAATAAATTATTATCTTTCTCTTATACTGTATTGCTCACTGAGATTTCTTTATCTCACGTTTTATTATTTTAAATCCGTTACCCTACGTCCAGGCAGTTAGTAGCAGTCTACCTAGCACTCAGCCAGTCACTTTGTTCCTTTCATGACAGCAGCAGTATTATCTTTTCTTCATCTTACCTTTATCTTTTTGGACATTGTTTGTTTCTTATCTATACTTTTAAACCTTGTTAATACTCTTAAGAATGCTCTGATGTAAATATTGCACTCAATAGAAATCATATTACTTATGTGTGTAGTTATGACCTGTGGTACTACAGGCCGGTTGTGGGCTTGTGCTGTTGTTGATTTATTTTATATTTATACATTGAGATATTATTGATATTGCTGGTGTTCGTTGTCTACATTTTAAGATGAGGTTCCATTGGATATTCTCTAGGAATTGTCCGATGAAGGACCACCCGGGAGATCCTTGGAGGATCCCCAGGACAGATCCTGTCAAAAAATATATTACCAAAATCACACATAAACTGAATAAAAAATTAACATGCATGGCCAATTTAAAATGAAGGAATAATAGAGGATTAAAATTTATTAGTCACTTACTCCATTTGGTTCACTGTTTTGATCCTCATGAAGAAGTCTCCCCCTGGTCATGCCCTAGGAGAAAAAACATAAAATCAAATAGAAATGGTGCTCTTCATTACAAATCGCAAGTATTGCCATTTAGATAATTAAAGTATAAAAAATACAATAGCAATTCCTTTATTAGAATCATTTTTATTTCCATAAAATATTCTTTTACCTTTGAACCAAAAAATAAATAAAATAAAAAAGGTCATCTTTTTTGTACAAGCAAAAAAAAAGCATTTATTTATATATATCTAGATATATTTTGATCATAAAATTTGCTTTTATTTGAATTAACTTAGCTAGGACATTTTAAAAGCCAAACATTGAAACGCTATGATACAAGAGGAAGAAGTGATACCAAAAGAGTGCATAAACGACTAGACGATTTATTATTATTATTATTTTTTTTTTGTGAACAAACATCTTGATGAGTTATCATCATCCTCATGGTGAAAGAAACATTCTAACGATCAATTTCTGAAGGCCACATGTAAATTACTCTTTTTAGCTCTTGACAAAATTAAATAAATAATCGTAATAATTGTGAAGAAAGCAACGCTATGTGTATCAATTTGGTTATGCATCGATTTTACTAACTAATATACAGAAATTATTGTTAGGTCCAACAATTATGACCAAGTTACCCTTCACCTTTTTATTTTTTGATTTTGATAATATAATCTATGTGATGCAAAAAGGCCAATGACGGCGTCCAAATACAGGGCTAATTGGGGAAGATAGCATGGGAGAAGATTAGTTAAAAAAGAAGAAGAAGAAAATCAAATAGTTAAAATGTGATTCCATATTAAATTTTCATAAAGCCTATTAAATGTGTAAATTGTAGTCCAAAATTTTAGAAATTAATATAATATTATTAATACATATTTTGATAATGTGAGACTAATTTTTTTTTTTTTAATGTAAACTACATATTTGATTGTACATACTTTTTAAAAAATAAAATAAAATAAAATGGAAAACACATATTTGATCGTCGTACATAATATCTATTATATTCAATATATACCTCAAAAAATAAAAATAAAAAAATAAAAAAAAAAGACAAAACAAGAAAAGAAAATAAAAAATACAACAAACCAAAAAAATAAATAAATAAAAATACAACAACAAGAGATTGTTCCATTACATGATTAATAAAAAGCATTCTTTCACACACACAAAATCCAAAAACAATGGAACATATTTCGAAACATGGTCCTTATTAAGTGCCTACATTTCATGTTCAACACAGTTAAGTTGCCAGAGCCACAGCAGCCTGGATCCCTCCTACAACACATGCATTAAGACAAGGAGGCCCAAATTTCTTACCTCCTTCAACTATAGCAGCCAAAGATTTCTTACCTCCAGTAACCATTGCAGCCACAAGTTTTTTACCTCCTTTAACTATAGCAGTCCCAAATTTCTTACCTCTCCTCATGGCAGCAGACTTGATGCTCTTACCTCCATTAGGATGCTCCTTCTTCTCCAAACTTTTGTCAGAGGGTGTCTTAGGATCTTGAATCTGGTGAAGTGCTTCAAGAAGAGTTGGACCCTCGTACCAGGGAAGGTTATTCGACCTCTCAATCAGGTTGTCCCCTTCTAAACCTGAGATGGGAACAAAAGGAATCTTGGCCGGATTGTACCCAAGATTCTTCAGGCAGGGAGAGGTTGACTTCACAATTTCATCATACCTCTCCTTTGAGTAATCGGCCGCATCCATCTACAAGGGAAAAAGCATTAAATACATAAATACATATAACACCATTTAAGTATTATATATCAAACAACTATTTAGCAATTGTCCCAAAATACGTCTACGTGTCCTGATATTCTGAAATGGACACTTAATTTTAACAGGTTTAATGGGGAAATAATCACCCTGTTGCAGCAACAGATAACATTAAGAGGTTTAATCAATGTATGCTCGGGAGTCCGTCCATTCCCAAAAATGTCAACTTCAAAACCACCAGTACTGGTGGAATCAACAACCAGAAGGGCACAGTCAGCCCGCGAAGCACCTGTCATCATGTTCTTAATAAACTCGGCATGCCCATGAGCATGAATGAAAGTGAAATGGTACTTGTCCGTCTCCAACTCCCACATGCCATTGTCAATGCTGATATCACGCCCACGTTCGGCCACCCCCACATAATTGAACGAATTCTGGTTCATTTCAGCACCTTCTTTCTTAAGTTTCTCAATGACATGCTTGTCAATAAGTCCAAAGTTGTAGATAAGACGGCCAATTGTGGTTGACTTGCCGGAGCCAACATGGCCAATGACCACAATGTTAATATTGACCTTCTCCTTGCCCATTATATGTACAAATGAGAAAGTGAACTACAATAGAATACAAGAAAATTCCCTATCAGGTGCATGATATCACAAGCTCAGAATTATATAACACAAATATGAACTACTGATTAAAATAAGGTCCAAAGTACCTTTAAAAATAAAAATAAAAAATAAAAAATCCCAACAGATCAAAATTTTAACCTAAATTTGATATGGGTTTATGCCGGATATCGGGTCGGATATTTCAAATCCGACCGAACGGGCCCTCAAAGTCAAAATTTTCTTTTTTTTTTATAAAAAAGAATTCACCCAACCATCAACAGCCACGTTGCGGTTTACCCAGACGGCCAACGACCCTGTCCTGCCAACAGGTACAGTTCGCCGCAGGAATTTTTAAATTTTAACAACTTATAATATGTTTTTTCTTCCATATTCTTGATCTCTCCTCTCACATTCTCACAATCTCTCTCTTTCCCTCTCTCCCCTCTCTCTATCTCACATTCTCTCTCTCCTTCTCTCTCCTCACTCTCTCTCTCTCTCTAACTGTTCTTAGAAATTTTTTTTTTTTCTTCTATTGTTTATTTTTGAAGCACCAAATAAGAGAAAAATTTGTACATCCTCACCACCTTCTTTTATCTAAAACTTAAAGATTCCATTATCTGCATGCATATGGAAAAATAGAACTCTTTACGAACAAACAAAATTAAGAAAGCAATAAATAAGCCACAAAGACGTAAAAAGAAAAATACTAATCCAAAGCAAAACATTGTAAACGGGCTAACACCGTCACCATCTAAATCAAAGATTAATGTAATCAAAACCATATTGCTTCTGAACAATAAGAAATCAAATTCGCTGGCCAACGGCCCTTTGATTCTCTCCGACATTCCAGATAGCATCATAGGCACGCCTTTACTTGTCGACTGCTTCGTCGACTTTGATGCTACCCAATCAAGTAGACGAGGCGTTGTCCCTGTCAGCAAACTAAGGGAAATTGAGTTCTTGAGCATGTTCAGGTTCAAGTTGTGGTGGACCACCCATTAGGTTCGGTTCAAGAGGCTTGACGAAAGCCTCTTCAACCGAATTCCAAAGTGTTCTTCATCTTCACACCGGCGGTGATTCGATCCTTTCACTCATGTTAAGGACGCCATGCATGAAATTTCATTTGGGAACTTCCAGGCTTTTGGAGGAGAAAACCCTTTGGTTGGTGCACGTGGGATGCATTCTACTTTAGGGTTAGGCGTTTTGGAAGGGATTAAAGGACTCGTTTGAAGGTGGGTGCCCACCTCGGCTTGTCTTCATTGATGATGGATGGAAATCCATTGGTCATCATATCCAGTCACTCAGAACTTGCCAAAAGAATAAAAGAAAAATACTAATCATGCGAAAACTTGCATGTAATGGTCTAACTCCGTCACTATCTAAATCAAACATTCATATAACCAAAATTAGAATCATCAAAATCAAGCCTGAATAGTAAGAAAAATGAAAAGTTGCTAACGAACATTAAAATTTAAAAAAAGAAAAAATAGAAATCAAAGTCAAAAATCTTTAACATGTAAAAGACAGAACGCAAAAATTAGATTAAAAAACTTTCCCGCTTACTTGAGTTGGATCTTGGATGTTTTCGAGAAAGAAAGACCGAGGCGATAATTGAGCTGAAGAAGAATAGAGTGAGGGAGCGGCAATTTTCTCTCAGCTAGCAATATTATATAATGAAAGGTGACTACTTCCTTCGTTTATATATTGAGAGAAAGAGAGAGGAGAGAGAAGACAATTTTATTTAGAGAGAGAAAAAGAGAGAGAGGAGAGAGATGTTCTGCATATTTATATTGCAAGAGAGAGAGAGAGGCATGAGGGAAGAAGTCACCTTCACAATCTGTTGTGGGAAGAACTTTTTTTTAAAATTATTAAAAATTATAATATATATGTTTAAAGGTGACTACTTCCCTCAAGTATATATTGAGAGAAAGAGAGAGGAGAGGGATGTTCTGTATATGAATATTGAAACAGAGAAAGAGGAAGAGGGTTAGATAGAGAGAGATAGGAGAGAGGCATAAAGGAAGGAGGCATAAGGGAAGGAGTCACCTTTACAATCCTTGTGGGAAATTTTCTTTTTTAAAAATTATTAAATATAATAATATATATTTTTAAAGGTGACTGCTTCCCTCGTGTATTGAGGGAGAAGAGAGAGAGAGAGAGAGAGAGAGAGAGAGAGGAGACAAATATATTGGGAGACAAAGAAAGAAGAGAGGAGAGAGATGTTATATCATATGCAATATTGAAAGAGAGAAGAGAAAAAGGGTTAGAGAGAGAGAGGAGAGGAAGACAAATGTATTGAGAGAGAGAAAGAAGGGAGAGAGGAGACAAATGTATTGACTATTGAGAGAGAGAAAACGTATACGAATCGTGAAAGAGAGAGAAGAGAAAATGGGCTAGAGAGAGAGAGGGAGAAAATCTTCTGTGCATCGGTGGTACCAGCTCAACTGTGGGAAAAACTCTTTTTAAATTATTAAATATAATAATAAGATATATACTTCCCTTATGTATTGAGAGAACAGAGATGGAAGAAAGGAAACAAATGTATTGAAATTCAGAAGGGAGAGATGTTTATATGTAATATCGACAGAGAGAAGAGAAAGAGGGTTAGAGAGAGAGAGAGAGAGAGGAGACAGTGTATTGAGAGAGAAAAAGAAGGGCGAGAGGAGAGAGAAGTCATGCATATGTAATATCGAAAGAGAGAAGAGAGAGAAGACACATGCATTGAGAGAGAGAACGAAAGGACAGAGAAATATGTTATTTAAGTATAATATTGAAAGAGAGAAAGAGAGAGAGAGAGAGAGAGAGAGAGAGAGAGAGAGAGGCAAGGGAAGTAGTCATCTTTACAATCCCTTTTGTGAAAAACTTTTTTCAAATTATTAAAAATAATAATAGTACATATTTTTAAAGGTCACAACCTGTTTCGTGTATTGAGTGAAAAGGAAAAAATGAACAGCCATCTACTTTTATAAAGTTTATTCATAAATTTTTTTATATATAATAATAATAATAATCATTAAATTTTAAAATAATTAGTATAATTTAATATTTCAGTATTTTAATTATCTTTTTATCATTTTATAAGATGTTTATTAAAAAGTAATGTAAAAATTGATAAGATGTTTATAAAAAAATTATATAAAATTCAAAAATCATTTGAATTCATGTCCGAGAGGAGAGAGAGGGAAGAGGAGACACATGAATTGAGAGAGAGAAAGTAGGGAGAGAGGAGAGAAATGTTCCGTATAAGAATATTGAGAGAAGAGAGAGGGTTTGAGAGAGAGAGAGAGAGAGATGAAGAAAGTAGTAACCTATACAATCCCTTGTGGAAAGAACCTTTTTTATTATTAAAAAATATAATATATATTTTTAAAGGTGACCACGTCCCTCAAGAGGGGGGAGAGAGAGAGAGAGAGAGAGAGAGAGTTGTCGGCAGAGAAAAGGGGAAGTGAAGAGAGATGTTATGTTACTCGTGTATATGTTATATCGAAACAGAGAACAGGCTTAGAGAGAGAGAGATGAGGGAGATAGTCACCTTTGAATAGAATCTCTTGTGGGAAAATCTTATTTTAAAAATAAATGTCATTATTATAAATAACGCTGCGATGGGATGGGACCGGGAGCAAGATAGGGACAGGGTCAGAGAAGAAGAGCACAGTTTGTTTGTTTGCGGGTGATGGAGAAGGGAACACTTGTATCACTTCAACATTACAGAGAACATATCCTCTCCTCTCTTTCCGTCTCAGTGTTGAAAAATTTTACATAAAGACTATCTGTGAATGGTAATGACGGGCCATGGTAGAGCAGTGCGAAGCAGCTAAGAAGTCTCCATAACTTGTAAGTTTTGCCACCACGTAATGAGAAGAGAAACAGGGTTAGAGAGAAAAGTTTAATGGCATCCTTCTCTTAAGTGGGAGAAAATTTTCTATACAACAGGATTATTTTTTTAGGTGGGCTCCTAGGTCGTTTCGGTCATGCTTTCTTTTATTATTATTACTATTTTTTTTATTAAAAGGGGGCAAAAGCCCAAAAAGAACTACATCACAATCTCTTTTTTTTTTCTTTTTTTTCTTTTTTGGCTGAAGAACTACATCACAATCTCATGAGGGGATAAGCTCCCAATGCATCCAGATACATCAAGTTATTTACCAAAAAAAAAAAAAAAAAAAAAAAGATCCAGATACATCAAGTTATAATTGGCTAAAAAGTCAGCCACTTGATTAAATTTTCAATGTACATGAGTTATATAAAAATCAACGCTCTGTTAAACATATTTTTGCAGCCAGCAATGATTCCGAAGCAAGGATGATTCCCATCCAAATCCTCCTTGATCCAGTCAACTACAGCAGATAGTCCATTTCAACTTTGACCTTCTGGAAACCCAAGTCTTTTGCCAGTTTAAAGCCGAAAGAACAAACCTCACACTTCTGCCAATACTCTATGGGTATAACCAACGTTAACAGCACAAAACCCATCGTCAATTGAAGCTTTGCACCTCCATTTCCATAACATCCAACATCCAATAGCATTCCTAACATTTAAAATCTACCAAACATGCATAGTAATAATTAACAGATATTCTTAACATTTAAAATCTATCAAAAACATGTATAGTAATAATTAATTTTATAAAATAATTATTTTATTGCTTTATTTATTTTCTATATCAAAAATATCTTTAAAACGGATATTATAATTAAATAGTAATCGATACATGATACTTAATATAAGTATCTATAGATTTATTTGACATGTCTAACATTATAAAAAAAGAAATTGCTATTAGTTATTTATTTATTTTAATTTAATAATAATTATCTTTTAAACGGTTTTCTTTTAAATAATTTTTGAATCTGGTGGTGGAAATGAAATTTTTGAATCTTTCAGTGGCAATGGTAATGGCAGTGCACCACGCCAAGCAGCCGCCAAACACTTTTCTCCTTTCATGGCAGCAGACGTTGCGCCCTTGGTTCCACAAGAATATTCCTTCTTCTCTTAAGCACTTAAAAAAATAACACTAATTACAATAATATTTTGGTGCCAAATTTAGCATCATTTTCAGCAACCGAGTGGTAATATAATAATATTAACCCTCTTGAATTGATTTTTCACTTTTAATTTTTTATCTTACAGATACAGAGGCGTTTGAACCCATAATCTAAATTAATTGCGTTCTACTTAATAACATGGTAATTTTTTATTACAATTTGAAAGAGAGGAATTTATTACAGATTCAAACCTGCTAATACAAGAACACGACATGACAATTTAATCCACCAATGTTGTGCCTACAATGATAAAAAATAAAAAAATAAAAAAAATGCTATGATTAATATATAATACAACTTGAATATATACTTAGAAATTGTGGAATAAGGTCCTACCTTAACTAAGTTTGGCTATATTTATATTAAATCTGGGATCCTCCTCCGAGACCGTTGTGCGGATGAGATTTTGATTCTTCAGTAAATAACATTGTTGTCCTTGGTCTGGTAGATTATGATATGATCTAACTCAATTGTAGTTGATCCAAGCCGCTCGATTGGAAAATTTGTAACAGTTGGATGATTCCTTATCATGATCATCAAATTGATTAATTAACATTTTTTTTTTTTTTAAACTTCCAACGTACATTTAGAGAAATTTATAGAAGCCCACCTTGTCAAATTCTGGTTATGTATCCCTTTTTAATATTTTAATTGATTTATTTAATATTTAATTACATATACTGTCTTTTATTATTTTTGTGTTAAAAAAAACTATTAATTATGTATGGTTTTGTATTGATTATATATATTTATTCTAAAAAAATGTTATATTTTTTAGAAATATATTTTATAATTAAATTTAAAAGTAGTAATGGGCTGTATTACAGATAAACAATGATTTAATAAATAAATTTGAATTTATATGTTACAATACAAAATCTTAATAGCTATTTGAGTGAATAAATTATTACACGATACAAACAAAAATCTGTTTATCCACATTAAGTTTGTTTTTTTTTTTTTTTTTTTTTTTGGACTTAGTTTATCCACACAGAAAAAGAACCATAATCAAGATTATAAGGGTATAGGTATACTTCAAATTAAAATCCTGAAGTTTTATCAGTTTCAAAATTTGGACATTTCTTCATAAATGCTGTAGATAATATTAATTCGATAATGACTTTTCAAAAGGAAAGTGAGGTATCTGATATCAACCTATAATCATAATTTTCAGATTTCATGTAAAATGCATGTCCTCTTTTTTTCTTATTTGGGTTTTATTTTTTAAAACATCAAAAAAGGTATTTAAATTGTGTTATAATATGGGTTGACTGACACGGACAGTCAGGACTTCATAGGAGGAAGTCACATGCAAAAGGTTCTATCTTTAAGCCGCCGTTGTGGCTGAAGTGGCTCATACGGTGATGAAAGACCCGACCCGATTGAGAAGGGCGGTAAGCATTGGGTTTGACTTTTGGGCGAACAAGCCCCAAGCTGAAGGAATGAAGTGGGTCACTACAAAACTGTGAAGAAGAGAACTTGGGCCGTGGGCTTTATCGGCTTTTTCTTGGTGGGTTTCCTTGGATTGTCAGTCTTTCAGAAACACGAAAGAGAGTCTCCATGTATTTATTTATTTATTTTTTTGACAAAGCAAATATAATAATAATAATAAATAAATAAAATAAAACAAAAACAAAACAATAAGTGACCTCAATATTCGTAACGGCCAAATGCAAATAATTTAAAGTTTCGTCTTCTTCAAAAAAAGAAGTAAATAATTTAGAGTGATTGTTTTGATGTATTATATTTTTAGCTGATTTTAAACAATATGTATATACCAACAATTTGCACATTGTTTTATTACATATTTATCAAAAACATCTCTCTCAAAAAAAAATCTTTATTAATTCACAATGCATCAGTATTAAAAATGGAGCACTGCTGGAAGAAGTGAAAGACCCACTGCAGCCCCCAAAGAAGGGTATATTTCATTTTAACACTTAAGTTTTATTAATTTAAAATTTCGAACATTACAATTAGGATTTTATAAATGTTATAGATAATATTAATTGTAAAGGTATGAACAAGATAATAAAAGATGAAAGTAAAAACTTTTCGAAACAAGGGAGGTTGATATTCTTATTAACGCAATCTCCAATCATAGTTTTCAGGTTTCATACAAAATTTATGTGCTCTACTTTGTTTAGGTTTTATTTTTTAAAAGACCATAACAAGTATTTATATTACCGTATGTGTTATTGTATAAAGCCATCTCCAAAAGGTTCAATCTTCTTACCGGCATTGTCTCTGAAGTTGCTATTACGGTAACGAAAGACCCGACCCGATTGAGAACGGCTTTAAACAATGGGTTTGAGCAAAGAAGCTGAAGGAATGAACTGGGTTAGGACCCAACTGAAAGAAGACGATTGAGCCGTGGGTTTCTTTCAAATGGTTTTAGTCTCCTGGGGTCGAGGAAGAGCCAATACTCGTGTGTCCTTTTCTTTTTTTTTTTTTTTTTTTTTTTTTTTTTTTTTTGGTGTTAACAAAAGTTAGATAAAATAAAACAAAACACAAAAAAAAAAAAAAAAAAAGTGACCTCAATATTCATAACGGTCAAATGTAAATAATTTTTCCTTTTTCCTTGGTCAAATGTAAATAATTCAAAGTGATTATTTTGATTTTTTATTTTTAACTGAGTTTTAAACGATGTATACCTACATTCATGCATTCTTTTATTACATATTTATTAAAAAATTCTCTCTCAAAAATAAAAGAAAAAAAAATTCTTTATTTATTCACAAACTGGAAGACCCTACAAAAGTGCATGGCCCATTGCAACCCCTAAGTTCTTCCCTCACTTGATGAAAGCTGATTTTATTCCCTAACTCCCCAGCCATATTCCTTCTCCACATTTCTATAACCCCAAAAGCAACAATCTGTCGCATCTCACTAATAGTAAAGCCTCCTAATAAGGAATGACGTTTGAATTTGATGTGAAGCTAATAGCTTCTTTTGCCGGATCATTTAGATGCATCCTACTCACATTTAAGATCAATCTTCTTCTTGAAGTAGAAACTGATATTGCCTTTTGATTTTTTACAGTGAGTGCATGATGGAATTTAGAGGTTTTATAATCACCTGTGGATGACAGAGACAATTCTAAATCATCAACCAATGAATGCCGTGTGTAGATTTCTCTTAAGGATTTTTGAAAATAGTAATATAATTTTATGTGATTGCAAAAGGGCCAAAAGCAAAGCTTCCAAATAGTGGACCAATTTGGGGAAGATAATGTGGAAGAACAATTCCGGATATAGTTTTCGCTTAGACAACAACTTTTTTGAAAGGCCACGGGTTGATATGTATTTTCCAGAAGTGAAGTAGGGTCATGTTAATTTTTTTGGATACATTTACAATGTTATGTGCGTCATTATATTTGAGTTTGCACCCCATTAATTTATGTTTTCGTTTTTTATTTTTTTCAATTTTATGTTTGCAGCCCGTTAATTTATGCTTTCGTTTTTTTTTTTTTTAATTTTATATACTCTATATCATATAATATCACAGTTTCTATGTTTAAACTTCAACAATAATGGAACATAATTTGGTATGTAATAGAATTTTTTATTTTTATTTTAGAAATCCTTAAAATCACATGATGAAAAATGGAAACTCATTTTATTTTCTAATAAATTTTTATGTGATTTCAGTTCAAAATCTTAATAAAAAGTGTGTTGAATTTGGTTTTATTTATTCTCAAAGAAAAATATTCTATTTTATTATTAAATATAATTTATGAATTACTAGCATATAAATAACAGTTAAGGAATTTATCAGATAATGCCTTTTTTTTTTTCTATTTTTGAAAAAAATAAAAACAAAACTAATCAATGGAATAATTCTCAGTACAATAATTTTTATATATAATATATTAATATAACGATGACATAAAATAACAATATATAAAAATTTAAGTTAAAATGACATTTAAAAATGTTTTGCGGTATTAAGTGTAAACGATATAAAAATTTAAGTTAAAATGACATTTAAAAATGTTTTGCGGTATTAAGTGTAAACGACGGAGGAAATCACTCTTACAAAATTTTGAGGTAGATGGTTATGATAAATTGGACAAGTTGTCATGTGAGAGACTCCAATCCCATGAAAAAGCATAAACATGTATGGTGATGAAAATGATTAGCTCAATATTTCACTTACCCAAATGCCAAAATTTCATACCAAAAGCCCTCCATTTTCCCAAAAAGAAAAGTGGGTTCTGTGGTCATTAGGTGGGGCTAACAACTTGTTCCTTGCTTTGTGAAAGGTCGGCAAAATTACTGAGGTTTGAAAGTTTGGGTTTTGGGTTATTGGAATTAGAAAAAGGCAAGGTCATTCGAAGGTGGTTAATTTCTTTCATGATTCTTTTTTTCTTTTTGCGCTTGGTTTTGGTCCACTAAAAGCTTTTTTTTTTTTTTTTTTTTTCATATCGCTGACCCTTCTCATTTAATAACCTCTGAATCCTGCACTAAATGAGGAGCAGAGAGAGACCTTTTCTACTTGTTTGGTATTTGTGTTTTGTCCATTAGGTTGACCAAATTGGGATATACATAATGCCAAGGGAAATGAAAGACCCGACCCGACCCGATTGAGAAGGGCATTAAACAATGGGTTTGAGCAAAGAAGCTGAAGGAATGAAATGGGTTACGACCCAACTGTAAGGAAGAGGATTTGGGCCGTGGGTTTCCTCAGCTTTCTCTTAGTGGATTTCCTTTGGATGGTTTTAGTGTTTTGGAAACATGGAAGAGTCAATACTCATTTTTATTTTTCTTTTTTTCTTTTCTTTTTTTTTCTTTTTGACAAAAATAAAATAAAAAAGTTACCTCAATATTCATAACGGTCGAATGTAAATAATTTTTCTTTTGTCTTTGGTCAGATGTAAATAATTAAAAGTGATTATTTTAATTTCTTATTTTAGCTGAGTTTTAAATAATATCCAACAATCACACAATCTTTTATTATATATTTATTTAAAACATTCTCTCTCTCAAAAAAACAAAAAAAAAAATCTTTATTAATTCACAATGCATCAATAACAAACTGGAAGACCTGCTACAAATGGTGCATGGCGCGTCCCTCTCTTGATGAAAGCAGACTTTATGCCCTCAACCCCCTAACCATATTTCTTCTTCTCCACATTCTCTATAACCTCAAAAGCAACAATCTGCTGCATCTCACTAATAGTAAGGCCTCCTAATAAGGATGAGGTTTGAATTTTATGTGAAGCTAAAAGCTTCTTTTGCAGGATCATTTGGATGCAACATACTAGCATTTAAGATCAATCTCTTCTTCAAATGGAAACTAACATTGCCTTTTAATTTTTTGCAGTGAGTTCAACATGGAATTAAGAGGTTTTATAATCAGCTACGAGTGACAAAGACGATTCTAGATCATCGATCAATGAACACCATGTGTAAATTAATCTTACTAATGCTTGATGACATTAAATAATTACAGAAATTTTAGGAGGTCCAAATAAATTATTGGTCAGGCTGCGCTTTTCACTTACACTTTTCACAATTTTATTTTAAAGATTTTTGCAAATAGTAATATAATTTTATGTGATGGCAAAAGGGGAATAGTCTTTAGTATTTTTTCCTCTTTAAATTTATAATTGTTAGGTGTGTCTATTAGTTAACAATAAAGACATTTGAAGCAAGCAATTTGCAAACAATTAGATTAAAAAAAACTAAAACGAAAAATATATTACCAAAATGACACATAAACTGAATACAAAAATAACATGCATGGCCAATTTAAAATGAAGGAAAAATAGAGGATTCAAATTAATTAGTCACTCACTCCCTTTGGTTCACTGTTTTGATCCTCATGAAGAAGTCTCCACCTGGCTATGCCCTGGGAGAAAAAACATAAAATCAAATAGAAATGGTGCTCTTCATTACAAATCACAAGTATTGCCATTTAGATAATTAAAGTATAAAAAATACAAGAATTGCCATTGTTAAGAAAAATAGAACAAAAATAATAGCAATAGAAGAATAAAATCAAAACACATACAAATTTACGTGAAAAACCTTTGACAAGAAAAAAACACGGATAAAAAGAGGTAAAACCTTTTTATTGATAAAGATTGGTACAAAAAGTGAGCAAATATAGAGACAAAAACTCAATACATCCGAAAACCTTCGAAAATATATCTATATATATTGTACGAATGGAATAAATTTTAAAATTGGATCGGCCATTGACCTCCGCTATCACCACATAGCTCAAATTTTTTTCTCAAAATAAATTTCACCAAACAAGTTGCACCGTGAACTTTTCGGATCAGGTCAATAAAAATTCGGATTACTAACTTTAACAGCCACTTGGATAATTAAAGTATAAAAAATGCAATAGCAATTCCTTTATTAAAATTATTTTTCTTTCCATAAAATATTCTTTTATCTATGAACCAAAAAATAACAAAAAAAAAAAAAAATCTTTTTTGTACAAGCAAAAAATAAGCTTTTATTTATTTATTTATTTTTATCATAATTTTTTTTTTATTTGAATTAACTTAACTAGTACATTTTAAAAGCCAAACATTGAAACGTTATGATACGAGAAGAAGAAGTGATACCAACAGAGTGCATAAAAGACTAGACGAGTTATTTATTTATTTATTTATTTATTTTGTGAATAAACATCTTGATGAGTTGTCATCACCCTCATGGTGACAGAACATTCTAACCATCAATTTCTGAAAGGCCACATATAAATTACTCTTATTAGTCCTTGATAAAATTAAATAAATAATCGTACTAATTGTGAAGAAAGCAATGCTATGTGTATCAATTTGGTTATGGATCGATTTTACTAACTAATATATAGAAAATATTATTAGGTCCGACAATTATGTCCAAGTTACCTTTCACGTTTTTAGTTTTTGATTTTGATAATATAATCTATGTGACGCAAAAAGGCTAACGACGGCGTCCAAATACAGGGCTAATTGGGGAAGATAGCATGAGAGAAGATTAAACTTCAAGTCTTCAACAAAATAACTAGAGGAACAAATAATAAAAAAAAAAAAACACGAAGAAGAAAATCAAATAGTTAAAATGTGATTCCATAATAAATTTTCGTAAGGCTTATTAAATGTGTAAATTGTAGTCCAAATTTTGAGAATTAATATAATATTATTAATACATATTTTGATAATGTGAGACAAAATTTTTTTTTTTTAATGTAAACTATATATTTGATTGTACATACTTTTTAAAAAAAATATATATATATATATATATATGGAAAACACTTACTTAATCGTCGTACATAATAATAGAACCATTATAATCAATATATACCTCAACCCCAAAAAAAAAAAAAAAAAAAGGACAAAACAACAAAAGAAAATAAAAATATACAACCAACCATAAAAAGGAAAAAATAAATAAAAATACAACAAGAAGAGATTGTTTCATTACATGATCAATAAAAAGCATTCTTTCACAGATACAAAATCCAAAAACAAAGGAACATATTTCGAAACACGGTCCTTATTAAGTGCCTACATTTAATGTTCAACACAGTTAAGTTGCCAGAGCCACAGCAACCTGGATCCCTCCTACAACACATGCATTAAGACAAGGAGGCCCAAATTTCTTACCCCCTTCAGCTAGAGCAGCCCAAGATTTCTTACCTCCAGTAATCGTAGCAACCACAAATTTCTTACCTCCATTAACTATAGCAGTCCCAAATTTCTTACCTCTCTTCATGGCAGCAGACTTGATTCTCTTACCTCCATTAGGATACTCCTTCTCAAAACATTTGTCAGAGGGTCTCTTAGGATCTTGAATCTGGTGAAGTGCTTCAAGGAGAGTTGGTCCCTCGTACCAGGGAGGGTTATTCGACCTCTCAATCAGGTTGTCCCCTTCTAAACCTGAGATGGGAACAAAAGGAATCTTGGCCGGATTGTACCCAAGATTCTTCAGGCAGGAAGAGGTTGACTTCACACAATTTCATCATACCTCTCCTTTGAGTAATCGGCCACATCCATCTACAAGGGAAAAAGCATTAAATATATATAACACCATTTAAGTATTATATATCAAACAACTATTTAGCAATTGTCCAAAAATATGTCTACGAGTCCCGATACTCTGAAATGGACACTTAATTTTAAGAGGTTTAATCGGGAAATAATCACCTTGTTGCAGCAACAGATAACATTAAGAGGTTTAAACAATGCATGCTCGGGAGTCTGTCCATTCCCAAAAGTGTCAACTTCAAAACCACCAGTACTGGTGGAATCAACGACAAGAAGGGCACAGTCAGCCAGCGAAGCGCCTGAGATAATGGCCTTAATAAACTCGGCATGCCCATGAGCATGTATGAAAGTGAAATGGTACTTGTCCGTTTCCAACTCCGACATGCCATTGTCAATGCTGATACGACGCCCACGTTCGGCCACCCCGGCATAATTGAACGAATTCTGGCTCATCTCAGCAGGTTCTTTCTCAAGTTTCTCAATGATATGCTTGTCAATAAGTCCAAGCTTGTAGATAAGACGGCCAATTGTGGTTGACTTGCCGGAGCCAACATGACCAATGACCACAATGTTAATATTGACCTTCTCCTTGCCCATTATATGTATAAATGAGAAATTGAACTATAGTCGAACACAAGAAAATTCCCTATGAGATGCATGGTATCACAAGCTCAAGAATTATATAACACAAATATGAACTTCTGATTCAAATGAGGCCCAAAGTACCTTTTTTTTTTTTAACAAGTTATTTAAATTACAGATTATCCAAAATTCTTTATGTTTTTGTAAACATAAATAAGATATTCTGGAATTATCTACTTTATCACAGGCCAAAGTACCTTGAAAAAAAAAAAACAAAATCAAAATTTTAACCTAAATTGATATGGGTTTATGCCGGATATCGGGTCGAATATTTAAAATCCGACCCAACGCCCCTTCAAAGTCAAAATTTTCATTTTTTATAAAAAAGAATTTACCCAACCATCAACAGCCACGTTGCGGTTTACCCAGATGGCCAACGAAACCCTGTCCTGCAAACAGGTACAGTTCGCCGCAGGAATTTTTTAATTTTAACAACTTATAAATTGTTTTTCTTCCATATTCTTTATCTCTACTCTCCCACTCTCACAATCTCTCTCTTTCCCTCTCTCGTCTTTCTCTGTCTCACATTCTCTCTCTCCTCACTCTCTCTCTTTGACAACTCTCTCTCTCTATCTCTTCTTAGATTTTTTTTTTTCTCTTTTTTATTTTTGAAACACCAAACATGAGAAAAATTTGTAATCTTTTTTTTTTCCTTTTTATTTTCCTCACAACTTTCTTTGATCTAAAACTTAAAGATTCCATTATCTGCATGCATATTGAAAAAAAAGAAATCTTTACGAACAAACAAAACTAAAAAAGCAATAAATAAGCCAAAAGACGTAAAAAGAAAATACTAATCCAAAGCAAAACATTGTAAATGGGCTAACACACCGTAACCATCTAAATCAAAGATTAATATACTTAAAACCATATTGCTTCTGAACAATAAGAAATCAAACTTGCTGGCCAACGACCATTTGATTCTCTCCGACATTCCAGATAGCATCATAGCCACTCCGTCACTTCTCGACTGCTTCGTCGGCTTTGATGCCACCCAATCAAGTAGAAAGGACTTCGTCCCTATTAGCAAACTAAGGGACATTAAGTTCATGAGCATTCAGGTTCAAGGTCTGGTGGACCACCCATTAGGTTCGGCTCAAGAGGCTTGACGAAAGCCTCCTCAACCGAATTCCAAAGCCTTCTTTATCTTCACACCGGCGATGATTCGATCCTTTCGCTCATGTTAAGGAAGCGTGCATGAAGTTCAAATGGGAACTTCCAGGCTTTTGGAGGAGAAAACCCCTCGGTATATTTTGGTTGGTGCACGTGGGATGCATTCTACTTTAGGGTTAGGCGTTTTGGAAGGGATTAAAGGACTCGTTTGAAAGTGAGTGCCCACCTGGGCTTGTCCTGATCGACCATGGATGGCAATCCATCGGTCATGATTAGGATCCAATCACTCAGAACTTGCCAAAAAAAATAAAAGAAAAATACTAATCAAGCGAAAACTTACATGTAACCGTCTAACTCCGTCGCTATTTAAATAAAACATTCATATGACCAAAATTAGAACCATCAAAATCATGCCTCAATAGTAAGAAAAAATGAAAAGTTGCTAACGTACATAAAAATTTAAAATAAAAAAATCAAATTCAAAAATATCTAACATGTAAAAGGCACAAAAAGCAAAAATAAGATTAAAACATTTTCTGGCTTACTTGAGTTGGATCTTGGAAGTTTTTGAGAAAGAAAGACGGAGAGGATAGTTGAGTTGAAGAAGAATAGAGTGAGGGAGCGGCAATTTTCTCTCAGCTAGCTACATTATATAATGAAAGGTGACTACTTCCCTCGTTTATATATTCAGAGAAAGAGAGAGGAGAGAGAGAGAGGCATAAGGGAAGTTGTCCCTTTACAATCCCTTCTGGGAAGAACTTTTTTTAAATTATTAAAAGTAATAATAATACCTTCTGGGAAGAACTTTTTTTAAATTATTAAAATTAATAATACATATTTTTAAAGGTGTCTACTTCCCTCATGTATATATTGAGAGAAATGGAGAGGAGAGAGATGTTCTGTATATGAATATTGAAAGAGAGAAGACAAAGAGGGTTAGAGAGAGAGAGAGAAAGAGAGAGGGAGAGAGAGAGAGAGGCAGGAAGGAAGTAGTCACCTTTACAATCCCTTGTGGAAAAAACTTTTTTTAAATTATTAGATATAATAATATATATTAGTCTCCTCATGTATTGAGAGAGGAAGAAAGAAGAGAGGAGAGAGCTGTTATTTTTATGTAATATTGAAAGAGAGAAGAGAAAGAGGGTTAGAGAGAGAGAAGCGGGAGACAAATGCATTGAGAGAGAAAAAGGAGGGAGAGAGGAGACAAATGTATTGACCATTGAGAGAGAGAAAGAAAGGAGAGAGGCGAGAGTCGTTATGCATACGAAGAGGGAAAGAGAGAAGAGAAAATGGCCGAGAGAGAGAGAGTGTGAGAGGGAGACGTAAGGGAAGTAGTCATCTTTACAATCCCTTTTGGGAAAAACTTTTTTTAAATTATTAAAAATAATAATAGTATATATTTTTAAAGGTCTCTACCTGTTTCATGTATTGAATGAAAAGGAAAAAAAATGAACAACCATCTATTTTTGTAAAGTTATTCATAAATTATGTTTTCGTATAATAAAATTGAATTTTAAAATAATTAATATGATTTAATATTTTATTATTTTAATTATATTTTATCATATTATAAGATGTTTGTTGAAAAGTTATGTAAAATTGATAAGATGTTTATACAAAAGTTACGTAAAATTGATAAGATGTTTATAAGAAAATTATGTAAAAGTGATAAAATGTTTACGAAAAAGTTATGCAAAATTGATAAGATGTTTATAAGACAATTATGTAAAAGTGATAAAATGTTTACAAAAAAGTTATGCAAAATTGATAAGATGTTTATAAAAAAATTATATAAAATTAGATTGCTCAAAGATCATTTGAATTTATCCCCGAGAGGAGAGAGAGGAAGAGGAGACAAGTGAATTGAGAAAGAGAAAGTAGGGGAGAGAGGAGAGAGATGTTCTGTATATGAATATTGAAAGAGAGAAAAGAAAGCGGATTTGTGAGAGAGAGAGAGAGAGATGAAGAAAGTGGTAACCTTTACAATCCCTTGTGGGAAAAACCTTGTTTATTTTTAAAAAAACAATAATATATATTTTTAAAGGTGACCACTTCCCTCAAGGGGAAAGAGAGAGAGAGGAAAAACGAGACAAATGTCGGCAGAAAAAAGGGAAAGAGGAGAGAGATGTTATGTTACTTATGTACATGTTATATCGAAAGAGAGAAGAGAAAGAGGCTCAGAGAGAGAGAGAGAGAGAGAGAGAGAGAGAGAGGAGATAAGGGAAATAGTCGCCTTTAATTAGAATCTCTTGTGGGGGAAACTTATTTTAAAAATATACGTCATTAGTCATTATTATAAATAACGCTGCGATAGGATGGGACCCAGAGAGGGTCAGAGGAGAACAGCACAGTTTGTTTGTTTTTGGGTGATTTGGGAGAAGGGCAAAATATTCTCTCTTCAACATTACAGAGACCATATCCTCTCCTCCTCTCTTTCTGTCTCATTGTTGAAAATTTGTACATAAAGACTATCTGTGAATGGTGATGGTGGGCCATGGTAGAGCAGTGTGAAGCAGCTAATAAGTCTCCAAAACATGTAAGAATTTGACACCACGTAATTAGAAGAGAAACAGGGTTAGAGAGAAAAGTTTAATGGCATCCTTCTCTTAAGTGGGAGAAAATTTTCCATACAACAGGATTTTTTTTTACATGGGCTACTAGATCGTTTCGGTCATAGTTTATTTTATTATTATTACTATTTTTTTATTAAAAGGGGGCAAAAGCCCAAAAAGAACTACATCACAATCTCATCAGAGGATAAGCTCCCAATGCTATCCAGATGCATCAAGTCATAATTGGCTAAAAAGTCGGCTACTTGATTAAATTTTCAATGTACATGAGTTGTAGAAAAATCAACGTTCTGTTAAACATATTTTTGCAGCCAGCAGTGATTCCAAAGGAAGGATGATTCCCATCCAAATCCTCGTTGATCCAGTCAACTACAGCAGATAGTCTATTTCAACTTTAACTTTCTGGAAACCAAATTTTTTGCCAGGTTAAAATTATCAGACAAAAATATAAATAAAATAAAAATATATTTTTTATCAATTTAAATTTTTAGAATAAGTGATATTTGAATATGATATAAAAATAAAAATTCATGAGGTTCTGAATTATTTTATTCAAAATAAAAAAAATAAATATAAAGATCCAGAAAAAAAATCTAAAAATATAGGTTTACATTTGAAAACAAGTATTAGAAAAAAATAGGGATAAATGTACTTTAATATCTTTGTAATTACAAATATTTCCATTGAATATTTTAAAATCAATTTTAACACATTGATATTTTTTATTTGAAAAATTATTTCAATGTGGTTTAATTGTATTAAATTTAACGGATTCCATCAAACTGGTGCACGTGACCCTTGAAATTTTTTTTTTTATTTTTAAAATTTCATTTGTTTGTTTTGTGGGAGTAAAAGAAAAAAAAAACACTTTAATACCTTCTAAAATACCAGAAATATCAAATACTAAAAAAAAAAAAAATTGACATTCTTAAAAAATACCAAATATTTTTAAAAAATTTAAGAGTAAAAAAAATATGATACTAAAGTGTTTTTTTCTTTTACTCTTACAAAATAAATAAATAAAATTTAAAAAATAATAAAAAATAATTTTCCAGGATCACATGAGATGCACATTATCTCAATTTAACGGAATATGTTAAATTTAACACAATTAAAATATATTAAAATAATTTTTCAAATAGAAAATATAAATATATCAAAATTAATTTTAAAAAATTAATTAAAATATTTATAATTATAAAAAATATTGAAATGCATTTATTTCAAAAAATATATATAATAGCCGTACACCATATAAAGCAGCCGCCAAACAGTATTCTCCTTCCATGGTAGCAGACTTTTAGCCCTTGGTTCCACAAGATATTCCTTCTTCTCTTAAGCACTTAAAAAATAACACTAATTACAATAATATTTTGGTGCCAAATTTAGCATCATGTCCAGCAACCGAGTGGTAATATAATAATATTAACCCCCTTGAGTTGATTTTTTACTTTTAATTTTTTATCCTATACGTAGAGAGGTGTTTGAACTCATAATCTAAATTAATTTCCCTTTACCTAACAATGTGGTAATTTTTTTTATTACAATGTGAAAGAGAGGAATTTATCACTGATTCAAACATACTAATATAATAACATGACAAATTAATCTACTAATGTTGTGCCTACAATGATCAAAACAAGAATAATGCTATGATTAATATTTAATACAACTTGAATAGATACTTCGAAATTGTCGAATAAAGTCCTACCTTAACTAAATTTGGTTATATTTATATTAAATTCGGGATCCTCCTCCGAGAGTGTCGTGCTGATGAGATTTTGATTTTTCAGTAAATGACGTTGTTGTCCTTGGTATGGAATATAAATAAACAAATAAAAATCTGGTTCCTTGTTATGATCATCAAATTGATTAATTAATACATTTTTTTTAAACTGCCAAAGTACATTGTCAAATCCTGGTTATGTCCCTTTTCTTATATCCCTTTTCTTATATGTGATATTTTTATCGATTTATTTAATGTTTAATTACATATACTTTCTTTTTATTATTTTTGTGTTAAAAAACCATTAATTATGTATGGTTTTGTATAGATTATATTTATTTAAAAAAATGTTATATTTTTAGAAATCTATTTTATAATTAAATTTAAAATGGATTCTATTACAAGTAAATAATGATTTAATAAATAGATTTAAATTTATACGTTACGATATAAAATTTTAACAGCTATTTGAGTAAATAAATTATTACATGAATACAAACACAACGTGTGTTTATCCATATATAATTCATTTTTTTGGACTACACAAAAAAAGAGTTATAATCAAACTTATAAAGGTATGGATACACTTCATTTTAACCCTGAAGTTTTATCAATTTCAAATTTTGAACATTTCTTTATAAATGTTGTAGATAATGTGAATTCGGTAATAACTTTTCAAAACGAGAGTGAGGTACTTAATATCAACCTATAATCATAATTTTCAGATTTCATGTAAAATGTATGTCCTCTTTTTCCTTTTTTTTTTTTTTATTTGGGTTTTATTTTTTAAAACATCACAAAAGTATTTAAATTGTGTTATAATATGGGTAACTGACACGTACAGTCAGGACTTTCATACGAGTAAGTCATACGCAAAAAGGTTCAATCTTTGAGCCGCCATTGTGGCTGAAGTTGCTCATGCGGGGATGAAAGACCCGACGCGATTGAGAAGGGCAGTAAGCAATGGGTTTGACTTTTGAGCAAACAAGCCCCAAGCTGAAGGAATCAAGTGGGTCACGACCAATCTGCGAAGAAGAGAACTTGGGCCGTGGGCTTTATCTGCTTTTTCTTGGTGGGTTACCGTGGATGCTTAGTCTTTCGGAGCACGAAAGAGGGAGTCGATTTTTTTTTTTTTTTTTTTTTGTGACAAAAACAAATAAATAGATAAATAAATAAAGTAAAACAAAAACAAAACAATAAGTTACCTCAATATCCATAACCGTCAAATATAAATAATTTAAAGTTTCTTCTTCTTCTTCTTAAAAAAAAAAAAGAAAAAAAAAAGTAAATAATTTAAAGTGATTATTTTGATGTATCATATTTTTAGCTGATTTTAAACAAATATGTTTATACCAACAATTTGCACATTGTCTTATTATATATTTATTAAAAACATCTCTCTCAAAGAAAAAATCTTTATAATTCACAATGCATCAGTTTTAAATTGGAGCACTGCTGGAAGAAGTGAAGGATCCACTGCAGCCCCCAAGTGAAGGGCATATTTCAGTTTAACCTGAAGCTGTATTAATTGCAAATTTTGAACATTACAATTAGCATTTTTATAAATGTTTTAGATAATACTTATTTTAAAAGTATAAACGAAATAATAAAAGATCACAATAAAAACTTTTCGAAACAAAAGAGGAGATTGATATTATTATTAACGCAATCTCTAATCATAATTTTCAGATTCATGCAAAATTTATGTGCTCTTCTAACCGGCATTGTCTCTGAAGTTGCTAATAGGGTAATGAAAGACCCGATCCGTTCGAGAAGGTCATTAAACAATGGGTTTGAGCAAAGAAGCTGAAGGAATGAACCGGGTTACGACCCAACTGCAAAGAAGGCAATTTAGGCCGTATGTTTCTCGGCTTTTTCTTGGTGGGTTTCTTTGGATGGTTTTAGTCTTCTGGAGCCACGGAAGTTCCGATACTCATATGTCCCTCCTTTGTTCTTTTTTTTTTTTTTTTTTTTTTGACAAAAATAAAATCAAATAAGACCAAAATTAAAAAAGTGGCCTCAATATTCATAACGGTCAAATGTAAATAATTCAAAATGATTATTTTGATTTCTTATTTTTACCTGAGTTTTAACGTAGATACCAACATTCACACATTCTTTTATTACATGTTTATTAAAAACATTCTCTCTCAAAAATGAAAGAAAAAAAAATCTTTATTAATTCACAATGCATCAATAACAAACTGGAAGACCTACTACAAAAAGTGCATGGCTCATTGCAGCCCCCAAGTGCTTCCCTCCCTTGATGAAAGTAGACTTTATGCCCAGCCATGTTCCTTCTTCTCCTTATTTCAATAACCCGAAAAGCAATAATCTGCTGCATCTCACTAATAGTAAAGCCTCATAATAAGGAATGACGTTTGAATTTGATGTGAAGCTAGTAGCTTCTTTTGCAGGATCATTTAGATGCAACATACTCACATTTAAGATCAATCTTCTTCTTCAAATGGAAACTAATATTGCCTTTTACTTTTTCGCAGTGAGTCCAAAATGGAATTTAAAGGTTTCATAATCACCTGCGGGTGCCAAAGACAATTCTAAATCATCAAATTTGATGAAATTAAATAATTAATCCTTGATGAAATTAAATAATTACAGAAATTTCAGGAGGTCTAAATAAATAATTGGCCAAACTACTCTTTGCACTTTTCACTTTTCACAATTTTATTTTAAGGATTTTTTAAAATAGTAATATAATTTTATGTCATTGCAAAATGGGGGCCAAAAGCAAAGCTTCCAAGTAGTGGACCAATTTGGGGAATATAGTGTGGAAGAACAATTCGGAATATAGTTTTCGCTCAGAGAACAACTTTTTTGAAAGGCCACTGGTTGATATGTATTTTTCAGAAGTGAAGTAGGGTCATGTTAAATTTTTGGATATATTTACAATGTTATGTGCATTATTATATTTGAGTTGCACCCCTTTAATATATGTTTATTTTTATTTTTATTTTATATACTTTATGTCATATCATATCCCACTTTATATGTTTAAATTTCAATAATAATGGTATGTAATAGAATTTTTATTTTTATTTTAAAAACCCTTAAAATCACATATGAAAAGTGGAAACTCATTTTATTTTCTAATAAATTTTTATGTGATTTCAATTCAAAATCTTCATAAAAATGTGTGTTGAATTTGGTTTTATTTATTCTCAAAGAAAAGTATTCTGTTTTATTATTAAATTTAATTAATGAATTACTAGAATATAAATAACATTTAAGTAATTTATTAGATAATGCCTTTTTTTTTCTTTTTTAAAAAAATAACTAAGTAATGGAATAATTCTCAGTACAATAATTTTATGTATAATATATTAATATGACGATGACATAATATAACAATATATAAAAGTTTAAGTTGAAATGACATTTAAAAATGTTTTGCGGTATTAAGTGTAAACGATAGAGGAAATTACTCTTATAAAATTTTAATCCGGTTATAACATATATTTTCTATGATATTTTTTACTCTCTTTTCCCCCTAATTTCATAATTGCTATGTACATTCATTTTTTGCTAGTGTTTAACTCAAGTTTGCTTTTAATATTAGTTTTAAATAGATCCCGCATTTTGAATTTTTTGAACTGAAGTCTTCAGTCTTGGTCAAAACATCAAAAAAATTTGGACAAAATAAATGTCTTAATTCTCATTATAAAACTTGAGTCAAGATAGAGGGTCCCAAAATATTAATAACTTCTAGAGTGAAGTTATTAATAGAGTGAAGAGAGGAGCACACGTCTCCCTCTTCACCATTACACAAAACATCTCCTCTCATCTTTCTCCCTCATCTTTCTCTCTCATCGAAAACATCGCCTCTCCTCTCTCTCGTTGTTGAAATTTTTTACGTAAAGTGTCTCTCCGAACAGTGATGGACCGATGGTGCGGCCATGGTAAAGCGGTATGAGGCAGCGAGAAAAAACTTCTATGGGACTGTCACACAGCTGACATTGTAGAACCGACCAACAGATAATGACCACGTGTTATTTTGCTTAAAAATATAACCTTTTTTTTTTTTTTTGGTTTTTTCCAACTCTTCCCCCCGTCCGGGCTTCATCCCCACTTTCCTTTTTCTTTCTTCCCCTTTCATCGTCCCTATTTTTTTTATTTACTTCTATTATATATAAATATATATTCACACACACACACACACACACATACATATATATATATATATATATATATATATATATCGCTCCTATTGATTTGTTTCCCTTTCCTGGCAGCTTCTTAAAAATCCACTGGGCTGACATTGATTATTCCCAGGAAATGGGGTGGGTGAGGGTAAAGCAACGTTGTTAAGCTTCTCAGCGTGTTTGTTGGGGGATTATAAATTGCTATAAAAAAAAAAAAAAAAAAGTGTTTGTTGGGGATTTTAGGGCTATTAGGCTCTAGAAAAGTCGTTTTGACAACTTAGAAAAATAAAAATAAACGTCTTTGACCCTTATAGGACAAAATAATAATAATAATAATAAATAAATAAATAATATTTTATTTATTTATTTATTATTATTATTATTATTATTTCTATTGAGGAGCTCTTTGCATTATTATTATTATTATTATTTTTTCTATTAAAGAGCTCCTTGCATCTGCAGATTTTTTTTTTTTTTTTTTAATCATTAACAACTTTTTTCTTTTGGCTTGGAAGATCATTAACAACTTGCATAAGAAGAAAGACAATCATTTTTTTCTTCCATAATCTACCAAATCATGGGTCCTCCCCTAGTCCTACTTTATTGAATATTATAAAAAAAATAGACAAAAAAAACTGAAAACACCGAGCCTCTATATATCCACAAGTACGCCTTATAAAACTATACATAATGTGAACAAGTAGGATGATATTAGGGTTCTTATTATTAAAAAAAAAACCCCAAAAAAAAGGGTAGAATGCTATTAGTGTTTGAATTTGTCTAAATAATATTGAATCAATATCATTATTAGTATATTAAGGATCTCTTCTAAAGTGATTTATAGTAATAACTTTAAGTGCTTTTCAAAGAATCATTTAATTAGCATTTCTTCGAAAATCATCAAATAGATTAATTTTTTTACAACAAAATCACTAAAAATGATTTTTAATTTTTTTTTTGGGGTCAAATACTATTGGAAATGTTGTTATCTTCTTTGCCGCTCTTTTAAGCCTTTAAAAATTACTTCTAAATAGGTTTTAAATATGTTAGTTAATAAGTTGTTAACAATGGAATATCATTACAACTTATTAACAAGTTAAAAAATGTATTTTTGAAATATATTTTGTATTTATTAAATATTCATTATTTGTTAATATTGTTTCATATTATTTTCTTATACAGTGATTTATTTATATAGGAATCAATAAAAAAAAGTAAAATAAATAAAATTACAAAATAAAAAGTACGAACCGTAAAATAAATAAAAGTACAACAACAATGACACACCGTTTTATTACATAATTATTAAAAAACATTCGTCCACACCTCCAAAACCAATAAAGGCATAATTATTAAAAAACATTCATGCACGCCTTCAAAACAAAGGAAAAATATTTCAAAACCTGGTCCTGCTCCTTCTACACTACCAAACATTTCACGTTCAACTCAGTTAATGTAATGTAAAGCGAGCTGGACCGCTGCTGCAACAGATCCATTAACCAAAACATTCCCAAATTTCTTACCTCCATCAACCATTGCAGCCCCAAATTTCTTACAACTCTCCATGACAGCAGACTTTGTGCTCTTATCTTTATCAGGATAATCCTTTTTCTCCACACTTTTAACAACCCCAACACCAGCAATCTGTTCCTTGTCACGTATCATAAACCGTCCCAGTGGCGGACACTCGCCGAAAGTCTCCACAACCATTGGCTTTTTGGGAATCATCTCCACAATCGCTGAATCACCATTCTGCAAAAATTCAGGCTCTTTCTCAACCTCCACGCCGGTGGTCGGGTCAATCTTGCTATGGAATTTCTCAATCTCTACGGCACCACTATAGGTGCCGAAATCAATAATTGGTGTATATCCTTCAGAAATCTGTCCTGGTGGTTGGTGATAATGATCTGGGATGTGAAACTAATAGCTTATTTAGCAGGATCATCTTTAAAGTTGAATACAACATACCCACGCCTTAGATCCTTTGGATCGATCTTCTTCTTCAGTATGAAACTAACATTATCACCAGCCAAGGCTTCTTCAACAGCCTTTTGATAAATTTCAATAGACTTTAGCGGTGATTCCAGTTGGGCCAAATGTGACCTTCATACCCGCCTTGAGTGTTCCTGTCTCTAAGCGACCAACTACGATGGTGCCAATTGCGCTGCCGATCTTGTAAACATCCTGAATTGGTAGCCTAAGAGGCTTCTCCAAGGGTCTCTTAGGCTCCTGAATCTGGTCAAGTGCTTCAAGGAGAGTTGGACCTTCGTACCAGGGAAGGTTATTCGACCTCTCAATCAGGTTTTCCCCTTCTAAACCTGAGATGGGAACAAAACGGATCTTGACTGGGTCGTAGCCAATCGTCTTCAAGTAGTAAGAGGTTGACTTTACAATTTCATCGTACCTCCCCTTTGAGTAAATGGAAGTGGTCGCATCCATCTACAATGAAAAAAGAAACATTAAATATGAACACCATTTAAGTATTATCAAACAACAAGTTAATTTAATTATTAACTGTCCAAAAATAAAAAAATAACGGCTGTTTAGCAAAAGAAGAACAAGATATTTTATCCTCAATTTCCTATGCCAAAAAAACAATAATAATAATAATATGAAGATATTGATATATATATATATATATATATATAATTACTTAGATACTGAGTTGTTTGCTTCCAAAAATACCACCAACATATCTTCCAGAAAAAGCGGAAACCCTCATAACAACCTTTCACAATGAGAGTACAATAAAAACCTTATTGATGCAACAGATCATCTGCTTCACACCAAGGAAGTAAGCAAGGAATTCAGGCCCAAAAGTACCAACTTCCAAACCACCAGTATTGGTGGAATAAACAATGAGAATAGCACAGTCAGCTTGCCAAGCCCCGGTGATTATGTTGTTGATAAAGTCGGGATGCCCACGAGCATCAGTGACAGTGAAATAACTTCCACATCGTCTTGTCAATATTGATGATATCACGCTCACTTTCAGCCTTGAGTTTGTCGAGCACCCAAGCATACTTGAATGAGCTCTTGTTCATCTCAGCAGATTCCTTCTCAACCCTCTCCACAACACGTTTGTCAATTCCTTCAAGATTGTAGATAAGATGGCCAGTCGTGGTTGACTTGGCAGAGTCCACATGGCCAATGACCAAAATGTTAATGTGGAGCTTCTCCTAACCCATTATAAATTTGAAACTAAACTGCAATAGAATACAAGGAGATTAGCTTTCACATGCATGAAATCACAAGGCTATAAATGATAGTACAAATACAGACTTAGTATTAAAAGAAAAAAACAAAAAAGAGTAAACTTGTGATGCGATTCCGTCCGAACCCACACAACTGACAATCCGTTAGAGTGCTGACCTTATATGGATAAAAACCGGGCTGATCACTAGGGCTCAAGCTAAGAAGTTTAGGGACAACCTTGCTGCCTTTATCCAGGGAGTAATTCATTCTCAAGAGGGCTTGTCTATACCCGAAGATCTAAGATCTGTTTTGAGCATACAAGTGGTAGAAGCCGATACGGACCCGCATAGCTGTTTTCGTGCAAATTTGGACTTCGAGCAACAAGGCATGGTTACAACACTTAATGAACTCAATGAATATCATTAAAAGGACATGGAATCCAGTTAAGGTAGAATCAAAAGCATCTAAAATGGACCTGTATAGACAGTATCTCAATTTGGCTGAAAATGTGCTGTTCAGCCACTGGCTTTGACTTTTCTTGTTGTTTGATTTATTCCAATCAAGGGACAATATATGAGAATCATTATTAATCATATTTGGCATCCTACATGGCATATGGAGGCTGATTTGGAGCCCAAAAAAGCTGGAGATTGGTTAAAGATATCTTAGTAGTCAAACTAGTTTCTAATTTGATTTTGATTTTTTGTTTTAGAAAATTAGTCTTTTATTTGATTTATATTTATTTATTTACTGGACAAATCAACATAGGAAAGTTATATTTTATTATTTTCATTGTAAATTAATTAATTCTTGATTCAAAATAAAAGAATTAATTAATCCAAATTAGATTAGAAAAGTAGGTGAATTTCGGCCAAGCTAGGTTTCCTATTCTTTGGTGGCCGATTTTACCTATTGTAATTAGGGTTTATTTTGTTTTCTCTTAGCCTATATAAGGTTTACTTTTTAGGAAGAACAGACCATTAATAATATTCAGAATTTATTTTGTGAATTGAATTTCTTTTTATTCTTTTGAACAGTTAAAACACCATTAGTGAATGAGTGTTTTAATTTTGACTTATCAATAGGATATCCATCACCTATTGTGGCGTCTTTATTATACCAAGGTTTCTAATGACAAGTTGGTTAGGGGTTAAGGTGACCATTAGAATTTGAATATAATTAGATTCGGGCTAATATAATACGGGTTTAGGTGCAGGTCGTCCTAGGTTCGTATCATTTAGTATTAGAGCCGAATTTTGTTCAAGTTTGATCTATCTTTATTTGCTTTATTTGTTTTTGTGTTATTCTGCAATTTTAGCATTAGGTTAAGGTTGCTTCTATCATCATACACGCTCTGCATATTTTTTTTTTTTTTTAAAATTTCATTCCTAGTCAAATTAGGTTTTCCTTGTTTTACCGTATTTTTGTTTCCTAGTTTGTTGGTTGTCTTTCATTATTGTTTTTGTTAATTTTGGTTTTTGTTGATTTTTTCTTTGTTGTTTTAGTCTTAAATATTTGCATTCATATATTCAAAAAAAAAAAAAAGGAATAGATATTAAAAAAAAAAAAAACTGCACATTTGTTCTTTATTGGAGGCCACGGGTTTGGTGAGATTTTGCTATTGGAATTGCTACTTGGTTGCTAATTTATGTTACTGGATTTGCATTCCATATTCAGTAAAAAAAAAAAAAAAAAAAAAGAAGAAGAAGAAGAAGAAGAAAAGTAGAATAAAAAAAAAATTCAGTTTGTTGAATTTGGTGTGAAGCTAATAAGGATTGAGGTTTGAATTTTATGTGAAGCTAAGAGCTTCTTTTGCAGGATCATTTGGATGCAACATACTAGCATTTAAGATCAATCTCTTCTTCAAATGGAAACTAACATTGCCTTTTAATATTTTGCAGTGAGTTCAACATGGAATTAAGAGGTTTTATAATCAGCTAAGGGTGACAAAAACGATTCTAGATCATCGATCAATGAACATCATGCATAAATTATTCTTATTAATCCTTGATAAAATTAAATAATTACAGAAATTTTAGGAGGTCCAAATAAATTATTGGCCAGGATGCGCTTTTCACTTACACTTTTCACAATTTTATTTTAAAGATTTTTGAAAATAGTAATATAATTTTATGTGATGGCAAAACGGGTATAGTCTTTGGTATTAGTATTTGGTATTTTTTCCCCTTTAAATTTATAATTGTTAGGTGTGTCTATTAGTTAACAATAAAAGATATTTGAAGCAAGCAAATTGCAAACAATTAGATAAAAAAATAAAATAAAATAAAACCAAAAATGTAACACCCCGTACCAAAAATACACATGTTTTAACAAGTTTGACCAAATTGACTAAGTTTGACCAAGGTTGACCTGGTGAACAATATGTAGGTCCAAGTTGACTTTTTCAATAGTTAATATTTTTAGTTTAATTGAGGTACCATTGTATAAATCTCGTCGATATGAGTTCATAGACTAGCAGCACGCCAAATTCTGAGTTACGAATAAAAAATTATGGTTCTGAGAAATTTTAAGTATAAGTTTTATATCAGTGTCTAAACCAGTCCTCAGTTTTTGTCTGTTAGTGATCCAAGGCTCTATATAAGCCTCGGTAAGCATTCCAAACAAGAAGCAAAGCCCTTATTTCATCTCCAAAAATTCGAGATATTCTCCCCAGATCCGTTGGTTCGAATTAGGTCGTTTCGACCCATTTACAGTCGAACAGGGTCACCACCATTTTGCCCTTTTCCATTCAACTAATACTTACACATGCCATCCAAGTAGAAATTTCACTTGAAGTAAGCTCAGCTGTGAAATGTTACTGAGATAGGTGCCTAGATAGGAATGACGAAGTTCCCGACGGCCAATGAGGTGGGTTGCCGGATTTTCTCAATTTTTGTCCATTTCAGGCCAACCCATGCACCTTTTCCACTATTTTTGACCCCTATGAACTCACTCCCATGGTTATTTTTTCCAGATTCCTCACCGTTTAGGAGATACGATGACTTAAATTTTGGCCAAAGATTCAACTGAGTTTTTGGGCCACCGGAGAAATCTTTGGACCAAGGTGAGCATACTAGTGGGTTCCTTGTCTCTTGGTCTTTTCGTCAATATAAAGTTTGTGAATGTTGGAGGTTGTTTGATAATTTTTCCATTTGTGGGCCAATTAGTTAATTTTCGGATAAATTTGAATTCTGTTTGGATAAGATTGGTCAAATTGGTTAAAATTGGAGAGTTGGATTAGTGAAATTGGATATTATTAGGACCCATTAAGAGGTTCAATTTTGAAAGATTAGGCTTCGGATGAAAATCCCCAATTTTGGGTATCGGGTCCTAGGGTACGTGGTATAATTGGACTGTCCGTTGTCCATTTATATAATTTTATAGCACTATAAATTATTTTGAGATATTTGGGTTATACAAGTGTCTCTAGTTTAGTTGTTTGGAGCTTAAAAAATATTTTATTATATTACAGGCACTCAAGTTAAGCCTAAAGGCGAGCCTGCAGAGGAGCAGGAGTGAGCGTGGCAGTACTGTGAGTGGTTACAATTTTAAAAATGTTTTGGGTGTATAGTATAATATATATGTGGTTTGAGTATATTACTTATACCTATCGTTTGATTTGAATGTTCATTTTATAGATATATAAGGATCTGCTTTTATATATATATGTTATTATTTTATATGACTTTTGTCAATATTTTAAATGTTGGCAATTCTAATAAGTTCATGAATGAACTTGTGGTATTTAAATATTTTGGTATTTGAATTGACGTTTTAAATCACTTTGGAAAATAATTGATTTGAGAAAGCGTATTGAAAATTATATGATTTTAAGCATGTTCAAATATTATGAAAATTTTTAGGTGCTTAAAATCGGTTTATAGTGAATATATTTTACTGTTGGATTTCTGGTTTTCATATAAAATGATGATTTGAGATTTTTTAAATATTTAAAGAAGCGGTGGAAGTTTAAATGTTAATTTATGGTTTATGATACAATATCGTTTGGAAAAGTATATATATAATTTTACAATATTATTTTAAGGATACTGTATCGGTTATTGTTATTTGATATACCATATAGTACCAGAGTTTCGATTCAGTATTATATTACAGTGCGCTGGGTTTGCCACGGTGCAGTGATATTGATTTCATCCAACGGTTTATTATTACCATGGACTATGAGGTTGGGTTTAACCAACGGTTTAGTATTGCCATGGTGTCGTGAGGTTAGTTTCATTCAACGGTTTATTATTGCCATGAACTATGAGGTTAGGTTTAATTGACGGTTTATTAATATTGCCACGGTACCGTGAGGTTGGTTTCACCCAACGGTTTATTCATTGCCAGGAATCGTAAGGTTGGGTACGTCTCGACGGTTTTATTATTTTCCACGATGCATTCGTATATTAAGGATTGTGAGGTGAGTATATTCCATGGTTTACAGTTTGATACAACGAATGGTACATTGTATATGTTTTGAGTACACTGATGGTTTTCAAATATTGTGGTTATTACTGCACTTTTGTAATCATTTCGTGAAACTGCATTTATAATATTTACGCTCAATTTTTACATCTTGATTAAGGCATTTTATAATATTATATTGATTATTCACTTTATACCTTTTGAACATCCATTTCATGATATTGAATTGGGGTACAAGTTTGGGTTTTGTGAAATAATTTTTAAACGGAGAACTTTTCAAACGAGTGGAACGAGAGGTCTTGAGAGAAAGATTTTTATGGAAATAAATTATTATCTTTCTCTTATACTGTATTGCTCACTGAGATTTCTTTATCTCACGTTTTATTATTTTAAATCCGTTACCCTACGTCCAGGCAGTTAGTAGCAGTCTACCTAGCACTCAGCCAGTCACTTTGTTCCTTTCATGACAGCAGCAGTATTATCTTTTCTTCATCTTACCTTTATCTTTTTGGACATTGTTTGTTTCTTATCTATACTTTTAAACCTTGTTAATACTCTTAAGAATGCTCTGATGTAAATATTGCACTCAATAGAAATCATATTACTTATGTGTGTAGTTATGACCTGTGGTACTACAGGCCGGTTGTGGGCTTGTGCTGTTGTTGATTTATTTTATATTTATACATTGAGATATTATTGATATTGCTGGTGTTCGTTGTCTACATTTTAAGATGAGGTTCCATTGGATATTCTCTAGGAATTGTCCGATGAAGGACCACCCGGGAGATCCTTGGAGGATCCCCAGGACAGATCCTGTCAAAAAATATATTACCAAAATCACACATAAACTGAATAAAAAATTAACATGCATGGCCAATTTAAAATGAAGGAATAATAGAGGATTAAAATTTATTAGTCACTTACTCCATTTGGTTCACTGTTTTGATCCTCATGAAGAAGTCTCCCCCTGGTCATGCCCTAGGAGAAAAAACATAAAATCAAATAGAAATGGTGCTCTTCATTACAAATCGCAAGTATTGCCATTTAGATAATTAAAGTATAAAAAATACAATAGCAATTCCTTTATTAGAATCATTTTTATTTCCATAAAATATTCTTTTACCTTTGAACCAAAAAATAAATAAAATAAAAAAGGTCATCTTTTTTGTACAAGCAAAAAAAAAGCATTTATTTATATATATCTAGATATATTTTGATCATAAAATTTGCTTTTATTTGAATTAACTTAGCTAGGACATTTTAAAAGCCAAACATTGAAACGCTATGATACAAGAGGAAGAAGTGATACCAAAAGAGTGCATAAACGACTAGACGATTTATTATTATTATTATTTTTTTTTTGTGAACAAACATCTTGATGAGTTATCATCATCCTCATGGTGAAAGAAACATTCTAACGATCAATTTCTGAAGGCCACATGTAAATTACTCTTTTTAGCTCTTGACAAAATTAAATAAATAATCGTAATAATTGTGAAGAAAGCAACGCTATGTGTATCAATTTGGTTATGCATCGATTTTACTAACTAATATACAGAAATTATTGTTAGGTCCAACAATTATGACCAAGTTACCCTTCACCTTTTTATTTTTTGATTTTGATAATATAATCTATGTGATGCAAAAAGGCCAATGACGGCGTCCAAATACAGGGCTAATTGGGGAAGATAGCATGGGAGAAGATTAGTTAAAAAAGAAGAAGAAGAAAATCAAATAGTTAAAATGTGATTCCATATTAAATTTTCATAAAGCCTATTAAATGTGTAAATTGTAGTCCAAAATTTTAGAAATTAATATAATATTATTAATACATATTTTGATAATGTGAGACTAATTTTTTTTTTTTTAATGTAAACTACATATTTGATTGTACATACTTTTTAAAAAATAAAATAAAATAAAATGGAAAACACATATTTGATCGTCGTACATAATATCTATTATATTCAATATATACCTCAAAAAATAAAAATAAAAAAATAAAAAAAAAAGACAAAACAAGAAAAGAAAATAAAAAATACAACAAACCAAAAAAATAAATAAATAAAAATACAACAACAAGAGATTGTTCCATTACATGATTAATAAAAAGCATTCTTTCACACACACAAAATCCAAAAACAATGGAACATATTTCGAAACATGGTCCTTATTAAGTGCCTACATTTCATGTTCAACACAGTTAAGTTGCCAGAGCCACAGCAGCCTGGATCCCTCCTACAACACATGCATTAAGACAAGGAGGCCCAAATTTCTTACCTCCTTCAACTATAGCAGCCAAAGATTTCTTACCTCCAGTAACCATTGCAGCCACAAGTTTTTTACCTCCTTTAACTATAGCAGTCCCAAATTTCTTACCTCTCCTCATGGCAGCAGACTTGATGCTCTTACCTCCATTAGGATGCTCCTTCTTCTCCAAACTTTTGTCAGAGGGTGTCTTAGGATCTTGAATCTGGTGAAGTGCTTCAAGAAGAGTTGGACCCTCGTACCAGGGAAGGTTATTCGACCTCTCAATCAGGTTGTCCCCTTCTAAACCTGAGATGGGAACAAAAGGAATCTTGGCCGGATTGTACCCAAGATTCTTCAGGCAGGGAGAGGTTGACTTCACAATTTCATCATACCTCTCCTTTGAGTAATCGGCCGCATCCATCTACAAGGGAAAAAGCATTAAATACATAAATACATATAACACCATTTAAGTATTATATATCAAACAACTATTTAGCAATTGTCCCAAAATACGTCTACGTGTCCTGATATTCTGAAATGGACACTTAATTTTAACAGGTTTAATGGGGAAATAATCACCCTGTTGCAGCAACAGATAACATTAAGAGGTTTAATCAATGTATGCTCGGGAGTCCGTCCATTCCCAAAAATGTCAACTTCAAAACCACCAGTACTGGTGGAATCAACAACCAGAAGGGCACAGTCAGCCCGCGAAGCACCTGTCATCATGTTCTTAATAAACTCGGCATGCCCATGAGCATGAATGAAAGTGAAATGGTACTTGTCCGTCTCCAACTCCCACATGCCATTGTCAATGCTGATATCACGCCCACGTTCGGCCACCCCCACATAATTGAACGAATTCTGGTTCATTTCAGCACCTTCTTTCTTAAGTTTCTCAATGACATGCTTGTCAATAAGTCCAAAGTTGTAGATAAGACGGCCAATTGTGGTTGACTTGCCGGAGCCAACATGGCCAATGACCACAATGTTAATATTGACCTTCTCCTTGCCCATTATATGTACAAATGAGAAAGTGAACTACAATAGAATACAAGAAAATTCCCTATCAGGTGCATGATATCACAAGCTCAGAATTATATAACACAAATATGAACTACTGATTAAAATAAGGTCCAAAGTACCTTTAAAAATAAAAATAAAAAATAAAAAATCCCAACAGATCAAAATTTTAACCTAAATTTGATATGGGTTTATGCCGGATATCGGGTCGGATATTTCAAATCCGACCGAACGGGCCCTCAAAGTCAAAATTTTCTTTTTTTTTTATAAAAAAGAATTCACCCAACCATCAACAGCCACGTTGCGGTTTACCCAGACGGCCAACGACCCTGTCCTGCCAACAGGTACAGTTCGCCGCAGGAATTTTTAAATTTTAACAACTTATAATATGTTTTTTCTTCCATATTCTTGATCTCTCCTCTCACATTCTCACAATCTCTCTCTTTCCCTCTCTCCCCTCTCTCTATCTCACATTCTCTCTCTCCTTCTCTCTCCTCACTCTCTCTCTCTCTCTAACTGTTCTTAGAAATTTTTTTTTTTTCTTCTATTGTTTATTTTTGAAGCACCAAATAAGAGAAAAATTTGTACATCCTCACCACCTTCTTTTATCTAAAACTTAAAGATTCCATTATCTGCATGCATATGGAAAAATAGAACTCTTTACGAACAAACAAAATTAAGAAAGCAATAAATAAGCCACAAAGACGTAAAAAGAAAAATACTAATCCAAAGCAAAACATTGTAAACGGGCTAACACCGTCACCATCTAAATCAAAGATTAATGTAATCAAAACCATATTGCTTCTGAACAATAAGAAATCAAATTCGCTGGCCAACGGCCCTTTGATTCTCTCCGACATTCCAGATAGCATCATAGGCACGCCTTTACTTGTCGACTGCTTCGTCGACTTTGATGCTACCCAATCAAGTAGACGAGGCGTTGTCCCTGTCAGCAAACTAAGGGAAATTGAGTTCTTGAGCATGTTCAGGTTCAAGTTGTGGTGGACCACCCATTAGGTTCGGTTCAAGAGGCTTGACGAAAGCCTCTTCAACCGAATTCCAAAGTGTTCTTCATCTTCACACCGGCGGTGATTCGATCCTTTCACTCATGTTAAGGACGCCATGCATGAAATTTCATTTGGGAACTTCCAGGCTTTTGGAGGAGAAAACCCTTTGGTTGGTGCACGTGGGATGCATTCTACTTTAGGGTTAGGCGTTTTGGAAGGGATTAAAGGACTCGTTTGAAGGTGGGTGCCCACCTCGGCTTGTCTTCATTGATGATGGATGGAAATCCATTGGTCATCATATCCAGTCACTCAGAACTTGCCAAAAGAATAAAAGAAAAATACTAATCATGCGAAAACTTGCATGTAATGGTCTAACTCCGTCACTATCTAAATCAAACATTCATATAACCAAAATTAGAATCATCAAAATCAAGCCTGAATAGTAAGAAAAATGAAAAGTTGCTAACGAACATTAAAATTTAAAAAAAGAAAAAATAGAAATCAAAGTCAAAAATCTTTAACATGTAAAAGACAGAACGCAAAAATTAGATTAAAAAACTTTCCCGCTTACTTGAGTTGGATCTTGGATGTTTTCGAGAAAGAAAGACCGAGGCGATAATTGAGCTGAAGAAGAATAGAGTGAGGGAGCGGCAATTTTCTCTCAGCTAGCAATATTATATAATGAAAGGTGACTACTTCCTTCGTTTATATATTGAGAGAAAGAGAGAGGAGAGAGAAGACAATTTTATTTAGAGAGAGAAAAAGAGAGAGAGGAGAGAGATGTTCTGCATATTTATATTGCAAGAGAGAGAGAGAGGCATGAGGGAAGAAGTCACCTTCACAATCTGTTGTGGGAAGAACTTTTTTTTAAAATTATTAAAAATTATAATATATATGTTTAAAGGTGACTACTTCCCTCAAGTATATATTGAGAGAAAGAGAGAGGAGAGGGATGTTCTGTATATGAATATTGAAACAGAGAAAGAGGAAGAGGGTTAGATAGAGAGAGATAGGAGAGAGGCATAAAGGAAGGAGGCATAAGGGAAGGAGTCACCTTTACAATCCTTGTGGGAAATTTTCTTTTTTAAAAATTATTAAATATAATAATATATATTTTTAAAGGTGACTGCTTCCCTCGTGTATTGAGGGAGAAGAGAGAGAGAGAGAGAGAGAGAGAGAGAGAGGAGACAAATATATTGGGAGACAAAGAAAGAAGAGAGGAGAGAGATGTTATATCATATGCAATATTGAAAGAGAGAAGAGAAAAAGGGTTAGAGAGAGAGAGGAGAGGAAGACAAATGTATTGAGAGAGAGAAAGAAGGGAGAGAGGAGACAAATGTATTGACTATTGAGAGAGAGAAAACGTATACGAATCGTGAAAGAGAGAGAAGAGAAAATGGGCTAGAGAGAGAGAGGGAGAAAATCTTCTGTGCATCGGTGGTACCAGCTCAACTGTGGGAAAAACTCTTTTTAAATTATTAAATATAATAATAAGATATATACTTCCCTTATGTATTGAGAGAACAGAGATGGAAGAAAGGAAACAAATGTATTGAAATTCAGAAGGGAGAGATGTTTATATGTAATATCGACAGAGAGAAGAGAAAGAGGGTTAGAGAGAGAGAGAGAGAGAGGAGACAGTGTATTGAGAGAGAAAAAGAAGGGCGAGAGGAGAGAGAAGTCATGCATATGTAATATCGAAAGAGAGAAGAGAGAGAAGACACATGCATTGAGAGAGAGAACGAAAGGACAGAGAAATATGTTATTTAAGTATAATATTGAAAGAGAGAAAGAGAGAGAGAGAGAGAGAGAGAGAGAGAGAGAGAGAGGCAAGGGAAGTAGTCATCTTTACAATCCCTTTTGTGAAAAACTTTTTTCAAATTATTAAAAATAATAATAGTACATATTTTTAAAGGTCACAACCTGTTTCGTGTATTGAGTGAAAAGGAAAAAATGAACAGCCATCTACTTTTATAAAGTTTATTCATAAATTTTTTTATATATAATAATAATAATAATCATTAAATTTTAAAATAATTAGTATAATTTAATATTTCAGTATTTTAATTATCTTTTTATCATTTTATAAGATGTTTATTAAAAAGTAATGTAAAAATTGATAAGATGTTTATAAAAAAATTATATAAAATTCAAAAATCATTTGAATTCATGTCCGAGAGGAGAGAGAGGGAAGAGGAGACACATGAATTGAGAGAGAGAAAGTAGGGAGAGAGGAGAGAAATGTTCCGTATAAGAATATTGAGAGAAGAGAGAGGGTTTGAGAGAGAGAGAGAGAGAGATGAAGAAAGTAGTAACCTATACAATCCCTTGTGGAAAGAACCTTTTTTATTATTAAAAAATATAATATATATTTTTAAAGGTGACCACGTCCCTCAAGAGGGGGGAGAGAGAGAGAGAGAGAGAGAGAGAGTTGTCGGCAGAGAAAAGGGGAAGTGAAGAGAGATGTTATGTTACTCGTGTATATGTTATATCGAAACAGAGAACAGGCTTAGAGAGAGAGAGATGAGGGAGATAGTCACCTTTGAATAGAATCTCTTGTGGGAAAATCTTATTTTAAAAATAAATGTCATTATTATAAATAACGCTGCGATGGGATGGGACCGGGAGCAAGATAGGGACAGGGTCAGAGAAGAAGAGCACAGTTTGTTTGTTTGCGGGTGATGGAGAAGGGAACACTTGTATCACTTCAACATTACAGAGAACATATCCTCTCCTCTCTTTCCGTCTCAGTGTTGAAAAATTTTACATAAAGACTATCTGTGAATGGTAATGACGGGCCATGGTAGAGCAGTGCGAAGCAGCTAAGAAGTCTCCATAACTTGTAAGTTTTGCCACCACGTAATGAGAAGAGAAACAGGGTTAGAGAGAAAAGTTTAATGGCATCCTTCTCTTAAGTGGGAGAAAATTTTCTATACAACAGGATTATTTTTTTAGGTGGGCTCCTAGGTCGTTTCGGTCATGCTTTCTTTTATTATTATTACTATTTTTTTTATTAAAAGGGGGCAAAAGCCCAAAAAGAACTACATCACAATCTCTTTTTTTTTTCTTTTTTTTCTTTTTTGGCTGAAGAACTACATCACAATCTCATGAGGGGATAAGCTCCCAATGCATCCAGATACATCAAGTTATTTACCAAAAAAAAAAAAAAAAAAAAAAAGATCCAGATACATCAAGTTATAATTGGCTAAAAAGTCAGCCACTTGATTAAATTTTCAATGTACATGAGTTATATAAAAATCAACGCTCTGTTAAACATATTTTTGCAGCCAGCAATGATTCCGAAGCAAGGATGATTCCCATCCAAATCCTCCTTGATCCAGTCAACTACAGCAGATAGTCCATTTCAACTTTGACCTTCTGGAAACCCAAGTCTTTTGCCAGTTTAAAGCCGAAAGAACAAACCTCACACTTCTGCCAATACTCTATGGGTATAACCAACGTTAACAGCACAAAACCCATCGTCAATTGAAGCTTTGCACCTCCATTTCCATAACATCCAACATCCAATAGCATTCCTAACATTTAAAATCTACCAAACATGCATAGTAATAATTAACAGATATTCTTAACATTTAAAATCTATCAAAAACATGTATAGTAATAATTAATTTTATAAAATAATTATTTTATTGCTTTATTTATTTTCTATATCAAAAATATCTTTAAAACGGATATTATAATTAAATAGTAATCGATACATGATACTTAATATAAGTATCTATAGATTTATTTGACATGTCTAACATTATAAAAAAAGAAATTGCTATTAGTTATTTATTTATTTTAATTTAATAATAATTATCTTTTAAACGGTTTTCTTTTAAATAATTTTTGAATCTGGTGGTGGAAATGAAATTTTTGAATCTTTCAGTGGCAATGGTAATGGCAGTGCACCACGCCAAGCAGCCGCCAAACACTTTTCTCCTTTCATGGCAGCAGACGTTGCGCCCTTGGTTCCACAAGAATATTCCTTCTTCTCTTAAGCACTTAAAAAAATAACACTAATTACAATAATATTTTGGTGCCAAATTTAGCATCATTTTCAGCAACCGAGTGGTAATATAATAATATTAACCCTCTTGAATTGATTTTTCACTTTTAATTTTTTATCTTACAGATACAGAGGCGTTTGAACCCATAATCTAAATTAATTGCGTTCTACTTAATAACATGGTAATTTTTTATTACAATTTGAAAGAGAGGAATTTATTACAGATTCAAACCTGCTAATACAAGAACACGACATGACAATTTAATCCACCAATGTTGTGCCTACAATGATAAAAAATAAAAAAATAAAAAAAATGCTATGATTAATATATAATACAACTTGAATATATACTTAGAAATTGTGGAATAAGGTCCTACCTTAACTAAGTTTGGCTATATTTATATTAAATCTGGGATCCTCCTCCGAGACCGTTGTGCGGATGAGATTTTGATTCTTCAGTAAATAACATTGTTGTCCTTGGTCTGGTAGATTATGATATGATCTAACTCAATTGTAGTTGATCCAAGCCGCTCGATTGGAAAATTTGTAACAGTTGGATGATTCCTTATCATGATCATCAAATTGATTAATTAACATTTTTTTTTTTTTTTAAACTTCCAACGTACATTTAGAGAAATTTATAGAAGCCCACCTTGTCAAATTCTGGTTATGTATCCCTTTTTAATATTTTAATTGATTTATTTAATATTTAATTACATATACTGTCTTTTATTATTTTTGTGTTAAAAAAAACTATTAATTATGTATGGTTTTGTATTGATTATATATATTTATTCTAAAAAAATGTTATATTTTTTAGAAATATATTTTATAATTAAATTTAAAAGTAGTAATGGGTTGTATTACAGATAAACAATGATTTAATAAATAAATTTGAATTTATATGTTACAATACAAAATCTTAATAGCTATTTGAGTGAATAAATTATTACACGATACAAACAAAAATCTGTTTATCCACATTAAGTTTTTTTTTTTTTTTTTTTTTTTTTTGGACTTAGTTTATCCACACAGAAAAAGAACCATAATCAAGATTATAAGGGTATAGGTATACTTCAAATTAAAACCCTGAAGTTTTATCAATTTCAAAATTTGGACATTTCTTCATAAATGCTGTAGATAATATTAATTCGATAATGACTTTTCAAAAAGAAAGTGAGGTATCTGATATCAACCTATAATCATAATTTTCAGATTTCATGTAAAATGCATGTCCTCTTTTTTTCTTATTTGGGTTTTATTTTTTAAAACATCAAAAAAGGTATTTAAATTGTGTTATAATATGGGTTGACTGACACGGACAGTCAGGACTTCATAGGAGGAAGTCACATGCAAAAGGTTCTATCTTTAAGCCGCCGTTGTGGCTGAAGTGGCTCATACGGTGATGAAAGACCCGACCCGATTGAGAAGGGCGGTAAGCATTGGGTTTGACTTTTGGGCGAACAAGCCCCAAGCTGAAGGAATGAAGTGGGTCACTACAAAACTGTGAAGAAGAGAACTTGGGCCGTGGGCTTTATCGGCTTTTTCTTGGTGGGTTTCCTTGGATTGTCAGTCTTTCAGAAACACGAAAGAGAGTCTCCATGTATTTATTTATTTATTTTTTTGACAAAGCAAATATAATAATAATAATAAATAAATAAAATAAAACAAAAACAAAACAATAAGTGACCTCAATATTCGTAACGGCCAAATGCAAATAATTTAAAGTTTCGTCTTCTTCAAAAAAAGAAGTAAATAATTTAGAGTGATTGTTTTGATGTATTATATTTTTAGCTGATTTTAAACAATATGTATATACCAACAATTTGCACATTGTTTTATTACATATTTATCAAAAACATCTCTCTCAAAAAAAAATCTTTATTAATTCACAATGCATCAGTATTAAAAATGGAGCACTGCTGGAAGAAGTGAAAGACCCACTGCAGCCCCCAAAGAAGGGTATATTTCATTTTAACACTTAAGTTTTATTAATTTAAAATTTCGAACATTACAATTAGGATTTTATAAATGTTATAGATAATATTAATTGTAAAGGTATGAACAAGATAATAAAAGATGAAAGTAAAAACTTTTCGAAACAAGGGAGGTTGATATTCTTATTAACGCAATCTCCAATCATAGTTTTCAGGTTTCATACAAAATTTATGTGCTCTACTTTGTTTAGGTTTTATTTTTTAAAAGACCATAACAAGTATTTATATTACCGTATGTGTTATTGTATAAAGCCATCTCCAAAAGGTTCAATCTTCTTACCGGCATTGTCTCTGAAGTTGCTATTACGGTAACGAAAGACCCGACCCGATTGAGAACGGCTTTAAACAATGGGTTTGAGCAAAGAAGCTGAAGGAATGAACTGGGTTAGGACCCAACTGAAAGAAGACGATTGAGCCGTGGGTTTCTTTCAAATGGTTTTAGTCTCCTGGGGTCGAGGAAGAGCCAATACTCGTGTGTCCTTTTCTTTTTTTTTTTTTTTTTTTTTTTTTTTTTTTTTGGTGTTAACAAAAGTTAGATAAAATAAAACAAAACACAAAAAAAAAAAAAAAAAGTGACCTCAATATTCATAACGGTCAAATGTAAATAATTTTTCCTTTTTCCTTGGTCAAATGTAAATAATTCAAAGTGATTATTTTGATTTTTTATTTTTAACTGAGTTTTAAACGATGTATACCTACATTCATGCATTCTTTTATTACATATTTATTAAAAAATTCTCTCTCAAAAATAAAAGAAAAAAAAATTCTTTATTTATTCACAAACTGGAAGACCCTACAAAAGTGCATGGCCCATTGCAACCCCTAAGTTTTTCCCTCACTTGATGAAAGCTGATTTTATTCCCTAACTCCCCAGCCATATTCCTTCTCCACATTTCTATAACCCCAAAAGCAACAATCTGTCGCATCTCACTAATAGTAAAGCCTCCTAATAAGGAATGACGTTTGAATTTGATGTGAAGCTAATAGCTTCTTTTGCCGGATCATTTAGATGCATCCTACTCACATTTAAGATCAATCTTCTTCTTGAAGTAGAAACTGATATTGCCTTTTGATTTTTTACAGTGAGTGCATGATGGAATTTAGAGGTTTTATAATCACCTGTGGATGACAGAGACAATTCTAAATCATCAACCAATGAATGCCGTGTGTAGATTTCTCTTAAGGATTTTTGAAAATAGTAATATAATTTTATGTGATTGCAAAAGGGCCAAAAGCAAAGCTTCCAAATAGTGGACCAATTTGGGGAAGATAATGTGGAAGAACAATTCCGGATATAGTTTTCGCTTAGACAACAACTTTTTTGAAAGGCCACGGGTTGATATGTATTTTCCAGAAGTGAAGTAGGGTCATGTTAATTTTTTTGGATACATTTACAATGTTATGTGCGTCATTATATTTGAGTTTGCACCCCATTAATTTATGTTTTCGTTTTTTATTTTTTTCAATTTTATGTTTGCAGCCCGTTAATTTATGCTTTCGTTTTTTTTTTTTTTAATTTTATATACTCTATATCATATAATATCACAGTTTCTATGTTTAAACTTCAACAATAATGGAACATAATTTGGTATGTAATAGAATTTTTTATTTTTATTTTAGAAATCCTTAAAATCACATGATGAAAAATGGAAACTCATTTTATTTTCTAATAAATTTTTATGTGATTTCAGTTCAAAATCTTAATAAAAAGTGTGTTGAATTTGGTTTTATTTATTCTCAAAGAAAAATATTCTATTTTATTATTAAATATAATTTATGAATTACTAGCATATAAATAACAGTTAAGGAATTTATCAGATAATGCCTTTTTTTTTTCTATTTTTGAAAAAAATAAAAACAAAACTAATCAATGGAATAATTCTCAGTACAATAATTTTTATATATAATATATTAATATAACGATGACATAAAATAACAATATATAAAAATTTAAGTTAAAATGACATTTAAAAATGTTTTGCGGTATTAAGTGTAAACGACGGAGGAAATCACTCTTACAAAATTTTGAGGTAGATGGTTATGATAAATTGGACAAGTTGTCATGTGAGAGACTCCAATCCCATGAAAAAGCATAAACATGTATGGTGATGAAAATGATTAGCTCAATATTTCACTTACCCAAATGCCAAAATTTCATACCAAAAGCCCTCCATTTTCCCAAAAAGAAAAGTGGGTTCTGTGGTCATTAGGTGGGGCTAACAACTTGTTCCTTGCTTTGTGAAAGGTCGGCAAAATTACTGAGGTTTGAAAGTTTGGGTTTTGGGTTATTGGAATTAGAAAAAGGCAAGGTCATTCGAAGGTGGTTAATTTCTTTCATGATTCTTTTTTTCTTTTTGCGCTTGGTTTTGGTCCACTAAAAGCTTTTTTTTTTTTTTTTTTTTTCATATCGCTGACCCTTCTCATTTAATAACCTCTGAATCCTGCACTAAATGAGGAGCAGAGAGAGACCTTTTCTACTTGTTTGGTATTTGTGTTTTGTCCATTAGGTTGACCAAATTGGGATATACATAATGCCAAGGGAAATGAAAGACCCGACCCGACCCGATTGAGAAGGGCATTAAACAATGGGTTTGAGCAAAGAAGCTGAAGGAATGAAATGGGTTACGACCCAACTGTAAGGAAGAGGATTTGGGCCGTGGGTTTCCTCAGCTTTCTCTTAGTGGATTTCCTTTGGATGGTTTTAGTGTTTTGGAAACATGGAAGAGTCAATACTCATTTTTATTTTTCTTTTTTTCTTTTCTTTTTTTTTCTTTTTGACAAAAATAAAATAAAAAAGTTACCTCAATATTCATAACGGTCGAATGTAAATAATTTTTCTTTTGTCTTTGGTCAGATGTAAATAATTAAAAGTGATTATTTTAATTTCTTATTTTAGCTGAGTTTTAAATAATATCCAACAATCACACAATCTTTTATTATATATTTATTTAAAACATTCTCTCTCTCAAAAAAACAAAAAAAAAAATCTTTATTAATTCACAATGCATCAATAACAAACTGGAAGACCTGCTACAAATGGTGCATGGCGCGTCCCTCTCTTGATGAAAGCAGACTTTATGCCCTCAACCCCCTAACCATATTTCTTCTTCTCCACATTCTCTATAACCTCAAAAGCAACAATCTGCTGCATCTCACTAATAGTAAGGCCTCCTAATAAGGATGAGGTTTGAATTTTATGTGAAGCTAAAAGCTTCTTTTGCAGGATCATTTGGATGCAACATACTAGCATTTAAGATCAATCTCTTCTTCAAATGGAAACTAACATTGCCTTTTAATTTTTTGCAGTGAGTTCAACATGGAATTAAGAGGTTTTATAATCAGCTACGAGTGACAAAGACGATTCTAGATCATCGATCAATGAACACCATGTGTAAATTAATCTTACTAATGCTTGATGACATTAAATAATTACAGAAATTTTAGGAGGTCCAAATAAATTATTGGTCAGGCTGCGCTTTTCACTTACACTTTTCACAATTTTATTTTAAAGATTTTTGCAAATAGTAATATAATTTTATGTGATGGCAAAAGGGGAATAGTCTTTAGTATTTTTTCCTCTTTAAATTTATAATTGTTAGGTGTGTCTATTAGTTAACAATAAAGACATTTGAAGCAAGCAATTTGCAAACAATTAGATTAAAAAAAACTAAAACGAAAAATATATTACCAAAATGACACATAAACTGAATACAAAAATAACATGCATGGCCAATTTAAAATGAAGGAAAAATAGAGGATTCAAATTAATTAGTCACTCACTCCCTTTGGTTCACTGTTTTGATCCTCATGAAGAAGTCTCCACCTGGCTATGCCCTGGGAGAAAAAACATAAAATCAAATAGAAATGGTGCTCTTCATTACAAATCACAAGTATTGCCATTTAGATAATTAAAGTATAAAAAATACAAGAATTGCCATTGTTAAGAAAAATAGAACAAAAATAATAGCAATAGAAGAATAAAATCAAAACACATACAAATTTACGTGAAAAACCTTTGACAAGAAAAAAACACGGATAAAAAGAGGTAAAACCTTTTTATTGATAAAGATTGGTACAAAAAGTGAGCAAATATAGAGACAAAAACTCAATACATCCGAAAACCTTCGAAAATATATCTATATATATTGTACGAATGGAATAAATTTTAAAATTGGATCGGCCATTGACCTCCGCTATCACCACATAGCTCAAATTTTTTTCTCAAAATAAATTTCACCAAACAAGTTGCACCGTGAACTTTTCGAATCAGGTCAATAAAAATTCGGATTACTAACTTTAACAGCCACTTGGATAATTAAAGTATAAAAAATGCAATAGCAATTCCTTTATTAAAATTATTTTTCTTTCCATAAAATATTCTTTTATCTATGAACCAAAAAATAACAAAAAAAAAAAAAAAATCTTTTTTGTACAAGCAAAAAATAAGCTTTTATTTATTTATTTATTTTTATCATAATTTTTTTTTTATTTGAATTAACTTAACTAGTACATTTTAAAAGCCAAACATTGAAACGTTATGATACGAGAAGAAGAAGTGATACCAACAGAGTGCATAAAAGACTAGACGAGTTATTTATTTATTTATTTATTTATTTTGTGAATAAACATCTTGATGAGTTGTCATCACCCTCATGGTGACAGAACATTCTAACCATCAATTTCTGAAAGGCCACATATAAATTACTCTTATTAGTCCTTGATAAAATTAAATAAATAATCGTACTAATTGTGAAGAAAGCAATGCTATGTGTATCAATTTGGTTATGGATCGATTTTACTAACTAATATATAGAAAATATTATTAGGTCCGACAATTATGTCCAAGTTACCTTTCACGTTTTTAGTTTTTGATTTTGATAATATAATCTATGTGACGCAAAAAGGCTAACGACGGCGTCCAAATACAGGGCTAATTGGGGAAGATAGCATGAGAGAAGATTAAACTTCAAGTCTTCAACAAAATAACCAGAGGAAGAAAAAAAAAAACACGAAGAAGAAAATCAAATAATTAAAATGTGACTCCATAATAAATTTTCGTAAGGCTTATTAAATGTGTAAATTGTAGTCCAAATTTTAAGAATTAATATAATATTGTTAATACATATTTTGATAATGTGAGACTAAATTTTTTTTTTTTAATGTAAACTATATATTTGATTGTACGTACTTTTTAAAAAATATATATATATATATATATATATATGGAAAACACTTACTTAATCGTCGTACATAATAATAGAACCATTATAATCAATATATACCTCAACCCCAAAAAAAAAAAAAAAAAAAGGACAAAACAACAAAAGAAAATAAAAATATACAACCAACCATAAAAAGGAAAAAATAAATAAAAATACAACAAGAAGAGATTGTTTCATTACATGATCAATAAAAAGCATTCTTTCACAGATACAAAATCCAAAAACAAAGGAACATATTTCGAAACACGGTCCTTATTAAGTGCCTACATTTAATGTTCAACACAGTTAAGTTGCCAGAGCCACAGCAACCTGGATCCCTCCTACAACACATGCATTAAGACAAGGAGGCCCAAATTTCTTACCCCCTTCAGCTAGAGCAGCCCAAGATTTCTTACCTCCAGTAATCGTAGCAACCACAAATTTCTTACCTCCATTAACTATAGCAGTCCCAAATTTCTTACCTCTCTTCATGGCAGCAGACTTGATTCTCTTACCTCCATTAGGATACTCCTTCTCAAAACATTTGTCAGAGGGTCTCTTAGGATCTTGAATCTGGTGAAGTGCTTCAAGGAGAGTTGGTCCCTCGTACCAGGGAGGGTTATTCGACCTCTCAATCAGGTTGTCCCCTTCTAAACCTGAGATGGGAACAAAAGGAATCTTGGCCGGATTGTACCCAAGATTCTTCAGGCAGGAAGAGGTTGACTTCACACAATTTCATCATACCTCTCCTTTGAGTAATCGGCCACATCCATCTACAAGGGAAAAAGCATTAAATATATATAACACCATTTAAGTATTATATATCAAACAACTATTTAGCAATTGTCCAAAAATATGTCTACGAGTCCCGATACTCTGAAATGGACACTTAATTTTAAGAGGTTTAATCGGGAAATAATCACCTTGTTGCAGCAACAGATAACATTAAGAGGTTTAAACAATGCATGCTCGGGAGTCTGTCCATTCCCAAAAGTGTCAACTTCAAAACCACCAGTACTGGTGGAATCAACGACAAGAAGGGCACAGTCAGCCAGCGAAGCGCCTGAGATAATGGCCTTAATAAACTCGGCATGCCCATGAGCATGTATGAAAGTGAAATGGTACTTGTCCGTTTCCAACTCCGACATGCCATTGTCAATGCTGATACGACGCCCACGTTCGGCCACCCCGGCATAATTGAACGAATTCTGGCTCATCTCAGCAGGTTCTTTCTCAAGTTTCTCAATGATATGCTTGTCAATAAGTCCAAGCTTGTAGATAAGACGGCCAATTGTGGTTGACTTGCCGGAGCCAACATGACCAATGACCACAATGTTAATATTGACCTTCTCCTTGCCCATTATATGTATAAATGAGAAATTGAACTATAGTCGAACACAAGAAAATTCCCTATGAGATGCATGGTATCACAAGCTCAAGAATTATATAACACAAATATGAACTTCTGATTCAAATGAGGCCCAAAGTACCTTTTTTTTTTTTTAACAAGTTATTTAAATTACAGATTATCCAAAATTCTTTATGTTTTTGTAAACATAAATAAGATATTCTGGAATTATCTACTTTATCACAGGCCAAAGTACCTTGAAAAAAAAAAAACAAAATCAAAATTTTAACCTAAATTGATATGGGTTTATGCCGGATATCGGGTCGAATATTTAAAATCCGACCCAACGCCCCTTCAAAGTCAAAATTTTCATTTTTTATAAAAAAGAATTTACCCAACCATCAACAGCCACGTTGCGGTTTACCCAGATGGCCAACGAAACCCTGTCCTGCAAACAGGTACAGTTCGCCGCAGGAATTTTTTAATTTTAACAACTTATAAATTGTTTTTCTTCCATATTCTTTATCTCTACTCTCCCACTCTCACAATCTCTCTCTTTCCCTCTCTCGTCTTTCTCTGTCTCACATTCTCTCTCTCCTCACTCTCTCTCTTTGACAACTCTCTCTCTCTATCTCTTCTTAGATTTTTTTTTTTCTCTTTTTTATTTTTGAAACACCAAACATGAGAAAAATTTGTAATCTTTTTTTTTTCCTTTTTATTTTCCTCACAACTTTCTTTGATCTAAAACTTAAAGATTCCATTATCTGCATGCATATTGAAAAAAAAGAAATCTTTACGAACAAACAAAACTAAAAAAGCAATAAATAAGCCAAAAGACGTAAAAAGAAAATACTAATCCAAAGCAAAACATTGTAAATGGGCTAACACACCGTAACCATCTAAATCAAAGATTAATATACTTAAAACCATATTGCTTCTGAACAATAAGAAATCAAACTTGCTGGCCAACGACCATTTGATTCTCTCCGACATTCCAGATAGCATCATAGCCACTCCGTCACTTCTCGACTGCTTCGTCGGCTTTGATGCCACCCAATCAAGTAGAAAGGACTTCGTCCCTATTAGCAAACTAAGGGACATTAAGTTCATGAGCATTCAGGTTCAAGGTCTGGTGGACCACCCATTAGGTTCGGCTCAAGAGGCTTGACGAAAGCCTCCTCAACCGAATTCCAAAGCCTTCTTTATCTTCACACCGGCGATGATTCGATCCTTTCGCTCATGTTAAGGAAGCGTGCATGAAGTTCAAATGGGAACTTCCAGGCTTTTGGAGGAGAAAACCCCTCGGTATATTTTGGTTGGTGCACGTGGGATGCATTCTACTTTAGGGTTAGGCGTTTTGGAAGGGATTAAAGGACTCGTTTGAAAGTGAGTGCCCACCTGGGCTTGTCCTGATCGACCATGGATGGCAATCCATCGGTCATGATTAGGATCCAATCACTCAGAACTTGCCAAAAAAAATAAAAGAAAAATACTAATCAAGCGAAAACTTACATGTAACCGTCTAACTCCGTCGCTATTTAAATAAAACATTCATATGACCAAAATTAGAACCATCAAAATCATGCCTCAATAGTAAGAAAAAATGAAAAGTTGCTAACGTACATAAAAATTTAAAATAAAAAAATCAAATTCAAAAATATCTAACATGTAAAAGGCACAAAAAGCAAAAATAAGATTAAAACATTTTCTGGCTTACTTGAGTTGGATCTTGGAAGTTTTTGAGAAAGAAAGACGGAGAGGATAGTTGAGTTGAAGAAGAATAGAGTGAGGGAGCGGCAATTTTCTCTCAGCTAGCTACATTATATAATGAAAGGTGACTACTTCCCTCGTTTATATATTCAGAGAAAGAGAGAGGAGAGAGAGAGAGGCATAAGGGAAGTTGTCCCTTTACAATCCCTTCTGGGAAGAACTTTTTTTAAATTATTAAAAGTAATAATAATACCTTCTGGGAAGAACTTTTTTTAAATTATTAAAATTAATAATACATATTTTTAAAGGTGTCTACTTCCCTCATGTATATATTGAGAGAAATGGAGAGGAGAGAGATGTTCTGTATATGAATATTGAAAGAGAGAAGACAAAGAGGGTTAGAGAGAGAGAGAGAAAGAGAGAGGGAGAGAGAGAGAGAGGCAGGAAGGAAGTAGTCACCTTTACAATCCCTTGTGGAAAAAACTTTTTTTAAATTATTAGATATAATAATATATATTAATCTCCTCATGTATTGAGAGAGGAAGAAAGAAGAGAGGAGAGAGCTGTTATTTTTATGTAATATTGAAAGAGAGAAGAGAAAGAGGGTTAGAGAGAGAGAAGCGGGAGACAAATGCATTGAGAGAGAAAAAGGAGGGAGAGAGGAGACAAATGTATTGACCATTGAGAGAGAGAAAGAAAGGAGAGAGGCGAGAGTCGTTATGCATACGAAGAGGGAAAGAGAGAAGAGAAAATGGCCGAGAGAGAGAGAGTGTGAGAGGGAGACGTAAGGGAAGTAGTCATCTTTACAATCCCTTTTGGGAAAAACTTTTTTTAAATTATTAAAAATAATAATAGTATATATTTTTAAAGGTCTCTACCTGTTTCATGTATTGAATGAAAAGGAAAAAAAATGAACAACCATCTATTTTTGTAAAGTTATTCATAAATTATGTTTTCGTATAATAAAATTGAATTTTAAAATAATTAATATGATTTAATATTTTATTATTTTAATTATATTTTATCATATTATAAGATGTTTGTTGAAAAGTTATGTAAAATTGATAAGATGTTTATACAAAAGTTACGTAAAATTGATAAGATGTTTATAAGAAAATTATGTAAAAGTGATAAAATGTTTACGAAAAAGTTATGCAAAATTGATAAGATGTTTATAAGACAATTATGTAAAAGTGATAAAATGTTTACAAAAAAGTTATGCAAAATTGATAAGATGTTTATAAAAAAATTATATAAAATTAGATTGCTCAAAGATCATTTGAATTTATCCCCGAGAGGAGAGAGAGGAAGAGGAGACAAGTGAATTGAGAAAGAGAAAGTAGGGGAGAGAGGAGAGAGATGTTCTGTATATGAATATTGAAAGAGAGAAAAGAAAGCGGATTTGTGAGAGAGAGAGAGAGAGATGAAGAAAGTGGTAACCTTTACAATCCCTTGTGGGAAAAACCTTGTTTATTTTTAAAAAAACAATAATATATATTTTTAAAGGTGACCACTTCCCTCAAGGGGAAAGAGAGAGAGAGGAAAAACGAGACAAATGTCGGCAGAAAAAAGGGAAAGAGGAGAGAGATGTTATGTTACTTATGTACATGTTATATCGAAAGAGAGAAGAGAAAGAGGCTCAGAGAGAGAGAGAGAGAGAGAGAGAGAGAGAGAGAGAGAGAGAGAGAGGGAGATAAGGGAAATAGTCGCCTTTAATTAGAATCTCTTGTGGGGGAAACTTATTTTAAAAATATACGTCATTAGTCATTATTATAAATAACGCTGCGATAGGATGGGACCCAGAGAGGGTCAGAGGAGAACAGCACAGTTTGTTTGTTTTTGGGTGATTTGGGAGAAGGGCAAAATATTCTCTCTTCAACATTACAGAGACCATATCCTCTCCTCCTCTCTTTCTGTCTCATTGTTGAAAATTTGTACATAAAGACTATCTGTGAATGGTGATGGTGGGCCATGGTAGAGCAGTGTGAAGCAGCTAATAAGTCTCCAAAACATGTAAGAATTTGACACCACGTAATTAGAAGAGAAACAGGGTTAGAGAGAAAAGTTTAATGGCATCCTTCTCTTAAGTGGGAGAAAATTTTCCATACAACAGGATTTTTTTTTACATGGGCTACTAGATCGTTTCGATCATAGTTTATTTTATTATTATTACTATTTTTTTATTAAAAGGGGGCAAAAGCCCAAAAAGAACTACATCACAATCTCATCAGAGGATAAGCTCCCAATGCTATCCAGATGCATCAAGTCATAATTGGCTAAAAAGTCGGCTACTTGATTAAATTTTCAATGTACATGAGTTGTAGAAAAATCAACGTTCTGTTAAACATATTTTTGCAGCCAGCAGTGATTCCAAAGGAAGGATGATTCCCATCCAAATCCTCGTTGGTCCAGTCAACTACAGCAGATAGTCTATTTCAACTTTAACTTTCTGGAAACCAAATTTTTTGCCAGGTTAAAATTATCAGACAAAAATATAAATAAAATAAAAATATATTTTTTATCAATTTAAATTTTTAGAATAAGTGATATTTGAATATGATATAAAAATAAAAATTCATGAGGTTCTGAATTATTTTATTCAAAATAAAAAAAATAAATATAAAGATCCAGAAAAAAAATCTAAAAATATAGGTTTACATTTGAAAACAAGTATTAGAAAAAAATAGGGATAAATGTACTTTAATATCTTTGTAATCACAAATATTTCCATTGAATATTTTAAAATCAATTTTAACACATTGATATTTTTTATTTGAAAAATTATTTCAATGTGGTTTAATTGTATTAAATTTAACGGATTCCATCAAACTGGTGCACGTGACCCTTGAAATTTTTTTTTTTATTTTTAAAATTTCATTTGTTTGTTTTGTGGGAGTAAAAGAAAAAAAAAACACTTTAATACCTTCTAAAATACCAGAAATATCAAATACTAAAAAAAAAAAAAATTGACATTCTTAAAAAATACCAAATATTTTTAAAAAATTTAAGAGTAAAAAAAATATGATACTAAAGTGTTTTTTTCTTTTACTCTTACAAAATAAATAAATAAAATTTAAAAAATAATAAAAAATAATTTTCCAGGATCACATGAGATGCACATTATCTCAATTTAACGGAATATGTTAAATTTAACACAATTAAAATATATTAAAATAATTTTTCAAATAGAAAATATAAATATATCAAAATTAATTTTAAAAAATTAATTAAAATATTTATAATTATAAAAAATATTGAAATGCATTTATTTCAAAAAATATATATAATAGCCGTACACCATATAAAGCAGCCGCCAAACAGTATTCTCCTTCCATGGTAGCAGACTTTTAGCCCTTGGTTCCACAAGATATTCCTTCTTCTCTTAAGCACTTAAAAAATAACACTAATTACAATAATATTTTGGTGCCAAATTTAGCATCATGTCCAGCAACCGAGTGGTAATATAATAATATTAACCCCCTTGAGTTGATTTTTTACTTTTAATTTTTTATCCTATACGTAGAGAGGTGTTTGAACTCATAATCTAAATTAATTTCCTTTTACCTAACAATGTGGTAATTTTTTTATTACAATGTGAAAGTGAGGAATTTATCACTGATTCAAACATACTAATATAATAACATGACAAATTAATCTACTAATGTTGTGCCTACAATGATCAAAACAAGAATAATGCTATGATTAATATTTAATACAACTTGAATAGATACTTCGAAATTGTCGAATAAAGTCCTACCTTAACTAAATTTGGTTATATTTATATTAAATTCGGGATCCTCCTCCGAGAGTGTCGTGCTGATGAGATTTTGATTTTTCAGTAAATGACGTTGTTGTCCTTGGTATGGAATATAAATAAACAAATAAAAATCTGGTTCCTTGTTATGATCATCAAATTGATTAATTAATACATTTTTTTTAAACTGCCAAAGTACATTGTCAAATCCTGGTTATGTCCCTTTTCTTATATCCCTTTTCTTATATGTGATATTTTTATCGATTTATTTAATGTTTAATTACATATACTTTCTTTTTATTATTTTTGTGTTAAAAAACCATTAATTATGTATGGTTTTGTATAGATTATATTTATTTAAAAAAATGTTATATTTTTAGAAATCTATTTTATAATTAAATTTAAAATGGATTCTATTACAAGTAAATAATGATTTAATAAATAGATTTAAATTTATACGTTACGATATAAAATTTTAACAGCTATTTGAGTAAATAAATTATTACATGAATACAAACACAACGTGTGTTTATCCATATATAGTTCATTTTTTTGGACTACACAAAAAAAGAGTTATAATCAAACTTATAAAGATATGGATACACTTCATTTTAACCCTGAAGTTTTATCAATTTCAAATTTTGAACATTTCTTTATAAATGTTGTAGATAATGTGAATTCGGTAATAACTTTTCAAAACGAGAGTGAGGTACTTAATATCAACCTATAATCATAATTTTCAGATTTCATGTAAAATGTATGTCCTCTTTTTCCTTTTTTTTTTTTATTTGGGTTTTATTTTTTAAAACATCACAAAAGTATTTAAATTGTGTTATAATATGGGTAACTGACACGTACAGTCAGGACTTTCATACGAGTAAGTCATACGCAAAAAGGTTCAATCTTTGAGCCGCCATTGTGGCTGAAGTTGCTCATGCGGGGATGAAAGACCCGACGCGATTGAGAAGGGCAGTAAGCAATGGGTTTGACTTTTGAGCAAACAAGCCCCAAGCTGAAGGAATCAAGTGGGTCACGACCAATCTGCGAAGAAGAGAACTTGGGCCGTGGGCTTTATCTGCTTTTTCTTGGTGGGTTACCGTGGATGCTTAGTCTTTCGGAGCACGAAAGAGGGAGTCGATTTTTTTTTTTTTTTTTTTTTTTTTTTGTGACAAACAAAAACAAAACAATAAGTTACCTCAATATCCATAACCGTCAAATATAAATAATTTAAAGTTTCTTCTTCTTCTTCTTAAAAAAAAAAAAGAAAAAAAAAAGTAAATAATTTAAAGTGATTATTTTGATGTATCATATTTTTAGCTGATTTTAAACAAATATGTTTATACCAACAATTTGCACATTGTCTTATTATATATTTATTAAAAACATCTCTCTCAAAGAAAAAATCTTTATAATTCACAATGCATCAGTTTTAAATTGGAGCACTGCTGGAAGAAGTGAAGGATCCACTGCAGCCCCCAAGTGAAGGGCATATTTCAGTTTAACCTGAAGCTGTATTAATTGCAAATTTTGAACATTACAATTAGCATTTTTATAAATGTTTTAGATAATACTTATTTTAAAAGTATAAACGAAATAATAAAAGATCACAATAAAAACTTTTCGAAACAAAAGAGGAGATTGATATTATTATTAACGCAATCTCTAATCATAATTTTCAGATTCATGCAAAATTTATGTGCTCTTCTAACCGGCATTGTCTCTGAAGTTGCTAATAGGGTAATGAAAGACCCGATCCGTTCGAGAAGGTCATTAAACAATGGGTTTGAGCAAAGAAGCTGAAGGAATGAACCGGGTTACGACCCAACTGCAAAGAAGGCAATTTAGGCCGTATGTTTCTCGGCTTTTTCTTGGTGGGTTTCTTTGGATGGTTTTAGTCTTCTGGAGCCACGGAAGTTCCGATACTCATATGTCCCTCCTTTGTTCTTTTTTTTTTTTTTTTTTTTTTGACAAAAATAAAATCAAATAAGACCAAAATTAAAAAAGTGGCCTCAATATTCATAACGGTCAAATGTAAATAATTCAAAATGATTATTTTGATTTCTTATTTTTACCTGAGTTTTAACGTAGATACCAACATTCACACATTCTTTTATTACATGTTTATTAAAAACATTCTCTCTCAAAAATGAAAGAAAAAAAAATCTTTATTAATTCACAATGCATCAATAACAAACTGGAAGACCTACTACAAAAAGTGCATGGCTCATTGCAGCCCCCAAGTGCTTCCCTCCCTTGATGAAAGTAGACTTTATGCCCAGCCATGTTCCTTCTTCTCCTTATTTCAATAACCCGAAAAGCAATAATCTGCTGCATCTCACTAATAGTAAAGCCTCATAATAAGGAATGACGTTTGAATTTGATGTGAAGCTAGTAGCTTCTTTTGCAGGATCATTTAGATGCAACATACTCACATTTAAGATCAATCTTCTTCTTCAAATGGAAACTAATATTGCCTTTTACTTTTTCGCAGTGAGTCCAAAATGGAATTTAAAGGTTTCATAATCACCTGCGGGTGCCAAAGACAATTCTAAATCATCAAACTTGATGAAATTAAATAATTAATCCTTGATGAAATTAAATAATTACAGAAATTTCAGGAGGTCTAAATAAATAATTGGCCAAACTACTCTTTGCACTTTTCACTTTTCACAATTTTATTTTAAGGATTTTTTAAAATAGTAATATAATTTTATGTCATTGCAAAATGGGGGCCAAAAGCAAAGCTTCCAAGTAGTGGACCAATTTGGGGAATATAGTGTGGAAGAACAATTCGGAATATAGTTTTCGCTCAGAGAACAACTTTTTTGAAAGGCCACTGGTTGATATGTATTTTTCAGAAGTGAAGTAGGGTCATGTTAAATTTTTGGATATATTTACAATGTTATGTGCATTATTATATTTGAGTTGCACCCCTTTAATATATGTTTATTTTTATTTTTATTTTATATACTTTATGTCATATCATATCCCACTTTATATGTTTAAATTTCAATAATAATGGTATGTAATAGAATTTTTATTTTTATTTTAAAAACCCTTAAAATCACATATGAAAAGTGGAAACTCATTTTATTTTCTAATAAATTTTTATGTGATTTCAATTCAAAATCTTCATAAAAATGTGTGTTGAATTTGGTTTTATTTATTCTCAAAGAAAAGTATTCTGTTTTATTATTAAATTTAATTAATGAATTACTAGAATATAAATAACATTTAAGTAATTTATTAGATAATGCCTTTTTTTTTCTTTTTTAAAAAAATAACTAAGTAATGGAATAATTCTCAGTACAATAATTTTATGTATAATATATTAATATGACGATGACATAATATAACAATATATAAAAGTTTAAGTTGAAATGACATTTAAAAATGTTTTGCGGTATTAAGTGTAAACGATAGAGGAAATTACTCTTATAAAATTTTAATCCGGTTATAACATATATTTTCTATGATATTTTTTACTCTCTTTTCCCCCTAATTTCATAATTGCTATGTACATTCATTTTTTGCTAGTGTTTAACTCAAGTTTGCTTTTAATATTAGTTTTAAATAGATCCCGCATTTTGAATTTTTTGAACTGAAGTCTTCAGTCTTGGTCAAAACATCAAAAAAATTTGGACAAAATAAATGTCTTAATTCTCATTATAAAACTTGAGTCAAGATAGAGGGTCCCAAAATATTAATAACTTCTAGAGTGAAGTTATTAATAGAGTGAAGAGAGGAGCACACGTCTCCCTCTTCACCATTACACAAAACATCTCCTCTCATCTTTCTCCCTCATCTTTCTCTCTCATCGAAAACATCGCCTCTCCTCTCTCTCGTTGTTGAAATTTTTTACGTAAAGTGTCTCTCCGAACAGTGATGGACCGATGGTGCGGCCATGGTAAAGCGGTATGAGGCAGCGAGAAAAAACTTCTATGGGACTGTCACACAGCTGACATTGTAGAACCGACCAACAGATAATGACCACGTGTTATTTTGCTTAAAAATATAACCTTTTTTTTTTTTTTTGGTTTTTTCCAACTCTTCCCCCCGTCCGGGCTTCATCCCCACTTTCCTTTTTCTTTCTTCCCCTTTCATCGTCCCTATTTTTTTTATTTACTTCTATTATATATAAATATATATTCACACACACACACACACACACATACATATATATATATATATATATATATCGCTCCTATTGATTTGTTTCCCTTTCCTGGCAGCTTCTTAAAAATCCACTGGGCTGACATTGATTATTCCCAGGAAATGGGGTGGGTGAGGGTAAAGCAACGTTGTTAAGCTTCTCAGCGTGTTTGTTGGGGGATTATAAATTGCTATAAAAAAAAAAAAAAAAAAGTGTTTGTTGGGGATTTTAGGGCTATTAGGCTCTAGAAAAGTCGTTTTGACAACTTAGAAAAATAAAAATAAACGTCTTTGACCCTTATAGGACAAAATAATAATAATAATAATAAATAAATAAATAATATTTTATTTATTTATTTATTATTATTATTATTATTATTTCTATTGAGGAGCTCTTTGCATTATTATTATTATTATTATTTTTTCTATTAAGGAGCTCCTTGCATCTGCAGATTTTTTTTTTTTTTTTTTAATCATTAACAACTTTTTTCTTTTGGCTTGGAAGATCATTAACAACTTGCATAAGAAGAAAGACAATCATTTTTTTCTTCCATAATCTACCAAATCATGGGTCCTCCCCTAGTCCTACTTTATTGAATATTATAAAAAAAATAGACAAAAAAAACTGAAAACACCGAGCCTCTATATATCCACAAGTACGCCTTATAAAACTATACATAATGTGAACAAGTAGGATGATATTAGGGTTCTTATTATTAAAAAAAAAACCCCAAAAAAAAGGGTAGAATGCTATTAGTGTTTGAATTTGTCTAAATAATATTGAATCAATATCATTATTAGTATATTAAGGATCTCTTCTAAAGTGATTTATAGTAATAACCTTAAGTGCTTTTCAAAGAATCATTTAATTAGCATTTCTTCGAAAATCATCAAATAGATTAATTTTTTTACAACAAAATCACTAAAAATGATTTTTAATTTTTTTTTTGGGGTCAAATACTATTGGAAATGTTGTTATCTTCTTTGCCGCTCTTTTAAGCCTTTAAAAATTACTTCTAAATAGGTTTTAAATATGTTAGTTAATAAGTTGTTAACAATGGAATATCATTACAACTTATTAACAAGTTAAAAAATGTATTTTTGAAATATATTTTGTATTTATTAAATATTCATTATTTGTTAATATTGTTTCATATTATTTTCTTATACAGTGATTTATTTATATAGGAATCAATAAAAAAAAGTAAAATAAATAAAATTACAAAATAAAAAGTACGAACCGTAAAATAAATAAAAGTACAACAACAATGACACACCGTTTTATTACATAATTATTAAAAAACATTCGTCCACACCTCCAAAACCAATAAAGGCATAATTATTAAAAAACATTCATGCACGCCTTCAAAACAAAGGAAAAATATTTCAAAACCTGGTCCTGCTCCTTCTACACTACCAAACATTTCACGTTCAACTCAGTTAATGTAATGTAAAGCGAGCTGGACCGCTGCTGCAACAGATCCATTAACCAAAACATTCCCAAATTTCTTACCTCCATCAACCATTGCAGCCCCAAATTTCTTACAACTCTCCATGACAGCAGACTTTGTGCTCTTATCTTTATCAGGATAATCCTTTTTCTCCACACTTTTAACAACCCCAACACCAGCAATCTGTTCCTTGTCACGTATCATAAACCGTCCCAGTGGCGGACACTCGCCGAAAGTCTCCACAACCATTGGCTTTTTGGGAATCATCTCCACAATCGCTGAATCACCATTCTGCAAAAATTCAGGCTCTTTCTCAACCTCCACGCCGGTGGTCGGGTCAATCTTGCTATGGAATTTCTCAATCTCTACGGCACCACTATAGGTGCCGAAATCAATAATTGGTGTATATCCTTCAGAAATCTGTCCTGGTGGTTGGTGATAATGATCTGGGATGTGAAACTAATAGCTTATTTAGCAGGATCATCTTTAAAGTTGAATACAACATACCCACGCCTTAGATCCTTTGGATCGATCTTCTTCTTCAGTATGAAACTAACATTATCACCAGCCAAGGCTTCTTCAACAGCCTTTTGATAAATTTCAATAGACTTTAGCGGTGATTCCAGTTGGGCCAAATGTGACCTTCATACCCGCCTTGAGTGTTCCTGTCTCTAAGCGACCAACTACGATGGTGCCAATTGCGCTGCCGATCTTGTAAACATCCTGAATTGGTAGCCTAAGAGGCTTCTCCAAGGGTCTCTTAGGCTCCTGAATCTGGTCAAGTGCTTCAAGGAGAGTTGGACCTTCGTACCAGGGAAGGTTATTCGACCTCTCAATCAGGTTTTCCCCTTCTAAACCTGAGATGGGAACAAAACGGATCTTGACTGGGTCGTAGCCAATCGTCTTCAAGTAGTAAGAGGTTGACTTTACAATTTCATCGTACCTCCCCTTTGAGTAAATGGAAGTGGTCGCATCCATCTACAATGAAAAAAGAAACATTAAATATGAACACCATTTAAGTATTATCAAACAACAAGTTAATTTAATTATTAACTGTCCAAAAATAAAAAAATAACGGCTGTTTAGCAAAAGAAGAACAAGATATTTTATCCTCAATTTCCTATGCCAAAAAAACAATAATAATAATAATATGAAGATATTGATATATATATATATATATATATATAATTACTTAGATACTGAGTTGTTTGCTTCCAAAAATACCACCAACATATCTTCCAGAAAAAGCGGAAACCCTCATAACAACCTTTCACAATGAGAGTACAATAAAAACCTTATTGATGCAACAGATCATCTGCTTCACACCAAGGAAGTAAGCAAGGAATTCAGGCCCAAAAGTACCAACTTCCAAACCACCAGTATTGGTGGAATAAACAATGAGAATAGCACAGTCAGCTTGCCAAGCCCCGGTGATTATGTTGTTGATAAAGTCGGGATGCCCACGAGCATCAGTGACAGTGAAATAACTTCCACATCGTCTTGTCAATATTGATGATATCACGCTCACTTTCAGCCTTGAGTTTGTCGAGCACCCAAGCATACTTGAATGAGCTCTTGTTCATCTCAGCAGATTCCTTCTCAACCCTCTCCACAACACGTTTGTCAATTCCTTCAAGATTGTAGATAAGATGGCCAGTCGTGGTTGACTTGGCAGAGTCCACATGGCCAATGACCAAAATGTTAATGTGGAGCTTCTCCTAACCCATTATAAATTTGAAACTAAACTGCAATAGAATACAAGGAGATTAGCTTTCACATGCATGAAATCACAAGGCTATAAATGATAGTACAAATACAGACTTAGTATTAAAAGAAAAAAACAAAAAAGAGTAAACTTGTGATGCGATTCCGTCCGAACCCACACAACTGACAATCCGTTAGAGTGCTGACCTTATATGGATAAAAACCGGGCTGATCACTAGGGCTCAAGCTAAGAAGTTTAGGGACAACCTTGCTGCCTTTATCCAGGGAGTAATTCATTCTCAAGAGGGCTTGTCTATACCCGAAGATCTAAGATCTGTTTTGAGCATACAAGTGGTAGAAGCCGATACGGACCCGCATAGCTGTTTTCGTGCAAATTTGGACTTCGAGCAACAAGGCATGGTTACAACACTTAATGAACTCAATGAATATCATTAAAAGGACATGGAATCCAGTTAAGGTAGAATCAAAAGCATCTAAAATGGACCTGTATAGACAGTATCTCAATTTGGCTGAAAATGTGCTGTTCAGCCACTGGCTTTGACTTTTCTTGTTGTTTGATTTATTCCAATCAAGGGACAATATATGAGAATCATTATTAATCATATTTGGCATCCTACATGGCATATGGAGGCTGATTTGGAGCCCAAAAAAGCTGGAGATTGGTTAAAGATATCTTAGTAGTCAAACTAGTTTCTAATTTGATTTTGATTTTTTGTTTTAGAAAATTAGTCTTTTATTTGATTTATATTTATTTATTTACTGGACAAATCAACATAGGAAAGTTATATTTTATTATTTTCATTGTAAATTAATTAATTCTTGATTCAAAATAAAAGAATTAATTAATCCAAATTAGATTAGAAAAGTAGGTGAATTTCGGCCAAGCTAGGTTTCCTATTCTTTGGTGGCCGATTTTACCTATTGTAATTAGGGTTTATTTTGTTTTCTCTTAGCCTATATAAGGTTTACTTTTTAGGAAGAACAGACCATATAATATTCAGAATTTATTTTGTGAATTGAATTTCTCTTTATTCTTTTGAACAGTTAAAACACCATTAGTGAATGAGTGTTTTAATTTTGACTTATCAATAGGATATCCATCACCTATTGTGGCGTCTTTATTATACCAAGGTTTCTAATGACAAGTTGGTTAGGGGTTAAGGTGACCATTAGAATTTGAATATAATTAGATTCGGGCTAATATAATACGGGTTTAGGTGCAGGTCGTCCTAGGTTCGTATCATTTAGTATTAGAGCCGAATTTTGTTCAAGTTTGATCTATCTTTATTTGCTTTATTTGTTTTTGTGTTATTCTGCAATTTTAGCATTAGGTTAAGGTTGCTTCTATCATCATACACGCTCTGCATATTTTTTTTTTTTTTTAAAATTTCATTCCTAGTCAAATTAGGTTTTCCTTGTTTTACCGTATTTTTGTTTCCTAGTTTGTTGGTTGTCTTTCATTATTGTTTTTGTTAATTTTGGTTTTTGTTGATTTTTTCTTTGTTGTTTTAGTCTTAAATATTTGCATTCATATATTCAAAAAAAAAAAAAAAGGAATAGATATTAAAAAAAAAAAAAACTGCACATTTGTTCTTTATTGGAGGCCACGGGTTTGGTGAGATTTTGCTATTGGAATTGCTACTTGGTTGCTAATTTATGTTACTGGATTTGCATTCCATATTCAGTAAAAAAAAAAAAAAAAAAAAAGAAGAAGAAGAAGAAGAAGAAAAGTAGAATAAAAAAAAAATTCAGTTTGTTGAATTTGGTGTTGAAAGTTGTTGCTTAAAATTTCTTGGAGCTGCTGTTTTGTTGATTATTTATTAAATATTTGGAGTTAATGGAGAATTATTTTTGTTGCTGGATATTGAATTTTGGGCGCTTAAATTGTTTGGATTAAAATTAGTTCAAGGAATTGATACAAAACTAGCATTATAAGAACAACAAACAACATTATTCTTTAATTTTGTTCGCATTGATTCTTGTTCGTGTTTGAAATTCGTTTTTCTAAAATTTTATTCTTGAATCTTTAATTTCTTACCATCTGGTCCAGTTTTTATTAACTCCAAAATTTTCTTGTTGATTTGCTCTATTTTGCCTAGAAAGGCCGAAAACTAGGTTTTGTTAATTTATTCGGTCTTGCTTACGTTTTACTACTGTTTTGTTGATAAGTTTAATTAAAATATACTTTTAATTTAATTGCTATTTTTGAGGTATTTTAATAAGAACTTTGAGATAATTCATTAAGACGAAAAAGGCAAGAGTGTGTGAGTTCCAAAGAGTGTAAAAGGCAAAACTAATGAGCAAACACGAGTGTCGAGACCTTGTTTAAGTGAAACACGTAAGAGAGTGAATTTGGTGAGGTTTTATTTTATTTTTTGTGTTATTTATACTGACATGGAAGATTCAAGGATGAGGAGAGGAGATCCACCACTAAGAATTAATGAAGAAGAATCTATAGGATTCCATGGTGATTCCCGAGCTACGGGGAGTGGTTAGTAAATGGACATGAAGGCTGTCTTGGAACAATTGCAGCAGATGAATGCTCAATTCAACCACATAAATCAAAGCATAAACATAATAGAAACATCTCATGGTGGACCGAATTTGAGGCAAGAGTTCCATGGAGGTCGAGGTCGAGGTCAAGGAGGCCGTGGACGACCTAGAGAGGAGTTGAAGAGGAAAATTTTGGAGATGATTTTGAGGAAGGAGTGGATGAAACACTTGCTATCCAAGAGAGGCTAGGCCATGAAAGGTATAGGAGAGAGGGGGTAGAAGATGATCTTGGCAACATCAAGGTAAACATACCATCTTTCATGGGGAAAAGTGACTCGGAGGCTTACTTGGAATGGGAGAAGCATATGGAGATGATCTTTGATTACCACAACTATTCGGAACTAAGAAGGTGAAATTGGAAGCAATGGAATTTAGCCATTATGCACTCCAATGGTAGATCAATGAGCAAAATACCCGAAGGAGAGTTGGTGATGACTTGATCACTAATGGCGATAACTGAAAGGAGCCATGAGGAAGCAATTCGTACCATCACACTATCATAGGTTGCTGCATCAAAGGCTTCAATCTTTATCTCAAGGAAATAGGTCCGTGGAGGATCATTACAAGGAGATGGAGATGCTTATGATGAGGTTAAGCATGAATGAAGATAGAGAAGCAACCATGGCAAGGTTTCTTGGTGGGTTGAATCTTAAAATAGCCAATCAACTAGAATTACAACAATATGTGGAATTGGAGGAGATGTTGCATGTAGCTATTAAATTAGAGCATCAATTCAAGAGGAGGGGTGTAGGCTTACGATTTGGAGGAGTTTCCAATAGCAGAAGATCAAATCCAAGTGGCTGGAGAAACAATCCAACCTTTGAGAACAAGCTAAAGCCGAAAGTTCGAGAAGAAAGCATCAATTGGCCAAAAAGGGAGTTCAAAGCGAAATCTGTCCAAGCACCAAAGAATGAGGTAAAATCTGATTCTAAACCTTCAAGATCTAGAGAAATTATTTGTTCTAAGTTTCAGGGACGAGAACACTTTGCTAGCCAATGCCCAAATAGAAGAATCATGGTGTTAAAGGGTAATGGTGAGCTAGAATCGGAAAGTGAAGAAAGTCAGTGTGAGACCGAACAAGGAGAGGAAGAACTTAAAGATGAAACCGAATTAAACTTGGTTTCTAGGAGAGTACTTGCTGTATACAAGGATGAGGATCAAGTCCAAAGGGAAAACATCTTCCACACCCGATGTGAAATCCAAGGTAAGATTTGTAGTATGATTATTAATAGTGGAAGTTGTACAAATGTAATTAGTAACATTGTGGTTGATAAATTAGGCTTAACAATTATTAAACATCCCAAACCATACAGATTACAATGACTCAATGATAGTGGTGAAATGAAAGTGAATAAATAAGCCAAGGTAAAATTTAGCATAGATAAATATGTGGATGTTGTTTTATATGATGTTGTGCCTATGCATGCCGGACATATTCTATTAGGTAAACCATGGCAATTTGATAAAGATGCTACTCATTATGGTTGACAAAATTGCATTTTTTTTAGATTTAAAAGTAAGAAGGTCAAGCTAGGGCCATTAACTCCCAAGGAAGTATATAGAGCACAATTACAAATACAACAAAGGAGGGAGATGGAAAAACTCAAGGAGAAAGCTAGTATGGCACCAACAGCTTCACCATCCATCCAAGAAGGTAAGTCCAAACTTGCTGTCCAAGGTAAGCATTCTAAAGCATAAATTGAGTGGAAAAATCATGAGAAAGCTGAAAGTGGAGTGAGAAAAAGAGAGGAAGCCGAGAGACAAGGTGAGAAACTCGAGAGACAGGGAGAAAGTGTGGTGGCCAAGAGAGAGAAAGGAAAAGAAAGAAAAGAAAGGAAAAATAAAAATTTTTATTTGAGTTTTAGGGATGTTAATAAAGACATCTTGAGTAAGAAACCATTGCTAGTCATGAATTATAAAGATGCTTATTTAAAAATGTTTTTGTTGTATAGAACTTTATCCGCCTTGTTAAGAGATTTACTTTGTGGAAATTCGAAAATTTAAAAGAGATTATTTGCTAACTTTAAAAAGTGTAATTTTTGCCATAATGAGTATGTATTTCTAGATTTTGTTGTGATAGTGTTTGACCCAGGAGATTTGATTTGGTTGCACTTAAAAAACGAGAGGTTTTCTGAACAAAGGAAGTCCAAGTTTATGCTGCATGGAGATGGACCTTTTCAAGTTTTGGAGCAGATAAATGACAATGCTTATAAACTTGATTTTTCGGGTGAGTATAATGTTAGTGCTACATTTAATGTTGGTGATTTATCTCCTTTTGATGCAGGTGATGACTTTGATTTAGGACAAACCCTTGTCAAGAGGAGGGGAATGATGCGAATCCACCCAAACCCGCACAACTGACAACCCACTAGAGTGCTAACCCGATACGGATAAAGACCAGGCCGATCACTAGGGATCAAGCTAAGAGGTTTAGGGACAACCTTACTGCCTTTATCCAGGGAGTAATTCATTCTCTAGAGGGCTTATCCATACTTGAAGTTTTAAGATTTGTTTTGAGCATACAAGTGGTGGAAGTCGATACGGGCCCGGATAGCTGTTTTCGTGCAAATTTGGACTCTGGGCAGCAAGGCATAGTTCCAACACTTAATGAACTCAATGAATATCATTAAAAGGACATGGAATCCAGCCAAGGCAAAATCAAAAGCATCTAAAAATGAATTGTACTAACATCATCTCAATTTGACCGAAAATGTGCTATTTAGGCTTTGACTTTTCTTGTTGTTTGACTTATTCCAATCAAGGGGCAACGTGTGAGAATCATTATTAATCATATTTGGTATCCTACATGGCATATGGAGGCTGCTTTGGAGCCCAAACAAGTTGGAGATTAGTTAAAGATAGCTTAGTAGTTAAACTAGACAATTAGTTTCCTAAGGAAATTAGTCTTTTATTTGATTTTTATTTATTTATTTACTAGACAAATCAACATAGAAAAATTATTATTTTATTATTTTCATTGTAAATTAATTAATTTCTAATTCAAAATAAAAGAATTAATTAATCCAAATTAGATCAGGAAATGAGGTAAATTTTGGCCAAGCTATTGTTTGGTGGCCGGTTTTACCTATTGTAATTAGAGTTTATTTTGTTTTCTCTTAGCCTATATAAGGCTTGTTTTTGAGGAAGAACACACCAATAATAATATTCATAATTTATTTTGTGGGATTGAATTTCTCTTTGTTCTTTTGAACACCTAAAGTACCATTAGTGAATGAGTATTTTAGTTTTGACTTATCAATAGGATATTCATCACCTATTGTGGCATCTTCATTATACCAATGTTTCTAATGATAGGTTGGTTAGGGGTCAAGGTGACTATTAGAAATTGAACATAAGTAGATCCGGAATAATATAATACGGGTTTAGGCGCAGATCATCCTAGATTCGTATCAACTTGTAACACAAACATATATATTTCAGGCTAGAATTGCAAAAAACATTGATTCAATTGGAAACCAAAGTTCTTAAACTTAAGGAATGTTAAAACAGAGTACTCAAAGAGCAAATAAATGAATTATTTCAATTGAAAAAAATCAAAATTTTAATCTAAAAAAATTATTTACGAAACTACTTGAAAATTTTAAAAATTAAAGTTCTCAAGTTCTTATTTAACCAAACTATATGCTAGAAACTAGTGTTAGAACCTAGGGGGAGATCCACTGTAAGGAAGCTCCAAATTCCAAAACCCATAACATCTAGAACAAGCACAGCCAAAAAATAAAAAAAAAATAAAAAAATAAAAAATAAACAGGAGTCATGAAAAACAAACATCCTCGTAGAATTGCAAAATTGGCGGGCTAATAAGACCAAACACATAAAAGCCAGAAACGAGAGAGCCGCCCGGGCCTCTAATCCACGGCGGTGGACACTGTGATGCCACTCACATCCCCACCGACCAACCTGTTTCCCTTCCGTCAAATGTGATCGAAAAGGTCTCCTCCATCACTATCGCAAGCCTATGTTCAATCGGTTGGCCTGCGGCGCGTGGCTTGTCGTGGTACTCCTGTCGGATATTAAAAATCGAAACAGCACGCGCTGTTCAGATTCGGCCAGCGGGGGCGCGTCACTCGTCAGTGGTCTTGCCCACAGCCAGTAGAAATGGGATTATGCATTTGGTATTTGGGGTCGGATATCTGAAATCCGAACAGCACGCTGTTCTGATTTAGCCTGCAGCCGCGTGACTTTTTATTGGTGGTGCCAGTGGCCGATAGAAATGGGTTTATGCATGGGATTTGGGTCGGATAGAAATGGGTTTATGCAATGCCGACAGATAAGAAGCTTGACTACAACTACTACTACTATTATTATTATTATTATGAGGAGGAGGAGGACTTTTTGAGTTTTTTCTTTTCATAGCTAATACCTCTTGCTTTGGCCTGTGAATCACGAACTTCTCGCAGATACAATATCACAGCTTTTGCGGCGAACGGATTCGCCTCCGGTCTCACTCCGTGCTCTTCAAAAGCAGCGCGGAGGCCGCAGATGAGGGCGTCGAGGCTCCCCCAGTCTTCGCATAGAGGGAAGGGACAGGGTGCCGGTGGGTTGGGACCCCGAAGAAGGGACAGAACTAGGTGTGAACCTTAGTCTTCCCGAATTGGTCCAAGCTCCCGCAAGCTTGGCGTAGAGGGAAGGGACAGGGTGCCGGTGGGTTGGGATGGCCGAAGAAGACAGCGGCGGCCTGTGGTTTCGCAGGTATTGACCAAAAGTGTTCCAGTCTTTTCGTTTCTGGTTCTCGTACCGGCTCAGCGTCGAGCTCGGCGACGATGACGATGAGGATGACGGTGACAACGCTGATGCTGCCCCAGCTGCTGCAGCTAGTGTGGTGCTGCTGCTGCTGCTGCTGATGTTGGTGTTGATATTGATGATGGTTGAATTTGTTTCTGGATTTGAATCTGTTTCGAATTCTTGAAGTGAATCCTTGGGATATATAATTAAAATCCGAATAGCACATGCCGTTCGGCGAGTTAGTGGCTTGTTAATGGTGGTAATTGATAGAACGACCCCTGTGAACAAGTCCAGTTCGCCGTAGGATCTCTTGCTCTTAAGCACAAACAAAAGGGAAATTTACGTTTTCCTTAAAGATTCCTCCATCATCTACATGGATATAAATAAAAAGAAATCTTTTCGAACAAACAAAACTAAGAAAGCAATAAATAAGCCAAGAAGACGTAAAAAGAAAAATACTAATTCAAGGGCAAAACATTGTAAGTGGGCTAACAACGTCACCATATTAATCAAATATAAATATATATATATATATATATATATATAAACCGAATCTTTATAATCAAAACCATGCCTTAGAACAATAAGGAAAAAAAAAAAAAAAATCGAACTAACACACAAAACAACAACGACAACCAAAAGAAAAAAAAAAAAAAAAATCTCACTTAAAGACGCAGAAAGCAAAATAAGTCATGTCAGATTAAAAATATCTGGCGGCTGCTTACTTGGGAATGGTGGTTGCTTGGTTGTTATTGTTGTTTTTGAGAAGAGCGACTTGAAGAATAATGTGAGAGAGAGCGCCACTCTCATTTGTAGCTGCTGCCTTTTATAGCCGAGAGTGGAGACCATTCGTTCCAGTTAGTAACACATGGTCATGGGCGGGACTCTGACTGCATGTGTATGGTTAGGTACATTTTTATTGATTAATTTGTCCTTAATAATTATTTAATTGTTTAGAAGCCTCTATTACCCAAATTTCGGTACCTTGGAAACACATTAATTTCATATATCCTTTTGTATCCATAATGGTCTTGTGTTTCGAATAAACTATAATTTTGATGTTTCTATTCCGATCTTTGATGCTGTCTCGGTTATCCCTCTATAGTTTTATAATATTGGTTTCGAATAAACTACAATTTTGATGTTTCTATTCCAATCTTTGATGCTGTCTCGGTTATCCACCTACAGTTTTATAATATAACAATATCAATTATAAAAAAATTGAGTGTTATATATATATATATATATGACATAATTTGGCTGCTGCGTGTTTGTTCGGTGTCAGGATTGGTGAATCTGGAAAGCCAAAATATGTCAAATAAATGGGTCCCGTATAATCCACGTCAAATAGATCCAAATGAAGAAATATGTAACTTTCGACCGTATGACTGGTCTGATATTCTTACACTAATACCCCAGCTGCCTACCCTTTCCCACACATGTCCGGAATCCATGCCCAGGGCATAACTGCGAGCGTGCTTTCACCACTTCAGCCACCCCACCTTGACGATCGTATGCGAAGGTTGACTTTGGGAAAACAATACTTTTTATTTATTTATATTTAATTTCATGCTTGGTTTAATTTTTTATGCTATTTTTCTTGTCTTTTATTCCATTCTTTATTTAATTTTTTAATTTCGTCATTTTTTTTCTATTTTTGTTATTTCATTATATATATTTTTATTTCTTTTTTTTATCTCCTTATTTTTCTTTTTTCTTTTTAATTTATGTTATCCTATTTCTCTATTTTGTAAACAAAAACTTTATGTCAAAAATTGTAAAAAATATATATATATATATTAAAATATAAAATAGTTCTTTAATGAAAAAAATAATTAATTTATAATATAAATTAATAAAAGACTAAATAAGTTGGAAAATAAATTAAATAAACTACATACAGAAATGTTGAATTGATTTGATTTTGTTTACGTAAACATATATTCAATAAATTAAGTATATTTTCATAATAAATATAATATTAAGCATGGCAACACGCTTAATATTTCCTTTTTCAAGTTTTATTATTATTATTATTTTAATAAACAATTTTATTTCTCGGTCATTCTTTATCGTTTAACTCCAAAGCTCATGCCCTATCCTATAGAGCATGTGCATCTATATCTTTCCACGCAAAAAATAAAAATGTGACAAACTGGAAAAATTTTCCAATAGGTATACATCTAGTGGTAAAAATCTGAGTTCAAACTATTTTCCTAATGTCAAATATATATATATACATATATCTATAAGAATGGTAAAAATGTATATATATATATATACAAAATAAATTCTTCATAAAACATATGAAAAAATCAATATTTGTCAGTAAAAATCTCTGAGGTTATTTTTTTTTAATGTTGATTTTCTTTTTTATCCAATATTTTTAATGAAATCACATCAAGTTTATACAAAAAACAAATATAAATAAGGAGGCAAGTTTATTTTCAAAATAATAATAATAATAATAATAAGGAGGCTAATTTGTTAGCAACTATCACTTAAATAATGAATGAATTATTAAATATGTTTGGTATAATTTGAATATCCTTTCAAGTAAAAAATTATCTAAACAATTTAAATTAATCATAGAAGTTTAAATTTTAAAACTTTTATATAATAATATTTGTAATTTATAGTTTTGAAACAAAGCTAAAATAAGAAGAATTGGTTAAGTGAATTATATTTTAATAAGATAATTCTACAGGAAATGAAAGATTTATTGATTTAAAGACCAAATTAGACTAAATTGGGCCACTTTAGTATTTAAGGGGTACAAAAAGTAAATAAGTAAAAAGATATTTAAGAATATTGGAGAAAAAAATTGAGCAGATCGCGTGTCCCTGTTCTTAAACTTCAACGAGGAAGTAGTGATACATCGCTTACGTTCAGCCTTGAGCTCGTCAAGCGGCGAAGCATGCGTGAATAAACTCCTCACTTGAGCGGCTTGCTCATGAAGCCTGTCAATGACATCGTTGTTAATAATAACTCTACGGTCCACGAGCCAACGTGACCAATTACCACAGTGCTAATCTTAACCTTCTCCTCATCCATTATTTGTCTGAAAAACTGAACTGCAATAGAATAATAGGAAATTTCCTGTCAGATGCATGAAATGACAAGCTCAAATTATAACACAAATATGAATTGATTGAAATGAGGCCCCAGAGTACCCAAAAAAAAGAAAATACAACACAAACATGTATAATCCCAGAATTGCAAAATACATTGGTTCAATTGAAAATCAAAGCACTCTCAGTAAAAAACAAATCTCAGCCTGAAAAGCAAAACCCATATAAACAAATTTAGGATTGACAAGAAGTCTCAACGGAAAAGCTCAAACTTAAAACAGAATCCCCAACTTCAAAAACCTATTAACATTTTTAACAAACCACATGCAATAAAATATAAAATAATAAAATATCCATTATCACATCAAAGAGCAGAAGTAAACAAAGAAACATAAAAACAAGTAAAAAGCAAAATAAGAACCAAACATGTCATAAAACTGAAAAACTGCCAGTGTAAAACAAAATCAATCGAAGCCGAAAATAAGAACCCGTCCCGGCTATAATCCAGGCAATGGCCACTTTGATGCCGCCTCTATTCCTCTTCGTCTATCACTATCGCAGTCTAATCGGTTTGCTTGCACCGTCGTGTCGGGGGCGGCCGGAAAATAGAAATGGGCTTATATTGTCGGATATCGCGTCGGGTATTAATAATCAAAACCAAACCCGTCTCCCAAAGTCAAAATTTTCTCGGTTTTAAAAAGACGTTAACCCAACCACCAACAGCCACGTTTCGTGTTAGCCTGACGGCCAACGCAACCCCGTTCCACCAACCTGCCCATTAAGTCCGGTTCCCCGGCATCGGCATCAGAGAATCATGGGAATTCGCACAAGTTAAAAGATCTCATCCGGGATTTTTGTCCAAGAAGCAAGTTATATAGGTGGATCTAACTTAGATTTCTACACAAAATTTGTCCGATATTTCGCGGATGAGAGTATAACTGTACATCAGAAAATCTTTTTTGAATAAGAAAAATCTAAGCAATTCAAAAGCCAAAAAAGAGAAAAAAAAAAAAAAAAAACTAATCCAAGATAAAACATGCGATAGTCCAACTCCATCACCATCTAAATCAGACATCCATGTAACCAAAATTAGAAATCATCAAAATTATAACGAACATAAGAATTTAAAAAAATAATTAAAGAAAGAAATTCAAATTCAAGAATCATTAACGTGTAAAAGACACAAAAGAAAAAATAAAGTAAAACTAAGATTGAAAATTTTTGTGTGGCTTACTTGGGTTGGTTACTGGATGTTTTCGAGAACAAAGACGGAAGCGGTAGCTTAAGCTACACTAGAATAGAGCCAGGAAGCGGCACTCCTCTAATATAGAGCTTCAGAACTTTGAGACATCGAAACTCGTGCGAGTGGGACTACCGTCCGTGAATTTTCACGGCGTCTAGGTAAATACGTAGCCGTAGTTGTCTGGGTTTGATACGAGTGTCGTTCATGAATGACGCTTTTGTCCTTATCCTTTTAAGACTTCGGACAGGACAATAGGACTGGTACATCCCCCTCTAAAGACATTCTTGGAAAAAAATTAAAAAAACGATATTTTGGCCGTTAAATCTAACGGAACGATATCATACGCATTACGCGCAATTTTCTTCCCCAGCTCCGCCCACTCAACTGGCGTCCAATTAAAAAAAAAAAAGACTGGTAAATGGTTTTTTATTTATTTTTTTATTTTTTTTACTCTTTTTTATTTTATTAATATATGAAACATTTCTTTTACCAAAGAGAACTGCACGATACTCGGATAATTTCGCTTATTTTGAGTTCAGAGTCCCTTTCGACAGTTCAGACCATTAATGATACTTTCTAGATTGAACTCAAGATTTCCCTTTCCAATTTATCAGACATAAATTGTGAGTTTAATTGTGAAACCATTAATTATATTATTTTTACATGTATAGTTTAAGGGAAAAAAACAAATAAGCAATTTTGAGCAAGTCTATCTATATTATGGAAACATAGATTCAAATTGTGAAGATGAAATTTGAAATAATTTATAATGAAAAAAAAAATAGTTTAAGAAAAAAAAATTTTAATTATTAAAAAATAAAAGTAAAAAAAAAAAAAAAAAAACAACAAAAAATTTCCCAGTCACACTTAAGCGTTCAATTTCTTTCAAAGAAAAAAAAAAGAATCTTTAGCGTTCAATACGAACGGCCATAACATTATAGCCTGCGCCACATAACTTTTAGAACTTGCTGACTAAGAAAATAAGATGCGGCAAACTGCTTATACCGTAGTGACATGGCATAGTCACAACATGAAAGAGAAAGTGATTCTTATCCATCACCTACGTCAGATTCCGAAGTAATCTAAAATCCTTTTAGAAAGTGCATTTTCTATGGAATCTGAATTTTCATTTTTGAGTCTAAAATTAATGCAGTTGAGAAAACCAGATATACATGCTGCATAACTCTTTCTTCTTTTTTTTTTTTTTTTTTTTCTATCTATATCTTATAACTAAATAAGCAAATACGCTGCGTTTTGTTTCTTTTTTCAAGTTTCTTGCTGATGTGGCTTTATCTCTTTTATTTTACTCACCCTGTGTGGTGGAAAAAAGGATATACGGATTAGACTAGAGAATGTAAGGGGCAGAGACCTTTTATTTTGAAATATTGAACTTGACTATTTTTTTTCTCTCTTCTGCTATTGTTCGAAAGAACATGGAATTGGACCAGAACATTTTTGGACAGGTTGAAGGCTTGAGAATTGTTTTGTGGTGATTCCACTTTGACTCTCTATGTCAATTGGTATCAGAGCCACCGAAATCCTCTCGGAGTGCTCATGGCCAATCCTGGCGAAAGCTCACATCGAAATTCCCGCGAAGAAAATCACTTGAAAATTCTTCTATCTGCTGTTGCTAAACTAGACCAAAAATTTGATATTCTCTCAATGAGATCCGGCAGCTTTGTTCCGTGCTTAGCTCCACTTTGGTGCAAAACAATGGGACTGCTACTACTCATCTTCTTGACCGTTCTGGTGACAGATCCACAACAACTCCGATTCAACAAACACCTGCCCAGCTAGTAAATCTTCCAGATCTGGACCTTCAAGACTCTCCACCACCTCGAATCCCACGAGTCCAACGATGGCAATTTCACAATGTGCAGCCCTGCGCTCCTCTTCCACTCGATTCAGATTTGGAGGATGAACTAGAAGCCATGGCACTGGGTCGCCGTATTCAATCCACAATTGGTAGGTATGCCCGAGATCAAAATACTTCCAATTACCGTATTAAGGTAGACATACTAAAATTTGATGGGTCTCTGAACATTGAGGACTTCCATAATTAGTTGCAAACTGTTGAATCTTTCTTTGAGTATATGTCGATACCATAGGAAAAACAGGTCTGATTGGTAGCTTATAAATTCCATGGAGGTGCTTCAGCCTGGTGGGAACAAGTACTTAGTAACAAAAGGAAACAAGGGAAAGGTCTGATTCAATCTTGGTCTCAATTACGTCGAATGTTGCGAGCCAGATTCCTCCCTACTGATTTTGAGCAAATTCTTTATCAAGAATACCATCATTGCCACCAAGGTACCCGTTCCATTAGTGAGTATACTGAAGAATTTTATAGACTGAGTGCTCGGGTGAATTTGAATGAGAATGAGGGATAAGTTGTTGCTAGATATGTGGCCGGATTAATCACCCCAATTCAGGAGAGGTTGGAACTTAATCCTGTTTGGAGTCTCAGTGAAGCTATTAATTTGGCTTTCAAGGTTGAGAAACAACTAGAGAGAGCAGCCATTAAAACACCAACTAAATGGAAGCCACCAAATGACTTTTACCCATCTAAATCTAAGCCCCAGTCCTCTCAACTACCTGACCATAAGAATACACCCATTGAAACCTCTATGAAACCAGTTGGCAAACCTCAACAGCCATCTAACAGGACCTCTAATCCTTATGCCCGACCTTATCCTCTGAAATGCTTCAAATGTGGCCAGCAAGGCCATAAATCTAATGAGTGCCCACTCCGAAAGCAACTTAACCTAGTGGAAAATCAAGAGGATTCAGGGGAAGAATTTGCCACTGTGGGAGATGAAACTGAATTGGTAGATGAGGATCAAGGAGAACTAGTAGTGTGCATTATACATAAACTTTTGTTTTCTCCCAAACATCCCACGGAGCCTCAACGCTATGCTATTTTCAAAACTAAATGTACTATCAACAAGAAAGTGTGTGAGGTGATCATAAACAGCGGGAGTAGCGAGAATATAGTGTCTAAATCCCTAGTTAAATCCTTGAAACTTCCCACCATGAATCACCCAAATCCTTACAAAGTTGGGTGGATTAAAAAGGGGATTGAAACTAAAGTTACTGAGTTATGTAAAATTCATTTCAGCATAGGGAAGCATTATGTTGATGAAGTTGTTTGTGATGTCGTGGAGATGGATGCATGCTACATCCTCTTAGGTTGGCCGTGACAATTTAATAATTCCGTGATACATGATGGTCGACAAAATACTCATTCCTTTCATTTGAAAGGAAAGAAAATTGTTCTACTCCCTTCCAAGCTGCAACCTGATCCTAAATTCCTGCCCACACAAGGACTCCCACCAGCTCAACCTTCGGACAAGGGTCCTATACTTTTAAAAATTTTCAGGAAGCATTTTGAACTACAAACAAAACAGTCACAACTGTGTTTGGGTATTGTTGCCTCAGTTCAAGCCACAACAGGTCCTCAAATTCCTCAACCAATTCAGCAACTCCTTGATGATTTTGCCTCACTCTGTCCAAATGAGTTGCCCAACTCCCTACCTCCCATGAGAGATATTCAGCATGCCATTGACTTGCTGTCCGGAGCAAGACTTTCCAATCTTCCTCACTACCATATGACGCCAAAAGAAGCTCACATTTTACAACAAATGGTTGAATACTTGCTGAAAAAGTATCTTACCTGAGAAAGTCTTAGTCCCTGTGCAGTACCTGCTCTTATTGTTCCAAAGAAAAATGGTGAATGGAGAATGTGTATTGATAGCCGGGCCATCAACAAAATCACTACCAAGTATCGGTTTCCCATTCCCCGCTTAGAAGACATGCTTGACAAGTTGAGTGGGGCTCAAGTATTCTCCAAGTTAGACCTCCGCAGTGGGTATCATCAAATACGTATCCGACCCGGAGATGAGTGGAAGACTGCATTCAAGACTCCTTCGGGTCTCTATGAGTGGCGAGTTATGCCTTTCGGTTTGTGTAACACACCAAGCACCTTTATGCGCTTAATGACTTAGATTTTGCAGCCTCTTATTGGACATTGCATGGTGGTATACTTTGATCACATCCTTATCTACAGCCATTCCAATGAAGTCCATATTGAACATGTAAAGCAAGTTTTCCAGATTCTCAAGGATCACCAGCTGTATTTTAACCTCCAAAAGTGTTCTTTTATGACTACGGAGCTTCTCTTCTTAGGATTTATAGTGGTCAAACATGGAATCAAGGCTGACCCATCCAAAGTGGCTGCAATTAGTGATTGGAAAACCCCAACAACAGCAACTGAAGTTCGCAGCTTCCACGGACTCGCCACCTTCTATAGTCCTTTGTTAGGAATTTTAGTTCTATTGCAGGACCTCTAACAGATTGTCTAAAGAAAGAAAAATTCCAATGGGGCTCTATCTAACAGCAAAGCTTCGAAACTTTGAAGAAACACTTTACCGAAGCACTTGTTTTAGCCCTTCCAAATTTTGATAAAGTCTTTGAAGTTGAAACGGATGCATCTTCCACGTGAATTGGAGTTGTTCTTATGCAAGAACAACGGGCTATTGAGTTTTTCAATGAAAAGTTATCCTCTGCAGTCAACTATGGTGTGCTTACGAGCAAGAATTATATGCAATTGTGCACGCTTTCAAGCATTAGGAGCATCACTTGTGTAACACCCCGTCCCAAATCGCACCGGAATCCGTGCACGTTGACCGAGGTTGACTGTTGACCGTTGACCAGAGGGGTCAAAAGTTGACTTTTTGACTCGGTGGGAATTTCGAGATGACTAGGGCACCGTGGCGAAGTGCACGATGCCACGAGTTCGTAGACTGGTAGCACGTCGAAAACGGAGCTACGGTTTGGAAGTTATGGACGAAAAAAGTTGCGGTCCAAACTGGACAAGGAGTGCTGAAGTTGACTTTTTGTTTATGGGGAATTGAGCTTTGACTTGTGCATGGTTATGAAGTGCTCGTCGATACGAGTTCACAGACTAGCGGCACGCTCAAAACGGACATCCGGTTAAAAAGTTATGGACGTTTGAAGTTTACCGGATACCGTATTATTTTAATGTTTTTTTGGTCGGTGAACAGTGAAATGCCACGTGTCAACTTCTGATTGGTCCACGTGGCATGAACAGTGTCATGCAGGGGTTTTATTTGTTAAAATTCTCGGGGAAGAGAGAGAGAGAGAGAGAGAGAAGAGAGAGAAAGAGGGAGAGGAGAGAGAAAGAGAGAGAGAGAGCCACCGCCGGCCACCGGAGTTTTCCACTTTTCCGGCCGAGTTACTGTACATGCCCCGGACAGAAAGCTTGCCCACCTCATTTCCGGCAAAACCTCCAAATTTCACGGCGAACGGCCGCCGGACGCGCCCGGATCGGACGTCCGAAGTTTGGCGGCGATTTTTCCCCTCCACCGCCGGCCACCGCGAATCGGCACTGTTCCGGCCATTTTCCGGCCACACGTGCCTGACAGCCTTGATCCTCTCCTCAAGTCCGGCCTACCCACCAAAAATCACGGCCATCGGACCACCGCCGGAAAATACTGTTCCGGTGACGGTTGCCGGTGACGTGGCGGCCCACCGGAAAATACTGTTCCGGCGAGTACCCGAAAATTCCAGCCAGCTCCAGTCCGCAGTGTTCGACCTCCTGAACCCAAATCCGACTTCCGTTTCCGCCAATTCGCGACGGTTTGGGAGAATTGCGGAGCCGAAACTCGAAAAGCTTTCCGGCGAGATTCCGACCCCGTCGGGTTCGATCACCGGAAAGTAAGACCGAATCCGTGATCCTCATCACGCGAGCTTCGATTCGGTATATAACTCGTAACCCTTAGATGTCGCTTGGTGTTCGCTCCCCGGGTATCTATTTGGGAATTACCCGAATAAAATATTAATATTTTTGGTTTGTGCACTGTGGTTGTTTAGGTGCACGCGCGAGTAGTGGAGTGGATCCCGAGGAGGATCTTAGTTGATTTGCGCTCTCCAGGTGAGTGACCCACCTTCAAAAATTATTTTGGGCAATTAATTAAATTTAATTGGTATTTAATTTAGTATTTAATTACGCTCATGTGGTGTGGTTTAATTATGGTTTTAATGCGGTTTAATTTAATTTATTTGTTATGCATGAGCAAGGTATGTTTCGGTATTAATTTTACGTGGTTTCAAATGTGATTTCTCGGGCATAATTGGGTTAAATATTTTGTGAAAATATTTGGTTAAATTTTATAAATTATGCCCGCGGTATTTTTATGGTTGCATTTTGTATTTCGAGAAAATTGTGGTTTGTTGTTATCGCTGTTTCGTACCGGGTGATTGGATAAAATATGTGGGATGGTGTTTTGTGAAATTTTGGTATACTTCCCACGGTGGTTTTTGGAAAAACGGTACGGTTGGTTGTTTATGTTTATTTTTAGACGCACTCATACAGTATTGGTGTTCTGGTGTATGGTGTATGGACACGTGGTTTAGCACGCGGTTATTATATGGTTTAGCGTGCGGTTATTACTTCACCCGTGAGTTGCCATTGGACCGTGGGCAGGCAAGGTTATTGTTGCGCACAGCCGCCCCCCTCCTTGGCCGGGTGATGGTTTTTTTTTTAGCAGTCGGTACTGTCGGGACGCCGAAGTGACCACTGCAGGTTTCTCTCTTTAACCTCCCGCCAGTCGGTGCTCGGGACGCTGGGTATCGGAGGGCATCACCGGTATATGGTGTGGTGCGTCAGGTGTAATTGTCGGTGTAATTGCAAATAATGGTTTAAACCCCAAAGGTGTTCATAATTTATTTATTATAATTTATTATATTTTTATTATATATTTGGGGTATGTATTTATTTAATTGTTGTTGTTAAATTATTTAATCCCTTGGTTTTTGGGAGGTATGCACATTGGGTTTTGCGAAAAGGTTTTAAAAAGGGAACATTTCAAACGGAGCGATTGGTGAGAGTTTTGAGGGAAATCATTATTTTCCAAAGGTTATTATTATTTATTATTAATTGTTGGTATTTGTTCCACTCCTTAATTATTATTATTTTATTATTATTATCAAAAGGTGTTCAGTAGTTCGGGTTACTCACGGAGATGATTAGCATCTCACACTCTTAAATTCCGTTCCCTTAGGTGCAAGTGGTGGTAGACGTTCTTCCGGAGCGAACCAAGTTTTCCGCTGCTGTTGTGTTTCGAGAAGTTTCTTTGTACTCTTTCATTTCAGTGTATTATTTCTTTTCAGCCTTGTTGTATTTCTGTTGTTTAGCACTTCTTAAAGCTCTGTATACTATTGGAATACTTCTGTTTTATTTATGCACTGGACTGTTGTTGCTTTGAGAAGTGCTGGAATTTGTGGAATCAGTTTGTAGTTTGTGGGAGGAATAAGGGGATGTTTTTAGAAGTGTGTTTTCAGTGCAGGTAATTTGTGGTAAGTAAATCCCTTAGGGGAGGCTCTGTCGGATTTTCCTTTGGAGGGTCCGGTAGGGTTTCCCTGGGATCAGGGCTGTCTAGAGTTCCGGGGAAGGAATTCTGGACGGGTCCTGACAACTTGGTTCAAAAGGAATTTGTTCTTCATTGCGATCACCAAGCTTTGCAACATTTTAATTCGCAGAAGCATATCAATAAGATGCACATTCGCTGGTCCCAATTCCTTTAGAAATTTCCTTATGCTTTCTATCATAAAGCTGGAAAACATAATAGAGTGGCGGATGCTCTCAGTTGCAAGGTGTATCTTCTCAACAAATTACACCTTGAGGTTGTGGGGTTCTCTACACTTAAGGACCAGTACCCGGACGATCCTGATCTTGGTCATATTTGGCACAAGTGCCGCTTGCACGAGGCGGCTGGAGATTTCCATATTCATGACGGGTATCTTTTCAAAAGGCTGCAACTATGCATCCCTTAAAACTCTCTTTGCTTTCAGCTTATTAAAGAACTTCATGGTGGAGGCTTAGCTGCTCATACAGGACGGGATAAGACTATTTTCCTTCTCGAAGAGCGTTATTTTTTATCTCACTTAAACGGGATGTCACTAAGTTTATCAAGCATTGTGCTGTTTGTCAAACCGCTAGGGGACATCACCAAAATATCGATCTATACACTCCCTTACCCATTCCCAACAACATTTGGGAAGATATTTCACTTGACTTCATTCTTGATCTTCCTCTTTCGCAACGCAAAGTTGATTCCATTTTGGTTGTTGTTGACCGTTTCTCGAAGATGGCTCACTTTCTTCCTTGCAAGAAAGCTGTCGATGCATCCTATGTGGCTGTCCTGTTCTTTCGCGAAATTGTGAGACTTCACAGCATACCAAGATCCATCACCTCCGATCGGGATGTCAAGTTCCTTCACTATTCTTGGAAAACCTTATGGCACAAACAGATGGCCAAACGGAAGTTGTGAATCGTACCCTTTGTTCCATGCTTCGTAGCCTTGCTGGTGACTCTCCAAAACAATGGGATTCATACTTGCCTCAAGCTGAGTTCGCCCATAACAGCATGGTAAACCGTTCAACAGGATTCAGCCCCTTTGCTATTGTCTATATACCAAACCCCCTAACCACATTGTTGATATTACTTCTGCCCCTTTCCCTCCTCACAAGACAGCTAAAGCATTAGCAACCAAAATTCAAGATATTCATACCCAAGTCAGGCATAATTTAAACGCCAACACTGCTCGTTACAAGGCTGCAGCTGATCTCCATCATCGCCATAAGGCTTTTGAAGCTGGTGATCTTGTCATGGTTCATCTTCGGAAAGAACGATTCCCTGCTGGCACCTACAACAAACTTCAAGCTAAGAAGATTGGTCCTTGTCGCATACTGAAGAAACTTGGAGATAATGCCTATCAACTTGAGCTCCCTTCACATCTAAAGATTTCCAACACTTTCAACGTTGCTGAACTTTTTGAATATCATCAACCTGATGTTGCTAATTGCTCTTCATCTTCCTCGCTCGTGGTCGAGCTCTCTTCCAGTGGGAGGGAATGATGCAGCTAGGGGTGGGCAAAATCCAATCCAACCCATTCAACCCACCCAATCCAATCTATTTTTAATGGTTTGGATTGGATTTTTGCATCAATTGGATTGGATTGGGTTCAAAATATTATAAATTATATGAATTGGATTAGTTATGGATTGGAAATATAAATCCAATCCAATCCAAATAATATATTATATGATTAAAAAATTATAATTTTTTTTTAATTTTTTTAATTTTTATATATAAATTTTAATTTTTTTTTCATTTTTGTATATTAATTTTTAATTTTTTTTCATTTTTATATATTAATTTTTAATATATACTTTTTTTTTACATCCCCAAATCCCAAATCGATTCTTGAGTGAATGAATTTTGATGAATGTATTATTTTACATTATTTGTTCTAATAATTTTAATTTGATTTTGTAGGAATGAGATGATGATATTAATGCTTGCTACGTGATAAGTGCATGATGTGTATCATTTGCTACATTTTCTTTTTTATTTTTCATTGTAAACTATGTTATATTATTCTAATTGTATTTTATGTTTGGATAATTATAATTTATTATTTATATTTTATATTTGAAAATATTTTTATTTGTATTATATATTTATAAATTAGTAAGTTTCAAACCGATCAATCAATTCAAACCAAATTGATAATAAATAGTTTGGTTTGGTTTGGATTTAACATTTTAATAGTTTGGTTTGGATTACATATTAGAAAAACCGATAAGTATGGATTGGATTATATTTTAGTTTAAAACCGAACCAACCCAATCTATGTTCACCCCTAAATGCAGCTGAGAAAACCAGATATATTCTTTTTTTTCTATCTATATCTTATAACTAAATAAGCAAATATGCTGCGTTTTGTTTCTTTTTTTTAGTTTCTTGCTGATGTGGCTTTACCTCTTTTATTTTACTTATCCTGCGTGGTGGAAAAAGAGATATAAGGATTAGCCTACAGAATATAAAGGGCAGAGACCTTTTATTTTGAAATATTGAACTTGAGTTTTTTTTTTTCTCTCTCTGCTACTATTCGAAAGAACAAGGAATTGGACCAGAACATTTCTGAGCAGGTTGAAGGCCTGAGAATTGTTCTTTTGGTGATTCCACTTTGACTCTCTACGTCAAAAACTTTTTGTTTTGAATTCACCTCAACACCTCAATCTGTTATAATTAAACTCTTTTCTTGTCTAATCAATTTCGTGTTATTACATTTCAAAATTTCCATAAAAAGCGCATCAAATTTGTAAAATCTATAGGGAATTGTAATTTTACGTTGCACAACCTTAACGTCTGACATGGAAGTGATGGAACCTATTAAATTATGCAGCCCCTTCTTTTTTTTTTCTTTTTTTTTTTTACATTTTTTTATTTTATTTGATATTTTCACATTCTACAATACAAATTCATTTTTATATATTACATAGATGTAAAAATATGAAAAAATTAATAAAAATCTTAATAGGTTGCCATGTCACCCAACATAAATTTAGCAATTATGCAGGAGAACATTTCTATTTTTTTTTTTTTCGGGGAGAAGAACATTTCTTATGTAAATATACATTTTAAGGTTTGATCTTTATGTTAAATACTGTCACATGGCAATTAAGAATTTAAATTTAAGTCATTAATTGTAGTATAATCAGAAATTTTTTTTTTTCAAAAACTAAAATGTATCACCCTATAACATTTATCACTTTATCATATTTTTTATTATAATTTGAGAGATAATTCTATATATAATAAATTTCCTAAAAACTTTAAACATTTGGACATAGATACTTTGTCTCATTTTTCCCGTTTCAATATATGTCCTACAATTAACCTAAAAAAAAAAAAAAAATTTCCTGTCTTAGAATCCTAAATCATCTTAAAAATAATTATTCTTTTTTATTTAAATTTACCTTGTTTCTTAGTTAATATTTTTAAATGAATGAAGACCAAAAAAAAAAAAAAAAAAAAAAGATAGAAAATCTACATCCTAGACATTCAAACCGTTAATGTTAATAGTTTAACCAATAAAAATTGAACAATGACCAAAAAATAAATAAATAGGAACTACCTAAAAAACCATTACATAAAACCAACTCGGGTAGTGGCACATTAAAAAACACTTAAAAAGATTTAGTCTATACTTACAAATATGCCGTCATGAAATTGTAAGTTTTGTCTGTGCCAGTGCCATTTTCCTTCTTTTTTTCTTGGTAAATTGGCTGTGCCACTAACAAATCGCCGATTCGTGCTCCAACATTATGCTTTTTATTATTCTTTTTTTAATCTTTTTCTTTATTTATATATTTACAATTGAATGCGGCTCATACAAGTTAACTATTTTTTATAAAAGGCCACATTATCTCTAGTAAAAGTGACATATATATTTAACAAATAAATATTTCGTTCTAATTACCAAATGTAGTAAAATTTTGATAAATAAATGTTCATTATTCTATTCTTTATAGCAAAAGAAACTTTAAAATTTCCACAAGACAATAAATACATATGGAATTTATTCATTTTCAAAAATTAAAAATTATAGATATAAATATTAAATTGGAGTTGATGTAGGATTCAAAGTCAAAATTCATATATTTTCAAAAAAAAATTTATTCTATTTTATTGATTTAATAAAATAATACTAAAAAAATATACAAAGCAATATATAATCCTTTTACTATAAATTTCTTTTGGGCCCCTTGTTAGTGGGGCCCTTGGCGAAGGTTATCTATTAAAAGCCAAGCCTATTTTACGCACAGTCCAACAACAAAGCTTTACCGTTTCCCGAACAGAATCTGAGCTTGAATCTTCACCATATAAAAGAAAACTTCCACCACATAAATAAAATAAAAATTAAAAAAAAGGAAAGTTTGTTTCCCTTTAAAAGGTGTAGTTATTTAATATAATATATATATATATATATATACATATTTTTTCTCATATAGGGTGTCGATCCCATACTCTAGGAGACAGGGGTGTATACCACTGAATAATCTCTCATGTAAAAGCTCCATTTCTAGACGTACTTTAGATTTTATTATTTTTTGTCTGATCCGATTTCAGAATGTCAATGGAAAAAAGTGTCCAGTAAATAATGAGGCAAATCAAGCAATCATTTAGAAAGATAGCTTCAAGTATTGCTTACTTTCCATTTGTCACATTGAATTTTTTGATACATTTCAAAGTTATGCGCATGATTATATTTGAGTTTGTACCTTTTTAATTTTGCGTACTTTATATCATATCATATGGTGTGAAATCCCTTTCTATATTTTTCTTGTATCACTGTTCGACAAAAAAAAAAAAAAAAAACTATATAAAACTTCAGATCAAGGGGGAAAAAAGCCCAAAATCTCGTTTTGAAAATATAAACATTTCGTTTCTAATCAATTTTTATCTGATTTGTTTCAAATTTTCATAGAAGTGTATCAACTTTGTAAATTGAAGTCCCTAATAGTAAGAATTCACATTCTGGTGTTTAAATGTGGAAAAAAAGGCAAACTTTAAACAGCGATTAAAGCAAACTCTTATTGTTTTAAAATTTATCAAAGCAAAATACTATATTCAAATGTTTGAACTTTCTACCGATAAACATTCCATCAAAAAAAGAAAATAAACATTGCACAATGACCAAAACAGTTATACAACAACATTGTTTCTATTTTGCTTAACGCAGTTCTTTTCCAGCAAAAAAGAGAAGGCACTTCTGTCAGTTTACATTGGTCCTCCGCCCAGGAAACATTGGACCCCAGCTGCAAGCAGTGGCAGTGCAGTACGCAGAGCAGCTGCAGAGCGTTTTGCTGCCTCCTTCGCATCAAATTTCATGTTGCTTGCTCCATAGGGATATTCTTTCTTCTCAACACTTTTAATAACACCAATGGCAACCGTCAGGTGCCTGTCACGAGCAACAAATCGTCCCAGTGGTGGGTACACAGAGAAAGCCTCCACAACAATGGGCTCGATGGGAACCATCTTCATGATCGCAGCATCACCTTTCTTAAGAAATTCAGGCCCCCTCTCAATCTCCTTACCAGACCTTCGATCAATCTTGCTCAGGATTTCAGCAACTTTGCCAGCAACACGAGCGGTGTGGCAATTAAGAGTTAGAGTACATCCATTAAAAAGCAGACCAGGATGGTTCATTATAATGACCTGTGACGTGAAGCTAGCAGCCTCCTTGGCAGGTTCATGTTTTAAGTTGGACGCAACATACCCACGTTTAAGATCCTTTGCATTGACCTTTACATGGAAGCCAACATTGTCACCAGGGAGGGCCTCTCGGAGATCCTCATCGAGCATTTCAATAGACTTGACTCCAGCGGTGAGTCCAGATGGGACAAAGGTAACCTTCATACCAGGCTTGAGGATTCCAGTCTCTATGCGACCAACTAGAACAGTACCAATTCCGCCAATCTTGTAAACATCCTGAATTGGAAGCCTGAGAGGCTTGTCAAAGGGTCTTTCAGGCTCCTCTGTCAGGTCAAGTGCGTCAAGGAGAGTTGGACCATGGTACCAGTCAAGGTTGTTAGACCTTTCAATCAGATTGTCACCTTCAAATCCAGAGATGGGAATGACAGGGATCTTCACAGGGTCATAGCCAACCTTCCTCAAGTATGAAGAGACCAACTTCACAATTTCATCATACCTCTCCTCTGAGTACGTGGGAGTGGTGGCATCCAATTGCAGGGAACAGTAATGTTAACCAAGGACAGTCACATATAAAGGCACATACAACAAACTCAATCAAACTGACCAAATAAAGACCATCCAAATTTTACGACACACAGTTACTAATCAAGTAAAAGAAACCAACTTGCTAATGTTATTTCGGACTAAACGAAGGAACAAATTCAGTTACATGCTAATTAGATATATGCAGGGCTGGACAAAATGAGTAAAAGTCTGAAGAAGGAATTCTTTGAAATATAACAACCATTTGAGAATTGAATTGCATTCTGGAGATGGAAACATCTGAAAATGACTAGATACTTATAAACTCCAATATCCACCAATAGAATCAGCACATGAGCATTTGAGAATTGACTTGCATTTTGAAGAAGGAAATATCTGACAACTACTAGATAATTTAACTTCAATAGATACTTTGGGAAATGGCACAAAGCTGTAGACTAGTGATAGATGAAAACAGAGAAGTAAAAAACATAACACTAAGATGGCAGAGGGGGAGGGTATGGAAGCCACATTTACAATAGTTCTTTGCTTGGAAAAACACATCTTCCAATATGGTGCAGGACACCCTTGTATAGTTTCAGAGACCAAGAATTAAAATATACAGATAGATATGTAGATAGACCAAAATAAAATTACTAGGTGTAATCACCTTGTTGCAGCAACGGATCAACTGCTTGACACCAAGAGTGTAAGCAAGCGATGCATGTTCACGGGTCTACCCATTCATTGAAAAACCAACTTCAAAACCATCAGGGGTGGAATCAATAATGAGAACAGCACAGTCGGCCTTTGAAGTTCCTGTGATCATGTTCTTGATAAAGTCGCGATGCCCCGGAGCATCATTGACAGTGAAATTGTACTTGGTGGTCTCAAACTTCAACGACGATACTTGGTGGTCTCAAACTTCAACGACGAAGTGTCAATAGTGATACCGCGTTCACGTTCCGCCTTGAGCTTGTCAAGCACCCAGGCATACCTGTATGAACTCTTGTTCATTTCAGCAGCTTCCTTATTGATCCTCTCAATGATACCGTTATCAATTCCTCCAAGCTTGTAAACAAGATTGCCAATTGTGGTTGACTTGCCAGAGTCAAACATGACCAATGACAACAATGTTAATATCAGGGCCGGCTGAAGGCATAGGCCACTAAAGCATATGCCTAGGGCCCATTTTATTAGTGCCCCAAAAATATATATTTTCAATATTATATATACATATATATTTATTAAATAAAATATTATTATTAATTTATTTTGAAAATATAAGAAGTTGGTAATTGTTAGGATTCTAAATTATCTTTAATTGATCATTTATTGCTATAGTTATCTATAATTATATTTATCTTTGGAAAAGAACATTAATAAAGTTTAATTGAAATTTTTTATATTTTATTTCTATAATTAATTAGATTGTAATGGTAAAAAAAAAAAACACATATTAAATACTCATTTCTGTTTCTGCAGAGTTTATGTATTTTTTTTTCTTGCTAATTTCCTTTATTCTCTTCTCATTCACTCATCTTTCATAATTGTTTAATATTTGATACTCAACATACATAATTGCAATTCTAATCCAGAAGGCCTCAAAATTAAAGGTAAGCTTGTTGGTTTTTATTTATTTTAATGAATTTACATTCATTCTCCTCATATATTATATATTTATATATATATATATATATTATTTTATATGAATTCATGATGTAGTTATTTACTAATCATTCTTATTGTTCTTATATATATATATATATATATCTCACGGTTTTGTTCTGTATTTTGTGTTTTTATTTTTTTTATATCTTTTATTCTACTAAATTGATTGGATTTGAATCTTTACATGGTGTTTTTAATTTGGGCCAATTATTCTCCTAGATCCTCATTTTAATTAATCTAAATAAAAATTAATATTTGTTTTTTCTTTTATCATATTCATGCAGATAACAGTGTCAGACTTTAAAGTATCATCCAATTGAAAATATAAGGCATAAATCAGGTTTTATTTTTTCTTTAATTTTAAGCATTTTGATTTTGATAAAATATTAGGGATCTATATTTTCTATTATTTGAATATAAATATGTCTGCTAGAAAATATGAGTCTAGATATACAAAACGTATGAAAAAAAAAATAAAAAAATAGAAAAATTTATTCAATCTCAAAAAGGTGCACTTGATAGGTTTGTTACGGATACTAAAAATCAAAACTCTGAAAAACCAATTGAAAATTTAAATGTAAAAATAATTGAATTTTCACTAGAAGATGATACTTTATTAGGACAAAAAAAAATCTGTCAAGAACTTTATGATAATCATAAATCTAATTCACCAAATATTAATATTAACGAAGAAGATAATAATAATTTAGAAGATCAATTAGTTGATCAAGAAGATAAAAATTTTAATGATATTGATGAAACTATTGTTAAAAATATATATGATCCAGCACAATGGGAAAACATAAATACAAATTTAATAGATTATTAGTTGAAAAAGGTCCAATTAGAGAAACTAATTTATGTTTCCACATGATGAAAATTCTAGACACTTTTCTACTATTTCGAAAATTACCAAATGGAGAAAAACATGATAGGAGATGGCTAGGATATTCAAAAGAATTAGATAAAGTATTTTGGTTTTGTTGTAAATTATTTAGTCAAAAATCAACTACAATTCAATTAGCAAACGAAAGATGTCAAGATTGGAAAAATCTTAGTGCCAAGCTTAAAAGTCATGAAACAAGCGGTGAACATATTATAAATCTGAATATTTGGTTTGATGTTGAAATGAGATTACTTAAAAATAAAACTATTGATCAAAATTTACAAGAAAAAATAAACAAGGAAAAAGAGCATTGGAGGAACGTATTAGTAAGAATTATTGCTGTAGCTAAAAATCATGCAAAAAATAATTTGGCATTTCATGGCACAAATGAGAAGATTTGTCAAGATAACAATGGAAATTTTTTAGGTTTAATTGAAATGATTGCAGAATTTGATCTTATAATGCAAGAACATCTTAAACGTATTCAAAATGGTGAAATTCATAATCATTACCTTGGCCATAACATACAAAATGAGTTAATAAATATAGTAGGATTAGAAATAAAAAATATTATAATTAAAAAATAAAAGAAGCAAAATACTTTTCAGTTATACTTGATTGTACCTCAGATATAAGTCATCAAGAACAAATGTCTTTTATATTAAGATGTGTAGATATTTCAACAAATCCAATCAAAATAGAAGAGTATTTTTTAGAATTTTTAAAAGTGGATGGTACATCAGGAAAATGTCTTTTTGATATGATTATTAGTGTAATAAAAAATTTTGAACTTGATATAAATGATATAAGAGGACAAGGATATGATAATGGGTCTAATATGAAAGGTAAATAACAAGGCGTACAGAAGAGATTGTTAGATATAAATTCTAGAGCTTTTTATACACCATGTGGATGTTATAGTCTTAATTTAGTGCTCTGTGACATGGCTAATTCTTGTACTAGTGCTATAACATTTTTTGGTGTGACACAACGTATATACTCATTATTTTCTTCTTCTACAAAAAAGATGGAAAATTTTACAAGACCATGTTTCTAATTTAACTCTTAAACCATTGTCACAAACATGTTGGAAAAGTCATCTTGAAAGTGTTAAAGCAATAAAATATCAAGCTCCATAAATAAGAGATGTTTTATATCAACTAGCAGAAGCTAGTGATGATCCTAAAACAAAAAGCGAAGCGATTTCTTTAGCAACATATGAGGTTGAAAATTTTGAATTTTTATTAGGTATGATTATTTGGTATGATATAATGTTTGCAATTAACACTGTTAGTAAATTTTTACAATATAAAGATATGGATATTGCCATTACATTAGATCAGCTAAAAGGTCTTATTTCATTTTTTAATGACTATAGAGAAAATAGGTTTACATCTGCTATGATTTGTGCTAAAGAGATTGCTAATGAAATGAATATAGAACCAAAATTTCGTGAAAAACGTGTAATTAGAAGAAAAAAAGAATTGATGAGAATGAAACTAATGAGGTGAGACTTTCACCTGAAGAATCTTTTAAAATTAATTATTTCAATCATATAGTTGATCATGCCATTTCTTCACTTCAAATTAGGTTTGAACAGTTTAAGATATATGAAGATAATTTTAATTTTTTGTATGATGTAGAAAAATTAAAATTGCTTGGTGATGATTTTCTAAAAGAAAAATGTTTACATATTGAAATTTTTTTAAAACATGATATGTTATCTGATATTGATGGTTTATATTTATTTTCAGAACTAAAAGTTTTAAAAGAAATAATAAATCCTGAATTAAAAACAGCACTTGAGATATTAAATTTTATAAAAAAATTAAATTATTTTCCTAATTCATGGATAGCTTATAGAATACTATTAACAATACCTGTTAGTATAACTTCAGCAGAAAGAAGTTTTTCAAAATTAAAATTAATAAAATTTTATTTACGCTCAACAATGTCTTAAGAAAAATTAAATAATTTGACAATTTTATCAATTGAAAATGATTTATTATCAAAATTTAAATATAAAAATTTAACTAGTAACTTTGCATCTCAAAAAATTAAAAAAAATAAATTTTATATAAAAATTTACTTTTTAAAAGCTAATATTTAATTTTTTTTTAAAAAAAATATTAAGGCCCCAAATATTTTTCTCTGCCTAGGGCCTCAAATGACAATGACAACAATGTTAATATTGACCTTCTCCTTACCCATTATTAGCCTGAAACTGAACTGCAATAGAATACTAGCAAATTATAACACAAATATGAAAACATACAAATTAGGGCCAGAGTACCCAAAAAAAAAAAAAAAAAATGAAAAACGCTACAACACAAGCAAACATGTATATTGCAAAATACATTGGTTCAATTGAAAATCAAAGAATTCCCAGTGAAAAGATATCAATTCGGAAAACAAAATCCATATAAACAAATTAAGATTAACAACAAGTTTCAAAGGAAAAACTCAAAACTTAAAACAGAAGCCCCAAATTCAAAAACCCACAACATCTATAACAAAGTACAGCTACGAAATAATTAAAAAAAAAAAAAATCCCACCATCACATAAGGTGCAGAAGTAAACAAGCCAAAGCAATAAACTTAAAACAAACAAAAGCAAAATAACCTTACCCATAAAAATAAAAGAAAAAAATGTAAAATCAAAATAAAACCAAACATCGTCTTCCTAAAAAAAAAAAAAACAAAAAAAAAATGCAAAAGCCTAAACAAACAAACATTGTCATAGAACAAAAAAACTGCCGGGCTAAAACAAAACTCATCCAAGCTGGAAACAGGAACCCGGCCCGGCCCGGCTACAAACCATGCCGTTCATCCCCACCGGCCGACCTGTTACTCTTTGTCAAGTTGAAAAAGTCTCATCCATCGGATACCGCCGTCGTCGAAATGGATCGTCATCAACCCGGTGTCGCACACCCATCAATATGCTTGCGACGTCGTGGCTTCTGGGTGGTGCTGTAGGCGGCCGGAAATAATAAATGGGTTTTACTGTCGGATACCGGATCGGGTATTTAGAATCCAATCCGAACCCGTCTCGAAAGTCGGAAGTTTTTGTATTTTTAAAAAAGAAGTTAAACCAACCACCAACCGCCACGTTTGGCATTGCCCAGACGGCCAACGCAACAGCGTCCCACCAATAGGTCCATCAAGTGCACAAAGTTAAAGATTTCATTATTACATAATAATAATAATATATATATACATAGTATAATATATGCACAGAACTTTTGTCCAAGAAGCAAGTTTTATCCGCCAATGATGTGAGCTATGTTGATGGATATAACTTGGATTTCTATGCCTACTCATAGGCACAGTGGTCTGTACACCATCAGGTTTGCGGTTGCTATTCTTAGATTTATAGACAGAATTTGATTGGGATTTCCCAGCTGCATAGCGGCCGAGGGACAGACTGGGAAGGAGCGATCCCTTCGAGCACCGGACCCAAAATGGATCGAACTGGGAACGGTCTCTTCAGGGGCCTTCCCGATGTTGAACAGTCTACTCAAATCCACGGAGATGAGAGAATAACTATACCACAGAAAATCTTCTTTTTTTTTTGGTTGTGTGTGTGTGTGTGTGTGTGTGTGTGTGTGTGTGTGTGTGAGAGAGAGAGAACAGAAAATCTTTTCTTGAACAGAAAAATTCTGACCAATTCAAAACCCAAGAAAGAAAAAGTACTAATCCAAGCTAAAAAATGTAACGATCTGAATCCGTCTCCATCGAAATCAAACATCCATATAACCAAAATTAGAATCATCAAAATCATGACTGAATAGTAAAAAAATATGAAAAATTGGAACGTACATAAAAAGTAGAAAAAAAAAATCCAAATTCAAAAATCTGTAACGTGTAAAAGACACAAAAAAAAAAAATATATATATATATATAATAAGTAAAATATGAGTTTAAAATTTTTTCTGACTTACTTTGGGCTAGTTCTTGAATGTTTTTGACATGAAAGACATAAGCTTTAATGTGTTGAGATAGTTGAAGAAGAATAGAGTGAGAGAGCGAGGCACCCTTAGCCGCTAAATTTTATAACCTGGGCGATTTGAGATGCCGTCCAGGCGGACTACCGTCCGTGAATTTTGACGGCTAGGAATACGTAGCCACGTAGCCGTGGACTCTGCGTTTGGTTTCGTATTATTTTATTCCTGTTGTTTTTCTTCTTAAATGACTCTTTTATCCTTGGCATTTACGACTCCGATACGACCCCCGCAATGACATTACCACGTCCTTAAAGACACATGTCAATTGTACAGTCCTTTTATGTAAATTCTCACAAAAAGAAACGAAAAATGAAGGTTTTACTAATTCATATTGTTAAATCTAACGGAAACGTTATCGGCCCCACTTCGTGTTAAACACGCTTCCACAGCTCCTGCTCGGCTGACCTGCAAAGGAAAAAAAAAAAAAACAAAAAGGCATGTTATTTTACTGTGACATTCCAAACATAAAAAAATGTTATATATATATATATATGATATAGTTTTAATAAAAGCAAAACAAAAACAAAAATTTCCATGTCAATCTTTAGCATTCAAATAACGGTCATCGGATCATGCCATATAGCTCTTCAGAACGTGCCGACTGAGAAAATAAGATGATGTGGCAGACAGCTTATACTGTAGCCTGTTAAAATTCTTCGTTTTTTACACCATTCACTTTCTTTGATATTTTCGCATACTACAAATGCTTTTCTACTTATTAAATTGATAAAATAAAATATTAAAAAGTCAATAGAAAATAATAGGGTGCCATGTGTCACGGACTTGTTTGTTTACCCTTCAAGCCGTGCGGCCTTAGTTGCTATTCCGACCCTTTGTTGCAACTAAGTAAGCCTTTTGCCCACTAAAAGAGAGAGCTAAGCAAAGAAAGCTAGAGCACAAAGAGAGTTTGGGAGAATGAAAGTATATTGCTTAGAGGAGAGCTTTACAAGAGTAGCTTGGATTCTTGGATGGTTTGGCCAAATGAGGCCTCCACCTATTTATAGGCACACAAAGTCTAATCCTACGGCTATAATGGCTTTGATCCTACGGTGGAGAATGGATGTCTAGATCCTTCCCACCTCCTTTACAAAAATATCTAAAGAAACATCTAGAAATGGATATGTACATGGCTTGACCTAGAGTTCTCCATAATGTTCTAGAGAATTCTACACTACTCTAGGTGCTTGGCCCATTGTAAGGCCCAAAATGGATTATAAGGCCCAAAATGGAGAGAATGCTCACCAAGTGTTTGATGAAATGCCCCAACCGTGACATTCTCCCCCACCTATGCCGTCGACGTCCTCGTCGAGCTTGCTTCATGGAACCTCTTGATATGATCTTCAAATTGCCAAAGCGCGATAGCAGGTTCCCAACTTGCTTCGCTATCGGGAAGTCCCTTCCATTTCACCAAGTACTCATGACTCGGATGGTTGTCCCTTCCACGAACTACTCGATCAGCTAAGATGCTCTCCACATCCTTGTCATAAGTGTTGTAGACCCCTATTGGTGCTCGCTTGGACTCCCCTCTTGTTTGGTCTTCCTCATCCTTGTAGTATGGTTTCAGACAACTTACATGGAAGACTGGGTGAAGTTTGAGTGTAGGAGGTAACTCCACCTTATAAGATACCTTGCCCACCTTCTTAACGATTGGAAATGGTCCCTCGTATCGGCGAACAAGGCCTTTGTGTAGTCCTCGGGTAGACTTGTGTTGGGATGAAAGGATTTTGATGAACACCAAGTCTCCCACTTGATACTCCACGTGCCTTCTTTTGGCGTCCGCCCACTTCTTCATTTTCTTGGTGGCCTTATGAAGGTACGACCTTGCTAAGTCCACTTGTTCATGCCAACCTTTGGCAATCTTGAATGCGGCAGGACTCCTTCCTCCATACTTGGTAACAAGTGTTTGTGGAGTGAGTGGTTGTTGCCCCGTAGCTAACTCGAATGGACTTCGATTGGTGGACTCGCTCCTTTGCAAGTTGTAGGAGAATTGGGCAACATCTAGTAGCTTTGCCCAATCATGTTGATTGGCACTCACAAAGTGTCGTAGATATAGCTCCAATAATGCATTAGCTCGCTCGGTTTGCCCATCGGTTTGTGTATGAAAGCTTGTAGAGAAATGCAACTCCGAGCCCATGAGCTTGAATAACTCCGTCCAAAACCTTCCGGTGAACCTTGAGTCTCGATCACTTATAATTGATCTTGGGAGTCCCCAATACTTCACCACGTGCTTGAAAAATAGTCGTGCCGTCTCCTCAGCTGGGCACTCCTTTGTTGCGGCAATGAATGTAGCATACTTGGAGAATCGATCAACTACTATGATTATAGTGCTACATCCCTCGGACTTGGGTAAGCTAATGATGAAGTCCATGGAAATGCTCTCCCATGGTCTCTCCGGAGTTGGTAGTGGCTCCAATAAACCTGCGGGTTGTCGTTGCTCTACCTTGTCTTGTTGACAAACAAGGCAGGTCTTCACATACATCTCGATGTCGTCCCGCATTTGTGGCCAATAATAGTTGGTCTCCAACAAAGCTCTCGTACGCTTTTGCCCCGGGTGGCCGGCCCATTTGGTGTCATGGCATTCCTTGATCAAATTCTTCCTTATGTTGCCCCACCTTGGTACATAGATGCGATGCCCCTTTGTGTAGAGAAGGCCATCTTCAACCCAAAACCTCTTAGTCTTGCCCTCCATGGCAAGTTGTAGGAGTTGTTTGGCCACAACATCACGGTCCATGCCCTCCTTTATTAGGTTGGGTAGTTCCCCTTGGAACTTGGTTATCGATGCTAGTTCGGCTTTCCTACTTAATGCATCGGCAACTACATTGGCCGTACCGGGCTTGTATTCGAGCTTGTAGTCAAACTCGGCAAGAAAGTCTTGCCAACGAGCTTGCTTGGGGCTTAACTTCTTTTGAGTTTGGAAATAGCTTGTGGCCACATTGTCAGTCTTTACCACGAACTTAGACCCCAGCAAGTAATGCCTCCAAGCGCGCAAGCAATGGATGATGGCGGTCATCTCCTTCTCTTGGACCGTATACCTCCTCTCCGTGTCATTGAGCTTGCGGCTTTCATATGCGATCGGATGCCTTTCTTGCATCAACACGCCCCCTATGGCAAAGTCGGAAGCATCGGTGTGCACCTCGTATGGTTTGGAGCAATCGGGCAATGCCAACACGGGTTCCTTCATAATCGCCTCCTTCAAATTCTCAAAGGCTTGTTGGCATTGGATGGACCAACTCCATGTCTTGTTCTTCTTTAGTAGGTCGGTGAGTGGTGCGGCTAGGGCAGAATACCCTTTGATAAACCTCCTATAATAGTTAACAAGACCAAGAAAAGATCGCAGCTCACTCACCTTGGTTGGAGGATCCCACTCTTGGATGGCTTTCACTTTGGCTTCATCCATGTGCAGCTTGCCATCCTTGATCTTATGGCCGAGGAAGTACACCTCATTGGTTGCAAACGAGCACTTCTCTCTCTTCACGTAAAGCTCATTATCCTTTAGAACCTTGAACACAATTCGTAGGTGGTGGATGTGCTCCTCTAGCGTCTTGCTATAGATGACAATGTCATCCAAATAGACCACCACGAATTTGTCCAAGTAAGGATGGAAGATCTTGTTTATGAGAGTGCAGAATGTGGCGGGTGCGTTGGTGAGACCAAAGGGCATGACGAGGAATTCGTATGCTCCATATCGAGTAACACATGTAGTCTTTGGCTCATCACCCTCCGCAATTCTAACTTGGTAGTACCCCGACCTTAAGTCAAGTTTAGTAAAGTACCTTGCTCCTCCAAGTTGATCAAACAAATCGGCTATCAACGGTATAGGGTACTTGTTCTTGATGGTAACCTTGTTGAGCGCCCTATAATCGATGCATAGCCTTAATGAACCATCGTGCTTCTTTTGGAACAAGATGGGTGCTCCATAAGGTGCTTTCGACGGTTGAATATAACCGGCATCCAAAAGCTCCTTAAGTTGTCTCCTTAGCTCCTCTAGCTCCGGTGGAGACATGCGATATGGTGCTTTTGCGGGTGGTTTTGCACCGGGCTCCAGTTCGATGCAATGATCCACCTCCCTCCTTGGTGGAAGTTTCTTGGGTAGTTGTGGTGGCATGACATCTTTGAACTCTTCAAGGACTTGGCTAACCTCCTTCGGTGGCTCCTTGGAAGTAACTTCCTCTTCCTCGCGTAGAGTAGCAAGGAATGTAGGCTCTCCTTTCTTTACTCCTTTCTTGAGTTGCATGGCGGAGAGGCGGTTGGAAGTACTTGGCTTGTGCATTGTTGGAATCATGCAAGGGCCTCCCTCCATTATGCACACCGTGTTGTAGCGAGGGAGAGGGACCACATTGAATTGCATAAGGAATTCCATGCCAAGTACAATATCAAAATCATCCATAGGAGCAATGGAGAAGTTTACGTTACCTTGCCAAGTGCCAAGGTGCAACTCCACGTTACGGGCCATGCCATCTAGCGGTTTAGCCTCCGCGTTCACCGTTTTCAACCACCCTTGACCTTTGTCAAGTTTTAGGCCAAGCCTCCTGGCCTCCTCCCTCTTTATGAAATTGTGAGATGCTCCGGTGTCCACCATGACTTGAGCATCCTTACCATTAATACGTGCCGCCACGTACATGAGGGAGTTGTCCTTTGCATTGTGAGCTGGGATTGGTCTAGCCTTCAATGAGTTAAGGAGTTGTAGACAACCCATTTGTGTGTGCTCGTGAGTTTCCCTCTCCTCGAGCATGGCACTTAAGGACTTCCTCTTCGGACAATCTCTAGCCCAATGGGGACCATCACATAAGAAGCAATTTTCCTTCGGCTTGAATTCGGGCTTGCCTCCTTTCTTCCAATCTTTGCTAGGTAGTGGTGGCCTTCTTGGAAACTCCTTACTTTGGGGAGTTTTATGGAACTTGGCTCCCCCACCTTTAATATAATTAGTCTTAGGCTTAGGGTTGGAAGACTCACCTCGCCCATATTCGACAAGTGTTTCGGCCGTAGTGAGGGCGGTGGAAATATCTTGTACTCCCCTTCGTTGAAGCTCTTGGCATGCCCACGGTTGCAACCCATCCATGAAGTTGAAAAGGAGATCCTCCTCACTCATGTTGGGAATTTGGAGCATTAACCCAGAGAATTGCTCCACATATTCACGGATGGATCGTTGGTGCTTCAACTCCTTCATGCGTTTCCTAGCATCATTCGCTACATTTTCGGGATAGAATTGCTTCTTCAATTCACTTTTTAAGTCTTCCCAAGAATTGATAGCGCATATGCCTTTCTTCATTTCCTCATGCTTTCTACGCCACCATACCGCAGCAAGATTAGTAAGATAGAGGGTAGCGGTGTTTACCTTTTGCTTCTCGTCTTGGAAATCTAAGGCCTCGAAGTACCGTTCCATGTGCCACATGTAGTTGTCCAACTCCTTTGCGTCTCTTCTCCCACTAAACTCCTTGGGCTTGGGAGCATCTACCCTTGGAGTAGAGACTATTTGTTGGGTAGTGACGGTGCCACTAGTTGCAGCTCTCTTGCATAATGCCCAATCCTCACGAGTCTCCTCTAAACTCTTCTTAAACTCATCTAATTGAGCTTGCATAAGGGACAAGGTTTCAATTACCTTTGTTTGGAAAGCTTGGCTTTCATGACGCCACGCCTCGGTGTTGGCCTCGTTGGTGTATTGCATGGTACCTCTAAGCTCTCCCACTTGGTCACCCACACGACCATCGAGCTCCTCCATGCCTTGCTCCACCTGATCAAGCCGCTCCAACATATCGGCAACAACCAACTCCATCTTGACCACCTTGGTCTCCATGGCGGTGAGAACGTCCTTCGACTTTGAACGCCCACGTCCCTTCCTTGCAGCTTCGGGGATGACCTCCCTTCCCCTTGCTTCTTCAATCACAACCTCTGATGAAGACATTGTGCTCTAAATGCTAGCTTTAACCTTGGGCTCTGATACCACTTGTCACGGACTTGTTTGTTTACCCTTCAAGCCGTGCGGCCTTAGTTGCTATTCCGACCCTTTGTTGCAACTAAGTAAGCCTTTTGCCCACTAAAAGAGAGAGCTAAGCAAAGAAAGCTAGAGCACAAAGAGAGTTTGGGAGAATGAAAGTATATTGCTTAGAGGAGAGCTTTACAAGAGTAGCTTGGATTCTTGGATGGTTTGGCCAAATGAGGCCTCCACCTATTTATAAGCACACAAAGTCTAATCCTACGGCTATAATGGCTTTGATCCTACGGTGGAGAATGGGTGTCTAGATCCTTCCCACCTCCTTTACAAAAATATCTAAAGAAACATCTAGAAATGGATATGTACATGGCTTGACCTAGAGTTCTCCATAATGTTCTAGAGAATTCTACACTACTCTAGGTGCTTGGCCCATTGTAAGGTCCAAAATGGATTATAAGGCCCAAAATGGAGAGAATGCTCACCAAGTGTTTGATGAAATGCCCCAACCGTGACACATGCCAGTACCACCCAACATAAATTTAAGAATTCTATAGGAGAAAGTTTCCATGTCTTTCTATTTTATTTTATAATTTAGGAATTCTATAGGAGAACGCTTCTATTTCTTTTTATTTTCTTTTTATTTTTTATTTTTGCGAAGGAAAACATGTTTTTATATACATATACATTTTAAGATTTGATCCTTTAGAAACTATATCTACATTTACAATAAAAATTTTAAATATTGTTGCATCGAAATTAAGATTTTAAATTTAATTTATTAATGAAAATATACCATTCTATCATATTTATCACGTTATGAAATCTCCTATTATAATTTGAGAAATAAATCTAAGCATAATCAATTTTCTAAAACTTTAAACATTCCAATGTGAATTTTCGGTTCTAAAATTTTATCTCATATAAAAAAAGTTAATTTTTTCAATTTAATTTAATTTTTTTTATTAATTAATATTTTTAAATGATGTGATATTTCTTTTAAAATCAATAATGTGATATTATTGATGGAAAAAGAATAAGGAGTAGAAAAAGGAACTAGAACATCCACACTCAAACCGTTAATGCTGATAGAGGTATTACATTTCAAACGTTTCAACCAATAACCTAAACAAAAAGGGAAGAACCGAAAAAACCATTGTATGTGCTTAAGCATACACCAACTCAGCTACACGTTCCGTGGGGGCACGTGGCCCGTTAAAAAACTTTTAAAAAAGATTTTAGTATATACTTACAATTATGCCCTCAAAAATGTAATTTTTGGCTATATGCCCCTTCCAAGGTGCCAATTCTGGCTCAATATTATGTCAGCTTTTTACTTTTTTCTTTAATATTTTTAATTGAGTGCGCTTATACAAGTTCACTGTTTAAATTGTGTGTGTGGGTATTTATATATATATATATATATAGTCCGTTTATAATACGGATGGTCCTCATGCAGACCATAGTATTGGTGACGGTTTTTTATAGTATTGGTGATGATTTTTTAAAAAATCATCGTTAATACTATAAAAAACCATCACTAATACTACGGTCCTCATACGGACCGTCTTCACTATAGAATTTCCATATATATATATATATATATATTTATTTATAATTATGTAACCCACACTATCTCTGGTAAATGTGAAATGGGTATTTTTAGAAAATAAATATTTGGGTTAATTACCAAATATTTTTTTCAACTCTTTATATCTGATTTATGACATCAATAATACATTTTCTATTTTATTAAATATCATTATTTTAGTTAAAATTTATATTTTTATAAAAATTATAATGTTTTATTTTTTTGATAAATTGGAAAAAGGGGAATTTCATCTTCCAACCTTGAATTCAGAATGTGGGGATTAATAACAGTGTCAAATTGTTAATGTTAATATATAGAGGTATAATAGTTAAAATGTTCCAACCAATAAGCATTGCACGATGACAAATAAATAAATAAATAATAAAAAAAAAAACAAAACAGGAACAACCAAAAAACATAAAAAATCATTACATATAGTAGCCCATTAAATTTTTTTTAAAAAGATTAAGAAGGGACATACCAACTCAGGTGAGTTAGAAAACTTCTAAGAAGATTTAGCAGCCCGATCAAACTAAATTAATACATACTTACGATTATGCCCTCAAAATGTAAACTTTGGCTGTGCCCCTGTGCCCCTTTCAAATTGCCAATTCGTGATTTTACAAGTTCACTATTTTTAATAAATATATAAAATAATATACACATATGTGTAAATACATATATATATATATATATATATATATTGGATTAATTACCAAATATATTTTTTAAGCCTCTATATCTAATTTTTCACATCAATAATACATTTTCTATTTTATTAAATGTCATTATTTTACTTAAATTTTATATTTTTCTATTTCTAGTTTGACTTATAATTATGGTTAACTAATCCTAAGTAATTAAATTTAAAATTATTTAGTCGAAACTGTATACATAATTTTTTTTGTTGTATGATAGTTATTATTTGTAATATATCAATAAATCTATTATCTAAGTTTTTATATATTATTTTTCTTGATTCTTTTTTCTATTTTTTAATTAACTTTGAGTTAATTAATTGTTCAAAAATTTGGGAATTTTTATTTTGCCTTGAAGAACATATATATTTTTGTATAATTTCTATCATATTTATAATGAAAAGTAATGTTAAATGTATTTACTAATCTCCTAAGTTATTTACTTTATATATACTTGTCATCATTCAATTGATTTATATTTAACACTTAAAAAATAACCCTGATAACAATAATTTGGTGCGAAATTTAGCATCATACCCATCAATCCCGTGGTACTAATAATATTAATCCTCTTGAAACTGATATATATATATATATATATATATATTTTTTTTTTCTGTATGTTTGAAAGGTGGTTCGAACCCATAATCGATTTTAATTGAGTTTCTACATATTACCATGGCAATATAATTCAATAATGTTGCGTTATTTAATACAACTAAGAATGGATACGTTGAAATGGAATAAAATTGAAAGTCCTACCTGAACTGAATTTGGTTATATTTGTACATTTTATATTAGATCTGAGATTCTCCTCCAGTCATCCGAAAGTGCCGCAATGAGCAGATTTTGATTTCTCCATAAATGACGCTATTGTCCTTGCTTTGGTAGACTCTGATATGACGTGTACTCCATTGCAGATTGATCCAGGCCGTTCATTGGAAAATTTGCAACAATTGAAAGGAGCTGGCTAGGACCACCGATTAGGTGGCTGGGGATATATATATATATATATAAATATATATATATATATATATGTACATATATATACACACACACACACAAACGAGGGGGAGAAAAAATGTAAATAAAATAAATAAACAAATAAAAGATTGGTTCCGTCTTGTGATCAGCAAATTGGTTTCTTCTCGGTTCACCGAAATTTACGAGCTGAAAAATATTAAACAAAATCAGGTCAGAAAAATAAGAGGCCCACCACAGAACAATCGACTACTGCCATGCGTTATTTGCTGCAAAATCCTGTGCCCATCTCTTACCCACGAACTTAGACGGACCAGGTTACGCATGAAAAGAACATAATCTGAGAGAAAATTAAATTTCAAGTCTTCAACGAAATAACTAGAGAAAGAAAATCAAATTAGAAAATGTGATTCCATATTTAATTTTCATAATGCGTATTAAATGTGTATATTTTAGTCCAAAATTTTAAGAATTAATATAATATTATTAATATATATTTCGATAATATAACACTATGATATTCAATTTATAATTTAAAAAATTTAAAAAATTTTAAAATATTTAATTTAGATTTTAAAGAAGTTTATACAAATATAATGATATTCAATTCAAATTTTAATAAATTTTATAAAAATTTATTAAAATCTAGATATATTCAATTAGAATTTTATAAATTTTTTTTAAAATCTTATAATATTGAAAAAGTTATTTATTTTAAAAAATTTTAAAAAATGATGAATTTTAATAAATTTTAAAGTATTTTAACAGTAAAATTATGAAAAAAATTATTAATATAAAATTTAGTTTTAAATTCAAAAATTTTGTTGAATTCTTATAAAATTTTTATGGAATCTGTAAAATTTCATAATAATTCATCAAATTTTTTAAAATCTATAACTCATTCTAAATCCATCAAATTTTAAATTCAATCTCTCCTCTATATTTTTTTAAAAAAAATAAAAATACGAGACTATATTTATTTGATGGTCCATACTTATATTAAAAAACAAAAAAAAAAACACAAGAAAACACTTACTTTTGACTAAAAAATAAATCACAACCATCCAATATTCTCCATTCCAACCTATATATGCACCCTCTTCTCCAACTCTCTCTTATATAGCCATGGCTTTGCTCCTCGAGAGGACAACCTCCGGCCGAGAATACAAGGTCAATGAATTCTCTCAGGCCGATGTCGGCCGTCTCGAAATCGAGCTCGCCGAGGTCGAAATGCCCGGTCTCACCAGAGAGTTTCTTCTACCTTAAAACTACTCCCCACGCCCACAATTCTCTTATATAGCCATGGGTTTGCTCGTCGAGAGGACAACCTCCGGCCGAGAATACAAGGTCAATGACCTCTCTCAGGCCGATGTCGGCAATCTCAAAATCGAGCTTGCCGCACCGAATTCGGACCCTCACAGCCCTTCAAAGGATCCAAAATCACTGGCTCGCTCCACATGACCATCCAAACCGCCGTACTCATCGAGACCCTCACGGCTCTCGGCGCCGGAGTCCGCTGGTGCTCCTGCAACATCTTCTCCACCCGTGACAGTGCCGCCGTCTTCTCCTGGAAGGGTGAGACCCTCCAGGAGTACTGGTGGTGTACCGAGAGAGCTCTCGATTGGAGCCCAGGTGGTGGTCCAGATCTGATAGTCGATGATGGTGGTGACGCCACTCTTTTTTGATCCATGAAGGTGTTAAGGCAGAGGCGATTTATGAGAAGAATGGTACTTTGCCTGACCCTGCTTCTACTGATAATGCTGAGTTCCAGATCGTTCTCACCATTGTAAGAGATGGGTTGAAGACCGATCCCAAAAGGTACCACAAGATGAAGGAGAGATTGATTGGCGTTTCTGAGGAGACCACTACTGGTGTTACGAGGCTTTATCAGATGCAGGGCAATGGGACTTTGTTGTTCCCCGCCATTAATGTTAATGACTCTGTTACTAAGAGCAAGGTGAGCTTTTCCTTTTTTTTTTTTTTTTTTTTTTTTTTTTTTTTGATCTCTGTTTGTTTTGTTTTGGTTTACTGTTTTGAGTTATAGATCTAGTAGATCTTCTGGGCTTGCACTGTTCACTGTTTTTCGCAAACAAATGTTAGCAATTGTCCCAAAAAAATAAAATAAAATAACAGCTAGCTGCTTAACAAAAGAAAGAGGAAGAAGAAGTTATTTTAATCTCAAAGTTTCAATTTTAAAAAATAAAATAAAAAATAGTTTAACCTCAATATAAACTAAAAGAATTAGCACAAAGATCTATAGCGGTTATAACTTACAAATAATTATATAAAATATATACACAAATATGACACCGGGGGATCGGAAATTGAAACAACTAGTTCTTAATTGCTTTAAGCATATACTTGGCTAAGCTTTCTGTCCACAGTACCAGTTACATCCTCCCCCCTCCTGCTCTATAACTCCTAGCTCCTAGCTCCTAGCTCCTAGCCACTAGCTAGCTGCTTCTAAGCTCCTAACTACTAACAGAAAAGGTAGTCTTAGACTCTGATAAGATGAAGGCTTGGCTTACCATTTCAACCAACGGCTAAGGCTGACAGAAGGCCTTGAAGCCAAATTCTTAACACTAGAGCTGTTAAAACACCTTCCAAAGAAGTGGAAACCCCTATAATTTCAGAGACAAAATATGTATACAAATTCCAACAGTTACTGGAGTCAACACCACCATCCGCTCTGAAATGGACACTTAATTTTATGGGGTTTAATCAAGAAAAAACTTTTAAGAGGGTGCGATGATCACCTTGTTGAAGCAACAGATCATCTGCTTGACACCAAGGGTGTAATCGACAAAGAGAAGGGCACAGTCAGCCCAGGAATCGCCTGTCATCCCGTCCTTCATAAAGTTGGGATGCGCATAAGCATCAATGAAAGTGAAATGGTACTTGTCCTTCTCCAACTCCCGCATGGCATTGTCAATGGTGATACCTCGCTCCGTACAGCCTTGGCAGCTTCTTTTCTCGAGCTTTTCGCCAATTGTGGTCGACTTGGCAGAGTCAACCTGACCGAAGACTCGAATGTGAATTTTGACCTTCCCATTACCCATTGTTAACGTGAAATTGAACTTTGAACTACAATAGAGTACCAGGAAATTGCCTGTCAGATGCATGAAATCGCAAGCTTAGAATTGTATAAAAAAACATGAACTGATAGTATATATTAAGGCCAAGAGTACCCCAAAAAATAAAATAAAAAAGTTGCAATACGAACATATGTGAACCCAGAATTGCAAGATACATTATTTCAATATTGAAAAAATCAAATTATAATCTAAAAAAAAAAAATATTTAGGAATCTACTCGAAAATTTAAAATGACCCATTATTCTTTTTAAAAAAAAAAACAAAAAAAAGAAAAAAAAAAAACTAAAAATCTCAAGTTCTTATTTAACCAAATTATATTCTAGAAACTAGTGTTTGAACTTAGAAGGAAGAATGTTTAAAATATTCAATATTTCATATTCAATATTTCTTCGATATTTTCATTTTTTGAAGAGGTCGAAATAAAATTTAAGTTAGATATGGTAATTGATAGAATTTCTTTAACATCCATTAAAATTTTTGAAATTTTGGCAAAATTTCCATGAAAATTTCTATAAAATATTTACATCAAATCCTTAACAATTTGGTTAAAAATTTTATAATTTCCATTAAATTTCCACTGAAATTTCAAAAATATCTGTGGAATTTTTTAATTTTTTTTAAAAAATCACAAATATTATTGATATTTAGTAATTTTTTTTATCAAATTAACTTCATTACTAATTTTTTTTACCCTTTAGTTGCTTTTTAGACATTTAGTGATATAAGCAAAATAGAATGAATTGAATTGAATAACATTAATAAGTTTCACTTATTTATTGAATATCGATAAAGCAAACATACAAAGATTGTGGATTATATTTTTGAACCTTGGAAATCGTATTATCGGGAATATCTATTTTACAAATGTGGATAAATAAATGATGAAACATATACATGTCAATTGTGAAATAATAATCTTTGTTTGAAAAATAATGGCAGATGATGATGAAGAGGGCAATCAAATGTACCAATGGATTAGAGATGTTCATTTAAGTGATCATGAAGGAAATCCTGATCCAAATATTGCTCAACAAGCTGAAAAAGAAGAAATAAATGCTCAAAAAGTGATTACTGAAGAAGTAAATTCTAGTAGTGGTGATTTATTTCAAAGGCTTATGAGAGAGTCAACTAGAACTACTAGTGCTTTAGCTCCATCAGGTGGTACACATTCACAATTTGAGACTATTAGTAATTACTCTAGCTACAGTGGTGATGAAGATAACTTCAATAAATTATCTGAATTAGAAGTTAAAAGAGGTAGTGGCCAAAGAGAATCATCAAGTCAAGAAGTTGGATTAAGCCCATTTACCGGTGAACAATATTACACACATGCAACACAAGATGAAGATCATGGGAGTAGAGATGTAGGTCAAGGATTCGGTGCTATTGGAAAAAACTATATACATAAAAAAAAAAAATCTATAATGGAGATGTCACAACAACAAAAAGATTTAATTTTTATGAATTTTGGATCTATAAGGATTGGAAGTCATTTTCATAATCTTTATTCAATGGAGATGTATGGAATGTCATCAAATAACAATTCATGGGTACCATCTCAAACTCAATCATCAGAGAGTAGTTGATACGAACCTAAGACGACTTGCTCCTAACCCGTATTATATTAGCCCGGATCTCAATTAAGTTCAAGTTCTAATGGAATGGATCTCAACCCCTAACCAACCTGTGGTTAGAAACCTTGATATAATGTAGATGCCACAATAGGGGATGGAAAACCTATTGATAAGTCAAGCTAAAACAACCAATTATCTAATGGTGTTTTAGGTGTTCTCAAAGAACAAAGAGATAATTAATGTCACAAGTATTTTCTTGATCAAATCAAAAGTTGTATTCTTAATGAAAAATAAGCCTTTAAATAGGCTACAAAGTCACGAAATAAAACCCTAAAAACAAAGGAAAAATCGGCCATACAAAGTACTTTCCTATGGTGGCCAAAATTCTCACTCCTTTCTTATTCTAATTTGGATTAATTAATTCCTTTATTTTGAATTAGGAATTAATTAATTTACAATGAAAATAATAAAATAATTTCCTAAACTTATTGTTCCAGAAAATAAATAAATAAAAACTAAAAAGTAATAGTAATTTCCTAAAACAAAAAGTAGAATCAAATTAGGAAACTATAATACTAGCTTTTTCACTAAGTTGACTTTGACCAATCTTTGACCAAATTGAGCTCCAAATTAGCTTCAATATGCTTTGTAGGATGCCAAATAAGCTGCATATGAAGTCCCACACGTTTCCCATGCTTGGAAGAGGAACAAAAAGCCAACTCAGCAAAATACAGTAAAGCCAGCACAAAATACAGTAAAAGACAGGCCAAATTTGAAGCTGTCCATACAACCCCTTTTTGAATGCCTTTGAATCTGCCTTGACTTGATTCTATATCCTATTAGACATATGTATTGAATCCATAAAGAGTTGGAACCATTTCATGCTGCCCGTTGTCCATATTTGCACCAAAACTGCTACCCAGGTCCGTATCGGCTTCCACCACTTGGATGCTTAGAATGGGCTTTGTATCTTTAAGTATGGACAAGCTCTGTTGAGATATGATTATCCCCTGTATAAATGATCCCAGGTTTTTCTTAAATCTCTTAATGTGAGCTCTTATGATTGGCCTGGTCTTCATCCGTGTTGGGTCAGTACCCCAACGGGTTATCGGTTGAGTGAGCTCGGGAGGAATCACATCATTCCCCTCCTCTTGAAAAGGATTTGTTCTCAAATCAAGATCATCACCTGCAGCAAAAGGAGTTAAATCAGCAACATTAAATGCAGCACTAACACTATACTCACCTATTAAATTAAGTTTGTAGGTATTCTCGTTAATCCGCTTCAAAACTTGAAAAAGTCAATTCATAGGCGGCATGAGCTTTGACTTTCTTTATTTAGGAAACCTTTCCTTTCATAACTGCAACCAAACCAATTCTCCTGGGTCAAACACTATTACAACAAAATCTAGAAATACATGCTCATTATGGTAAAAATTACACTTTTTAAAGTTAGCAAACAATATTTCCCAGATTTTCAAATTTCCACTAAGTAAAGCTCTCAACAATGCAGATAAAGTTCTCTACAACAAAAGCATTTTTAAATTAGCATCTTTATAATTCATAATCAGCAATGGTTTCTTACCCAAGATAGCCTTATTAACATCCCCAAAACTCAAATAAAAATTCTGGTTTTTCCTTTCTTTTTTTTCTTTTCTTTTTTTTCCCTCAGTTTGGCTCTCATTGGCGGAAATTTCCAGATTTTTGGTGCTCTCGGGTTTGCTCTCTTTTTTCACCCCTCTCTCGGCTTTTTCTTGGTTTTTCCACTCAATTTGGGTTTTAGAAAGCTTACCTTGATCAGCAACCTCAATCTCACCTTCTTGAAAGGATGGTGAAGCCGTTGGTGCCATACTTGTTTTCTCCTTGAGCTTTTTGGCCTCCCTCCTTTGTTGCATTTGTAGTTGATCTTTGTAGACCTCTTTGGGAGTCAATGCCTCCAACTTGATTTTCTTCCCTTTAAACCTGAAAACAACACTATTTTCTCGACCAAAATGAGTAGCATCTTTGTCAAATTGCCATGGTCTACCTAGTAAAATATGTCCGGCATGCATTGGTACAATGTCACACAAGACAACATCCACATATTTATCTATGTTGAATCTACCTTGGCTTGTTTATTGACTTTTATCTCACCACTATCATTAGCCATTGTAATCTATATGGTTCTGGATGTTTAATAGTTGTTAACCCTAATTTATCAACCACAATGTTACTAATTACATTAGTACAACTTCCACTCTCAATAATCATGCTACAAATCTTACCTTGAATCTCACATCGGGTGTGGAAGATGTTCTCTCTTTGAATTTCATCCTCATCTTTGTATGCAGCAAGTACTCTCCTAGAAAGCAAGTTTAATTCAGCATTGGATGCTTGCAAGGTTTCGGGTTCATCCTCCAAGTCCTCCTCCTCTTGCTTGGCTTCATCCTCACTTTCTTCACTTTCCGATTCTAGCTCATCATTGCCCTTTAACACCATGATTTTTCTATTCGGGCATTGGCTAGCGATGTGTCCTCCTACTTGGCGCTTAAAACACACAACATCATGAGTTCTAGAAGGTTTAGGATCTAATTTTACCTCATTTTTTGGTGCTTGGATAGATTCGGTTCTAGTCTCCTTCCTTGGCCAGTTTGAACTTTCTTCTTTGACTTTCGGCTTTGGCTTGCTTTCATAGATGGGATTGTTCCTCCAGCCACTTGAATTGGACCTTCCACTGTTGGAAACACCTACAAACCACTTGAATTGGTGTAAGCTTAATGGCTACATGCAACATCTCCTCCAACTCCAAGTATCGTTGCAATTCAAGCTGGTTGGCAATGTCGCGGTTCAAACCACCAAGAAATCTCGCCATTGTTGCCTCCCTATCCTCATTCATATTCAGCCTCATCATGAGCATCTCCATCTCTTTGTAATAATCCTCCACGGACCTACTTCCTTGAGACAAAGATTGAAGCCTTTGATGTAACAGCCCAGACCACCCGCATCAAGATATTGTCCGCTTTGGGGTATTCCAGGCCGTAGCCCCCCTCACGGTTTTGTTTCTGCCAGTCCCATTGGCAAAAGGCCTCTTAGTGGTTAGAGGTCTCACCTCTCAACTTGCTAGTCCCACTAGCTCGGGCCTCCCAGGCCCAACCAAGATATTGTCCTCTTTGGGGTATTCCAGGCCGTAGCCCCCCTCAAGGTTTTACGTTCACAGGATCTTTCACCCGGAAGGCCTCTTGAAGGGAAAGGTATCCACATGCTTATAAGCCATGCTTCGTTCCCCTTTCCAATCGATGTGGGATGTTACAATCCTCCCCCCTTGGGGCCCAGCATCCTCGCTGGCACACCGATCCGGGTACTGGCTCTGATACCACTGTAACAGCCCAGTACCACCCGCATCAAGATATTGTCCTCTTTGGACCAAGGTTCACTCCCTCTCTCCCTCTTGGCCTCAAGGTTTTGTCAAAATGCGTCTTGAAGGGAGAGGTGTGCCCCTCTCCAATCGATGTGGGATGTTACAATCCTCCCACTTTGGGGCCCAGCGTCCTCGCTGGCACACCGATCCGGGTCCGGCTCTGATACCACTGTAACAGTCCAGTACCACCCGCATCAAGATATTGTCCTTTTTGGACCAAGGTTCACTCCCTCTCTCCCCCCTGGCCTCAAGGTTTTGTCAAAACGCGTCTTGAAGGGAGAGGTGTGCCCCTCTCCAACCGATGTGGGATGTTACATTTGATGCAGCAACCTATGGTAATGTGATGGCACAAACCGCTTTCTCATGGCTCCTTTCATTTGACACCATGTAGTAATTAAGTCATCACCAACTCTCTTTCGGGTGTTTTGCTCATTGGTCCACCATTGGAGCGCATAATGGCCAAACTCCATTGCTGCCAATTTCACCTTCTTAGCCTCTGAATAATTATGGCGGTCGAATATCATCTCCATCTTTTCTTCCCATTCCAAATATGCCTTGGGATCACTTTTTCCCATGAATGGTGGGATGTTGATCTTGATATTGCTAAGATTGTCATCTGTTTCTTCCCTCCTATACCTTCCACAGCCAGCTCTCTCTTGGACAGCAAAGGTTTCGTCCATGCCTTCCTCAAAGTCTCCACCGAAATCCTCCTCCTCAAATTCCTCTCTCGGTCTTTCACGGCCTCCTCGTCCTCGACCTCGACCTTCATGGAATTCTTTCCTATTTCTTGTGTACGGAATTCCTTGGGAAACTTAGAGCCTTCCCATCCTTTGATTCATGTGCTCAACTTGGGCACTCACCCGCTGTAATTGTTCCAAAACAGCTTTCAAATTCGTTTGCTTACCACTCCTGGTAGCTCGTGGATCACCATTAAATCCTACGGACTCCTCTTCATTAATTCTCAGTGGTGTGTCTCCTTTTCTTATTCTGGAATCTGCTATGTTAGTAAAATACTGCAAAAATAAAATAAATCCTCACAATATTCACTCCCTCACATGTTTCACTCAAACAATGTCTCAACACTCGTGTTTGCACACTAGTTTCGGCTTTTACCCTTTTTTAAGCTCACACACTCTTGGCTTTTTCCACTCAATGAATTATCTCAAAGTTCTAATTAAAACACCCACAAAACAGTAATTAGATCACTAGTATGTTTTAATTAAACTTATCAACAAAACAGTAAGCAAAAATAAACAAATAGCGAACGGAATGAAAATACCTATTTTCGGTTTTTGTAGATAAAATAAAGCAATTAATGAGAAAACTTTGGAATTTTGAAGAACTGGACCAGATGGTAATAGATTATGAGTTCAAGAATAAAATTCTAGAAAAAGAAATTCAAATACAAACAAGAATCAAAGAGAACAAAAATATAGAAAAGTTGCTGGTTGTTGTTCTTGTAATTCAAGTTTTGTATCAAATCCTTTAACTAATTTTAATCCAAATAATTTAGCACTTAAACTCAAATATCCAGCAGCAAAAATAACTCTCAGAAACTCCAAATATGGAATAAATAATCAACACAGCAGCAGTTACAAGAAATTTCCAGCAACAAACTTCAACACCAATTTTCAACAAACCGATATATATATATATATATTTTAATATTTGGCTTTCTTCTCTTTTTTTTTCTTTTTTTTTTCACTCACTGAATATCAAACAAAACTGCAGTAGCAATAATAAACAACAAATTTGCAATTTCAACTCCAAAAATTCACCAAACCCGTGACCTCCAAATAAGCACAAATGTGCAGTTTTTTTTTTTTTTTTTTTTTTTTTTTTTTTTAAATGTTGCTGCAAACTCTTTTCTTTTTTTTTTTAATTTTTTTTCTTTCTGAATAGATGGATGCAAATATTTAAGACTAAAATAGCAAAGAAAAAGCAACAATAACCAAATTAAAAGAGCAATGATAAAAGACAACCAACAAACTAGGAAACAAAAAATAAGGTAAAACTAGGAAATCCTAATTCAACTAGGAATGATTTTTTTTTTTTTTTTTTAAGGTGCAGAACGTGTATGGGATGGATACAACCTTAACCTAATGCTAAAATTGCAGAATAACATAAAAACAAATAAAGAAAATAAAGATAGATCAAACCTGAACAAAATTTAGCTCTGATACCAAATGATACGAACCTAGGACGACCTGCTCCTAAACCCGTATTATATTAGCCCGGATCTCAATTAAGTTCAAGTCCTAATGGAATGGACCTCAACCTCTAACCAACCTGTGGTTAAAAACCTTGGTATAATGTAGACACCACAATAGGGGATGGAAAACCTATTGATAAGTCATGCTAAAACAACCAATTATCTAATGGTGTTTTAGGTGTTCTTAAAGAACCAAAAGATAATTAATCTCACAAGTATTTCCTTAATCAAATCAAAAGTTGTATTCTTATTGAAAAAAAAGCCTTTAAATAGGCTACAAAGCCATGAAATAAAACCCTAAAAACAAAGAAAAAACCGGCCATACAAAGTAGTTTCCTAGGTGGTCGAAATTCTCACTCCTTTCCTATTTTAATTTGGATTAATTAATTCCTTTATTTTGAATTAGGAATTAATTAATTTACAATGAAAATAATAAAATAATAACTTTCCTAAACTTATTGTTGCAGAAAATAAATAAAGAAAAACTAAAAAGTGATGGTAATTTCCTAAAACAAAAAGTAGAATCAAATTAGAAAACTATAATACTAGCTTTTTGACTAAGTTAACTTTGACCAATCTTTGACCAAATTGAGCTCCAAATCAGCTTCAATATACTTTGTAGGATGCCAAATAAGCTGAATATGAAGTCCCACACGTTGCCTATGCTTGAAAGAGGAACAAAAAGCCAACTCAGCAAAATATAGTAAAGCCAGCACAAAATACAGTAAAAAAAGGCCAAATTTGAAGCTGTCCGTACAACCCCTTTTTGAATGCCTTTGAAGCTGCCTTGACTTGATTACATATCCTATTAGACATATGTATTGAATCCATAAAGAGTTGGAACCATTTCATGCTGCCCGTTGTCCATATTTGCACCAAAACTGCTACCCAGGTCCGTATCGGCTTCCACCACTTGGATGCTTAGAATAGGCTTTGTATCTTCAAGTATGGACAAGCTCTGTTGAGATTTGATTACCCTTTGTATAAATGATTCCAGGTTTTCGTAATCTCTTAATGTGAGCTCTTATGATTGGCTTGGTCTTCATCTGTGTCAGGTCAGTACCCCAGCGGGTTATCAGTTGAGCGGGCTCGGGCGGAATCACATCAGTAGTAGTTATGCACATAGTTAACCAATAATGCAAGATCCATATGGTTGGCATATTAATAATTATATGCAAAATTATCAGGAGACATCTTTTCATAACTACTTCTCAAATTTCACATCTCAAAATCAAAATGAGGAAGAAATCGATAATTGTCAACCATCCAAAAATTCTATGTGATATTAAGATGACATTTATGAATTACAATGTAATTGTAATAATCATTTTACATATTTTAGTTAATAAATAATTTTATCATATATGTATTTTTTGATATATGTTTATTAATAACAATTCATATATGGTCATTAATGCTTATTATAAATTAATTCACTAAGTAAAATATAACATCCATTCAATACTTTAGTAAGTTTTATAATCAATTTGATAATCAATGGATTAATTCTAAAGTTTCCATAAAAATTTCCACTTTTTAAATCAAATTTTCATAATTTTTTATCGATATTCGATATTTTTCGATATTTCTATGGAAATTTCCGTATTTTAAACTTTCAATATTTCCATTGATATCGATTTTTTGAATCTTGAGAAGGAGCTCCATTGCAAAGAAGCTCCAAATTCAAATACTCATAAGATCTAAGACAAGCACAACAACAAAATAAAAAAAAAATACAAAAATAAAAATTCACAGGCACACAAGAAGGCAGAAGTCAGAAAGACAAACATCCTGATAGAATTAAAAAACTGGTAGGCTTATACGACAAAACCCATACAAACGGGAAACGAAAGACCCGCCCCGGCCTCTAATTTATGGCTGTGGCCACTGTGATGCCGCTCACATCCCCACTGCCAGACCTGTTTCTCCTTCGTCAAAAGTTGAAAACGGTTTCCTCCATCACTATACCAAACCTATGTTCAATCGGTTAGCCAGCAGCGCGTGGCTTGCCAGTGGTGGTGTAGGCGGCCTGCGACCGGTAAAAGTGGTAGGTTTTTAAGTGGTATTCATGTCGGATATTAAAAATTTGAATAGCATGCACTGTTCATATTTAGATTGAGGGGTGTGTGGTTCTTCAATGGTGGTGCCCGCGGCCGAAGAATTGATTTTGCTTGGTAATTCGGTCTGATTCCAAAATCTGAACAGCACACGTCAATCTGATTTAGCTTGATGGCTCGTGGCTTGTCAGTGGTGATGCCGGCGGCTGATAGAAATGGGTGTATTGAGTGGTATTTGAGTCGGATATCTAAAATCCAAACAGCACGCGACTCCACAGTCAAAATTTTCTTTCTGAAAAAAAGAAAAAAAGATTACCCAACCACCAAGAGCCACGTTGCAGGACCAAAAAGGCCACTGAAACGTCGATTATCTATGTATGCATATAGATAAAAAGAAATCTTCTCGAGCAAGCAATATATTATAGCATTAGAAAAAGCCAAAAAGACGTAAAAGGAAAAAAAAAATACCAATCCAAAGCGAAAACATGTAAATGACCTTTAACACCATCGCCATCCAAATCAAAGATTGATATATATTTATAAATCAAATTTGTAATCAAAACCATGCCTCTGAATAATAAGAAAACATGTAAATGGGCTTTAACACCATCGCCATCCAAATCAAAGATCAATACATATTTATAAATCAAATTTCTAATCAAAACTGTGCCTTTGAACAATAAGAAAAAGAAAAATTCAAACTAACATATATATATATATATATATAAATCTCTTAAAGACACAAAAAGCAAAATAAGTCATATGATCAGATTACAAATGTTTGGCGACCTTACTAGGGAATGGTTTCTTGACTGTTGTTTTTCTTGAGAAGAAAGACTTGAAGAATAATGTGAGAGAGAGCGCCACTTTAATACGTAGTTGCTGCGTTTTATAGCTGAGAGTGGAGACCATTCCTTCTAGTTCATATGGTTGTGGTTGTCTGTATGTGTATGATCAGGTACATTTTTACTGACGATATTGTCCTTGATCACTCCTAAAGACAGTTTAGTCATTTCCCATATATATATATATATATGGTCTACAATGAGGACCACATGCATAGATACAATGAGGAGGTGTTGGATTTCATTTTTTGCATGAATGGCCCAGATTCTGAGTTACTCACGTGTGGAATTTTGCCCAGGACTCCCTTTCCCTTTCGCACCTTTCTCTTCTCTTCTCTTCTTCCTCTTTGCTTCCACACTGCCACCCACAGTTCCAGCCAGCTGAGCCCATAATGAACATAGAACGAAGCAAAGAAACTGCACTTATGACTTGTTTCTATTGGTCAGTCCATTTGATACTAGTTCTACCTTCTACGAGTTCTTTCTCAATGGCTTTTTTCCTATATCTGTTTCCAAACTACTTCTTGGTTTTTGTAGTAGTTTTGGTACTAAAATTTCTATATGTGGTTATTGCAATGGCTAAAAAGCTATAACCCATCATTTCTCTCTTTGATTTCTTTTCTGGGTATTCAAAATTTTGCCAAAAATATGCAAACTTTCTTTTCTCTCTCAAGATGGATAATCATAAAAGTAATTTCCAAATATATCATACATCATGAAATGAGATAAACAGAGCAAATTGATTTGGAAAATGAGATTATTCTATAATTTTGCAACAAAATGATATCCATGGAAGAAAAAAATTGCAAATTGCAGTTAGCAAGAGAAAGAAACTTGAGAGAGGAAAACAAGATCAGCTAATGACTTGGATTCTTCAATGAATCTGCTTTACTAAATTGAGAGATTTTAAGAGAAACTGCATGATGCATTGGATTGCAGGTAAAATTTTTGTTTGGAAAGGGAAGCCCGGGCAAAATTCCACACATGAACAACTCAAAATCTGGGCCATTTATGCAAAAGATGAAATCCAACGGCTTCTATTTTGCCCACATTTTTTGTCCTCATTGTATCTATGCGGGTGGTCCTTAGGCACCCTCCATATATATATATATATATATATATATTTATAGCGGCTGCGTTCTATAGCCGATCACACATAACCGTGGGTGGAATCTGTCCCTGTATGGGACATGGTTGGTAAAATTTTATTGACGATATTGTCCTTGCATTCAATTCCGTCCTAACCTAACCTGGTGTTTGGAGCTAGGATTGGTGAATGTGGAAATCCAGATTGTAAAAATAGGGTAGGTCCCATAGAGCCCACGTCAAATAGATGAGTCGAGGAGGTTCCAATATGGAGAAGTTATTATTTAATCATCTTTATGAGAAGGTTCCATGGGAAGTGGAGAAGTATGTAATTCTTGAGCATAAAAAAAACATAGTATATGGGCGAGTTTATTTATTTATTTTTGGTTATAAAACGGGTTGTTTCTTTACACCTACTTCTCTTCGGATCTACCAAAAAATTAGCATCACCTGATTCGACTTTGGAAAAACGTTACTTTTTTATTTATTCATTTTAATTTCATTATTGGTTTCATTTTTTATGTCTATCTTTTTTTCTTTTGTTTAATTATTTTTTATTTTTAATTTCATTATTTTTTCTATTTTTGTTATTTCATATTATATATATATATATATATATATCTATATATACACCCTATTTCATTCTTTGGAGATAAAATAAGTTATCCTTCCATGGCCTTGGTGATCTTCTGGCGTTATTTTTTATTTTTGACTTGTAACATTCAAGTATCATTATAGGAATTTGTGCACTGGTTTTTCAAATACTAAAATATCTTTTGGTGTCCTACATGTTGTGGTTCTCCGACCACTTTAGAGAAGAAATATGAGAAGAAAAATAAAAAGAATTCTATTAATCTCTTAGAAATAGAATACAAAAATAAAAACTTCTCTCATGGAGGATTCTCACGTGGAACCTCTCTCTACACTCTCAAATTCTCTCTGGAATTGCTCACTCTTCTCTCAAGCTCTCTCTGGAACTTAAACACACTCTCTCTCGGAGTTTTCTCTCAATATTCCTCACTTGGGATAATATTGAGCTTGCTCTCTTGGCTTGGCTTGCATACAATGGGATGGAGCCTATTTATAGGCTTACAAGGTCGGTTGCATGGCCACAATCTTCAACAGCCTCTGCAGAGCCCACAATTGTTGAACAATCCATTTTCGGTGCAGCAATGGCCATTGTCAAAAATGGTGGCTGTCGGTGCAGTGGTGTCAAACATGATGGCTGTGCAGTCTTCACACTGTCGGTGCAGTGGTGGTGCGGCTAGACTTCACAATTCTCCCCCTCCAGTCGCATTTAAACTGATGGTCATCTGCCATTTATTCCAGCTATGTCTCTGCATAGCTTCAGCTTCTCTTGAGCAACAACTTTTGTTAGCATATCTGCTGGATTCTCTTTTGTGTGGATCTTCATCAGTTTCAGCAACTGTTGATCTATTACTTCGCGTATCCAATGATAGCGGATGTCAATGTGCTTTGTACGGGAATGATACATTGAGTTTTTGCTCAAATCCATGGCACTTTGGTTATCACAATGTATCTTGTAGTCTTCTTGCTTGATGCCCAATTCTGTGAGAAAACGCTTTAACCACAACATTTCCTTACCCGCTTTCGCTGCGGCAATGTACTCTGCTTCAGTAGTGGATAAAGCAACACACTTCTGCAATCTTGACTGCCATGACACAGCTCCCCCCGCAAAAGTGTAGAGATAACCTGATGTAAACTTTATATTATCAGGGTCTCCGGCCATATCTGCATCTGTATAGCCTTCTAAGATTGGATCACCTCCCCCGTAGCACAAGCATAGCTTCGATGTACCTTTAAGATACCTGAGAATCCATTTGACTGCTTTCCAGTGTTTCTTTTCAGGATTTGAAAGAAATCTGCTCACAACACCTACTGCATGAGCAATGTCTGGTCTGGTACACACCATTGCATACATCAGACTTCCTACCGCTGAAGAATATGGTACTGAAGCCATCTCCTCTATCTCTTCTTTGGATGAGGGGCACAATCTCTTACTCAGCTTGAAATGATTTGCAAGTGGAATGCTGACCGGTTTGGCTTTATCCATGTTGAATCTCTTTATCACCCGTTCAACATACTTCTCTTGAGATAGCCATAACCTTCTATTCTTCCTGTCTCGGATTATTTGCATTCCCAAAATTTGTTGAGCTGGTCCTAAGTCTTTCATATCAAAGGACTTAGACAATTCTTTCTTCAGCTGACTAATCTTCATTGCATCTTGTCCAACGATCAACATGTCGTCCACATATAGCAAAAGTGCAATGAAGTTTCCACTTGAAAATTTTGAATATAAACACACTGGTCTGCTACAGTCCTTTTATAACCTTGACTCACCATAAACGAGTCAAACTTCTTATACCATTGTCTTGGTGCTTGCTTGAGGCCATACAAGCTCTTCTTTAGCTTGCATACGAGGTTTTCTTTCCCTGAAACCTCAAATCCTTCTGGCTGCTCCATGTAGATTTCTTCATGTAAATCACCGTGAAGAAATGCTGTCTTCACATCCATCTGTTCAAGCTCTAGGTTTAGACTTGCTACTAAACCAAAAATGACTCGAATTGAAGTCATTTTTACCACTGGTGAAAAAATCTCATCAAAGTCAATTCCTTTCTTCTGAAGAAATCCTTTGACCACCAATCGGGCTTTGTGTTTCACCACCTTTCCGCTGCCATCTTTCTTGAGCTTGAACACCCATTTATTCTTTAGTGCCTTCTTTCCTGTTGGAAGCTCAACCAACTCATAAGTATGATTTTTCTGCAAGGATTCCATCTCATCTTGCATTGCTTGCAGCCACTTTTCCTTCTCTTGATGAGAAACAGCTTCCTGGAAACTCTCTGGCTCCCCCTCTTCAGTAAGCAGAATATACTCAGATTCTGGAAATCTCTTTGATGGAATTCGGCCTCGCTCAGATCTCCGAACTTGTAAACCACTGGTTTCAGGAGATGTACCATCATCTGACCGCTGTGATGGCCCTGCAGCTGCTTGAGAGGATTGAGTCTCCCCCTGCTCAATATCCCCTTCTTCCTCCTGGTCTGCTTCTGGTATATCTTCATGCACCTCATTATCCTCTGTGGCTATTTGTGCTGGTGCTAGATTAGGACAAAAATTCTCGGCACTAGAACTACAATTAGGAGACATTCTGGGCTTTTCAATGTCTTCCATTTTCTGGTTTTCATGGAATACTACATCCCTGCTTCTAATAACCTTTTTTGTTTTCGGGTCCCATAACCTGTATCCGAATTCTTCATCTCCATATCCTATAAAGATGCATGGAGTAGATCTTGCGTCGAGCTTCTGTCTGAGCTCCTTGGATACATGTACATAAGCTAAACAACCAAACACTCTCAAATGAGAGTAGGAGGGAATCTTACCCGACCACATTTTCTCCGGAATTTCAAAATTCAACGGTACTGACGGTGATTTGTTGATTAAATAGCAGGCGGCACGAACAGCTTCTCCCCAGAATGGCTTTGGCAGCTTAGCCATACTAATCATACTTCTGACCTTTTCCATAATGGTTCGGTTCATTCTTTCGGCTATTCCATTATGTTGTGGGGTGCGAGGGATCGTCTTCTCATGTCGAATGCCGTGTCTTCTGCAGTAGGCATCGAACTCCTTGGAAGTATACTCGCCTCCATTATCTGAGCGGAGACATTTCAGCTTCTTTCCTGTTTCACGCTCTACCATGGTATGAAACAGTTTGAAGTAATCTAATACCTGGTCCTTGGTCTTCAAGAAATATACCCACACCTTCCGAGAAGCATCATCAATGAAGGTCAGGAAATACTTGTTGCCACCTAATGATTCCACCTCCATGGGACCACAAACATCAGAGTGCACAAGACTAAGCAACTCTGATCTTCTCGATGCAGAGGAACTGAAGGAGACTCTATGTTGCTTACCAAACAAGCAGTGATTACAAGGATCTAGCACAGCATCCTTGCAAACAGTGATAAGCTTCTTCCTTGCCAAAGTGGACAATCCTTTTTCACTAATGTGACCGAGTCTCTGGTGCCACAGATTTTGAGACGCCTCTCCTTCTGCAATATTGAGGCTTTCTGCACATATCTTCACATGAGTCTTGTACAGCATTCCACAAATATGTCCTCGGGCGACAACTATGGCACCTTTCATCATTTTCCATGTGCCTTTGCTAAAATAGTTGTCATAGTCTTGCTTGTCTAAGGCTGCTCCCGAAAGTAGATTAAGCCGAAGATCTGGAACATGACGGACATCCTTCAAAGTGATTGTACAACCAACATTCGTTTTTACCTGAATATCACCAGTTCCCATAATCTTTGCAAAACTGGAATTTCCCATCTTTACCATACCAAAGTCTCCTGCTTTGTATGTTTAGAAGAAATCTCTGTGTGGAGTGACATGGTAGGATGCTGCAGTATCGACTACCCACTCAACATCTTGGGTTAATATATGAAGGCATGTCTCTTCTTCGGTGGAGCAGAGCACCACTTCTCCTGTAACAGTGACTAGTGTCTCTCCATCCTTCTTCGGCTGATTACCTTGGAGTCTCTGCTCTCTCAACAACTTTCTGCAGTTCTTCTTCATGTGACCCTCCAGGCCACAATGATAGCACTTATATGATGATTTTCTACCATCTGTAGATCTGCCTCTGCTCTTGCTCCTGCCTCTCCCCCTATCTCGACCACTTCTTTGCTGTCTTCCTCTTTCTGTGACGAGGGCATGTGACTGATCCATGCCAATGTCCTTTCTCCTGGCCTCTTCATTAAATAGGGCATCCTTAACCATAGACATAGTAAGTTTGCCATTCGGGGCCGAATTGCTGAGAGAGACTACCAATGTCTCCCAACTGTCTGGAAGAGAGCTTAGATGTAGGAGGGCCTGATCCTCATCCCCTAGTTGGTAATCCACAGCAGATAGTTGATTTACCAAGCTCTGGAACTCACTGGTATGCTCGGCTACAGAAGTTCCACTCTGTAATTTTAAATTTACCAATCGCTTAAGCAACAGGGCTTTGTTCCGAGCAGTCTTGGCCTGGTACATGTCCTCCAATTTTGTCCAGAGGGCATATGCATCCGTTTCCTTCGCTACATGATGGAAGACACTGTGGTCGATCCATTGCCTGATCTGACCGATCATTTTCTTGTTTAATTTCTTCCATTCTGCTACTTTGCTGGGATCGGGGTTTTCTCCTTTAGCTTCTATAGGATCAAACAGATCCTTACAATTGAGGAGATCTTCCATCCGAGGTCTCCAAAGTGTATAATTTATGGCAGTGAGCTTAACCATAGCTCCCGAAGATGATTCTTCCATTGACATTATGGCTTGACAAAAAATGGAGCCGAATTTGGCAAAACGGAGTTAACCGTTGCGTCCGGAACGGCCGAAAATGGTGGACTTGACTCTTCCGGGGTCAAAATATAATTACCAGAAATTTTGGGGCAAAAATGTAATTTCACAAAATTTCTGGGTCAACCTGCAAATACAGAAACTACAGGGGTCAATCTGTAATTTCCAATAGTTCAGGGGCTGTTCTGTAATTTCAGAAACTTCTGATGACGTGGTAGATTGTGCTGACGTGTCAACACGTGGCAGATGACGTGTCGGCTGGCGTGGCTGACGATGTGTCGGCTGGCGTGGCTGATGACGTGGCAGGGTGCGCTGACGTGTCTGCTGACGTGGTCGTCTTCAACCTCCAGACGGCGCGTGACATGTTGCAGAAAATTTCAGGTGGCGCGTGCGGGCGCGTGAGACGGTGTCTTTCTCTCCGAAAACTTGTGTGTTCTCGTCTCGTCGACTACTTTCACCTGGTATTGTCAAATTAATTATTTGAGCAACCTTTCGAAACACCAACTTGAAGAACAGTAGCTCTGTTTCTTCAAATTTTGAACCCAAGCTCTCGACCTGGAGCTCTGATACCACTTGTTGTGGTTCTCCGATCACTTTAGAGAAGAAATATGAGAAGAAAAATAAAAAGAATTCTATTAATCTCTTAGAAATAGAATACAAAAATAAAAACTTCTCTCATGGAGGATTCTCACGTGGAACCTCTCTCTACACTCTCAAATTCTCTCTGGAATTGCTCACTCTTCTCTCAAGCTCTCTCTGGAACTTAAACACTCTCTCTCTCGGAGTTTTCTCTCAATATTCCTCACTTGGGATAATATTGAGCTTGCTCTCTTGGCTTGGCTTGCATACAACGGGATGGAGCCTATTTATAGGCTTACAAGGTCGGTTGCATGGCCACAATCTTCAACAGCCTCTGCAGAGCCCACAATTGTTGAACAATCCATTTTCGGTGCAGCAATGGCCATTGTCAAAAATGGTGGTTGTCGGTGCAGTGGTGTCAAACATGATGGCTGTGCAGTCTTCACATTGTCGGTGCAGTGGTGGTGCGGCTGGACTTCACACTACAAGCTTAGGTGGTTTCAGTGAGAAACAAATTTTTGTATGTGCTGTTTCATTTTAAGCTGAAGGGACATGACCACTCTCTTATTCACAGGCTCATATCTTCCTTGTTAATTCATGTAGAGCACGTTGGAGTAGAAGTGGTTGAGTGTGCTTGTGTTATTGAATTGCCTAAGCTAAGGTTGTGGTGCTTTATCTGGTTGATGTAATTAAAAATTGTGAGCTTTCCCACCTTTAGTTTTGGGGAAACCATGTCATGGAATGTATTCATGAATATCTGGGATCGAGTGATTCTTGATTGCTCCATTTTGTCTTTATTACTGGTGGTGCATATCATATTACATTAAGGATTTGGTTTTGTGGAGCTTCTCTGTTGGGTAACAAATTTGTTAATATTTCTTCAATTATATAGTTTTCTGAAATAGTTGATTAACAATAATACTTACACCTGCTTCTTGTGGAAGTGAAATTATACAAGGTCTTCCGACCATCATACTTCTATAAATTGTATATCTGCGTTGGTTCAGCTTAAGTATAATGATTGCTTTATGAAGATAAATAAAATGCAATACCACTATCTATTAGATATATGGCCAATTAGATATAAGGTTACGACCCTGTGTTATAATGCTTACTGCTTAATCTTGTTGCTCAATCAATCTACCGTGAATTTTACTGACTCTTTCATTGGTGGGTGTTATCATGTGATTAGGCATAGAGAATTGGACTGGGTATAAGCTTCATAGCCACAATTATGCGTTCGTGAACCATTTCAAGGCCAGGTATGTACAGTATACAACAATTTTGTTACTTTCCCTACATGCCATTACTTTGTTGTTCTGTTTCTTTCATGATTTTGTATTCATTGATTATCCGTTTGAAGGCTAAATGAGTTTACAATTATAGGAATTTTCTAGAGGTCTTCTTCTAATCTTATGAGTATCCAAATAGTAATACACCGTCCATTAGCCAAGAAGAAAGTATCAGTGCTTTGATTAGTTGTTTCCTTAGATATCTAAAGTTTATTATATAAGTGTTCTATTTTTTTGTGATGGAATATATATTGTGTTGTATATTGATACATTCAAATGCACTGCTTTGGAAATATTGAATGAAATATTTATTTGTTATTGTATAAATATGTTAACACACATACATTAAATTAGTTGTATAAGTCAAAACGTGGTTATCCTCAATTTTCCATCCGTGACCACTAGCAGTGACCGTGGCAGTGGTCATGGTTATGGTCGTGGTCATAGCGATTCAGTAGATATAAATGCAGATGTTTCAACTCCGATCATTCCGACACCGAGTATATGAGATCCAGACATATTGATTTCACCCCCTCCATCTGCTCCATCCGCTCCACCCTCTCTTTCTGCTCTAGCTGCTCCATCTATTTCACCTACCACATCTCCGAGTCTTCATGGTAGCACAGGTATATCAATAATTTATTATTTGACATATAATAGATATATATATATATATATATATATATTATATTTAGCTATTGTTTCTGATTTGTTCATGCTCAAACTATTTCAACTTCTGATATTATACTTTGACATTCTATGATAGTCTTTAGTAATCATTATCTTTAAATTTATAAGGGTCATAAAGTTATAGATGTTAAATATCAATCGCAATTTAAGGTCCCAAAAGATAGAAAAAAAAGAAAAAAAAGATTGTCTGGACTACAAAAAGTAGAATATTCAAAAAGAGTAATGCTTTGTTGAGTGGCGGTAGAAAAGATTGTTTGGACTCAGGAAATTAGACAGGCATAACACGAGAGAGCAGTGGGAATAGCTAATACTCTGCCAGCTAAGGAACACTCTCTTGTTGGAGAAAATGTGCATGTTGCAATCAGTTGAATGGCAATCTGTCAGGTCCATTATGTTTTCTTTTTTCATATCCAATAAGCATCTTTGGGATACAAATAGTTACTGTCAAATAAAAAAGAAAAAGTATTAATTGAATATGATAAATAAGCCATAGATTATCAGATGATCAGACCCCAAAAAAGCAAAGAAACAAACACATGCATGATGTTGCATATATGTATCAAGTCAACTAGAAGGTTGAAATGTTGAAGGATCATCAGATAGAAACATATATATATATATATATATATGTATATACACATATATATTGTTATTTAGACAATGATATTGATGGTAGAAAGAAGTTTCCAGAAGTGGAAAGCACATATGCATACAACATTTTTGGCTTATTTCTATATTCTAATATGTCATATGTCATATTTGTTACTATATTTTTGGCTTATTTCTATATTCTAATATGTCATATTTACTAACACTTCAGGATCTTTTTTTTTTTTTTTTATTTTCCTATGTCATTTGCGGTTCAGCTGTTGCGTTTGTTGCATAGTTAGTACCATAGACTAAATGGAGAATTTTAGAAGAAATACATGACTTAATAACAACATTTATTAGTTAACTATGTGTGCATGTTGAAATACTATATGTGTATATATATATGTTGATATATGTTGAAATACATAACTTAATAACACACATTTATTAATTCACTATGTGTGCATGTTGAAATACTATATGTGTATATGCATATATATATATATATATATGAAATATCTTAAGTCATCGCTAAAACTTTTTGCCGAGGAAATTAGTTCGTCGCCAAAACTCTTTGCTGAGGAAATTATATTCGTCGTTAATACTCTTTACCGAGGAAACTAATTGCGTCACAAAATATAGCTTTGCTGATGACATGTAATTTTGATGGAAAATAACTTATTGCCGACAAAATAATTTTGTCGCTAATTACATTTCAAGAATATAAAAATATGCTATATTTTTGTAGCCAAAAGATTTTACCGACAATTTTTGGTTTGAGGGAAATAGTTTTTGGCGATGAATTTTTGTTTTGGTCGGAAAAAGGTTTTTTCGAGAAAATTATAAAATTTGTCGGTAAAGACAATTGCAGATGAAGCATGGGCAACAAAGTTTCCGACGAATTTTTTTTTTTTTTTTTGGGAAAACATTTACCGACCAAAGTTCAATTTTTCCCAACATAAAGCTTTTGTCAATAAAATTTGAATTTCTTGTAGTGTATTAGGCAAAGATTTTGAGTAATTGAAAATGGTTATATTTGTTTTCTTCACTAGTGGTTAAAGTTAGTAGTATCGAGTTCAATTTTTAAGAGCATGAGAATGCTATTGATAATTCAGTGGATTGTTATTTCCTAAAATATGATTAGAAAAAAATTGGTGTCATTTACTAATCCTATTGTTTGTGTTAAAATATTATAAATATCATTGGTTTCATTAACAAAATGATACATTGTAGAAAAATGATAGATTCTGGAACTGCCATGAAAAATATTGTTACTATGTTGTTGGAATAAATGTTGGAAAATTTTTTCCAACAATTTGTGGTCCCCTAGATATGCGGATGTGCCACTTCAAACCTGTAACAGTTAAAAGAAATGAAAGAAATATGTGCGCCAATTGAATCACAATTGTATTGATTATTGGAGAATAAAAATAATCTACAAAGGTTCGATTGCCTTAATTATTAAAGAATTTTTAAAATTAAAATTTCAACTAAAAATAACTGCTAACAATAGACTAATTGAAAGTAAATTCTAAAAAAAGAATAAACTAGATAGTCTAGTGTGTAGTAGTTATATGTAGAGAGATGTGTGTAGAGATCCCTCTTAAAGAAAACGGAGCCTCAATTTATATAAGAGAAACTGGCTAAATACTTCATGCGCTTTCGATGTGGGACTTTTTCAAAATCCAACCTCAAAATCATAATTTATACATGTGCAAGTCATGTCTCTTGGTCATCTTCAATCAACATGAGACTAATGCTCTTTCAAAAGATAATATTTAAATAAATTAGAAAATATTAATTTGGAAAATTAATATCTTGGTCCAAACATTGCCCTCCTTACTTTGTAATTTTGTAGTCACATGTAAAAATTGCAAAGCAAAGTCAATCCAAAATGGTTTTTCACTTCTCTAATCTTTGAACAAAATTTACTATCACCATTCAACCTACTAAAAGAGTGCCATTTATGGGTTTTCAATATATTTTTCCACCTTGTAGACTGACATGGCACTTTGCAATTACATCACCTTAGCCAAAAATTGACTAATCACCATAAGCTGCCACATATATAATTGCCATCGCTTCCATACACATCAAGATTCCATACACCAATTAAAGGCTAAGCTCACCCCACTTTTATAGATTCAATCAAGCCTTCTACGTAAATTCCTTGCACCAAAAATCCTAGAACTCCAAATTGCTACTCAAATGCAAGATTTTCTTTTGAGCCACCTTGTTGCCCAACCATCTTTTGCAATCACCTTGAACAGGACCCAAGGCCAACCATTGTAAAAATCTTGTTTCATAAGACTTCCCAAAAGCAATTAAATCTCAATATTTAAACAAAGGTAATTGCCATTACTTCATTCCAAATTCAATCCAGATTCTTCTTGCCAATTTACCTTCTTTTCTTATTCCATGTAATCCTTAAAACTTCCTTTTACCACCTTGAACGCCTTTGTGACCTTGTATCAATTATGAATCAATCACTAATTTCCATAAAATAGCATGTCCAGCTTTCATTAAATTAGATAGCCAAAAAGATAGCCACACAAGGTGAACCTTTATTTCCCATGGAAGATTTGATGTAGCAAGAATAAAACCAATTCAAGGTAAAGTCTTATGGCCACACAAGGTATTTATCGATTAGTTGTCTCCAAATATATCATATTCAAAGTATGCCAAGATTACCTCTTAATGCCAATCCATGATTTTCAACTTCATAACCTCCAGAATGTGTTCCTTATTCCAACCTTTTCAATTTATTTGATCAGCGAAACTTTTATAACGTTATAAAAATTTTGCCGAATCTTATAAAATACATATTAATTCTTTCACTACCAAATTAAGCTTTAGCTTTTTGTAACACCCCATCCTGAAGTATGTCAGAAATTTCTCAAGTTGACCGTTGTTGATTGAGAAGGGTCAAACTTTAACTTTTTGACTCGGCAAGAATTCTAGGTTGACCGAGGCACCGTTGCAAAGTACACATTGACATGAGTCCGTAGACTAGTAGCACTTCAAAAATGAAGTTATGGTTTGAAGGTTATGAGCGAAACAAGTTGAGGTCCGAACTGTCCAAGGGTGCCAGAGTTGACTTTTTATTTTTATGAAATTGAGCTTTGGCTCATGTATGCTTGTGAAGCACTCATCGATATAAGTTCATAGACTACTGACAGGCCTAATTTGGACATTTTGTTGAAAAATTATGGACCTACAAATTTTTCTGAATACTATAATATTTTAATATTATTTTTGAATATGTGAACAGTGTGTGCCATGTATTAAAATCTGGCCAACCCGTGAGTGCACAGTGACACCCACTAGAGGCATTTTTATTTTGCAAATGATTGTGTGGGGCGTGCGAGGAGTGAGGTGGAGGAGAGAGAGAGGACGGAGAAAGAGATGAGAGAGAGTCACCATTCGGCCACCACCGTTTCTTCCATTCTGGCCACTATTTCCATACACAGGTGACCCCACCACCTCCGCCTCCTCATTTTCGGCCAGCCCACCAAATTCCACGGCCAGCCGACCGTCGACGCGCCTGGATCAAGGGTTTTTCTGGCAGCAACATCGATTGCTTCAAACCCAGATTTCTCCCTATTCCGGCATCCGTTTGCCTCACCATCGGACCCATCCGTTCACCCATCCTTTGATATACCTTTCCTTCAAAAATCACGGCCAATGGCCACCGGACGCGCCGCCGATGGTGATGGTTTCTAATGACCATGGTGACTCGTCGAAAAACTTGATTACGGCGATTTCCGATCACACTGCCCACCTTTTTCCACTAATCCAAACCCCTTGAACCTAAATCTGAGGTTAGTTTTATAACATCCCACATCGGTTGGAAAGGAGAACGAAGCATGCCATATAAGTGGGTGTGGATACCTTTCCCTTGCGAGGCCTTTTGTGGACCCACCGTGTAACAGGTGTCGCAGAGCAAAACCGTGCGAGCTGGACCCAAAGCGGACAATATCGCATGCGGGTGGTCTGGGCTGTTACAGTGGTATCAGAGCCTGACCCGGATCGGTGTGCCAGCGAGGACGCTGGGCCCTAAGGAGGGAGGATTGTAACATCCCACATCGGTTGGAAAGGGGAACGAAGCATGCCATATAAGTGGGTGTGGATACCTTTCCCTTGCGAGGCCTTTTGTGGATCCACCGTGTAACAGGGGTCGCAGAACAAAACTGTGCGGGCTGGGCCCAAAGCGGACAATATCGCATGCGGGTGGTCTGGGTTGTTACAAGTTTCCTCCAATTCACGGTGGTTTATGAGATCCGAGTACGTAAAGATCAAAACATTCTCGGTGAGATTCCGGCCACCTCAGGTCCGATTTCCGGAAGGAACATGTGTAAATTGGAGAATTGATCTTATGGAGGATCTTGGTTGAATTGCTTGCTCGAGGTGAGTGACCCACCTTTAAAACTATTTTTGGGTGATTAGTTATATTTATTTTATGTTAATTTAATATTTAGAAAATATGCTCATTTGGTGGAATTTATATATAATTTTAGTTAATTTGTATTCTTAATTTTGGTGATTTATATATATATATATACATATTGATGCTAAATTAAGGTTTGGATTATTAAAGAAATTCTTGATTATTATTATTGTTATTTAATTGAATTTATTATGCATAATCAAGCTGTTCCATTAAATTAATTGTACTTGAATTCTATATGAATTTTAATTTTATTTTTGACATAGAGGTTTTAACGATTTCAGGAAAAATATTTGTTCAAGTTGATGCTTCCAAAATATAATGTTTATGCACTTAAATTATTAATTGATTGATTTTATAGTATTGGAAAAATTGTATAATTATATCAATTTAAGAGAATATGGGTTTGAAAAATGGTATAATTCCCACAGTGAATTTTGGAAAACTTGGTATTTTAATAATAAATTTAGTAATTGATTTTAGACGCACTCATATAGTACTGGTGTTCTGTACTGTATATGTGGATAAGCGCGCAAATTGTAATGTCTCCCGTGAGTTGCCATTAGACCGAGGACAGGCAAGTTTGATATTGGCCATAGCCGCCCCCCTCTATGGCCGGGATGACAGTTTAAGTAGCGGCGCTGTCGGGACGCCGAAGCGACCGTATGCAAGTTTCTCTATTTAACCTCCCCCCAGACGTGCCTGTAACACTGGGTATCGTAGAGCATCACTGGTATATAGTGTCGCGCGTCAAGTATTTTTTAGATATAAATTTTAAATCCTAAAGTTTTAAAGTCGTATTTAAATTAAATGTATTTAATTTGTTTTATCATCTATTTCTAATTAGTATTTTCTAAAATGTGTTTATTCATATTTTATGTCAATTATTTTAAATCAATATTTCTAAAATGCATTTTACCTTGATTTTTACTATTTAAATGGATTTGGTGTTTTAAAATAAATTCTTTTATATTTTTACCATTTACTTCAAATCGATGATTAAATTGATTTAAGTATTTCCTTTATTAATTAAATGATTTATCCTACTTATTTTAAATTGATTGTTTAAATATATTTTACCATGTTTTTATTATTTGTTTTAATTCGAGATTTTAACATGAATTTTATTTATAGTTCTTAGTCTATCTCAAGTTAAAGTTAAAATTAATTAAAAGTTTTCTTTGATTATTCCATGGATTTAACTAATAAATTTTGTAATTTATATTTTGAGTTTATTTTTGTTTTATGCCAATTTCCTTCAATCCAAGTTTGTTTATGATTTTATTTATTTTATCTAATGATATCTTATTCTAAATTTAATAACTAGATTTTTTAAAAAAATATTTTCAATGTATATATTGAGTTCTAAATTAATATTTGTATTTTATGTACATTCTAAATTATTGCATTCCATTTAATTTAATATTTCCTAGATTATTTTTAATGTAAATTTATTATGATTTTGCTTATTTTATTTATGACATTTTGTGTACAATTTAATAATTATTATTAAAATTATTCTTGTTTCTTATTATACATTCTAGATATTTAATTTAATATATTTTATTTATAATTTATTTAATTAATTATTCCTTAAATTTTGGGGTACAATTATTGGGTTTAGTGAAAACATTTTAAAAAGGAAAACTTTTCTAACTAAGTAAACTGTGAGGGTTTTGAGAGAAAATAATATTTCAACTACTTATTATTTATTTGATTATTTATTATTAATTAATCAAGTTTGCCTTATCGTTATATTATTATTATTATTATTATTATTATAATTATATTGTAATTAGTGTCACTTACTGAGATGATTAGCATATCATGTTTTTAAATTGCCGTTCCCATAGATCCAGGTTAGTAGACATTGATCTTCCGGAGAAGAGTTTGATGTCTTGTTCGTTCCTGAAAGTTTAAGGAGCCTTACTTTTCTTCGCTATCTTGTATTGTTTCTTTTATTCTTTGTTGTATTAAATTCCATATTTAATTGTATCTTGATAAAGCTTTGTATACTATTTTGGACATTTATATATTTAATTATGCATTGATTCCCTATTATTCATTTGAAGTGCTGCAAATTTGTGGAATTAAATTGTAGTAAGGTGGGAAGAATAAGGTGGTGTACATAGAAGTGTGCTTTCAGTACAAGGAATTTGTTGTAAGTTCAACCCTTAGCGGAAGTTCTGCAGGATTTTCCATTGGAGGGTTTGGTAGGATTTCCCTAGGATCAAGGCTTGTCTAGGATTCCAGTGAGGGATCTTGGACGAGTCTTGACATTTTTGTTCCAATTCCAAGTATTTTCAGAAAATAGCTTGCTAATATTTAGCACTTTTTTTCGACTCAAAAATTAATTGCCATATAATGCACCAAATAATTCAATATTCATATGCATCTCATGCGGCCATCAAACCCTAGAGTATATAAACATAACATCACAATTACTAATCCATCGCTTCCAAAAAATTCTTCTCGCTTTTTGCTGATCATGAACTCCATAGATACACATGTGATTGCCTCTTTTTCAATTTATTTTGCTTGCAGCTGAAGCACTTCAACTACAAACGGAAAACTCTTGCAAATTGAGCCATCTTCCAAGTGGGATCAACCATCCATTTTCAAAGTGTAGACCATCCAAGCCTTCTTTTCTTCTTTAATTGCAGGATCTGGCTTACAAGGAAAGCTTATATGCATGTTTTTTTATTTATTGCACCCATATTCAGCTTCATACTTCTCTAATGCACGGCCTCTTTATTAGCTACTGACTTAGTATTGAAACTTTGTCTTTGCAAACTTAATTTTCATGTAGATATGTGGCTTGTGTTTGCCGCTGGTTCTTGAATTCATTAACCAGACGAATATGTGTGTATATTGACTTGTTTATTTACTTGAACCTGCACAAAGTAATGCTCCAAACCTGCACTTGCTCACAACTTCATATGACACCAAAGCAATCACGTGTCTTCAATCTAGCTATTCCATCATACCTTTCGGTTATATATATATATATATATATACATATCTAAATAGCATCTAAGCATCTCATGCCTTTATATATATATATATATATATATATATATATATATATACATGTAAAGCATGAAAAACATCCACAAAAGCACACGGTTTCATAGATATATATATATATATAGCATCAAAGTATCTCATGCTTTCTCTGATTTTCTTTTCTTAATATATTTGGGCATGTGAAGCATAAAAATACTCATAATAGCACACGGCTTGTCAGGATCCGTCCAAAATTCCTCACCGGAACCCTAGACAAGCCCTGATCCCAGGGAAACCCTACCGGACCCTCCAATGGAAAATCCGGCAGAACCTCCCCTAAGGGTTGGACTTACCACAAATTTCCTGCACTGAAAACACACTTCTATATTCATCCCCTTATTCCTCCCACAATACTACAAATTGATTCCACAATTTTACAACACTTCACATGAATAACAGTAACCCAGTGCATAAATAATACATAAGTGTCCAGAACAGTATACAGAGCTTCATGAAGTACTATTAAGCATAGAATACAACAAGGAGGAAAGAAATATTATAATTGAAATAAACGAATACAAAGGTACTTCTCGAACTAAGACAGCGACGGCTCCGGAAGAACGTCTACCACCCTTTGCACCTAAGGGAACGGAATTTAAAAACGTGAGATGCTAATCATCTCAGTGAGTGACCCTATCTACTGAACACTTTTAATATTAATAATATAACAAATGAAGAAAATTAATTAATACCAACAATTAAATAGATAAATAAATAATAAACAGTTGGAAGTAATAATTTCTCTCAAAACCCTCACTATTCACTCCATTGGAAATGTTCCCTTTTTAAAACATTTTCACAAAACCTGATATTCGTATTTCCCAAAAACCAAGGGATCAATTAATTTAATAAACAATAGATAAATACCCCAAATATAAATAAAATGTAATAAAATATAATAAATAAATTTTGAATGCTTTGGGGTTTGAAATTTCTTTATCCAAAAATTTATACTTGACGCACCATACTATATACTAGTGATACCCTCCGATACTCAGCGTCCCGAGCACCGACTGGCGGGAGGTTTGAGAGAGAAACTTGCAAACGGCACTTCGGCGTCCCGACAGTACCGCTGCTGAAACCGTCATCCCAGCCAAGGAGGGGGCGGCTATGTGCACTATATAAAACTTGCCTGCCCTCGGTCCAATGGCAACTCACGGGAGACATAATAACTTGCGCGCTAACCACATATACACCGGAACACCAATACTGTATGAGTGCACCTAAAATAATTATTAATTTAATTATTACCGTATCGATTTTCCAAAATCACCGTGGGAAATATACCAGTTTTCAATTTCACCGTCCCACATTTTCCTTTAACATACTCGGTATGAAACCATCGATAACAATATAAAAATAATTTCTCTCGTAACACGAGGTCCAACAAATAATATTCCATGGGCATAATTATAAAATTGAAATCACCAATTTAAACAAATAATTTCCTTAAAATATTTAAACCAATTATGCCCAAAAATAATATTAAAACCACATACGATTTATTACTGAAAATACCTTGCTCATGCGTAATAAATAAAATTAAATCACCATAATAAAAATCGGGGTTTCTGAATAACCCAAAATTTCATTTAGCACCAATAAACATACACGTACTTATAAAATAATATTTTTCCATAATTATAATTAAATTTCACCACATGAGCATAATTGTAGATATCAATTAAACACCAAATAAATATAATTAATTACCCCAAAATGTTTTTAAAGGTTGGTCACTCACCTTAAGCACGTATATCAGCTAAGATCCTCCGCAGGATCAACTCCACTACCCACACGTGTACCTAAAACATTCACAATACACCAAACCAAATATATTAATATTTTAATCGGGTAACTCCCAAATGGGTACCCGGGGAGCGAACACAAACGACAACTAAAATTGACGAGTAATATACCGAATCGAAGCTTGAGTGACGAGGATTATGAATCCGGTCTCACTTCCCGGAGATCGGACCCGAGGTGGCCTGAATCTCGTCGGAAAGCTTTCAGGATTCAACTATTTGATTCTCCCAAACCATCGCGAATTGGAGGAAAAGGACACCGGATTTGGATTCAGGGGGTCAGAATTAGTGGAGAGGGACCGAAGACAGGACTGGGTACTCACTGGAACAGGGATTTCTCCAGCGAGCCGTCGTGGTCACTGGCAACCGTCGCCGCTGGCGGCGCATGCGGTGGCTGATGGCCGTGATTTTTGGAGGTTTTGTAGCTTGAAGGGAGAGGGTTCCAACAGCACCAGCGGTGACAAGAACGGAGGCCGGAATGTGGAGATCTTGGTGGTTGAAGGATTTGGCGCTGCCGCCTGAAAAAGCCCCGATCCGGGCTCGTCGCCGGTTGGTTGGCCATGAGATTTTGGAGTTCAGCCGGGAATGAGGAGGCGCTCCCATCTCGCAGCGCATGTAGCAAGAATCAGCTAGAAAATTTGACAACTCCGGTGGCCGGCGATTCTCTCTCTCCCTCTCTCTCTTTCTCTCTCCTCCCCCGTCATTTTTGCCAAATAAAAGCCACTGTGGGTGATACTGTTCACCCATGTGGAGCAATCAGGTGTCCACACGTGGCGTTACTATGCACTTAAGCCAGATATAATAAAATATTACGGTATCCGGAAAACTTCACACATCTATAACTTTTTAACCAGATGTCCAATTTAAGCGTGCCGCTAGTCTATGAACTCGTATCGAAGAGTACTTTACAACCATACAAAAGTCAAAACAAAATTATACAATGATAAAAAGTCAACTCCCGGCACCTCTTGGACAGTTTGCACCTCGACTTGTTTTGCCCATAACTTTCAAACCGTAGCTCCGTTTTCGACGTGCTACTAGTCTACGAACTCAGGGCATCATGCACTTCGCCAAGGTACCATGGTCAACTAGAAATTTCAACTGGAACAAAAAGTCAACTTTTGACCCACTCGGTCAACAGTCAACCTCGGTCAAAGTGCACGAATTTCGATGTGGTTTGGGACGGAGTGTTACACGGCTTCATATATATATTTATGTTAAAAAAGGTACCCACATGTCTTTTACCAACCACACAAACTTTCTCTTGGTTCCATATATATATATATATATATATACATATCAAAACATCTTATGCATCCTTTTTTTCTCTTTTTTTTCTTTTTGTTCTTTAATATATATATATATATATATATGCATGTATACATAAACATGAATGCATTCCTTTTTATATATATCAATATAGCATCAAAACATGCCATTGGCCTTTCCAATTTTCAACTTATGGCTGTTTAAACCTCATTCAAGCTGTTGAATTTTTTTGAATGATCGGCTCAATTTTTAAACATAAGGACACAGCTTTACCAAAGCTGCAATACAAAAAATAATAAGGCCCACAATTCATCTTCACAGTTAAAGGTACTAATGGCCTTAATTTAGCATACTATATATATATATATATATATTTTTTTTTTTCAAGTATGCTTCTTTTTTTATATAGAAGCCCCCCAATAAAGACAAATTGTCATATGTGGAGCAGCTTCAGCATGCTATCAATCACATCAAAAATTCTATTGATGGTAGGATTTTGATCGAGAGAAACTAACTTTACAAGGAATTTAGCCTTGGCTCTCGATTCAAAGATAAAACACCTTGTGAAGTTGAAGCTGTATTCCAAACTCGCCCGGATAGAGTTTCTACCGTTCTCCTCATCATCCTTGGATTGGGCTAAGTGGGAAAATTCTAAACCTTTCAAATCATGGCCAGTCACACCTTCGAAGTGGATTACATGGGTGGATCATCTGGACCCCTATTACAGCAGTACTTGGAAAAAAACTGGAATTTATGCCACGATACGTCTATCCTCTCTTAACATCCCATGCGACAAAGGCCTGATTGCAGCTGCACTTTGTTTTTGGCCTTCTGTTTCCAATGTTTTTTATTTCAGGTTTGGGATGATGACACCGACTTTGATGGATCTAGCTGTTTTGCTCGGCTTTAGACCTCATGGCAAACTGCTATCCATTACTGCTCTATCTCGACACTACATGCTGCATTATGAAGAAGCCAACTTCCTAAAGCATGAATATTCTTGCAACCATTTCCCCAAAAACATTCAAGGCAAAGACAAACCACCTTTGGATCAAGAACACCTTTCTTTTCTTCTTTTGCGGTTGTGCAGGTACATCTTTTGTGTGCCTTCAATGCAAGTGATGAAAGAGTACATTCACATAGTTGAAGCTCTTGTTGCTGGTTCACCCTATGCATTTGGACTGCTTGTTCTTAGTCACCTGTACCGAGGAATCAATAATGTCATCACTGCTAATATGGATCCGCATCATGCCGGTCCTCTATAGATAGTGCAGCTTTGTCTCCATGCTTATTTTCCTGAGAAGAGGTCTTCTCTGTCCACAAGCCCTCCCAATACACTCCTAGGCCATGAAATCTTACAAAATGGTTTGCAGGGACATTCAACCAAAGACTACTTTGACTTTTTTTACTCCACAGATCATCGGGTTCCAGAAACTTTTTCAATGTTGAGTAAATATCCTTTTCTTCCTTCTTGGTTGAGTACTACACTTAATCCTCGCTAGGGCATAAACAAAAACCCTCAATCAATGAAGATTTTGAAGATTGTTTGGTCCAGCATTCTGATCAATTGAGATCTTCCTTTCGGTTGAAAATTCAAATCCAATCAATGCAGTGTAGAAGTCTACTATCCAAACCTCGTGGCTCGACAATTTGGTCTTTGCTAAGCTATTCCTGTACCATGGGTATCTTCCCATAATCTTTGTTCTACAGATCGGCCATCTTTTTCTATCATGCACTCTTGACTAGGTCGAGATCCAAATGATAAAGGCAGGATGACAACCATGTTGACCATCACTTTTTCCATAGTTCTAAATTTGACCATTGAAGACTTGCCGAATGAAGAAACAACTATGTCTTTCTCCCACTAGATTGTTGTCCATGTCATTTGAGTATGAAAGGACTTCAACATTTTGCTTTCTGATCCATCTCTTTGCAGATTTCTTCATCTGTAAAGTGCTAACTTCATATGAGATGACCACTTTTTTAGCAGTGGTTTAAGCTAAATTCTTCAAGTTTTCTGGTATTCCTTCCGAGCTGCAGACTTGTGACTTCAATTCCTTTATTATATTGTCTTCTTTTTTATTTTCAAGCCAAGTTAGTATTGTCATTGGCCTTTTTTCGATGGATTTCTCATGAACATTTGCTTTTTCTACTAGTCTCCTTGCCTTAGCATGCTGGCATTGCATTATCTCTTTTGAGTCCTGATGAGTGGCTGATAAGATTTATATCCTGCATGGTACTAACGACCTATTTCTGTAATTGGTGGCCAGAATGTCCTTAACTTCTCAACTTTATGAGAAACTAGTCTTGTTTGATTATCCCTCGAAAATATAACCTGGAGCTTGGAGTCAAATTGCCCTTTCCGGCATTGATGGTTCAACTTTCAATGTCCATCTCGCACCTTTGGTCCTAGGTGCTGGAACATTGACTTTGGACTATAAGGTCTGTAATTCTCTAGTGATGACTTTAATATATTTTGTTCACGTATCTCTAAAGGTTGCTTTTTTCCCATCGTCAACTTCATATTTGCAACGAGTACAAAGTACCTTAGTAGACGGTTCATTTCTTTTAGCCGAATACTCCTTTTTTGGTCTGTTCTCACTTTTTCAGATCTACCAGATGAGGGTTATCTTAGATCGACCTTAACTCTAGGTTTGGTTAAATCAGAAATGTTAGCTAAAACCATATCCTCTTCTGTTGCTAGAAAAGGATTGCTACCAACCCCCAGTACATCCTTTCCTTTTTTTGGGAACTTCAAGATGCCCTTGTTAATTAGAGCTTGTATTGCATTTCAGAACAGCACACAGTGCACAGTTTGATGCGTCCACATACCATGTCACTTGCACTACGGTTTCTTTTTATTTTTTTCAGCAGTGGGTAAAACATGGCCGTCAAGTAATTTAATCACCTTGTCGTCCAACAAATGGTTAAAAATTTGATTGACTTTGGAGATGTCAAAACTATAAACCTTCTCCAGCTCAAGTCGATTCTTTTTTCCATGAGTAATTGAGGAATCCTTTGGTTCCTTATTGGTCTAGCTAAAGCTTTGCATACGTATGGCCTAGTGGCCACTACTTCTGCTGCATCGATTTTGGTGGCGGCCTCCTCGATTCCTTAATCTTAATCTTCGACTGAATCAATCTCCGTATTTGGGTCTCTATTGTATGAATCCACAGATGAGTTCTTCCTCTGATACTCTTCCCTTAAAATACCTTCATATCTAGATGCTCGAGAGACTAACTCAAACAAATCATGAAACTCCGTATTCCCAAATTTCTTTTGAAGCTTATAGGTCAGTCTACTCTGAGCTAGCTTGACAAACTCTCTTTCTGTTATATCTAGATGACATCTGATCTTTGCCCTATTGAATCGGGCAATAAAGTTCTCCACTAATTCTCCTTCCATCTGATACAAACGAGACAAATTAGCCATGGAGATCTCCGGCTCAATCCTGTAAAATTGCTCATGGAATTTCTGCTCTAATTTGTGCTAAGTATGGATCGAGTTTGGTTGCAGGTTAATATACCAAGAGAGAGCAAAACCTGTCAAAGAATTTGCAAATAGAGCCTTCTATAGGATGCCCGAGCAACTTTTCTGAATGTAGGAGCGATCATCTCCTGGATGATGGTCTTAATGGCCTCCCTATCCATACCATGGCCATTGGTCATCCAGTTTTGGACATCATGCCCATGTCTACATGCCGGACCGTGGTAGTTGCCTAGTGGTGATGGTCTTCATTCTGGCTATACAGAAAGTTTTGGCCATACTATTCATCATGCCCACCACCATTACCTTGATTTCAGATGGGTGGGAAAACATAAGGCTGAAAGTCTTCTCTTCCTCCATTAACATTATTTGTGGCCGAGGGGTCAGTACAATCTGTTCTTCTTGACCATTTATGATGTTCTAGCCTTGATTTTCAGTTGGTCCTCCATCATGGATTGGTACCGAGCTGGTGGGGGAATATAAGGTTGTTGTTTTGGTGCAATCGTCCTTCCTTCATTTCCATTTGTTCTCATCGGAACAATTGGTGCATCAGTCCTTGACGTGTTGCCTTCATGCACAGCCAAAAAGGCCTGCACTTGTTCTTTTTGGCCAATAAATGGCCTTGCGCCACTCAATGAGGCTTGAGTAACCTGCAATTGTTGACACAACAAATCCATAATGTCGTCCAACATTCATTGCTGGGTCTTCTGGAATTGTTGTTGATTTCTTGAAACACTTCCATCTTCCTTTGACCCTCCTTTAGATCGCGATAGCTCCTGGATCGACTCTTAGGTGGACATCTCTGTCGAGTTGAGAGTCTTGCCAGCTCCTTTCTCTTTGTTGTTATTATGGGTGTCGACTCCAGAGACCTTGATCAAGTCTGAACCATTATCCTCGGTTGAAATTTTGTGTTTGTCCCACTTGGCGTGCTGAAAAGATATGTTGGAATAAATGTCGAAAAATTTTCTAACAATCTGTCATCCCCTCAATATACGGTGTACCACTTTAAACCTGTAACAGTTCAAAGAAATAAAAGAAATATGTGCACCAATTAAATCAAACTCCTCAGATGATTGTATTAATTATTGAAGAACAAAAATAATCTACATAGGTCCGATTGCCTTAATGATTAAAGGACTTTTATAATTAAAATTTCAACTAAGAACAACTACTAACAATAGATTAATTGAAAGTAAATTCTTAAAAAAGAGTAAACTAGATAGTCTAGTGTGTAGTTGTATGAAGAGAGATGTGTGTAGAGATGCTTCTCAAAGCCAATGGAGTGTCAATTTATATAAGAGAAATTGGCAAAATACTTCATGCGCTTTCAATGTGGGACTTTTTCAAAATTCAACCTCAAAATCATAATTTATACATGTGCAAGTCATATCTCTTGGCCATCTCCAATCAATGTGGGACTAATGCTCTTCCAAAAAATAATATTTCAATAGATTAGAAATAATTGATTTGGAAAATTAATATCTTATTCCAAACATATGTTTTGGAATCTTCATCCGTATCTTTGTTACTCTTTCTTCACCGCCTCCAATGTATCAAAGTACAGAAACTTGCCTGAACTGTCTTAAGAGAAAAATATATTTGTATTTTTTATTTTTCGATTTTAATTACATCAAATAATATATTATTTTAAAATTATTTTTTGTCCATATTTAATTTGTAGTATTTAGTTTTCAATTTTAATTGTAACCGATTAAATATTATTTAAAATTAATTTATGTAAATTTTTTATGCATTTCAAAGTTGTTTGAGGTTTGGAAATTTGTGCATGTACCTCATGAGAAATGGAAGACATCATCCGACCAGCAATGCTTGATTTAACATGCGCCACTGCGAGTTGAGGGAGTCTAGTGGTTTGGGTCGTTAAAGTCATGACCCGAGTATCTCTAGGCTGGGATACCACGAAAATAGTTGGCACAATATAATTGTGGGAATTGAATTAAATATTGTACTGACTAACTATGTTTGAATACAAAGATATTGGGTATTGATAAATCTGATTACAAAAACAACTTGATAAAAGGTCCTAAATTGATACGTGCAAAGATATTGAGTATTGATAAACCCGATTACAACAACAACCTGATAAAAGGTCCTAAATTGATACATGCTATATCAAGATAGAATAGGTATATATAACAACTTAATTTGCAGATAGATTCTGTTAACAAAGATTATTACAAAAGTTGATTACTTAGTTATGACATCACACTACTAATAGTTCTACCTTTTATTGTCCTCGTTGTCGTCTTCTTCATCGTCAGATTCCGGGCAAAGCAATTGATTTACATAACTAGTCGTCAATGCCTCCAAAATTAAATCAGCCACTGCAATCACCAACTTCTTCCCATACTTGATGACAACAGACTTTTTGCCCCTCTTATTAGCTCCATCACCATCTTCCTTATCTACAGACATGATAACCCCAACACCAACCATCTGCCCCATGTCAGTAATAGTAAAGTGTCCCAGTGGCGGATACTTTTCAAAAGCCTCCACAACCGTGGGTTCCCTCGGAACCATCTCCACAATCCCAATGTCACCCTTGTCCAAATGGTCGGGGTTCACCTGAGTAATATGCTTAAGTTCTTGATCATCCTGATCATCGGTACCGGACATCAAGTTGGACTTACTCATGATTTCCTTAAAAAGGAAACAACCATGAAAGGTATGGCAATGAAGCATTGCTTCATATCCATTAGGAATCAAACATCCTCCAGGGAGGTTCAGTATAACGAGCCGAGATTTAAAGCTAATAGCTCGTTTTGCAGGATCATCCTTAGAGTTGGATGCAACATATCCACGTTTAAGATCAATCTTCTTCTTCGTCATGTGGATACCAACAATGTCACCTGGAAAGGCCTCCTGAACTGATTCACGATTCATTCCAACGGACTTAACTTTTGCAGTGAGTCCAATTGGTGCAATTGTGATCTTCATACCAGGCTTGAGAATTCCCGTCTCAATTTGACCAATTGCGATGATACCATTTCTGCCAATCTCGTCATGATCCTTAAGTGAAAGCCGGAGAGGCTTGTCAGAGTGTCTTTCAGGTTCCCGAATTTGGTCAAGTGCTCTAAGGAGAGTTGGACCATTGTACCAGTCGAGTTTGGTAGACCTCTCAATGAGGTTGTCACCCTTTGAACTAGAGATGGGAATGAAAGGGATATCGGCAGTGTAGCCCACCCTCTTCAAATAGGAAGAGATTGACTTTACAATTTCATTATACCTCTCCTCGGAGTACTCGGGAGTGGTGGCATCCATCTAAACACCATCGATTAACATCATATAACTATTTTATATATAAAAAAGAATAGAAACTGTATGAAGAAAAAGAAGATTAAAATTTGCTTATATAAAACTATACAAAGAAACAAATTCATTGAATGCAGATTAAAGAAAAGTCTAAACAAAATGAGTACTGAGAAGGCAAAGTTGAAATGCAATTACCACAAAATCATTTCAGAATTGACCTGCGATAGGATACCTGACGGTGACACCTCATAAATATTTTTAGGGCACTATCATAAACAACAATTAATGATCAAACGTAAGATAACTATAAAAGTTTTGGGAAAAAATTGTATCCCCTCAACTATGCTAGCTTTTACGCTTTTCCCTCTAAACTACGAAACTTATCATATATTGCCTTCGTACTATTATTTTTCAATCAGTTCAAACCAATCACGCAACTTTTTCTTGAAATTAATTTGACACAGTTAGTGAGATGTCTTGTTCACGAAGTAAAGTAAAATAAAATAAAATAAAACGGTTTCCAAATAGAATTATGTAAGTTTGTATATTTAATTTTATCAAATTTATTATTTAAAAACAAATCATCAAATTTATTGAAAATATATAATTAGACTCAATCATATAAGGGGGGTTTAATAGTTCATTTATTGTCAATGGATTGGAAATTAATAGTTCAAGGTACTGCTATATAGACCTGGCAATTTGGATCATGACACGGCGACACGACTCGAAAATGACACGGAATAAATGGGTTTGGGTTTATTATAAATGGGTTCGGGTCATAATCGGGTCAACCCGTTTAACACGATTATTAATCGTGTCATTTTCGGGTTGACCTGTTTAACTCGAAATTGACCCGTTACGACCCATTTATTAATCGTGTCATTTTCGGGTTGACCTGTTTAACACGATTATATACCTATTACAACCCATTTAAATTTAATTTTAAATTAATATTTTATCACTAATATAATATTTAATAACTAAAAAATATTATAAATTAAAAATTTTATAAAAATAATTTTCTATTACTAATTTTTTAAAAACAAAAAATACATCTTTAATAAAACAAAAACATAAAAATAAAAAAAAATAAAAAAAATTTCGGGTTAATAGGTTAATTTTCTGGTTAACGGGTTAATAGGTTAGTTTTCGGGTTAATAGGTCAATTTCAGGTTAACGGGTTAATAGGTCAACACGACCCGTTAAAATAATCGTGTTAAACGGGTCGTGTCGTGTTGACCTGTTTATAAACAGGTCGGGTTAGTGTTTTAGGTACCTGACACGATTAATAAATGGGTCGTGTTCGGGTTAGGCATTTTTGACCCGATTATTAAACGGGTTGACACGAACACGACCCACCAACCCGAATTGCCAGGTATACTGCTATATATGGGGGGTTTTATAATAAAATAATAAGGAATTGTTTTCAGACTATCAACCGAAAGGGTGTAACGTAATTATCCCAAAGCATTTTTGCTGAACATATTTGAAACTATATATTCTCAACAATATATTCATATTAATTTTGTTTTGAAGTATTCATCCATATAAGTGTTCTAAGTTTAACATATAATTTTGCTTTTTAAAAAAAAATAATTTAACGTATAATTTCAATAAATATAATATATAGTAGCTTTATATATGATATAATATAAACTATTAATTATAATGTAAAATTTATAAAATAAAGATATCTAGCTTTCACAATTAAGATTATTTTAATTATTTAAAAAAAAAAAAAAAAACCTACTTTGACGACTAAGTCACCAAAAACTTAGAGAAAAATGAATACATATATACTCTTTTTTTTAAAAAAAAAAAATTATAATTTTGGTAATGATTTTCACTCTCGCAATAAAAACTGGGAAAAAAATTAATGAAATAAGTATTGAATTATGGATTAATTATCAACCTCAATTGTTAATAAGAAAAAAAAACCATATATGTAATAGACTTCTAGCATCAGCACAGTAAAAACAAGAATTGAGAAACATATACACATTGTGACATAGGGGCAGGGGGAAGTGACAATTGAACCCACCATTTGCCATTTGCCATAGAGTGATGGGAAGGCAAAAAATAAAAAAATAACAAAATAGAAAGCCAAACTTTAAAACCACCTGATAGGCATATGCAGACAGGGAGAGCTTCTCTCAAGCCGGAACTTCCGACAAACTTTGTCTACGAGATATCGAAATCGGATTAAATGTAATCCGATAGCTCAGAACAAGTTCTCCCCTTGATTTTCCAGATAAGATAAAAAAATTTATGCGGACATAAAGTCAATAATTATATAACTGACCTTGTTGCAGCGACAGATCATCTCTTTGACACCAAGGTTGTAAGCAAGCAATGCATGCTCACGAGTCTGTTCATCTAATCTGTAAGGAGCAGCGGTGGAATCAACAATTAGAATGGCACAGTCAGTCTGAGAAATGCTGGTGATCATGTTCTTAATAAAGTCGCGACGATCAGTAACATCAGTGACTGTGACTAGGTACTTGGTTGTCTCAAACTTGAACAGGGCGGTATCAATTGTGGTACCATGCTTATGCTTAGCCTCGAGCTTTTTAAGCGCCCTATCATACTTGAATGATTTCTTCTTCATCTTAGTAGCTTCCTTGTCTGACTTTTTAGAAACATGCTTGTTAATGTTAGTAACTTCGGGATTAGAGATTTTACGGGCGATTGTTGATTTGCCAGATCTGAATTGGCCCATGACCAAAATGTTAATGTTAACCTTCTCGTTGCCTGTTGGCATTTTGTAATTGAGAACTGAAATGTAATAGAATACAAAGAAAATTATCTATCGGATGAATAATATCACAAGGGATCAAAATTATATCACAAATATAGAAATTGATAAAAAATCAAACAAAAGTCCTATTAAAACAAAAAAAGAAAAAGCTCCAGGGTACGAAGTAAAAGACAAACATATCTCTGCGCACAATTGGAAATTACAATGTTTCAATTTAAGCATCGAAACTATGTGAATATTTCAAATCTCGAGTCTTAAAAGAAAATGGTCAAATCAAATTAAAAGCCGTTGGGAAAATTAATAACAATCACAATGATAACAATAATAATAATATAATAAAATACTCAAGTTCTTAATTTAGCCTAACTGAACTATACATCACAGCATTGCAGCCCCGATGAAAGACAGCAACCGAAGAAACAACGACAAAACCAAATAAACAAGCCAAAGCAGAAATTTTTTAAATAAATTAATGGAGATATGAATTTCAAAAAGCTTCACTCTCAACTCTAGCAAGGTAGGCTTCTAAAACTGCAGTGGGTAAAACTAATTTGAGAAGTTAAGAATCAAAAACAAAACTATGATTGGGTTTTAAGAAATGCTTCTGATTTTATTAATACGTTTGAGATCGGCGCTCATCGTACTTCGGTAGCGGCACCAGCTGGTGTTTTTAAAAATCTGCAAATGGTAATAACCGGTTGTCTATGGGCCCTATGCCCAGCATTGCAATGTAAAACAAACTTTTCACAATCCCATTTAATATTGATTACCAAAAATATCCTTTCTTCTCTAATTATTTAAAATCCTAATTTTTTTTTTTTCCCTTTTTTACGTATAGGGTTAGTACTTCCAATACCCTCCTAACATACGCCATTGTCCTCCACCAATTGAAACGATGGCTATTGTGGTTGTTGAGGTTCTTCCTCCTCAAATTTTTCTACCAATAAAAGACTGGTTTTAGATCTTCAGCCATCGATTAGATTTGCCTCTGGTGACTGATTTTGAATTATTTCTTCTAAACACAAACCTTTACAAACATTTAATTTATTTTTTAAAAAAAAAAAAAAAAAAAAACACCATCAGTGGAGGACTAGTAAATGCCTTGAGGGACTTGCCACGATGTGCACATCCTTCTACTGATGGAGGAAAAAGAAGTAAAAAAAGAAAAAGAAAGGTTTCCATTTCAAATACAATTAAGAAAGAAAAGGATATTTTGGTAAAATAATTTATTGGAGACTGTATAAAGATATTGTTGCAGTGCAAGTAGAATTACTCCAGCATCTTCTTTCTTTTTCTTTTTAATTTTGGTTTTTTGTAAATAGCCCTTTAAAATAATCTCAATTTATTTATTGTAGAAACTTCTCATTTATATGAAATGGCTAAATAATTAACTACGTTAATTATAAAATAAGTTAATGTGCTGCATTATATTTTTTTTTTCCTTTCGCTTTGTTCCATAAAAATTCAATGAAATTGTAATAACTTATATTATTAACTGTATAATACATGAGAATATATATTTATAAAATTAAACCTAGATTAATTATTATCCCATTTAATATTAATTTCAATGCAATCATATTTCATGCCTGTGTCATTATGCAGCAAAAGACGACCGAAAATGCCGCGTATGGGTATGACGTAAGAAAAGGGCCGCGTATGATGTAAGCTGATGACGAGAAAATATAAGAGACCGTAAGGGCGGAAGAGATCAAGGTGGAATTCAGGGAAAAAAAAAAAAAAGGCAAGAAAATTGTCAAATAGGCCCCACCAAATGCCCAATAATAGTTTGACACGTTACATACTTGTATATAATATTAGTTTACTTATTTATTTTTCTTCAGCACACGTGTTGTTTTTTTATTTGTTTATTATTTATTTTATTTTATAGTTTTTCCTCTCTCATTCTACCTTTTCTCGGCAACTCATCTTTCCATTCACCTTTCCAAAAATTCAACTCAGAATCCCAGAAGGGAGAACTAGCTAGATTGATTTAAAGGGATTAATTTCAAAAACATCCCTCATGTTTTAAAAAACTCAACTGTAGCTCCTAGTGTTAGTTAAAGTTGACACCTAAAAGGTAGAAAAACAATTATGTCTTAAAAATTATTAAAAAAAAAAAAAAAGTGAGAAGCATGTTAGAATAGTGTATAAATATAATAAAATTATTATTAAAAAATATTCTCTGAAAACAGAAAGTTAAAAAAAGTAAAAAATAAAAACTATTATAAATATATGTATATATATATATAAGAAACACAAATTAAATAAAAACAAAATGCTATTTGGAACATTCTAATTTTCTTTTTGATAATCTTTTTCAACTTAATTTATTGAGATTTAGACTATCGAGAATATCTATTAGAAAGTTAAAAAGCTTTTTTTTTTTTTTCTTCTTCTTCTTTTTCTGCTGCTTCAGTTAAAAATCATAGGTATGATAACCTGATATGCAGTTAGTCGCCAAGGAAAAAAAGAAAAAAAGGAAAAAGTAAGAAAAGAAAAATGCAACTGTTAAGTTAAAATATATATATATATATATATATATGTAAAATACAACAAAAGAAGGGGGGAAAAAAATCTTACAATGGTATTTTAAATTTAATTTAATTAATCATCAAGGATAAAAAAGTAATTCACAATTGCATAAGGAAGAGATTACCAATTTCAAACGAAGATGAAATAGTTAACTGAAACCTTGAGAGATGAATTTGTATTTAGACCAAGCTTGGGAGGATACAGATGAAATAAACCTTTAAAAAGAAAAAAAAGAAAAACCACTTGTTTACCAAATTTCATAAAAAAATCCATTGCTTGAAAAAAAAATTTCAAATCCAAATCCAATCACAGTTAGAACTGTTGGGAGTATCAAAAATTTGAGGCCAGGAGATTTTCTTCAACGAAAATTCATTAAATATAAGTAAGAAAATCTGTTCAAACAAAACTAAACTTTTGACAAAAAACCCAAAAAAAAAAAAAATTGAAAAAAAAAAATAAAACATAAAACAAAAAACAAAACCAATCTGAACAATTAGAAAGCCCTCTTACATTCCAACAATAAAAAGGCCCTAAAAAGGAACAAAAGCCATCACAGTCAAACAACAAAACTAATTCCGTCAAAGTAAAACTTGACCAAAAACCAAATCTATATAACGAAGCATACTAAAAATGAAAACCAGGTCAGGGGTTGCAAACTCTGGATCCATCGGAGAAAACATTGGAAAATGAAAACGCCAACCACTGAGAACAAATAACTGGAAAAAGAAGAATACTAACAAGAATGATAGCAAAGAAAATGCTAAATAGAAAGAAGAATACTAACAAGAAAGTTGGCCAGAAGAATTTCCACTGTTCGAGCAAGAGTGCTAGCAGGAAAAATGCAAGAAAGAACAATTTCTACTGCTCAAGCAAAGATTTATAGCAAGGATCGATACTTGAGGACGCCAAACCCTGTCTGCATTTTATAGCCGAGTCGTAGGGTGTTGGTATGAAGTTACCATATTGACTTTTGCCTGTTAAATCTGCTAAGTCTCCTCAATCATTCAATTTTTTGCCCTTGAATTTAAAGGCAAATTCCCTAGATCACCTTTGAGTTTGGGGTAATTGCATGTTGCCACCATAATTTGGGACAACTATCAATTTGCGCCCTAAACACTGTGAAATCTAGCGGGTTGGCCAGTTGGCTTGTTTGACCATGAATTTGACCATTTTCTTAAAATCAACCTGATATTAGATGATCAAACTACCTATCTTTTATGTCATAATACCAAAATTAATAATGCTTTTTAAAATTGTTAAAAAAAAATTGCAAAGAATTATTATTATTGTTATTATTGTTGTTGTTATTATAAGTACTAGCTATGTAAAAAAAACAACAATATTAATACTTTTTGTGACAAATAATGTTTTTAAAGATAATTCAAGAGTAAAAATAAAATAATGGAATATATATTAAAAACAGATCGAAACATATAAAATAAATATAAATGAAAACTTATTAAACTATTAATTGAAAAATTATTTTCTAGTAAAAAAATTATTTTATTTCAATTAATAATTCTCCAACAGGATTAATGTTCTCAATTACTTTTTCTCTATTTCTAAATAACATTCTTAAAATAAATTTCACGAGAAAGATTATTTTCCAGCAAAAAATATCATATCAATAATTCTCCAATAGGTTTTATGTTCTCATTTTTTTCTTATTTACAAATAATATTTTTAAAAAATTAATTAAAAAATATCAATATTACGTTTTCGGTTTTTGCCTGTTCCAACACCACCGTAAGGTTCCTTCATTTGAAAGCATAGATTAACAAAAAGATGAAAGCATCCAAATATGGATGAGTGAACTTTTAAAAGAGTAAGTTTAATACTTATAAGCTAATCAAATATTAATACATAACGGTTGATATATATTTTGATATATTAATTTGACACTCTAATACTATTCTTTCTAATATGTATTTCTTTTTATTTATATAGATTTTTAATTTTCCAAAAAAACAAGTTTTTTTAATGCTTATTCAAACTTTTTTATTGGTTTTTATATTTTTATTTTAGGAAATCTATTTATTTTTATAACATCTAAATAGTAATCCAGAAATATTATAAAGATTCTAAATTAAAAAAGTAAAAATTTATAAATTAAGTGATAAGGTATTTATAAAATCTAAAAGGAAAATTTGGAAAGTTATTTTTACAAAATATGTTCTTTTATTTATTAGATGTATTTTTTTATATTGATATTTATTATTTTTTAAAAAATACTTCTAATATTTTCTAGTATGTATTTTTTTTTTTTTTTACAAATTTTTACTTGTCCAAAAAACATTAATTGATTTAATGCATCTTCAATTTTTTTTTTTTTTTGTTCTTTACTTATTTGGTTTTTTAGGATATCCATAATATGTAATTTTTTTTGTTTAAATTTTCTTCTTCTTCTTTTTTTTTTTTTACACTTATTAAAAAAATAATAATCCTCTTGTAATAATTTTTTATTTTTTTATTAATCCTTTATTAGGAAATTTTTGCTCTATTGCCTCTAAATTATATAGATTTGCACTTTAAACGCTCACTTTTAGTCCCATGTACCAGTTATGTAATAACTCTCTTACAAAGTTAGGAGAAAAAATGAGCATAGGATGATGCAACAAAAAGTAAAACTCAAGATACGCAAAACCTTAAAAAAAAAAAAAAATTATTTTGAATGGAAAGTGCAAAATTATATATAATTTAGAGTGCATTAGTTCAAACATTCCTAAACATTCCTAATCTTTATGAAGGAGGTATTTGGACTTCTTTTTGATAAGAATATACTATTTGGATTAAGTGCCAAAAAAAAAAATATTTGAATATATATATATATATATATGGCAATAGTACGGTGAGAATTGACGATGCTTTTTTTTAATTCGTTAATTTTTATCTTTTTCGTACGCTTATTATTTTTTTTATGATAATCTTTTTATTTGCTTTTCTTTTTGTCTTTTTGGTAAATTATGCTTATTGTTGTTGTGATATAGTGATGCATATAGAATTTAGAGGTGACCCGCTGGTGGCAGGCTACGAATATTCAAAAAAGGTGGTAAAGCTGAAAATATAAATAAAATAATAAAAATAAAAATAACCCACAGCGACAGGTCTACCAACATGAGGTCCCATGCCACACCTTTATTTTTTGTACTTTTTGTAATTTGTTTATCATTTCCTCCTTTATATCATCAGCAATTTTTTCCACCAATGAGCGTCTCAATCTTTCTGCAGCGAATCCCTTGGTTTTTCTCTATTTCTTATACTTTTGTATCCCACAAGATCACGTGCATTTCTTTTGATTGGGCCTTTCGTCTTTTGTCAGTATCGAGGATCGACAGAAATGACCTAGGCCCACTGCTGTTTCGCCCACGTTTCTTTGAAAAAAAAAATTATATAACTTAGTTTGCATAATTTAACTTTTCTTTATTCTTAATTCAATGGAATTAGATTTTCAGAAAAAAGAAAAAAAAAGAAAAAAAGAACAAGTAAAGGCTTATATTAATATGAAAATTCCTCCTCTATAAATTAAAAGATACTGGTACTGCTATACCTCAAATTATATCAGCGATTATACTGTGCACTTGAATTAATTTTCTGGCGTTTTATACTTGAATTCAGCAATTTTTTTACAACGTTGGTCCTTTTGCATTTTTCTGTCAAATTAACAAACGGAATTGGCATGTGTTGCACACATGATCCTCATTCAGGGGACCTTTTTGTCACATGGCCGTTCAGTCAACTGAAACAAGGCTCGAAACTCTGCTTTTTCAGTTGCCAGAATGATACAGTGTTGGATAAGGATTAAACAGAGGAAACGTACGATTACCTTTTTTTTCTTTCAATAAAAGATTCTGAAATATAATCAGATGTTAAACTGCCTAAATTGAATGAAAGATAATTACTAAAAAAAAAAAAAAAAAAAATTGAACGAAAGATATACATAAGGATCCTCACAGAAACAAGTAATTAAAAAAAAAAAAAAATTTTGAACGAAAGATATACATAAGGATCATCACAGAAACAAGTAATTAAAAAAAGAAAAGATGCCACAAGAACACACACACATATATATATATATATATACATACGTATAAATCATTTTTGGGACTGTCAAAATTTATATACTCTCATTGAATTTCAAGCTAGAAAACCATGAAAGAAGAATTAAAATTAAAAATCTAAAACGCAATATTACTAGTTTGCTTACTTTTAAGTAGGAATCCAGGCCAATTATCAACCAGCCAAGCCAAAGGGAGAAACTTGCATCTTGCAGTTCAATACATTCCTCTACCGCCATTGAGAATGGACCCCAGAGTCCCCCAACACAGCGAATTTCAAGCGCGGTCTTACATTCAAAGTCTCGAAAATTGGCGGAATTATATTGTACCCCTATGAATTATGCATTGTTTTTCACTTTACTCTCTCAATTTTGAAACTCACATATAGCAAATTGATATCGAACTGGGAACAATCTCTTCAGGGACTTTCCCATGTTGAATAGTCTACTCAAAACTACCGAGATGAGAGAATAACCATATATAGAATAGAAAAGCTTTTCTTAAACAGCAAAATTCTGAGCAATTCAAAACCCAAAAAAGGAAAAAAAAAAAATACTAATCCAAGTGAAAACATGTAATATATGGTCTAATTCCATCACCATCTAAATTAAACATCCGTATAACCAAAATTTATAATCATCAAAATCAAAATTAGATCAATATAACGGAATTTAGAATAAAGAACCATGCCTCTGAACAGTAAGAAAGCGTAAAGTTCGAACCCAAAAAACAAAAAAAAAACAAAAAAACAAAAAAACAAAAAAACAAAAAAAAAACCGAAAAAGAAGAAATCCTCGAATTTGAAAATTTGTAGCATATTAAACTCGCCGAAAGCAAAATAAGCCAAATCAGATTAAAAATGTCTGGCTTACTTGGAATGGTTTCTTTATCTTTTGTTGTAAAATGGATTATTGGTTGTTAATTTTGAGAACTCATAAGAGAATATGAGAGAGAAAGAGGCAGGCACGCTTATACTGGGTTGTGTATTTGGTTGGTAAATTTTATTTGACCGTAATGTCCTTGCTGCTGAGAGTCTGGGGTAGATATAATTTTATTGACGATATTGTCCTTGCCTACTTGCGATTCTCCGCTACAAAGACAATTTAGTCATTTCAGTCTTAAACTGGGTGAAGTGGAGTTTGGTAGGTATAAACCAATGATGCAAGTGTCGAAAAACCTCTTAAGCATTGTTTGGTAGGTATAAACCAATGATGCAAGTGTCGAAAAACCCCTTAAGCATTATTATTATTACTATTTTTTTTTTTTTTGGTAAATGGGTGGGTTTATTTTTGGAATATTGTTAGTATTAGTTCCTTAAGCATTATTTTTTTTGGGTAATAAAATGGTGGCTTATTTAATCCTTGCCAAAAAGCTAAAATTTGACCCTGGAAAAATATTACTTCTTTTATTTCATTCCTTATTTATTTTTTTCTGTTTCTTTCCATTTTTATCATTTCATTATATTCCCTTTTTTATTTCATTGTTTCTTTTTCTATTTTATTTATGTCATTCTATTTTTATATTTTGTGAACAAAAAGTTTATGTCAAAAATTGTAAAAAATATATATGTGTATATATGTATTAAAATATAAAATTGTTGTTTTTAATGAAAAATAAATAATTTATAAAATAAATTAATTAAAGACTAAATAATTTGGAAAATAAATTATGTAAACTAAATAAATAAATATTAATTTGATTTGATTTTGGTTACATAGGCATATATTCAAATCTCCGTTCCAGACGGCCAACCCAGTAGCCTCCGAGTTGCCTGCCAGGGCAACCAATTAAAGACCGGCCCGTCGTGTTAGACAGCCAAATCAGAGCCGCTCTGCTTTACGCAGATTGCCAATAAGCCTCGTCCCGGGAATTCTCACTCTTCTGGATCAATTCTTAGTTAAAATAAAAAATATAAAGATATATAAATTAAAAAAAAAAAAAAGGGAAAACATATTGAAGCAGGACGTCGATACTGCACAATCAAATCATTTTCTTCTTTTTAAAGATTCATTGGAAATCTTTTTGCCGAGCTCCCACGCGAGTCTGATCTGCTAAGTCTCCTTAATCATTCAATTTTTTGCCCTTGAATTTAAAGGCAAATTCCCTAGATCACCTTTAAGTTTGGGGTAATTGCATGTTGCCACAATAGTTTAGGACAACTATCAATTTGCACCCTAAACACTGTAAAATCTAGCGGGTTGGCTAGTTGGCTTGTTTGACCATGAATTTGACCATTTTCCTGATATTAGATGATCAAACTAACTATCTTTTATGTTATAATACCAAAATTAATAATGCTTTTTAAAATTGTTAAAAAAAAATTACAAAGAATTATTATTATTATTATTGTTGTTGTTGTTATTATAAGTACTAGCTATATAAAAAAAACAACAATATTAATACTTTTTGTGACAAATAATGTTTTTAAAAATAATTCAAGAGTAAAAATAAAATAATGGAATATATATTAAAAACAGATCGACACATATAAAATAAATATAAATGAAAACTTATTAATTGAAAGATTATTTTCTAGTTAAAAAAAATCATTTTATTTCAATTAATAATTCTCCAACAGGATTAATGTTCTCAATTACTTTTTCTCTATTTCTAAATAACATTCTTAAAATAAATTTAACGAGAAAGATTATTTTCCAGCAAAAAATATCATATCAATAATTCTTCCAATAGGTTTTATGTTCTCATTTTTTTCTTATTTACAAATAATATTTTTAAAAAATTAATTAAAAAATATCAATACTACGTTTTCGGTTTTTGCCTATTCCAACACCACCCTAAGGTTCCTTCATTTGAAAGCATAGATTAGCAAAAAACATGAAAGGATCCAAATATGGATGAGTGAACTTTTAAAGAATAAGTTTAATACTTATAAGCTAATCAAATATTAATACATAATGATTGATGTTTATTTTGATATATTAACTTGACACCTCTAATACTATTCTTTCTAATATGTATTTTTTTATTTATATAGATTTTTAATTTTCCAAAAAAACAAGTTTTTTTTAATGCTTATTCAAATATTTTTATTTTTTTATATTAGGAAATCTATTTATTTTTATAACATCTAAATAGTAATCCAGAAATATTATAAAGATTCTAAATAAAAAAAGTAAAAATTTATTAATTAAGTGATAAGGTATTTATAAAATCTAAAAGGAAAATTTGGAAGGTTATTTTTACAAAATATGTTCTTTTATTTATTACATGTATATTTTTATATTGATATTTATTATTTTTTAAAAAATACTTCTAATATTTTCTAGTATGTATTTTTTTTTTTATAAATTTTTACTTGTCCAAAAAACATTAATTGATTTAATGCATCTTCAATTTTTTTTTTTTTTTGGGGTTGGTCTTTACTTATTTATTTTTTTAGGATATCCATTATATGTAATTTTTTTTGGTTTAAATTTTTTTTTCTTTTAACACTTGTTAAAAAAATAATAATCCTCTTGTAATAATTTTTTATTTTTTTATTAATCCTTTGTTAGGAAATTTTTGCTCTATTGCCTCTAAATTATATAGATTTGCACTTTAAACGCTCACTTTTAGCCCTATGTACCGGTTATGTAATAACTCTCTTACAAAGTTAGGAGAAAAAATAAGCATAGGATGATGCAAGAAAAAGTAAAACTCAAGATACGCAAAACCCTAAAAAAAAAAAAAAATTATTTTGAATTGAAAGTGCAAAATTATATATAATTTAGAGTGCATTAGTTCAAACATTCCTAATCTTTATGAAGGTGGTATTTGGACTTCTTTTTGATAAGAATATACTATTTGGATTAATTGCCAAAAAAAAAAAAACTATTTGAATATATATATATATATATGGCAATATCACAGTAAGAATTGATGATAATTTTTTTTTAAATCGTTAATTTTTATCTTTTTTTATCTTTTTCGTACGCTTATTATTTTTTTAATGATAATTTTTTTATTTGCTTTTCTTTTTTCCTTTTTGGTAAATTATACTTAGGGTTTTTTTAAAAATAACCACTTTGTAAATCAGCAATTGAAAAATAACAATTTTTTTTTTAAAAAAATAACCACCTTTTTACATATCTAGACCAAAATACCCTTTAACAATATATATATATATATATATTTTTTTTCTACTTTCCCTTTCAAATCGTTTAGATTAGTGTTGAATTGTTTTACTTTTAAAAAATCCATCGCCGCCGTCGTCCTCACACTGCCATCATCCTTGCATTTTGAAGCTCCAACCTAAAGATGCCGCCGAACACATCTTCGTCAAAGGGACTTGGTTCCACTCCCATTTCGACCTCTTAATAATAATTGATGGCCTTCACACTTGGATCTGCCAAGGTTCTTCTTTTTTTTTTTTTTTTTTTTTTTTTTTTTTAATGAAGAAATATAGGTTTGTGCTAACCATTGTCTATTCTTGTTCTTGCTTAACTATTTAGTACATAGTACCTACTTATCTAGTTCTCTGTCTTTGATAATTTATATATAAAACAAAATATGTATTTTCTTCATTTGGTTAATGTGCAAGTAGATTGATGCTTTGGATAACATTGGAAGATCTTAGCTACAGAATTTTTATGTGTTTTAGTTTTACAAAACCAATGCTTATGAATTATTGCACTAGAGAATGAGATATGTGAAATCCCTTGAGAGTTTATTGATGGTACAAACTAACTGGAGCAAGTACTATTTTGTTGATAAATAGTTTGACGCGTGTAATGGATATTATTATGATGGCTACAACCAAATTCCTTTAACAAACCAACTATCTGGACAGAAGGTTGGGATGGATGGCATGATTTAGACATTATTATTATGTTGTGTTGAATATTTTTTATTTTGTTTGGTTAAATGGTTAACAATCTGTATTTTATAATGTAGGTATACGTCATGGGGTGGAAGATTACCTCATAGACCTGTTAAGGTTCTAGCATTTGCAGTTTCACTCTTTTTCCAGCATGGAAGGAGCTTTTAAAATTACTATATGGTATTATATAATGACATACTGTGATTAAGGTTGAGAAATATGTACAACATGATATAATTCTAGTTGACATGGTATCAAAGTATTGAAAGAATAAACATCTCTTATATACTTTTCTTTGGTAGCATCACTTGTGTTATTAAAGCCATGTTGGTTTCCTTAGGATTGATCATTATAATTTTCTTTGGGGCCAAAATCAATTTCTCTATTGATATTGTTATTTAAATTTGGTAATAGAAGATGGATTTAAGATAGAATATGGTAAGTGGCATTGTTTCCAAAAAATAAACTTTATTCATTAACTGGCTTTTATCTGTGTCTTTTTTTCCTTTTATATGTATTTTATTATTTCTTCTTATTTAAACATGTTTCCTATATGTAGCCTAAAATTTACCGGCCAGTGTAAATGCTAACATTTTGAGTCTAATATCAATAAATGTTTTCTTGCTACAGGTCTACTTAGTGAGCCTAAATGGGGCATCTGAAAGATCTACATGCTTCTATAAAGCTTTGTGAACCTACACTAGTTGCAGTTGATTCACTCTAGTATATTAAATTGGGACCAAAGTAGGAGGTTTGTACTAACCATCGTCTATCCTTGTTCTTGCTTAATTATTTAGTACATGGTATCTACTTATCTAGTTCTCTGTCTTTGATAATTGATATATAAAATGAAATATGTATTTTCTTCATATGTGTGATGAGTCATTGTCATCTGCAAACTCTGATGTCCTAGCATGAATTTTTCACATTTTTAAACATGATTTGATCTAGAAATTTTTTAGAGGAGTTAAATATAGATTGTTCCATTTGACCATAAATTTACAGGGTCTAATACAGCTCTACTCAATGAGCTTACTCATTATTCTCTCAGTGTGTCTTAGTATGAGACCTAGATAGAGGAGGCACTGTCATAATTAACTCATAATACTCTAATTTCATTTTGCTAAATTCATGTATTGCTATTTCATCTTAATGATATTGACGAATTTCATGTAAAAAAATGAAAAAAGAAAAGACCTCATGCTCACATGTGGATAGAACAAATTGCTCATACTAGAATGTAAGCAACTTAAAGGTCACATACGTTAGATTTGATTAAAAGAATTATATCTAGATTAATAGTTTCATGAGTTGTCTAATTTGTTCCTGCCTTGATCATATTCCCAACAACCAAATGATTAGAGCTTCCAAAATATTTTCCATGTGTTAGCATATTTTATTTTAAAAAAAAAGTTGTGACTCCTTATAAATTTGTGTTTCTTAATGACTTTTTCCTCCTACTGGTTGATGTTTAAGTTTTAGTAGAAGATATTTTTAAGTCTAAAATTGGTTTCAAAACCCTACTGTTAAAGTTTCTCTCCTTTCAACATTTAGCATTTTGATCCAATAAAGTTTCTCAGTTCTAAGATGGTGCCAATCATGAGGACCCTACTAATCAACAGCCATAAATTAAACCAAACCTTTGCAAAAACTAAGAAAGATACAAAATTTAGGATGTTGTATAATTTATTTAAATTATGGTCTCAAACTCAAAACAATAGTTTTTCTACATATATATATATATATATATATGTATACACATGGACGAAAACAAGCTTTCATTCCAATGCCAAATTGTATATTGTTTGCTTTGTACTTTTATTTGTGAAAGATAAGAGAGTAAAAAGAAAATGGGTTGGGGTATTAACAAAGAAATGTAAATTCAGTCTAACCATCCAGTGCAGGATATATGACCATCTAGACCAAACCACCTCTTTTCCAGCAGAAAGTTGACCAGGGAATAAAACAATCTCTTGCTCAAACCAAAAAATGACCCCAAGGCAGAAGGCGATCTTTTATTAGATTCACTCACTCAAAAATATCACCATCAAGAATTAAATCCAAACTGCAAGTTATATTTCATTTCCTTAGTGGTTTGATCAAATGTAGGGTACATGAAACAAAAGACGAGACAAAATAATGGGATTATAATTTAAAAAACTAATGAATCACTGAAAGAAATTCTAGATGCAATAACAAGATTTTAGATGATGCATTTCATTATCAAGTCAACAAGACAATAGCTCGAAGTCCATAATACCACTAGCCAGAAGCCATTAGATTCTTTAACAAGGAACAAAACAAAAATAGCAAGAAATTATAATTTGTCATTGAGATGTGGACATTAGATAAATGGGGAAGTGTGTGAACACCATCATTGTCGTTGATCGCTTTGGTCCAACCTCTCGTTCGCCGCCGTCGTCTTCGTCGCACTGCTGTCGTCTTCGTCACGCCACCGTCGTCCAACCAAGACGAGTCTTCCATGGAAGAGATAGAGAGGTAGGCAATTGGCATAACTTAAACCTCGAGCCGATGGGTCTCGCTTTTGGTATTGTGTTTGTTATTGTTAATATGGTTAGGTTTGTAATATGTATTATGCATCTGAGTAACATTTTTTTTTTTCAATTTTTAAGAGGTTGCCAAAATAATTATAAACCTTTGCTTTCTTTGCTTTCTAGATTTTCTTTGGCTTACTTTCTTTCCTTGATTTTTAAATCTTTGTCAATATTTAGGCAATGAAGAGCTAGTCTCTTTGGAAATATCTAAATGTTACGTGGAAACAATTTAATCCCATTTTCATATTCATCCATAAAAAAAATAAAAAAAATGTTACTGGAAATGGAGCAGTAACTTTGAAAGGAACTCTCTCCATTTCAGAACTCCTCTGTTTTATTTATTCATTTATTTATTTTCCTCCTTCCTCTATTTTCTTTTATTTGTTGCCAAGTGTTTGAAAAGTAATTGAATGTTGCAGTGTAGATAGGTAATGTTACATTTACTATTTAAATATGTAAATTTTGGATAGCAGATTGAAAAATGGAATGTGATTCAAGAAGGAGAAAAAAAAAAAAGAAGATTGAAAATTGGAATAGTATTTTTCTTCTTATGAATCAAGATGTGGATATCGAGCTTTTCAAAAGGGAAAGTAGAAAGAAACCTTAATTGTTGAAAGGGAAAGTTGAAAGAAGCCCTATTTCGAAAGGGAAAGTAATAAGAAAATGAAAAGCAACCAAAAAATAAATAAATAAATAAAAAAACACATGCATTTTGATAGAGAAAAGAAAAAAATATCTTCATTAAGGGTATTTTCATCCAAAAACGTAAAAAATGGGCTAGTTTTTTTTTTAAAATTTTTTTTACTATTCTTCAAAAATCATATTACGGGGTGCCTATTTTTCAAAAAAACCGTCGAGACAAATGCCCTAGGCCCACTGCTATTTCGCCCACGTTTCTTTGACTTTTTGGTTTATAAAGCCCATCTTCTTTGAAAAAAAACCGAAAAAGAAGAAATCTCCAAATTCGAAAATTTGTAGCATATTAAACTCGTCGAAAGCATGTCTTTAGGCATTTATCTGATTTTGGTTACATAGGCATATATTCAAATCTCCGTCCCAGATGGCCAACCCAGTAGCCTCCAAGTTGCCTGCCAGGTCAACCAATTAAAGATCAGCCTGTCGTGTTAGACAGCAAAATTAGAGCCGCTCTGCTTTATGCAGATTGCCAATAAGCCTCGTCCCGAGAATTCTCACTCTTCTGGATCAATTCTTAGTTAAAATAAAAAATAAAAAATAAAAAATATAAAGATATAAAAAAAAGAAAAAAAAAAAGGAAAACATATTGAAGCAGGACGTCGATACCGCACAATCAAATCATTTTCTTCTTTTTAAAGATTCATTGGAAATTTTTTTGCAAGCAACAAAACTAAAATAATTCAAACAAAACTATGTTTAAAGGATGAAACAAATCATTTTCTTTTCCTTTAGGCTTTGTTTGGATGTTGGAAAGAAAGGAAAAAAAAATAGAATTTTTGTTATGTTTGGTTCAACAATTTACAAGAGAAAAAAAAAATCAGCATGCTGTTACACAGAGAGAGAGAGAGAGAGAGAGAGGAGTTACAAAAGAGAGAAAGAGGAGAAAAAATAGAGAAGAAAGTTACAGAGAGAACGAGAGAAAAGAGAGAGAGGGGAGAGAGAGAGAGAGTAATTTTACTAGCCATGCAAACTTATAGGGCTCACTACTATCAAACGAGAAAAAAACTAAGAAAAGATAAAAGAAGAGTTACAAGCCTCACCAATAGCAATTAATTAATGGGTAGCCAATGGAGAAGCTTCTTTTAGGAATTGGTTCAGACATGCCCCCATCAATTCATCGGACCTATTAGCATTCTCACACCTGAAACCATTCTACACAGCTTGCTGAAGTTATTTTTCTTGAAACAGAACCTAAAACGGTTGAATATGCCTTGCAAAATCCACAATGGAAACTACCAATGGACAAAGAATATGAAGCCTTAAGGAAAAATAGTACCTGGTCTCTTGTTCCATATGTAACGTTTTAAATGTTTTTTGGTTTGAATGATTTTGCCATAAATTGCATTAGTGGGCTTTAATTGCTTGCTATAATGGGTTTTACCATTTTTGGAATTTGAAAAAGCTTTTTGAAAAGAGGTGAAGGAATAAAAGAAGAAAATGTGTTTTTGTCTGAGGATACACACATTGGTTTTCAGGACAAATTAGAGAAAAATTAGTTTTCGGCATATTTTGGTTAGTGAGTGTGGTAAATATCAGGTACACTGAAAGTTTGAGGGAAATCCAAGTGGTGTTTTACTTGCGATTTCGAATCTGTTGTATCCTAGGAGACAACCGTCGAGAAACCATCTGCACTGGTCAGAAGAAAATTGTTTTAAGAAAACTATGATACCACACAACCTCTGACCATTTTTCCAACCAGCAGATTAAAGTTAAAGACATTCAGGTTCTCAATTTTATTTCATTATTTTTGTAAATTGTTATTTACTTTTGTAGATCCACATGTATATACACATATATTATATTCCCACAATGTTTCTTACAATCTTAAGACAATCCGAAAAATATATGTTGATATACATGTGGGTTTGGTGATTCGTGTTTAACCTGTGAATGTGTTGTGAAAAAAAAAAATATATATATATATATATATGTATATATTATTTTTTGTTCTCAAACCGGGTACAAGCTTGTGGAATTAAATTTTTTGTATAAATCAATTTATGTTGCCCATGGTTTTATGGTGATGATCTACAATTTTGTATTGGGTTTGAAAGGAATTGAGTGTTATTCTGGATTTGAAAAAAAAAATTTGTTTTTCCCGTGGGTTTTAGGATTCTTAGGTAATTCTTAATTTTTGTTTAAAAAGCCAAATTTTTCAAAAATTGAATTACCCATGAATTTCTAAATTTTTTGGTATTTTTCCGGCATTTTTCCGCTGTTGGAATAGTAAAAATGGGAGAAAAATTGAAATCGGATAAAAAAAATCCATTTACTAGTGAAATAGGTCGAGAAAACCCGGCTAAAGGTTGAAGACAGATCAAAAAATGGGTTAAAGGGCTGGAAAAACGGGTTTGGATAGATTTCTGGGTTAGTGGACTTGAATTTTAAATTCTGATGGACTTGGCCCAATTCCAAAGCCCAGCCCATGGTTAGAACAGGCTACTGTTTAGACCAAGCCCAAGCCTAGTCCAAACCCAAGCCCAATGAAATTGGCCCGATTGGATATACCACGTGTCGGATTCTAAGGCAGCCACGTGTCGACCTGTTACAGACGACACGTGTTATGTCAAAGCAAGCCACGTGTCGTGCTAAGGATGATCCATGGAGAAGGTGACACATTTCAATCTCCCAATGCGACACGTGGCAGTCCCATACGGTGACATGTAGCAGTGAACAGTGAAATGTGAAAAGTCACGTGAACAGTATGCGTACACAGTAATATGTGAACAATAATTTTTGTGGTGTATCCAGAAAGCCTAAAAATCACATTTTTTGTGTATTTTCGTTTTGGAAATTGGTTTAAATTAGTTTGTTGAGATAAAAATGACAACTAATTGATTTGTGTTTTTTGTGATATTTAGAAATGGCTAGTGGAGATGCGGCTGCTGCACAAGTACCTTCTCATACCCCTATTTTTCAAGTGCCTCCACTTGCAAGTCATACAGAAAGACCAGAGAAGTTCAATAAAGCTAATTTCAAGAGGTGGCAGCAGAAAATGCTATTCTACTTGACTACTCTGGAACTTGCAAGGTTCCTAACTGAGGACGCACCACCAAGTAATGAAGAGAGTGATAAAGAAACTCTGATGGCGATGGATGCATAGAATAATTCTAATTATTTGTGTCAGAATTATGTCCTGAATGGCCTATCCGATGCCCTGTATGGAGTGTACTGTGGCACGAAGTCGGCAAAAGAGTTGTGGGAAACTTTGGACCAAAAGTACAAGACTGAGAATGGTGGGTCCAGAAAGTTTGTGGTAGATAGTTTCTTGGACTACATGATGGTGGATACCAAGCCATTGATAAGTCAAGTACATGAGCTGGAAGTGCTCATCCAAGAACTTCTTACCAAAAGGATGTTCATTAATGAAGCATTTCAAGTTGCTGTAATGATTGAGAAGCTGCCTCCTAGTTGGGGAGACTTTAGAGACTATCTCAAGCATAAGAGAAAGGAAATGGACATGGAGGCTCTTATTGGAAAGCTTCGAATTGAAAATGAAAATAGGAGGTTTGACAGAAGATCCATGAAGGCCGGAATGAAGGCAAATGTTATGGAGCATGGAAGTAGCTGCAAGAACAAGAAAAAACCTGGAAAGAATTCCAAGGTAGGGCCAAAAGGAGGCATCTCCAAGAAGGCCAAGTTCCAAGGAAAATGTTTCAATTGTGACAAAATAGATCACAGAGCGGCGGATTGTAGACTGCCAAAGAGAAAGAGGAACATAGAAATAATGATGATGGAGCACAAACAAGAGAGGTTGATGAGATTGACCTAAGCGCTGTTGTCTCTGAAGTGAACCTAGTGGGTTCTAACCCGAGAGAGTGGTGGATAGATACAGGTGCAACCCGCCACGTGTGTGTAGATAGAAGCATGTTCACCTCCTTCAAACCAAAGGCAAATGGAGAGAAATTGTTCATGGGGAACTCTGTATATTCAAAAATCCAAGGGGAGGGCAAGATTGTCCTGAAGATGACCTCTGGGATGGATCTGACTCTGAATAATGTACTATATGTTTCAGATATTCGTAAGAATTTGGTGTCTGGATCGTTTTCTAAGCAAACATGATTTTCGCTTAGTGTTTAAGTCAGACAAGGTTATCTTGTCTAAGTATGGGATGTTTGGGGGAAAGGGCTATGTAGTCAATGGTATGTTTAAATTGAATGTAATGACTGTAATGCCAAAGAATATTAATAATAAACCTAGTACTTCTTTTGTTTACTTGCTTGAGTCTTCTATTTTGTGGCATGGTAGACTAGGTCATGTTAATTATAATTCTCTACGGAGGTTAATTAACTTGAATCATATTCCCAAGTTTACTATTGATACCAAACATAAGTGTGAAACTTATGTAGAGGCAAATTTAACGAGATTATCATATCAAACAATTGAAAGAAATAATGAACCTTTGGATTTAATACATAGTGATGTATGTGATTTAAAGTTTGCACCGACTAAAGGTGGTAATAAGTATTTTATCATCTTTATTGATGATAGCACTAAATATTGCTATGTGTATTTGCTTAAAATCAAGGATGAGGCTATAGAGAAATTTATTCTCTATAAAACGGAAGTTGAAAATCAACTCAGCCAAAAAATTAAAGTGATCACGTGGAGAGTATGTGATTTCATTTGAAGAGTATTGTGCTCAATATGGCATAATACATGAAGTTACTCCACCAAACTTGCCGCAATCAAATGGTGTGGCTGAACGAAAAAATAGAACTTTAAAAAAAATAATGAATGTAATGCTGATAAGTTCTGGAGTACCTCAGAACTTGTGGGGGGAAGCTGTTTTGTCGGCAAACGACCTTTTAAATAAGGTGCCCTGAAAGGACTAAGTAAAGACACCATATGAATTATGGAAAGGAAGACAACCTTCCTATAATTACTTAGAGTGTAGGGGTGTCTAGCTAAAGTTGTCGTATCCACTCCGAAGATAAATCCTAAAACAATTGATTACATTTTCATAGGATATGCAAAAAATAGTAGTGCATATCGGTTTCTCATGTATAGATAAGAAATTCCTGATATGCACAATAATACGATAATGGAATCAAGGAATGCATCATTTTTTGAACATATTTTTCCGTATAAAGTGGAAGAAGGACCGAGTTCGTTGAAACGAACTTATGATACTATCAATGAAGATAATCATGATAGTGATCAAGAACAAGAAACCGATGTTGAGACTAAGTTTGAGCTTAGATGCAACAAGAGAGTAAGAACGGAAAAATCCTACGGTCTGAATTTTCTTATGTATATGTTAGAAAATGAACCTCAAAGCTTCCAAGAGGCTATAAATTTTCTTGAAGGAAATTTATGGAAAGAAGCTGTGAAAAGTGAGATAGATTCTATTTTACAGAATCACACTTGGGAGTTAGTAGATCTTCCTATAGATTGTAAACCTTTAGGTTACAAATGGATTTTTAAAAGGAAGGCGAAAGCAGATGGAACTATACACAAATACAAGGCAAGGCTTGTAATTAAAGGATACAAGCAACATGAAGGCCTTGATTATTTTACAGTTACTCTCCAGTGATGAGAATAAATTCCATAAGGATGGTACTAGCGATCGCTGCATTGCGTGATCTAGAAGTACATCAAATGGATGTGAAAACAGCACTTTCTTAATGGAGATCTAGATGAAGAGATCTACATGGAGTAACCAGAGGGTTTCTCTGCTTCAGGACAAGAAAAGAAAGTCTGTAGATTGGTGAAGTCCTTATATCGACTTAAACAAGCTCCGAAGCAATGGCATCAAAAATTTGATAATGCCATGCTAAGTGATGGATTTAAAATAAATGAGTGTGACAAATGTATCTACGTAAAAGATACAGAGACTGGATATGTCATTCTTTGTCTATATGTAGATGACATACTCAAAGTAGGTAGTGACGATAAGATGGTTTGAACTATGAAAGCAATGTTGAAATCCAAATTTGATATGAAAGATATGGGGCTTGCTGATGTGATTTTAGGAATAAAAATCACAAGGACTTTGAATGGAATAATTCTTAGTCAAACGCATTATGTGGATAAAATATTGGCTAAGTTTAGTAAAGATGATACTAATATGGCCAAAACACCCATAGATGTGAGTTTACACTTATCCAAAAATAAAGGAGAAAATGTATCTCAAGTGGAATACGTGAGGGTGATTGGAAGTCTGATGTACTTAATGAATTGCACAAGACCAGACTTAGCCTACGCTATAAGTAGACTAAATAGATACACGTGTAATCCGAATGAGGATCATTGGAAAGGAATCGTAAGAGTATTAAGATAGTTACGATATACTCATGAATATGGACTGCACTGTACTAGATATCCAGCTGTATTAGAAGGATACAGTGATGCTAACTGGATATCAGATATCAAGGATTCAAAATCCACTAGTGGCTATGTATTTACATTAGCGGGTGTAGCTATGACGTGGAAGTTCTTAAAACAAACAGTAGTAGCTCGATCCACGATGGAATTTGAGTTCATAGCATTAGACATTCTGAGGTGGCCTAAACCTATGCCAGCAATAAGTTGATGTGTAATGGAAAGTCTAGACATATTCATCATAGATATAATTCTATTAGACAACTAATCTCAATTAGATTTATCTCGATAGACTATGTAAAATAGAAAGATAACATTGCGGATCTGTTAACCAAAGGGTTAAATAGAGAATTAGTTGAGAAATCATTAAAGGGAATGGGATTAAAGCCCGTGAGTAAAGTTGATACGATGGAAATCCAACCTAGTTGACTGGAGATCCCAAGATCTAGTTTCAATGGGACAATGCAATTGTAAAGACTTGTATGGATTACTGTTGGGATTAATCCTCTACTCATTCCTATGATGAAACAGTAATAGAAAAAGGTTAAGCATAAAGTATGCTTTTAATGATTCTTATAAGTGTGTGTTTAGTAATCTTTGCATAGTGATGCTGATTACATTGGAAAACGGAATCATCTATGTGAGAGAGAAGAGTGGCCACTTCAAAGGAGAATTGTTGAGGGTGCAATTCTCTAGAAACTCTCTCAGAATTAGGCAGGTGCTCAAGGCCAAAATGAACACAACAGTGAGAACTGAAGTGTACAAGGAAGGAATCTATGTGAACTATGTTGTCATTTACATAAATAACGAAATGGTTCAAAGATATCGCATCTACCATTAGTCAGTAAAGAAGATATAGTTTCACAAGGGAAGGTTCAAAGAGTAACATCTACTTATCCTATGCAGGTTCCAACTGCAGAGCTTTACTACCAAAGTCTTGCATAGTCCCTAGTAGTCAAATCATTCATGTGGGGGATTGTAACATTTTAAATGTTTTTTGGTTTGCATGATTTTGCCATAAATTGCATTAGTGCGCTTTAATTGCTTGCTATAATGGGTTTTACCATTTTTGGAATTTGAAAAAGCTTTTTGAAAAATGGTGAAGGAATAAAAGAAAAAAATGTGTATTTGTTTGAGGATACACATGTTGGTTTTTTAGACAAATTAGAGAAAAATTAGTTTTCGGCATATTTTGTTTAGTGAGTGTGGTAAAAATCAGGTACACTGAAAGTTCAAGGGAAATCCAGGTGGTGTTTCACCTACGATTTCGAATCCATTGTATCCTGGGAGACAACCATCGGAAAACCATCTACACCGGTGGGAAGGAAATTGTCTTAAAGAAGCTGTGGTACCACACAGGCCTCGGATCATTTTTCCAACCAGCAGATTAAAGTTAAAGACATTCAGACTTTCAATTTTATTTCATTATTTTTGTAAATTGTTATTTACTTTTGTAGATCCACATGTATATACACATATATTATATTACCACAATGTTTCTTACACCATATTCATCTGATATGAATGTTATAGGAAATAAGTGGGTGTATAGAATTAAATATAATTCTGATGGAAGTGTTCAAATATATAAAGCAAGGTTTGTAGCTAAAGGCTTTCATCAACAACTTGGTTTTGATTACTTTGAGACTTTTAGTCCAGTTGTTAAACCTACAACAATTAAGTAATCTTAACTTTGGCTCTTGTTTACAACTGGCTAGTAAAGCAGATAGATTTTGATAATGCTTTTCTTAATGGAGATCTTCAGGAGGATGTATTCATGGAACAACCAAAGGGCTATGTAAGTTCTCTCTATCCTATTCATGTTTGTAAACTGCATAAAGCACTCTATAGATTGAAACAAGCTCTAAGAGCATGGTTTGAAAAATTAAAAGGAGCTCTTTTTCAACGAGGGTTTGTAAATTCAATTGCTGATACTTCTTTATTCGTATTGAAAACTGAAGATGTCTATGTGATATTACTGGTGTATGTTGATGATATAATTATCACAGGTTCAAGTCTCACATACAGTTTAGATTTGGTTCAAGATCTTAATAGGGATTTTTCTTTAAAGGATCTGGGAAATCTACACCACTTCCTGGGTATTGAGGTTTCAAGAATTGAAAATGACATGTACTTATTACAGATAAAGTACATTAAAGACTTACTACACAAAACAAAAATGAGTGATGCTAACAGTTATTCTACATTGATGAACTCAGGAAAGTTGTTATCCCTTCATGATGGAGATTTATTGAGTAATCCAAAAGAATATAGAAGCATTGTAGGGGCATTACAATCTGTGACAATTACTAGGCCTGAGATCTGTTTTTAGTAAACGGATTTTGTCAATTTGTTCATTCACTAGACAAGTCATTGGGAAGCTTACAAAAGGTTACTTAGGTACTTAAAAGGCGCAATTGATTGTGGTTTACATCTAAAAGTCCCTGATTGCAATAAAATGGTTTCTCATGGTTTTGCTGATAGTGACTGGGCTAGTTGTCCTGATACTCGCATATCTTGCATAGGATATTGTGCTTTCTTTGGACCAAATTTGGTATCATGGAGTTCTAAGAACCAGCCTGTTGTTTCGAGGTCTAGTACTGAGGCAAAGTATAGGGCATTAGCAAATATTATAGCAGAACTTAGTTGGTTGATTGAACTTTCGAAAGAGCTTAAACTGCAGCTTCAAAGACCAATCGTGTGGTCTAATAATCTAAGTGTAACAGCCTTGGCTTCAAATCCTATTTTTCATGCTCATGTTAAACATATTGAAATTGATATTCAATATTTTAGAGAAAAGGTTTTGCAGAAGTTATTGGAAATTAGGTATGTACCCACTTGTGAGCAAATTGCAGATATCTTCACAAAACCTCTTGGACCAACTCGTTTGCTGATTTTAAGATCAAAGTTAAATATTGTTCAAGTTCCAAGAGCTTAGCTGATTTTTTGTTAGTCAAACAAAAGACTTGTTGTGAAGATATGGAGCCTTTTGTTTTAGGGGGGCTATTGAAGCTATACTGGTTTACAGGTTAGTAATAAGTTTTAGCAGTTCTATTTAACTGAAGAAGACGGCAGCTCAGCTTAATTGAAGAGGATGCCAACTCAGCTTAACAACTTGCTATTTTACACTGTGTTCACGTGTTTCTTGTTGTTTGTAAAAAATAGTTATAACAGATGTATAAATAGTTGTTTAGGTGTGAAAACTTGTTATGTAAGCAAACTTTACAGTAATATACAGTAGAAAATTTCTCTCAAAGTCTCTCATTTCTTTCTAGTTTTCTCTTTCTTTCTTAAGAAAAACTACTAGATTTTTCTTCTTTCTCTCTTATATCTGTGATTCAAGAATCATCACAGTTATACATTGATGAAATACAGTGGCAGATTTTATTTTATTTTTTCCAAGAATAACTTCTAATGGTAAAATTGTTGCTTTTTCGAATGAAGGTTCTTAGTGCAAACTCTCCTCCAATGTTGAAAAAAAAATATATATATATATATATGAATGATAAAAATACATTCTTCTTAAAATACATTAAAAAAAAATCAATTTTTGATGTTCCTTTTATCAAATATTTTGAGTAAAAATCCACAATAAATTTATGCAAAAACAAACATAAATAAGGAGGCTTAGTTTTGTTGGCAATTATCACTTAAATAATGAAATAATTATTAAATATATTTGCTATAATTTGAATATTCTTTCAAACTAAATAATCATATAAGCAAATTAAATTTAATAGAGAAATTTAAAATTTAAAACTTTTATCTAGTAATATTTGTTAGTAATAGTTTTAAAACAAACTAAAATAAGAAGAGTTAATTTAGGTAATGAAATTTTAATAAGAAAATTTTAAAGGAAATGAAAGATTTATTAATTTGATGACCAAATTGGACTGAATTTGAGGGACAATTTAGTATTTGAAGGGTAAAAACGTAAAAAAAAAATTTAAAATTGAAGAAAATAATTGAGGGGGCATGTGGCCTTAGGCCCTACCTCTATGATGGTGACAAGGGCATTACCATAGCATGAAATAGTAAGCGTCATGACCACCTATTTATTTGCTATAATTTGAATATTCTTTCAAACTAAATAATCATATAAGCAAATTAAATTTATTAGAGAAATTTAAAATTTAAAACTTTTATCTAGTAATATTTATTAGTAATAGTTTTAAAACAAACTAAAATAAAAAGAGTTAATTTAGGTAATGAAATTTTAATAAGAAAATTTTAAAGGAAATGAAAGATTTATTAATTTGATGACCAAACTGGACTGAATTTGAGGGACAATTTAGTATTTAAAGGATAAAAAAGTTAAAAAAATATTAAAATTGAAGAAAATAATTGAGGGGGCATGTGGCCTTAGGCCCTACCTCTATGATGGTGACAAGGGCATTACCATAGCATGAAATAGTAAGCGTCATGACCACCTATTTCAAACTCAGGAGAAAAATTTGTCTAATAGTACCATGTTACCACAATCCAATTCTTAGGCAGGTCATTTTGTTATTTTTTAATCAAAAAATTAAAATAAAATCATAGAAATACCGCCCTCAGAAAATCTTTTCTTGAGCATCAAAATTCTGTGCAATTCGATCAAAAGCCAAAGAAAGAAAAGTACTAATCCGAGCGACAAGTATCAATTTTGTTAGCATTTGAGTGAAAGAACGGCACTCATTTCACCCAACTACTAGTAAAGGCCTATATTAATATGAAAATTCCTCCTCTATAAAGTTATAATAAAATATTAATATGAAAAATCACATCTTAACTGAAAAATAAAATTGAAAGATACTGATACTGTTATACCTCAAATTAAATTAATACTTATACTAATGCACTTAAACTATTTTTCTGAGATTTTACGAATTCAACAATTTGTTACACCGTTGGTATTTTTTGCAATTTCTGCCAAAATACCAAACGGAATTGACATTTGTTGCGCACATGATCTGTTAGAATTTTACAGATCTAAATAAACATAATAAATTCTATAAATTATAAATTACTAACCTCCAAACGCAGCCATTGACAAATTAAATCTTTAATCCTGCAAAATAGAAAACAACGTAAAGTAGTGCCTATGAACACACCACTCTCAAACCACTTTTAGATCTCTGAAAATCCTAATTCTCAAAATACCATATGGCATATTTTTCTTTGCTTGCCCTAGACCTTTTATAGTCTCTGCAAATCAGACTTACCCATTAATTTTGACACACACCAAAATAATAATAATTTAATAATATAATAGTAATAGGAAAAATATGAGCAAGTCATTGGGCTTATAAAGAGAGTTGGTCCTCCAGTCCAATGGGCCAACCGGAGTATTAAACAGAGTGTGTGACCAAGGGCCCTACTACAAAATAATAAAATAAATCAGTCCCATTAATGGCATAAATGGACCTTGTAAGTGAGTAATTAATTATGCTAAGTCCATAAATTATTTATTTATTTAACATGATCCTTATACAGGGGGGCCTTTTTTGTCATATCGCCGTTCAGTAAACTGAAACAAGGCTTGAAACTTTGCTTTTTTAGTTGCCAGAATGACAAGCAAAGAAAAGAATGTGTAGGGTGGGGATTAAACAGAGGAAAAGTGTAACAGCCCAGACCACCCGCATGTAGATATTGTCCACTTTAGCACTGAGGAATCCTCTTATAACCTAGTCCTGATGGGCTTAAAACGCGTCTTCAAGGGAAAGGTATCCACACGCTTATAAGCCATACTTCGTTTCCCTTTCCAACCGATATGGGACTTCACAATCCATTCCTCTTGGGGTCCAGCGTCCTTGCTAGCACATCGATCTGGGTACTGGCTCTGATACCAACTGTAACAGCCCAGACCACCTGCATGTAGATATTGTCCTCTTTGGCACTGAGGAATTCTCTTACAACCTAGTCCTCACGGGTTTAAAACGCGTCTACAAGGGAAAAGTATCCACATACTTATAAACTATGCTTTGTTCCCTTTTCCAACCAATGTGGGACTTTACAAAAAGTATAATTACCTTTTTTCTTTCACTAAAAGATTTTGAACTATAATCGGATGTTAAATTGCCTAAATTGAATGAAAGATATATATAAAAAGGGTTAATTTCATTTAGACCCTCTCATGTTTAGTATAATTATAGATATTACCCTTACTTTTAGTATAATTTCATTTATTTCTTGTCCCGTTAAGCTTTCTCTGTTAGATTTAACTGAAAATTAGTAATAAGGTAATTTTATATTAAAAAGATGGGTTTCATACTTGAGATGACGTTGAAAAAGGCTTGAACAATGTGCAAATCGTGTTGAAGAAGTTTCTAGCTCTCACTATGTGGGAGATTTTTTTTTTCTTCTTTTTAGCATAAAAATATGTGGGGGTTTTTTGCTTTTTTTTTTTTTTTAACCCAAATCTATGAGGTTTGCATTTTCCTCATCAACAACTTCTCTCTCCCACCAGACAAAGCCCTCGCTATCTACATCCAGTCGCCTAGATCCCTTTTCCTCTTCTATGGCTCCATCACCATTTCCCGTCCCTTTTTCGTTCTCAATCTCCCCTGGCCGAAGCCCAAAGGTCAATTCCAACTCAACACCGACGCCGTCCCGCTCTCAGCAAAGATCTGGGTCTCCATGGAGGATTTGGCCACCCTACCATCCCTGGATGTGATCGCTGAGAAGAGGATCAAGAGGTTGGCGATGAAGGTGGGAGAGAACTTGTTCAATTTAATGCAGTTGTTTTATGAGGTTGATGGGAGCAAATTGGTGGTTCCCTTGTGTAACAGTCTAGACCACCCCCATGCAATATTGTCCTCTTTGGACCTGGAGAATCCTCTTACAACTCAGCCCATCCACATGTCATATTTGGGGAATCCTCTTACAACCCAGCTCTCAAGGTTTTAATAGACATCGCAAGGGAAAAGTATCCACACCCATTTATAAGAAGTGTTTCGTCCCCCTTTCCAACAGATGTGGGACTTCACAATCCTCCCTCCTTGGAGCCCCCCCTTTCCAACATATGTGGGACTTCACAATCCTCCCTCCTTGGGACCCAGTGTCCTCGTTGGCACATCGATCCTGGTACTGGCTCTGATACCATCTGTAACAGCCCAGACCACCCGCATGCGATATTGTCCTCTTTGGGCCTGAGAAATCCTCTTACAACTTAGCCCACAAGGTTTTAAAAGCCCTCGCAAGGAAAAGGTATCCACACCCATTTATAAGGAGTGTTTCATTCCTCTTTCCAACTGATATGGAACTTTACACCTTGGATATTTTGGATAGATGGTTCAAGAAGTTATGGAGAGGAGAGAGAAAGCAAATAGGAAGATGAGGTAGCAGAATTGGCAGATAAGCAGAATTCTCTCTAACCATTATTTCAATATTTTGTTAAAATTTTAATAATTTTTTTATTCCCAATGGTTACATCAACTAATGAAATAATGGTATTAATGTCATTGCAATATGGCACTAGAAAAAATAATAAATTTAAATTGATAAATCTGATGATTAAAATTTTATAAACTTAAAGGTCTATTTTGTATTTTTCCTTAATCTAAAAGGGATTTAGCTAGAATTTTTCCATATAAAAATCATTACAGAAACAACTAATAAATAAAAACGCAACAAAACACACACACACACACACACACACACACACACACACACACACACACACACACACACACACACACATATAAATATATAAATCATTTTTGGAACTGTCAAAATTTATATACTCTAACTGAATTTCAAGCTATTGTAATATTACACATCAACAACAACCGAACCCAAAACCATAAAAGAAAAATTAAAATTAAAAATCTAAAACACAATATTACCAATTTGCTTGATTTTAAGTAGGAATCTAGGCCAATTATCAACCAGCCAAGCCAAACCCAGAAACTTGTATCTTCCAACTCAAGACATTCCTCTACTGCCACTGAGAATGGACCCAAAGACCACGAACACAGCGAATTTCAAGAGCGGTCTTACATTCAAAGTCTAGTAAATTGGTAGAATTATATTGTACCCTTATTATTTATGCATTGTTTTTCATTTTACTCTCTCAATTTTAAAAACTCACACATTGCATATTGATATCGAACTGGGAACAGTCTCTTTAGGGACATTCCCCATGTTGAATAATCTACACAAAACTACCGAGATGAGAAAATAACTATATAGAAAAGAAAATCTTTTCTTAAACATCAAAATTTCTGAGCAATTCAAAGCCCAAAAAAGAAATAAATTAGTAATCCAAGCAAAAACATGTATTATATGGTTTAACTCCGTCACCATCTAAATTAAACATCTGTATAACCAAAATTTATAATCATCAAAATCAAATTTAGATCAATATAACCAAATTTAGAATAAAGAACCATGTCTCTGAAGAATAAGAAAGCGCAAAATTCGAACCCAAAAAAAAAAAAAAAAAGGAAGAAATCTCCAAATTTAAAATTTTGTTGCATATTAAACTCTTAGAAAGCAAAATAAGCCAAATCAGATTAAAAATGTCTGGCTTACTTGGAATGTTTTTTTTTTTTTTTTTTTTTTTTGTATATGAATGTTTGGAATGGATTCTTGGCTCTTAATTTTGAGAACTCACAAGAGAATATGAGAGAGAGAGAGAGAGAGAGAGAGAGAGCTTATACGTGGCTGTGGATTTGCTTGGTATAATTTATTTGACCATATTGTCCTTGCTGCTGAGAGTCTGGGGTAGATATAATTTTATTGACGATATTGTCCTTGCCTGCTTGCGATTCTCCGCCACAAAGACAATTTTAAACTGGATGAAGTGGAGTGCGTATTTGGTTGGTATAAATCAATGATGCAAATGTCGACGAGTTCCTTAAGCATTATTATTATTATTTTTTGGGTAAAAGGGTGGGGTTTAATTTTGGGATATTGTCAGTATTAGTTCCTTAAGCATTACTTTTTTGTGATAAAATGAGTGCTTTATTTAATCCCGCTTGTGTTCCGAACAGCTAAAAAGCTAAAATTTGACTTTGGAAAAATGTTACTTCTTTTATTTCATTCTATATTTATTTTTTTTTCTGTTTCTTTCCATTTTTATTATTTCATTATATTTTCCATTTTTATTTTATTGTTTTTTTCTATTTTATTTATGTCATTCTATTTTTCTATTTTGTGAACAAAAACTTTATGTCAAAAATTGTAAAATATATATATGTACTAAAATATAAAATTGTTGTTTTACTGAAAAATAAATAATTTATAAAATAAATTGAGTAAAGTAAATAAATAAATATTAAATTGATTTGATTTTGGCTATATAGGCATTTATTTGATTTTGGTGATATAGGCATATATTCAAATCTCCGTCCCAGACGGCTAACCCAGCAGCCTCTGCGTTGCCTGCCGGGCAACCAATTAAAGACCGGCCCGTCGTGTTAGACAGCCAAATCAGCGCCGCTCTGCTTTACGCAGATTGCCAATAAGCCTCGTCCCGGGAATTCTCATGCTTCTGGACCCATTCTTTGTTAAAATAAAAATAATAATAATAATAATAATAATCAATAAATATTTAAAAAAAAAAAAAACGAAAACATACTGAAGCAGGAGGTCGATACCGCACAATCAAATCATCTGCTTCTGTTTAAAGATTCATTGGAAATCTGTTTTGAAACAACAAAACTAAAATAATTCAAACAAAACTATGTTTAAATGATGAAACAAATTATTTTGTTTTCCTTTAGGCTTTGTTTGGATTCTGTAAAGTCAGAAGAAAAAACAATTTGAATTTTTCTTATGTTTAGTTCAACAATTGACGAGAGAGAAAAAAAAAAAAAATCAGCATGCTGTTACGGAGGGGGAAGAGAGAGAAACCGGTTTTTTATGGATCTTTTCAGGGATCTGTGAGAGAGAGAGAGAGAGAGAGAGAGAGAGAGGCGAAAGAGAGGAGAAAAAAATAGAGAAGAGAGCTACAGTGGATGCTCGGAGAGAGAGTTACAGAGGAGAAAGAGAGAAAAGAGAGGGAGGAGAAAGACGTGAGAGAAAGTAATTTTACAAGCCATGCAAAATTACAAGCCTCACTATTATCCCCAAAAAAAAAAAAAAAAAAAAAAAAGTTACGAGCCTCACCAACAGCAATTAATTAATGGGCTAGCCAATGGAGAAGCTTGTTTTAGGAATTGGTTCAGACATGCCCCCATCAATTAATCGGACCTATAGCAATTAAAAATTCTCACACCTGAAACCATTAAGCTACAAAGTTCAGAGTTTCAGGCGGCAGGGGAAAATGGTTTTCGTTATTAATTTTTTTTCGTTTGTTTGGTTGTTGAGGCTGACAGAAACACAAGGAATTTTTATTTATTTATTTATTTTCTCTCTCATGGTCCATTTTGTTAGTTTTCTATAGAACATTTATCTCCTGATGTTCCTGGTCGAGACCTAGGAACGCCCAAATAGGTTTGTAAATCGGGAAATGCCCAAATGGGCTTGGGATTTAAAAACATCAAGATGGGTTTGGAATTCATGATTTGCCCAGACAGTACCTGAATCCGAAACAACCGAACTTGCTCGGTCCGAAAGGGGAATTTGGCCCAATACCCTCATAGGGACGAGGTCAATGATTTTTGCCCCCTCATTTGATATTTTTTTTTTCTACCCCTTCAATTTTTGATAATCCCAAAACACCTTTATATCCAAATTAAATATTTTTATTCTTTTTTTTTCTATGTTTTTTTATTTCTTTTCTTCATCCGACTTTTCTCTTCTCCTTATAATCAATATCCAGCCCATTAGGAGCCCTTTGTTTCCTTTTGCATCGGCTGGATTGTAAGCTTGGAGACTATGCGTTTTGAAGGAAATGGTGAAGAGGCGACTTAGAGAGAAAACTACAGGGTTCTAGAGAGCCCTAGGAGTAGAAGTAGAAGCAACAGGCAGGCAATAGCGAAGTAGGAAAGCATGAGGCTCATTCTATCAATCACCAATAATCTTCTCCTCTCCATTTTCAAATTCTTAAGCTTTTCCCCAGACATTTTCTTACTCGTTTCGCTAATAATGAAATAGTTTTTTTTTAAAAAATAAATAATATATTTTAGATTGTTATAATTCAGGGCAGTGTAATTCACTGCTGCAAGAGGTGGGACGACGATACTTCAGTGCGGTTTCAACAGAGGAATACACAAGGAGGAACTACGCAAGCAATGTCTCTGAGTATAACACTGTTATCGGTTCTCTCACCGTACAGAGAAGGTAGATTCTAATTTTGATTTTCTTTTTGTGGTTTTGGGATTTTTTTTTTTTTTTGGGAGAAATTGTGAAAGTTGTGTTCTTTTTTTTTTTTTTTTTAAATAATGGTGGTGGTAGGCATTTCTTGCTGAGAGATGTGTATGATGATATGATGCTGGATGGAGTACCCCAGATGATGTTCTATCTGCTTTAAGACGCCATTCTTCAATTTCTCAACATCGAAAATCTCTGGATTCTAATTTTCCAAGGAAGAATAGAGGATCAAGATGGAACAAGGAAGATTTTATCAGTACTAGATGCTGTAAAATCGAATATGTAAAAAGATGTTTCTGATAGGTGCTTGCCACATGCCAGTCACATTTACTATGAGGAAGCATTGACCACGTTACAAATATTTGATATTTTCAATTGCTTAGGAAGTGCTTTTTGGGTAGCATCCCAGAAGTCCTGGTGGCATTTTTCTCCTTTGTGGAATTTTTTGCTGAATAACCTTTCTTTTGTCTTGTGGAATTTTTTGCTAAATAATCTTTTTTTGGTTTTGGTTTAGTTGATTTACTGATATTTTGTTTTCAATCTTTTGATAATTTTATTTTATCATTAGCTCTCATGTTCACCATTCTCAAGGCTTCCTGTATAAGATCAAGGACACATACTACTTGCACAATAAAAACTGCCTTGATTAGGTTTGCCAGTTTGCAAATATACTATGAAATACCCTAGCCATTTGGATTTGTTGATTCTATACTCTCATATATATTTCTCTTTCATCTCTCTCATATAATGTTGATGATCACCTTAATGTTATATATAAAAAACTAGCAAAGGAGAGTTCATCAAGAAGAAAACCAACTGGTCCTTTATTTATTTGGGATAATTGTTAAGTAGCCTGTATTAATGGACGAATGAATGGTTTTCTCAAAACAGTTTCTTAAAGTGAAGATGCTGAGGATGTTGTGTCTCCAATAAGTAAGCCACAGATTGTTGCTAAGTCACAGTAGTTAACAATGAATGTGGAAATCTTAGCTTAAGTACTTGAAAAAGAAAGTAACTGCTTTGAAGATTGATCTGTATAAGAATTGAGGGAAAAGGAGCTCTGATTTGCAATAACTGGTGAAATTTTTTTTTTCTGGACTTTTTTTGCTCATTGTTAAATCCCCAAGTTTAATTGAAATATCCTTTGCATAACAAGGAACTGGAAAACAAGATTTCCACTATAGTGGAATCCTATTTACATTTCCCATGTTTCTTTGACTTGTATATGACTGATTGATGTATGCAGTAATTGTTTCTCTTGATTTTATATTTGTGTGTGTCTATGTTATTAACTTATGTTAGTAGAGTCCATAAACATGAGCCCATACATTATTTTTTCCCTACATTTTATTTTTCATTTTTTTTTCTTTTTAACACTTTACTTTTTAGTTTCATTGTTATCTCTTCTAGTCTGTTATTTCTATTTCCTTTATCTTCCCCTCAAGTGTTTTTTACTCTGTAGGTTAATGCTAGTGATGATCGGTCATCATCAACAATTGAAGCAAAAATTCTTGATGTACTGCAAATGAACTCTGTCACTATTGACTCGAGGGCAAAGTGCTTGGTTGGTATTATTTTTTATGGTTACCCTTCTTATTCTAGAATGTATGCAGAAGACACAAGTTACTACTTTTCCTCTAGGTGATTGATGAAATAGATGGAGCTCTTGGTGATGGCAAAGGTGCTGTGGAGGTTATTCTAAAGATGGTAATTGTGTGTTTTATATTATTATTATTATTATTTTGGGTCTTGTGTGTTTTCCATTATTGAATGCTGCTTATTCATTAACTTTAATTGTCTGCACGCTTATTTGTGTTTTAATATAATTGTAGTTATAGTTATTTTATTACTATAATTGCTGTTGGTGATTAAATATAACTGCTTTCGTTGTTATCAGTTATTGTTGTCATGTATCTATAATTGTTGTCATGTATTTTATTACTATAGTTATTTTCCTTAATGTTTAATGCAAACTGCCAGTTATTGCATTTACTTCATTATCAACATGAGAATCATAAGGGAAATTTACTGTTTACTTTGTTGCTTTCATGATTTCTGAAATTTCCTTAGAATTTCTGATATGAAGTCAGTGAATGGAAATAGGATCTTTAGATGGAAGACTTAATTATTTTGATTATCCAATTCAATCTTCGGGACAACATATCCACTTGCATACTTACTACTTACAAGACAGTTTGATAATGACTCGCTTTGTGATATTTTTCTTCCTTTGTTGATGTCTAGACCAATAATTCTACTCTTCACAGTTTGCATATAGCATTTATCGCATATCAGGACAGCTAAGGTCTTCAGTTCTCATTATATTTACTTAAAATTTTTTTGAGGGAATCCCTTATTTTATTAAATCAGAGATGTTTTTTTGTCAAGTATTAAAATAAGTTAGTCATTTTTTTAGGTTGAGATTTAAAACAAAATGCTTTTGTAATTTTCCTTAATTATTTACAATAAATTTTCTTTTTAAAATATTTCGAATCCAAGACTGTTTGTATGAATCCAATAAAACAAATAAATAAGTGTATATATAAGTGGTCTCTTAACTATATTGTGAATTTGTGACTCCTATTTTGGTTTTAACAATCATATCCTCCAACTCATCCAAACACTCCACCACCATTAGTCCTTTTTTAATCTTTGGTTAAAAAACTTTAATAGATTCAAAACATTTATGTCATGAGACACCAAAATATTAGAGTCCTTTTTTAATTTTTTGTTAAAAAAACCTTAATAGATTCAACACATTTATGTGATGAGACACCAAATATTAGCTAATTTGTGGAATTTATTATTATTATTATTATTATTTGGGGAATTTGGCCCAATGCCCCCATAGGGATGAGCTTCACGATTTCTACCCCTTCATTTGCTTTCTTTTTTTTTTTTCCTACCCTTTCAATTTTTAGTAATCCCAAAATACCCTTATATCCAAATTAAATATTTTTATTTTTTTTTTATGTTATTTCTTTCTTTTCTTTCACCCGACTGTTCTCTTCTCCTTCATTAGGCTTCCCTAAAGCTGGCTCATCTCTTCTCATTCATCCATCAAGCTTTCTTCACCTAGTTGCCGTTTTGCCAAACAGCCCCGTTTTGTCTCACTGGTCACCAAAATTCCATACAAAGAAAGAAATTGATGGTTTGGAATTCAAAATTAGGGTATTGTGAAGAAGGAGGATGTGGATTTGTATACGAAGCTTAAGGGTGTACTGCATGGCGGAAGCAGATGCGTAAGCTTGCTGTTTCACTTGGACTCTCTGATAAAATGCCTGGTCTGTTTGCTTCATTTTTCCTTTGACTTTTCAATTTGAATGGTTTCAAGGGTTTATTTAAAACATTTTTGGGGTGTATTTTTTTTTTCCTGATTGCTTTTGGGATAAGTTGGAATCGAAATTAGGGTTATGTTTTTCTATTTTTGCTATTTCTGTAATTTTTTTCCTTATGCTTTTGTAATTTTTGTTTTAGGTAGTGTTCGGTGTGCAATTTGACGGTTTGATAATGGAAATCGGCAAGGATTTAGGAATGGAGGATGGGGATTTTGTGGTGGAGACTTATATTACACATACTCTACCCCCGGCATTGAAGCTTGAGAAGGGATTAGAGAGTATCAAAGATGCTGTGGGGAAGTTGAAGCTGAATCCTCCTTCTACCTCCAATGGGTTCTTTCGGTTTCAGGTACTGGAAAATTCCGTATGTGATTTTCATTTCACATACTATGTCATTTCACTTTGTTGTTTTGATACTATGTCATTTTGTTTGGTTTTCATTTCATATGTGATTCTGTGAGGATTTCTAAAGGTCACTGTGCCTTCCAGTGCAAAAGCTTTGGATTGGTTTGCCTGTCAGTCAGAGTCTTGTGAGGTTTTTCCTCTATTTTTATGTCGAAGGAAACAAAAAATCGTGATTGTATGTGAATGAAACCGTTGGAGTTTTTGGAATTGGGTCTGCTGTTCACTTTACACGGAGTTCTTCTTCTATCTCAGGAGAGAAGACAACGAGCAAAAGGTTTAGATTCTCGTATCTCTTATTTCTCACTCATCAAAAGCATCTCCTATGATGATTTAGGGGTTGCATTTGGTTTTTGTTGTTTGTTATCTGTTGTTCATTATATATATATATGTGAAAGTAATTTTAACTTTATTAGGACAAGAGTTTCCTTTTTTCCTATTGAGCTTGATGGCTAAACTGGTTAAAGTTGGGGGTTTGTAATACGGTTCCCCAACTCCATAAAAGAAAAGGTTTCCCTTTGAATAGTTAGTCTGAAAGATGGATGTTTCAAACTTCTATTTGGAGGGTCATGGACAATTTTGGAGCTATTGAGATTTACGGCTTACCCTATTCCATTGACATCAAGGTGCAGGAGGTTATGTAATCATTTTTTTAAGTGGCTTTAGGCTAATGAGTGGAATATGTGTTGAATAAGAACCCAAGATTTGTTAGTTATTTTGTTGAAAGGTCTATTTGGAAAATGACAAGGCAGGAATGAAATTGAATATTAACGTGAACTCTTCATTGGCAATTATGTAAGGAATGTTTCAACATATATGCTAAAGGCTCTAAAACATTTTATGAAATTTAGAATAATTTTGTCCATTTATTGGAAATTTGTGGTTGGTATGAAAAATTGATTAAGTAATGATGGTTAGTTGCTTATGGTTATGCATCTAATTATGATGCAAAATCTGTTGCCTTAAAAGGTTCCTGTGTGTTTGATAATTTGCATTTGGTATTGCAAATATGATGCATACTGTAGTGACAATTTTTTTATCTGCATTTAGGTGTACGTTGTTTTGCATGGATACTTGGGTCTTTTAGATTTGTATGAATCTTTTCCTTGACAGCTCTAAAAATGGTAGCTAGATGCTATTACATTTAAGTAATGTTTGTGGTTTCTCCATATATAGAACAAATGAGCTCTTGCAAAACAAAGGTAAAACTTCGACTGTTCATTAGTCACGGTTTTGCATGTGATGGTTATTTAATTTATTGCTTTACGTAGTTGCATGTGATACTTATTTAATGTATGTCTTTGCTGTACTTAGTTGCCTGATGCCATTGCTTATATTTTTATTACCGTAGTTGTGTTGTGTAATGGTATGCTTTTTCATATTCTTCTATTGTTTGTTATTTATTTATTTTTATTAATTTTTGGTTATTGGCATTCCAAAGCATTGTTAAATTTTGATCATGTTGATGTTTTGTTTGATTTGTTGCATCTGTGATGTGTAGTTTGTTCTCTACTACATGTTTTGTATTTGTTAGATTACTGGTGGATGAATTTGATGCTGCACTTTGGAAGGTTGGCAGAGGTTGAACCTTTATACTTCTTTATGGATACTCTAGGTATTTAATTATTTTCTTTGAAACTTGTATGCTAAATATTGTAACTAACTGCTAAATATGCTTTTAATGCTGTCACTAAAATTTGGCATTATATCAATTGTGGTGCCAGTTGGTGTTCGAGATTTTGACATTGATGGGGAACATTGGGTCAATTCGGGATTGATACCAACAGAGGCTTTTGTAGGAGCTGTAATATTCTCTAGAAGCTATAATATTCTCTAGTTTGTATTCATAAAACACTTGTACAATTTCCTCTTGCTAATTCAGATTTTGTTTTTAGTTTTTGTACATGATTCTCGTGTCAATATGATGTGTAAGGCGCATGGACTGTAACCATTGGTGTATTGTTGGACTTCTAGATACTTGGAATCAAATTTTTATGCATTTCTCATAATTGTTATGCTTGTTTTGGTATTTTTAGTTTATAAAAATGATCATACGGTTGCTTAGGTCCTTCCTTCCATAGATCACCATTTTTAAGGGAATCAAGTTTCAAAACACGACCAATCTTTTCGTTTTCAATGTCAACCAGATATTGAGAGTTAAACATCATTAATGAAACTCTACAATCCTGGATAATTTAGAGTATTTAATACATTCATAATTTGAACCATAAATTTCCACGACTCTTTGATTTTTTTTTTCCCTGGTAAATATGTCATTTAAAGGCCCACTCTTTAATTCTTTGATTGTTAAATAAGTCATTTGATAGTTTCCTGACCTTGCATGTTACATTACTATATGAGTCTTTGGAAAATTGCATGGTGACAGAGGAATGAGGCAAGGCTACATGAGTCAAACATATGAGGGATGCAAAGTGGTTGAGACTAAGACAAAGTTTTGAAAAAGTTCTCAAATTTGCACAAAAATTTAATTATTATAGGGCCTTCGGTAATTACCAATGAAACCTACGGTAATCAATTTGTCCTTACTTGAAAAATTACCGTAGGTTTCATCGGTAATTACCGAAATCCCTATGGTAATCATATTTTACCAATTTTTTGGGCCCCACAAATCCCCTTACGTGTGTTAAATAAAAAACCATGCAAAATATGGATTCTAAAATTATCCTAAGGAGGGAAAACCCCAAAATATCTGAAAAATTTCTTAAATTGGCCAAAAAATTACGATGACTGTAGACCTTTGGTAATTCCTGATGAAACCTTCGGTAACCAACATATACTCTCTGGAAAAATTACCATAGGTGTCATCAGTAATTACCAAAAACCCAGTGGTAATCACATTTTACCAATGTTATAGCCCCCACAAGTCCCATAATGTGTGTTAATGCAAAAACATGCAAAATATGGATTCTAAAATTATCTTAAGGAATGAAATCCCCAAAATCTCTGAAAAAGTTCTCAAATTGGCCAAAAATTTATGATGACTGTAGACCTTTGGTAATTCCCGATGAAACCTTCGGTAACCAACATATACCCTCTGGAAAAATTACCGATGGTTTCATCGGGATTTACCGAAACCCCTATGGTAATCACATTTTACCAATTTTTAGGGCCCCACAAGTCCCCTTAGTGTGTTAAATGAAAAACCATGCAAAATATGGATTCTAAAATTATCCTAAGGAGGGAAAACCCCAAAATCTCTGAAAAAGTTCTCAAATTGGCCAAACAATTATGATGACCGTAAACATTCGGTAATTACCAATGAAAGCATCGGTAACCAACATATACCCTCTGGAAAAGTTACCGAATGTTTCTTCGGGAATTACTAAAGATCTACAGTAATCGTATTTTTTTGGCCAATTTGAGAAATTTTTAAGCAATTTTGGGATTTTCTCTCCTTAGGATAATTTTAGAATCCATATTTTGCATGTTTTTTCATTTAACACACATTATGGGACTTGTGGGGTCCATAACATTTGTAAAATGTGATTACCACTGGGGTTTCAATAATTACCGATGACACCTATGGTAATTTTTCTAGAGAGTATATGTTGGTTACCGAAGGTTTCATTGGGAATTACCGAAGGTCTACAGTCATCGTAATTTTTTGGCCAATTTGAGAAAATTTTCAGATATTTTGGGGTTTTCCCTCTTTAGGATAATTTTAGAATCCATATTTTGCATGGTTTTTCATTTAACACACGTAAGAGGACTTATGGGGCCCAAAAAATTGGCAAAATGTGATTACCATAGGGGTTTCAGTAATTCCCGATGAAACCATCGGTAATTGTTCCAGAGGGTATATGTTGGTTACTGAAGGTTTCATCGGGAATTACCGAAGGTCTACAGTCATCGTAATTTTTTGGCCAATTTGAGAAAATTTTCAGATATTTTGGGGTTTTCTGTCATGACCCGTCCAGAATTCCTCCCCGGAACCCTAAACAAGCCCTGATCCCAGGGAAATATCAACGAACCTTCCAACGGAAAATCCAGCAGCACCTCCCCTAAGGGTAGGACTAACCAAAAATTACCTGCACTGAAAACACACTTCTATAAACATCCCCTTATTCCTTCCACAATACTACAAATTGATTCCACAAATTTACAGCACTTCAAAGAACAGTAAATCAGTGCATAAATAATAACTACACGTCCAATACAGTATACAGAGCATTATACAATAAATGTGGAATTTATACAATGACAGATAAAAAGTAATACAGGATGGAGAGGAAAAAGGGAAGAAATACTTCATGAACTTTCGGCAACGAACTGAAACGTTGGGTTCGCACTGGACAATCAACGTCTCCAACCTGGAGCTAGGGGAACAAAATTTAAAAACGTGAGATGCTAATCATCTCAGTGAGTGATCCTATCTACTTAACACCTTTAATATTAATAATATACCAAATAGAGGGATTTAATTAATCAATACCGAACAATTAAATAAATAAATAAATAAACAATTGAGGTAACAATTGCTCTCAAAACCCTCACTATTCACTCCGTTGGAAATGTTCCCCTTTTAAAATATTTTCACAAAACCCGATATTCATACTTCCCGAAAACCAATGGACCAAATAATTTAATAAACAACAAATAAATAAATAAATAACCCAAATATAAATAAACTGCAATAAATTATAATAAATAATTTTGTACTCTTTGGGGTTTGAAATTTCTATCCGAAAAATTTGTACTTGACGCACCACACCATATACCAGTGATGCCCTTCGATACCCAGCGTCCTGAGCACCGACTGGCGGGGAGATTAAAGAGAGAAACTTGCAAACGGCACTTCGGCGTCCCGACAGTACCGCTGCTAAAACCATCATCCCAGCCAAGGAGGGGGGGCGGCTGTGTGCACTATATAAGACTTGCCTGCCCACGGTCCAATGGCAACTCAAGGGAGAAATAATAATACTTGCGCGCTGAACCACATATACATATACCAGAACACCAATACTGTGTGAATGCGTCTAAAATAATTATTAAACCAACCGTACCGTTTTCCAAAATTTCCGTGGGAAATATACCAAATTTTCACACTTACCATCCCACATATTTTTATTCAACAAACCGGTACGAAAACATCGATAACGGATAAAAATAATTTTCCTCGCAACACGCGGTTCAACAAATAATATACCACGGGCATAATCATGAAAATTAAACCACCAATTTGAACAAATAATTTTCTTAAAATATTCAAACCAATTATGCTCAAAAATAATATAAAATCTAAACACAACGAATTATTGAAAATACTTGCTCATGTGTAATAAATACCATTTAATCACAATGAAATAGTAATCGGGAATTTCTTAATGACCCCAAAATTCCATTTAGCACCAATGGGTAAATATATATAAAATAATATTTTTTTTCCCGATTATATTTAAAGTACACCACATGAGCATAACTGCAGATATCAAATTAACATGATATAAATATAATTAATTACCCCAAAAATATTTTCAAAGGTGGGTCACTCACCTAGAGCACGCAATTAAACCATGATCCACCATGGGATCAATTCCACGACTCACCGGTGCTCGTAGAACACAATTCACACACAGTGAAATAAATTAATATTTTATTCGGGTAAATAATACCCGGTACCCGAGGTCAAACACAACATTAACCAACATGGTCGAATAATATACCGAATCGAAGCTTGGATGATGAGGATCACGGATTCGGTCTTACTTTCCGGTGATCAGACCCGAGGTGGCCGGAATCTCGCCGGAAAGCTTTCGGGTTTCGACTCCTCAATTCTCCCAAACCGTCGCGAATTGGCGGAAAAGGATGCCAGATTCGGGTTCAGGAGGTCGAACACAATGGACAAGGACCGGCGGTGCGACTGGGTACTCGAGGGGAGAGGAATCCAACGGGACCGGCGGTGAGGCAAACGGAGGTCGGACGGCGGAGAAATCGGGGTTTGAAGATTTTCGGCCCCTCGCCGAAAAATGCTCCGATCCCGGCACGTCAGAGGTCCGGTGGCCATGAAATTTGATGGGCTGGCCGGACATGAGGAGTTAGTGAGGAGTGGCTGGCGTGTGGCCGGAAAACGGCTAGAAAGGGGTTAAATGGCGGTGGTCGACGGTGGAGGGAAAAATCGCCGCCGAACTTCGCCGCCTCGATCTGGGCGCGTCCGGCAGCCCGCGGTCGTGAGATTTTGGGGTTTGGCCAGAAATGAGGAGAGGCTTCCGTCTGGCCGAAGCGTGTAACGAGAATCGACCGAAAAATTGGTCGGAATCCCGCGGCCGGTCGGTTTCTCTCTTTCTCTCTGTCTCCTCTCTCTCTTTCTCTCTCTTCCCCGAGATTTTTGTCAAATAAAAGCCACAGTGGTGACACTGTTCATCCAAATGGACCAATAAGGTGATGACATGTGGCATTTCACTGTTCATCGACTCAAAAACATTAAAATATTACGGTATCCGACAAACTTCACGCGTCCATAACTTTTTAATCGGATGTCCGTTTTAAGCGTGCCGCTAGTCTATGAACTCGTATCGATGAACACTTCACAACCATGCATGAGTCAAAGCTCATTTCCCCATAAATAAAAAGTCAACTCCGGCACCCCTTGGACAGTTTGGACCTCAACTTGTTTTACTCATAACTTTCAAACCGTAGCTCCGTTTTCAACGTGCTACTAGTCTATGAACTCGTGCTAATGTGTACTTCGTAATGGTACCTCAGTCAACCTAGAATTCCAATCGGGTCAAAAAGTCAACTTTTGACCCCTTCGGTAAACAGTCAACAGTCAACCTCGGTCAACGTGCAAAAATTCTGACATGGTTCGGGACGGGGTGTTACATTTTCCCTCCTTAGGATAATTTTAGAATCCATATTTTGCATGGTTTTTCATTTAACACACGTAAGGGGACTTCTGGGGCCCAAAAAATTGGTAAAATATGATTACCATAGGGATTTCGGTAATTACCGATGAAACCTACGATAATTTTTCAAGTAAGGACAAATTGATTACCGTAGGTTTCATTGGTAATTACTGAAGGCCCTACAATAATCAAATTTTTGTGCAAATTTGAGAACTTTTTCAAAACGTTGTCTTAGTCTCAACCACTTTGCATCTCTCATATGTTTGACTCATGCAGCCTTACCTCATTCCTCCGTCACCATGCAATTTTCCAAAGACTCATATACTAATGTAACATGCAAGGTCAGGAAACTATCAAATGACATATTTAACAACCAAAGAATTAAAGAGTGGGCCTTTAAATGACATATTTACCAGGGAAAAAAAAAATCAAAGAGTCATGCAAATTTATGGTTCAAATTATGAATACATTAAATACTCTAAATTATCCAGGATTGTAGAGTTTCATTAATGATGTTTAACTCTCAATATCTGGTTGACTTTGAAAATGAAAAGATTGGTCGTGTTTTGAAACTTGATTCCCTTAAAAATGGTGATCTACGGAAGGAAGGACCTAAGCAACCGTATGATCATTTTTATAAACTACAAATACCAGAACAAGCATAATAATTATGAAAAATGCATAAAAATTTGATTCCAAGTATCTAGAAGTCCAGCAGTACACCAATGGTTACAGTCCATGCGCCTAAAGCCATTATAAAAGCCAGGATGTGCATCTTTTCTGAGTTGTGATAGAGTTGTTATGTCCAGTGGATGAACATATTTTCTCATTCCAGTTAATACATCTTTCACCACATATAATTCCTTGGGCAATCCGCCTCGATAGACTGATCCACTTAGGAGTTTTGTCTCATTTCCACAGTTTGTCACCCCTAGCTCATTCCAATCCCTTGCCACTAAATATGAAAAGGAAAAAAAAAAAAAAGAAAGAAAAAAAAAAGTATCAGAGAAATTCACGAAATTAATTTTTGGTTTTCAAAAAAAAAAAAAATTGGTGATGGGAAAGAAGTAAACTTAATGGTAGTGGGTAAGAGAAATTCCTTGGAAGATGACTTTGGTTTTACTATGATTCATAGTAGAATCAGCCCACTTAGTCCATGTTGTCAAACCCTTATGAAAAGCAACCATACAATTCATGTCTTTGAGAGTTTGGTTACCATCTTGAGAATTTAAATGCTCTCTTTCAAGTCCTCAGGAACTAAAGTGAAGGCAGTTCATGGGGACGCAGATTGGACAAAATAGGAAAACAAAAGTAGCAGAGAAAAGAAGTTAATCATATGTTTATAGCAACTTCATTAAAAACTCTACGAGCAACAGAGCATTTAAATTCTTTTTTAATCATATGCTTATAGAAATTTCATTAAAACTCTATAAGCAATAGAGCGTTCAAATTATTTTCCTCTTTTGTTTTCTTTTACCTAGTATCACCTCTAACTAGACCCCATTTGTACCCAACAAGGACTGATTCCTTAAAGCCAATATTAAATCCCTCTTGCGCTACAGCTTCTTCTCTTGCTATGAGACCATCGTGATATCCACTCTAGTAATACACCAATTGTTACATGAAATTCACAGAAAGGGTGTGGGGGCAGCGATTATCACTTATAGACAAAAAAATAAATAAATAAATAAACCCACAACTTCAATATGTTAAGGAGGGACACTACATCAACCTCATAACCAAGTGCACAAGGATAACGATATGCACCTGACCTAAGGCATTTTCAAGCACATTTTTGGAATTATAACCAATAGTATGGGTTTCTCAATCTGTAAATATCAGTTTATCATGGAAGTCTTGAGTGCCATTAGCCTATAATACAAAACCACAAGCAAACTAATACCACATCTCAGCAACCAACCTCAAAATCATAAAATAGGAGTAAGGATAAGACAGTTCACCTATCCTATCCCCAACTGCATATTTGTAATCAACTTGAAAATTAATAATGTTCCACCAGCCAAGCCTAAGAAATTCCAACCTTGGCTGAAAACTAAACAGAAAGAAATTAGGGCAAACTTAACAACATAGATAGTATACCTCATGGTCCATATAGCAGGTATAACATCTTTTTTAAATATTAACTAATTGTAAAAAAAAAAAAAAAAGTTTACTTATATAATTCGCCATAGAACATATAACTAAAATGATACCATAAGAATCACTTTGGTCACATTGGGCACTTGGCATAAGATCACTTTCTATTTGATGCTGCAAACTTTCCAAGTAAAGCTCCTCTGCACAACTACTGCTCACTTTCATAACCATAAACAAGAAACCAACATAAAATCAAAATGAAGTTACGTAATTAAATTATGATATCTAGTAAGATGGTGAGTGTCATATAAACAAGAAAACAAATGATTCAACATTTGAAGCAGATTTTAACCATAACCGCTTTCAACTTATTCTTCAATTTTGTTTTTTTGGGTTTTCTTTTCTTTCAATTTCCTTTAATATTCTATTGCAATCAGAAAATTCAACAAACACTCGTGAAGTATTTCTGACCTTAAAGCAATACAGAAACCGACCCTAAAGCTCACTCATAATATTTAATTACCCCACTAAATTGTATAACCTACTACTACTACTACTACTACTTGATTTCGACTAGTTTCCTCCATTCCAATCATCGTCTTTGCCTTTCGCCAATCAAGCAAAAACCCAAGCTATAAAAAAAAAAAAAAAAAAAAACAATCAAAATTGTAACATCCCACATCGATTGGAGAGGGGCATGAAGCGGTCTTTATAAGGCTATGGATACCTCTCCCTTCAAGACGCATTTTGACAAAACCTTGAGGCCAGGAGGGAGAGAGGGTGTGAACCCTGGACCAAAGAGGACAATATCTTGATGCGGGTGGTACTGGGCTGTTACAAAAATACACAGATCCTTACCTCAAACGCAATTTTTCCTTAGTCTTTCATATGTTTGCAAGAGAAGAGGTAAGAGATGCAGTGAGATGGAGCATGGATTTTTTTTTTTTTCTTAATGAGATCATGCGTGGGTTTTTTGGGGGATGAAGAAAAATAAAAAAGCAGAGTGCAAAAACTAAAGACTCTGGGTTTCTCGGACTGAAGGAATGAAGAAAGGAAAATAGAGTAATTTTTTACTTTCATTGGGGATAAAATGGGAAGCAGAGGGCAGATTAAAAAAAACTAAGAAATGAGTGGTATATTTCATTAGAGGCTTTAAAAGAAGGGCATTGGGCCAAATTCCCCCGGTCCGAAAATGCCTAGATGGGGCCCAAGATCGTAGAACAACTGAACTGGATTTAATTCCAAGAACGTTCAAATTGGTGGGATTCGGACTCGCTAGAACAGGAAGGGGATTTGGCTTCGGGTATATCTTTTTGCACGACCAGAACAGGAAGGGGATTTGGCGTCGGGTATATCTTTTTGCACGACCAAAATTTCTATCTACACTGCTCAACTTAAAATTACCAAAAACAATTTTTGACTTCTTTTTTTCTTTTTTATCCTTTTAAATATTTTAACATATTATTATTATTTTTTATTTTTATTATTTTGTTCCTTTATTTTTTAACGGAGAGATGAAAGGGAGAAGAGAGAGAAAAGAAAGAGATTGTGAGAGAAATCCTTTCCTTTTTTTCTCTCCAAAACTCTCTTTCTTTTTTTCTTTTTCTTTTTTTCTTTTTTTTTTTCTGTTTTTCTCTCTCACAAAATATGATACAAGAGAATTTTTAATTATAATATCAAAGCAATTTTGCACAATCTCATATGCATTAAATGTATTAAAATATTTTTTTATTCTTTTAAAATTTCAATCATTAAATTTATTTTCTCTTTTATATTGTACCTTTTAAACTCATACGCCTTACATTAAAAACAGCTATCGCCTGCGACTGCTAAGGGAGTTATAGTTGACCCCTCGCACAGAAGAAAATAAATAAATAAATCTTACATTTTCTTTTTTCCTCTTAATTGATTTATATACTATTTTGTACTTCAAATACCACTCACCACATGAAGAGTTGAAGAGGATTATTGACAGCATCGAAAAATTGGATGCCGATTGAAAAACCTTTGCCGGTAACAATTTTTTTTTTCTTTTTTTAAAAGAAAACAAAAAAATACTTTTAGATTTTCGAAAAGAAAAATAGGAAAAGGAAAAAAAAAAAAAAAAAAAAAAACCACAAAGGGATGGTGGTCGGAAGTGCGAGACCCACTGCATTATGCCATACGCGGGCTAACAGTTTCTTCTCTTTAATGGCTGTAAGCTAAAAAAAAAAAAAAAAAAAAAGGATATTTAGTTTTTTGTTTGAGGTATTAAAAATATTTACTTTGAAAATGTAAAATAAAAAAAAGAATATTGTTTATAATTAAAATTTATGTGATTGTATTTTTTTAATGGAGGGGGAAAAAAGAGAAAAAGAACAGCACAAAGGGATGGTGGTTGGAACTGTTCGAAACCCACTGCGTCGTACCATAAGCGGGGCTAACAGTTTCTTCGCTTAATGGCAGTAAGTTTAAAATATATATATATAGTTTTCTGTTTGAGCTAAAAAAAAAATATTTACTTTAAAAAAGCAAAATAAAAAAAAAAGTATTTTTGATAATTAAAATTTATATGATTGTATAAAGTTCAAATAGAACTATAAAAAGAATTTGTCGTGATACAAATCAGGGCAAGATGTTATTAGCAAAAATAACTAGAGCAAGATGTCACCATTGTATATATACTATAATATAGGCAGCATATGTGTGTTAACACAAATTTACCGCCACATACGCTTACAGCTTGAAGAGTTGGTAATTCACTGCCAACAAGAATTTTACTCTCTTATCGCCAAATAGTTTATCAATCGATCTGGTAATTATGTAGCTCAATAAAATAAGAACACATGATTTTATTTATTTATTTAGCAATATAAATTTATTCATTTGGAAAAATATAAATTATTTTGTAACTGCTAATATTAAAATGTTTCCATAAAATATACTCTGAAGTATTGATGTGCCACCTTATTTTTCTCAGGTGGTGGTTAACTTAATTTTTGATAGATTGAACTTTGGTTCATAGTTTCTTTCATTTTCCGTGCATCTTCTTAAAAATCGCACTGGGTTTCACATCGATTATTCCCAGGAAATGAGGTGGGTGAGGGTAAAGCAATTCAGCTTCTCATCAACATGTTTGTTGGGGATTTTTGGGTTATTAGGTTAGAGAAAAGTTTAAATGTCAGACTAAATGTTTGTTTTGCAGAGTTTTTTGAGAATCAAAAGTTTTTTTTGTTAAAAAATAAAGATGTTTGGCAAAAATCAACAAATATTTGTTGATAAAAAAAAACAGTTTTTTTAAACTATTTTAAAGAAGCTTAAATTTTATGTTTTTTTAAAAAAAATCTTTTTTTTTAACTTATATGGAAACTTAATGAGTATTTAATATAACTATTTTAGTTTATGTGGAAACTCATTGAGCATTTAATACAGCTTTTTTATTTTCAGTCAAACATTTATTAGCTTTTTAATAATATCTTTTTTTTCAAAAAAATCTATTATACTATACAAAACTTTACAGACTAAAGCTCTATTTTCATTAACTATATCAAACGGATCCTAAGAGCATCTCCAAAGAATTCTTTATATCTTTATTTTGAAGAGTCAATATGTAAAAACAGTTTTCAAACCACTTTGCATTTGAACTTTTTAAAATACAGAGTGCCCAAAAACACTCTTCGTTATTTAATAATTATCAAATTTCAAAACTACTATGTTAATGTATTTAATGATTTGATTGAATCTATGGAGAAAAATAACAAAATAATTAAGATGAAATTATGGTAAAAAAAAAAAAAACATAACAATAAATGTTTATTGATAAATAAATATAAAAAATATAATATAAAGAATATTGTTGGAGAATATTTTAAAGTTTACATAAAATACTTTTTATTTTTAAAAAAGTTCTCTGAGAGTGCTCTAACCAATTAAATGAAAATAAACGTGTTTGACTCTTACAAAATAAAAAAAAAAAAAGAGGAGGAGCAGATATCTTTTAGTTTTATTTATTTATTTGTTTTTTATTTGTTTTGGATAATAGTGGGCTCAAAAACACAGAATTGCCTTCTACCGGACAAAATCTTACAATTGAAAAACCCACTGCTTATTAAGGAATAAGAAGAAAGACAATCATTTTTATTTCTCCCTTATCTAGGTGGAGTTTCGAGATTATTCGACGTAGGCTAGGGTAATCGGGGAAGTTGGAGGCCAAAAATTGCGACTTTCTCAACCAAATAGCCCAATAATGTCGACACACAATTCCTTTTCTCTTTTTCTCCTTTTTTTTATTTCTTTTTTTTTTTTTCTGAATTATCTTTTCTAAAACAATATATTATCACCTGCATAATGTTTTATCAATTCGGTAGCGTTGACAGAGGTCCTGAAGTCGGCAACTAATTAAAATTCTTTTGTTTCTCCATTTAGATATCATCCAGCAGTTAAGTTGCCAAGAACATCAATTTCCAATCAATTTCTTTAATTTTTTTAACAACTAATCCAATATTTTAGCCTTTGACAATACAATTAAGCGGGTCTTCCATAAAAGATTTATTAATATTTGCCTCATTTGTTTTTCTTGAGTTTTGATTGGTAAATTACGATATTGTTACATGGAGGTAATGCAAGTGATATGAGCGGTCGGCACTCCTGCTGTTGGATTGGAAAGTAAAACAAGAAGTTATTAGATTGGCATGGGAAAATAAACAAAAATAAAATAACTGGACAAATAAATAATTAAAACCACGAAATCAATATTTTATATTTGATCGTAGGAACATTTATTAGAGAATAGGTATTACAACTCAAATTGTAATTTAAAAAGTAATTCATTCTTTTCAAAATTTTATTAAAATCTAAAAACATAGTTGGTAAAGTGACAATCTATAATCTATGCTATACCATGTATAAAAGATTTCACAAGTTAAATATTTAGAACTCGAAGCATTCTTTAATCACCAAATAGTAAAATCAGAATTCATATAAAAGATTTCACAAGTTAAAAAATAGATAAGCCCCAAATTCAATTCATATAAAACCAGAATCAAAAGCCAAAATGATTTAAACATTTTAAAAAACTTCCAGTAGACATTATATCTATAAAATATTTTGGAGCTTTCGTCTAAGTCTATGTCTACCGGAATGTTCGGTATTTCTCCGTTTAAAGCCACTTCGATTGTACTCTTTTTACAGGGTTCAAAACGAAGCTGCTGCTGAGTATTGGAAACAAGTGGGTTCTTTGTAAATTTTTGCTCAATGTCCCTTTTTTTTTTTTTTTTTTTAATTTTATTATCTGATTCCAAAACTCCTTGGATATCTCTATTCTGAATCTCTCAAAATCTTCCACTCTCTCCATCAGCATTGATATTTGACAGGAAATATGGCTCCTCAAGTACCTAAGCTCAAGCTACCAGATCTTTAATGCAGCTAATGGTGCCATTTCAGTATTACCGCGAACCCCAACAGTAACAAAAAAGTGCTCCTAGCAACAAAGGATCTGGATGTTGACAGGCTTTGCTTTGGATGAACCATGGTGCTTCAGCTAGCCAACCTGCTCTGCCTTTCTAGTGGGTTCAATGGAGTAGTAAGCTACCGTATCGAAAGTATTGCAAGACACCGTATCTTTTTCCGAATTGCCTAAAAATGGCTCAGCAGTCTTAATCAAGTCTCTTGCTTTACAACAACCATTAATCTTAACATTCAATTTCCACAACAATATGCCACATCCTTCAATTCGTTCAGGACTTTCATCAAACACATAACTTTTACAGACACATTAACAAGAGAAACCCAAATCCAGTCGAAACCCAAACTTCAGAACCTCACGGCGGAGAGCCCACAAGAGAGCAAAGCAGCGACTTGAGTATGAAAAACGCCATTAACATTCAACATGAGAACAAAGTAAGAATTCCAGCTTTTCTGTGCGTTGTAAACAAAGGCATATGATCTTCCTCAAAGATGATGACAGACCTGAGTCCGAAAGGTCAAAAGACCCGACTTTTATTTTTGTTTATAATAAGACCACACTCTCAATTTTCATTTATTTGAAAATGCTTTTAAAACTTTGCTGTTTTTTGGATAATTTCTTTTTCAAAAAGTTGCTTATTTATACATGAGGTTTTAGAGTTATTATTTTTAGAAAAAAGAAAGTAATATTTAATAAACTTATAATCAATTTCTAAATTATTTTGCTGCAACAGTTCACCTTTTCAAGGTATATTATTTATTCTTTAATTTGCTATTTAAAATTGGAAGTTCCTAGAAAATAACAGAACCAACCCCAAATATGAATTTTTAAAATACTAGAAATAGAAACGTTGAAATTATGGAATGAAGTCTTATGTTGACTAAATTTTGTTTGTTTCTATGGGATAATTGATGGCAATATCCACTCTTCGCATGCGTGGGTTCACTCAAATCACCTAATGATAAAAAGAATAAAAACATCTAAATCTTTAGGTCAAATTTGGTATATAGAATAGTTATTTATAATAAAATAGAAAAATTTATTCATAAAAAGTAAAAAAAAAGAATAGATATTTCTATCATAATCTTTATTTATTATTTTAAATTAGGTTCAATATTTAGTTTTCATTTTTTTCTTTCCAGAAATATTAAATTTGATAAAAATTAATTAAAAGTCAAATTTTATAATTGTTTATATATTTTTAGTTTATAATAATCAATTTTAATTTTAATATATTTTAAATATGAAAAAAAATATTTATTTTTTAAATGAATGAATAATAATTCTGAGCTTTGAAAGGAATAGATATTTTTGGCAAACATGTATAATAATAATTAATTTTATGGAATACTTATTTTATTTTTATATATATTTCGTATATCAAAAGTGTCCTTCCAAAGATATTATAATTTACTATAAATCAATTAAATATTAATATATGATATTTAATTTATTTATAGATTTATTTGGTATTTGTACAGTTATTAAAAAAATTACTATTCATTATTTACTTATTAAATAATTTTTGAATCTGGGTTGGAAATGACAATTTTTGAATCTTTCAGTGGCAATGGTAATAGCAGTGCACCACGCAAAGCAGCCGCCAGACACTTTTCTCCTTCCATGGTTTTGCCTTTGGTTCCACAAAAATATTCCTTTTTATCTTAAGCACTTAAAAAATAACACTAATTACAATAATTTGGTGCCAAATTTAGCATCATATCCAACAGCCGAGTGGTAATATAATAACATCATCTCTCTTGAGATGTTTTTATTTTTTATTTTTTGGCTTTATTCTATACATAGAGAGGTGTTTGAACCTATAGTCTAAATTAATTGAGTTCTACATAATAAAAATGCAATTTTTATTTATTTTTTTACAATTCGTAAGAGAGATTTATCACTTATTTAAACGTACTAATGGGATAACATGAAATTTTAATCCACTAATGTTGTGCCTATAATGATAAAAAGAAAAAAAAAAAAAGGAAAAATAATCCACTAATATTATGCCTACAATGACAAAATAAATAAATAAAAAATGCTATCATATTTAATACAACTCGAATAGATACTTTGAAATTGTGGAATAAAATCCTACCTCAACTAAATTTGGTTATATTTATATTAAATCTGAGATACTCGTCCGAGAGTGTCGTATTGATGAGATTTTGATTTTTCAGTAAGTTAATGACTTTTTTGTCCTTGCTTTGATAGAATATGATACAGCGTCTACTCGATTGCAAATTGATCCAGGCCGTTAGATTGCAAAATTCGTAACAATTCAAAGGAGTTGGCAAATGGCAATTACCATCGATTAGGTGGTAAGGGACATATATGAGAGAGAGGAAAAAAGTAAAATAAATAAACAAATAAAACCTGATTAACTTCTCATGATCATCAAATTGATTGATTAATAATATATATATATATATATATATATTATGCTGCCAAAGTACATTTAGACAAATTTATAAATAAATCAATTAAAATATTAGATATAAGAAAAGAGACATGACCAGGATTTGGGAAGGTGGGCGTCTATAAATTTGTCTAAATGTACTTTGGCAGCATAATATTATATATATATATATATATATATATATATGTATATATTTTATTTTTAATTTTTGTATTAAAAACCATTAATTAACTATTGTTTTGTATTGATTATATTTATTCAGACAAAATTGTTATATTTTTTAGAGATCTGTTTGATAATTAAATTTAAAAGTTTAATGGATTGTATTAGAGTTAATAATAATTTATTAAATAAATTTAAGTTTATACGTTACAACACAAAATCTTAACGGCCTCTTAACGGCTATTTGAGTGAGATAAATTACTTAATTAATTTAATTTATCTCTTTTAAAGTTTAATTTTAATACAATTTGATTCTTATGATTTCAAAAATATAATTTATTTTTCTTTATATTTCAAATAGTCTTCATTTTTTTTTATGTTATTTTATTTATAACTTTTAAAATATTTTATCTTACACTCTTTGTAAAAGTACCAATTACAATTTTCAAAATTTTAAAAATTAAATCAAAATTAATGTAAATCTTAAAAAATATAGATGAAATATTCCCTAAATTATTGCATAAATACAAACATCGTATGTGTTTATCTCCATAAAGTTCTTTTTTTTTTTTAGACGTTGCTTGTTCACACAAAAACAATCACAATCAAACCTATAAAGGTATAGGTATGCGTCATTTTAACTTTGAATACCAATTTCAAATTTTGAAAATGAGGGAATGAAGTGGGTCACTGCCAAACTGAGGAAGACAACTTGGGCCGTGGGCTTTATGTGCTTTTTCGTGGTGGGTCTCCTTGGATGGTCAGTCTTTCAGAGACACGAAAGAGAGAGTCGATTTTTTTTTTTTTTAAGACAAAAACTAAATAAAATAAAATAAAACAAAAACAAATCAATAAGTTACCTCGATATTCATAACGGTCAAATGCAAATAATTTAAAGTTTCTTCTTCTTCTTCTTCAAAAAAAAAAAAAAAAAAAAAAGAAAAAAAAAGAAAAAAGAAAAAGAAAGAAGTAAATAATTTAAAGTGATTGTTTTGAATGATTATATTTTTAGCCGAGTTTTAAACAATATTTACATACCAACAATTTGCACATTGTTTTATTACATATTTATTAAAAACATCTCTCTCTCTCAAAAAAAAAAAAAAAAAAAAAATCTTTATTAATTCAGAATGCATCGGTTTTAGACTGGCGCACCGCTGGAAGAAGTGAAGGACCCACTGCAGCCCCCAAGTGCTTCCCTCTCTTAATGAAAGCAGATTTTATGCCCCCAACTCCATAACCAAATTTCTTCGTCTCCACACTCTTTTACAACCCCAACACCAACAATCTGCTCCACTCACATTTAACATCAATCTTCTTCGAATGGAAACTAAAATTGTCTCCAGACAAGGCCTCTTGAACTGATTCATGATTCATTTCAACATACTTTTTAATTTTTTGCAGTGAGTCCAAGATGGAGTTTAGAGGTTTTATAATAACCGGTGACAAAGACAATTCTAAATCATCAAATTTGACGAAATTGAATAATTATAGAAATTTTTAGAATTCGTTGCCAGGCTATGCTTTTCACGTTTCACAGTTTTATTTTTTAGATTTTTGAAAATAATAATATCATTTTACGTGGTTGCAACAGGGGCCAAAAGCAAAGGTTCCAAATAGTGGACTAATTTGGGGAAGATGTAGTGGAAGAACATTCGGATTATAATTTTTGCTCACACCACCAACTTTTTTGAAAGGCCACGTGTTGATATGCAATTCCAAAAGTGAAGTGGCAGGTCATGTTGATTTTTTTTTTATTTTTTTTTTTTTACATTTACAATTTTACGCGCATCAGTGTGTTTGAGTTTGCACCTCTTTCACTAATTTATGTTTTCATTTTTTTTTAATTATATATATATATATATATATATATAGAACGATTCTCCATTTGGATCGTTAGTATATAGATCAAAAGAAAAAATAATAATTTTTTTAAAAACCATCATTTTCACTCAACGTATGAGAAAAGATCACAAAAAATAGTCTTTTCTTTTTTTTATATGAATGTGGATGGTCCGAATAATAACTAGACTTTATATATAAATATAATATATATATATATATATATACACAGAGAGGCTAGCCTGAGGACCAATTGCATGCTTTACGTGCGGTCCAAAAATGTGATTAAAATTGGGCCCTCTGATCTGCACATTTGGCATCAACGGTCCTAGACAAAAGCTGGTCTCACGTGAGAATTCTCTTCTCTTCTCCCATTCGCAGCTTCGTTTCTTTGGCCAGATCTCCCATTTCCCATTTGCAAATTCCCTTCTCTTCTCCTCCCATTTCTCCTCCCATTCGCAGCTTCGTTTCTTTTCTCCATTCCAGTGACGTTGCAAGCCACCGATCTCCAGTTCTTAGGATAGCCGTTCAGCCCCACCCATGCCAGCCCTACCCCAAATATGATTTATCAATAAATAGGCTTGTTGAAAGTTCAAACTTGGCTGTTTCTACCAGCCAGCCCCGCCCCAGATTTTCAACTATTACCACTATCGAGAGTGTCCAGGTTAAATCTGCAACTTCTGTTTTTGCCTTATATTTAGTGGTTGTTGATTGTTTATTGTTGATTGTTGATTGTATATTCCAGTATTAATAAAATTATAAACTTGGGAGATTGAAACGTTAATGTTGCAACTAGATATGCTGCTATATATATATATATATATATATATATTTCATTTTACAATGCGGTCCCCAAACTAATTGTCTTGATTCTGCTCCTCATAAAAAAAGTCACATTATATGGACCATATATAGGTTCTACACAGTTGTGTGGAAGTAGACCATGTGATGATCTCACTAACATCTAATTATTTTTATCAAAGGGGTAAATTTCATGTGATTGTAGGACTACCCGATTCCTCTAACAAAGACTTTCACGTCATAATAAATTCCCTACAAGTTTTTGAAATGGACATGTGATTTTTGGACCACCTAATTATTTGTGTTTTTAATCTAAGGAGGCAGTAAATTAGGATTGAGCCCTTTTAGCACCTACCTTGTCTGCTATGAAGTTGCTAATTGGTTCATTCCATTCTACTTCCAATATGATTCCAATGCTACCTCCTTGTTCTTTCTGAAAATTTATCAGAAATATATTAAAAAAGACTAAACCGATTAATCGTCTTGCAATCCTATTTGGACATAAATCAATAAGAATATAAACCTGATATGGTCTTATGATTGAGGTCCTATGATCCTTTTTTTTTTTAATTTGTTTTTTTTTAAAATTAGGTCCTATGATCCTCTGTTTTTGCTTTCTTTAAGAATCTAATTGATAACATGGAATAATTATTAGTCTATGGATGGATTTCATGTTCTTTTTAGTGATCACACAGATAGTCTAGATTAAAAAGCAAAGAAGACAAGACGGGCACTTGTCAAGCTGATGAAAACTCTTGGTAAAACTACTTGTTGAATATTAATTCAAAATACTATTTGACCGATGACAAAGTTTTACTGAGAGCTATTACAATCCAATGGGAATTACTTCAGCAGAATATAGACAAAGAAAATTGTCTATTTATTGTATCCTCATAATTGGATGGTATTATATACATTTGCCCAAAGAGAACCAATTTAAATGCTAAGATGGAAAAAATATCAAGCCTCGCATGCTTCGTGGGAAAAATGAATGTAAGCTTTTGAAAAAATTAAGATAATTAATTGAAGTGAAAAAGGTTCGAAAGATATAATATATATTTAGTGGTTGCTATTGCTATTGTTTTATAGTCATTGGTATTGCTAAGTTAGATTCATTCATTCATGTAGAAAGGTTGCTGGTGGTTTTTTATGTTTTTCATTTTTTATGTCTTTTGGTTTTTTATAGCGTATTAAATCCTGTCTTGTGTTCTTTAGAAGTCATCGCTGGAGATTAGTTGTGTAAGCATGTTAACAAGTACTAGTGATGTTCAACCGATCTGGATGTGCTCATGTGGGCAATATATGCATTTAAAAACATCAAGGACAGATAAGAATCCAAATCATCAATTCTAGAAATGCTTAGATGGAGAACAGGTTGTATACAATTTTTTATGTGTTGAATTTTTATTTGTTTTCGTTTATAAAATAATTAAATTATATATGTTTACTTGCCATAGGAAAAAGGATGTGGTAAATTCATTTGGGCAAAAGAAGGGAAAGCTAAACTAGAAAAAATAGATGCACTTATCGGTGAAGTTCATCATTTATCTTTGCAAGTGGAGAAATCTAATAATATGCTTGAAGCAATTCAGAAAAATACCAAGAGGAGCGACCAATATGACATTAAGACTGTCATATTTCTTGTACTTTTATTATTTATTTTCTTTAAAATGTTAGCCTAGTAATGTAGTCAAGCAATATATATGTTTTTTCGGTTGGTAAACTAATTATGTAGCACCATATGTATCCTATTAAGCTCGCTGTATGTTTTGTTTCTATTAAGTTGATGTTCAGATTCCTATTTTGGTGAAGCTTTATCTATACCTCTTGCCGTACAGCCATGCCTCCTCTCTCTCTCTCTCTCTCTCTCTCTCTCTCTCTCTCTCTCTCTCTCTCTCTCTCTATAATTCATTACAGCTTGCATGGCTTTGGGAAAAGCAAATAATATTAGTTTAGTTTATTTATTGTTACAGCTTGTATGGCTGTTGCTGGTGCTGCCGAGCTGGCTGTGTTGCTGCTAGTGCTGCTGTATTGCTGCTGGTGCTGTTGCTGGTGCTGCCGAGCTTGCTGTGTTGCTGTTGGTGCTGTTGCTGGTGCTCCTGTATTGCTGCTGGTGCTGTTGCTGGTGCTGCCGACCTTGCTGTGTTGCTGCTAGTGCTGTTGCCGAGCTACTGTTTATGTATACTGTTCATGTGCACTGTTCATATGTATTTAAGCATCCTTTTTGTTTTTTAGATTTTTTTTAATTTTTATTTTATTGCTAAAATACCTGTGTATAAACATCAATCTACAGCTTCTCCTTCCTGCTAACTGATGTAAACCACATTGGTAAATAAACGGCAAACTAGACTAAAAGCAAACTAGCATACATTTAGTCAAATAATCAAACAAGACTTCATGTTTCCAATACATGGCAATTTAAGGAGTCTATAATCATAACTCAACTCTCTTTTAGTAACTAAGATGATAGTTATTGCAATATGACAAAAAAAGAAAAAAAAAATATAAGAAAAAGAGGAATGTTTAAACACAGGTAAACAGTTTACGTGAACAGTACGTGTGAACAGTAATCGTGAAGCTTGCTTTCTTAAATTTCTTGCTTTCTTAAGTTTTCTGTACTAGTTTGTACTATGGCTTTTTTATCCTAGTTAACAAATATACCAACCAATGACAGAATTCCATGAAAATAATCTAGTTTTCTACAAAACCAACGAACAAAATATCAGCTTTTTATTCTCTGCAGAATTTACCACAGCATTAAGCATCCTATTCCTTAGAGCACTTTCCTTTTTCGTTTCGATTATTAATGTCCCATAGCATATTTTTGTGTGCTTCATCTAGCTTAAGACTTTTTAGTTCTTTTTTTGAGATGTCAATCTATCCATTGACAAACACACCTAAGTAGAGGCCAGAAAATTCCTAATAAGCATAAGTCCAATAAACAGGCATAGAAAAAACATGAGAAAGATGAAATAAACAGGCCAATAAGTCTTCTAACAAATAAACTAAGGTGGTGAAGTACAATATTGCATTTTAGAAGTAAATCAATAACATGACAGATTAGACTATGGAAGTAGAGCAAAATGGCAGTGGTATGTGGAAGAACATAATCTGTTGCAAAAATGGCTGCTCTTCTCTTCATTTATCATGATGTACAGAAATTAAACGTTCCACATATAAAGAGTAGCATGTGAATGTACGGCAAAACCAGTATACATTCAATCCAATAATCAAACACATCTCTATTTTACATAGTCAGCTGATAGTGCTTGCTATAAGATAGAAAATCCCAGACAAGCACACCAAAATAAAAAAACAACTTCTTCTCCCAAATCTGTTGCAAGATAGGTCATCCTTTCGTTTTCTCATGCAGACCTGCCAAAGTCCAGCAAGTCCTTAGATTACCAGCATGTTAGTTCAATAAAATATCAAAGACCATACGATACCACTTAGTTTCATGCCTATGGAAGACAAACTATCAGCTTCAGAATCATATTCCGAGGCGTGTTGAGGACTTTCCTTGTTTTGTGATGACCTATATAGATGAGTAGCGTGGTTTGTACAAAGTATGATCATACAAATTGCATAAGAATAATAAATAGTAAACGTATATTTCTTACGGATTGTTAAGGAGTGGACAGTTTCTTTTGTCGTGCGATTGCCCAATTTTTCCACATCCATTGCAATGTCGACCTTTATACTTTGCGACATTTGTTGCCTTCTCCTTTCCCCTTCTTAATCTTTGTCCGCATCCTTTTGCCCTCAAAGCAGATGGGTCTTTCAAAGCTTCATAGTCATGAGCAGTGCTACCTTTTTCAGAAATGCCTCCACTTTTCGTGTTGCTAACTATAGATTCAATCTTTCCTAGCAAACTTTGAAGACCATCATTCACAATTACACTTGCCTCTTCATATATTATGACTTTATCAATGACTTCTGAAGCAAGTTAGAATAGTTTAGCTTGCCAAGTTAACATTGAACTACGCTGTCCACCTATCTTAACACCTTGCTTATCGGCTATTATTTAACATTTCGCACCTCTAGTCCACCTTTTCATTATATATTGATTTAGCAAAGGAATGTTACCAAACAGTCTCAAGAATGCCAAGATATGTCTACAAGGAAGTCCTTCACTCTCAAACTTCTTACATGTACAAGATGCAAAGTCGAATTCTTTATCATAAGCAATTTCCCGCACTCTACGAACACCTTCTTTTGGACTACTCTCGACCACATACATTTTGTGTGTAGCAATTTCACGAACAAATTGTGGCATTATTACTAAGCTATGCCACAACTCATCTTGAAACTTAAGAAAAATCTTGCGTGTGTAAATCTCAGCTATTTGCTTTTCCATTTCCAATGGAAATTTCAAAACAATCTTCTCATTAATATCAACGTGATCAGACCCTAACTCTTCGTGACATCGATGTGCAAGCGCCCTATTAAATTGAAGTATGAAATCCATCAATAACTTTCTCTTCGAAACATATTTCTTGAAAAATGCATGGGAGCTTTCCGCACGTTGGCTAGTTGACATTCCAGCTGAGAATATATGGTTAACATATGCAGGCACCCATCTTGAACGTAGCTCAAATATTAATTTTAACCAATCATTGTTATCTAGGCTTGCCTTCTCGATGGTAGTCACCCATTTTCTTTCAAACTCTTCAGGGCATTCTGATTTCCAAATGCATTGTTGGAAGTCCTCATAAAAATCTCTATAGATGATTGCATTTAAATACGTAGAGAACTTCTCAAGTATGTGCCAACTACAATACCTATGAAATGTATTCGATAAGCTCTGAACTATAGCCTTTGTCATTGCAGGATCTTGATCGGTAATGATCATTTTTAGGTTGTTCGTCGGCATGCTATCCTTTAATAGCTTAAATAACCAAACAAATGATTCCGGTTTTTCATCACTGAAAAAGGCACATGCAAAAAGCACCGTTTGACCATGACTGTTCACCCCCACCAAGGGTGCAAATATCATACCATATTGATTAGTGTTGTAAGTTGTATCAAATACAACTACATCACCAAAACATCCATAAGCTCTTCTAGGCACCGAATCAGCCCAAAAACAACACTTCAATTTACCATCATCATCTACATCTATTTTAAAAAAGAAGCATGGATCCTTTTCTTACTCGGTTAGGAAAAATTCCTTTAAAAGTTCTACATCTTGTCCTCCTAATTCATTCCGCACCTTAGCTTCATGGTTATATATATCCTTCTTTGTACACCCAATATTCTCTATATCTCCAGCTTCAAATTCAAGAATGCTTATTTGTTGATGAGTTGGCACATTTGCTGCTGAAAACTACAAGGTTAGTGACTTCTTGGCTTCAAACACACTACGATGTGACCTCAATAAATGCACTCTTCAAGGGGTTGATAATGGATGACTATGTTCTTCAACAAATACAGTGATGACAAATTTCCCCGTTTTTGACCTAACCACGGCAAGTTTAGCTTTACAATTTTCTCTTGTCATCCCCCAACACCTTTTTCTCTCACCGTCCTTTATAGAAGATACTCTTCCTTAAAACACACAAATTCTTTCTTGACAACTTCATTCGCACCTTTACATCTCTTAGTCAAACTGCTACGAACACTAAACCCCGCCTTTTTTGCATATGTAATGTAGAACTCATGTGCCCCATCTATCGATTCAAACTCTTGTCCAACCTTTGGTTTGCAGTTTTCGACCACTTGGGGAATGTAAACATCATCCACTGATTTTGAATGTGACAGTAAGGATATGTCTTCAACTCATCTACAATTTGAATTTGCTTCCAACTGTTCTACACTTATGTTTCCAATCTGAATTTGCTTCCAACTATTCTATACTCAAACCAGCTTCCTATTGATCAATTTGTAACCTAGTAGACGGCAAAGCAAAACCATCATGAGAGGTGGTAATATCTTTTATTTTAAGAAAGTTTAGTTTCTAAATAGAAGAGAAAAATGTTGCAAAAATAAAGGCACTTCAGCCAAAATCTGCCGAGTTTGCATTATGGTTGCTGATCCAGCACACTCTATAGTGAAAGAAACAAATATGCGTGCATCAACAGAAAAAATAAATAAATAAATAAATCTGAATCATGGGGTTCAAAAAGGTTAATAGTCATATAAAAATGAAAAATATAAGTTGCAAAACAATGAAATAATTACATCTTTGCTAGATAAAGGGAAAAAAAAAATATTGATATATAACTCTTTAATCAATGAGAGGTTAACCAATCTATGCAAAGGCTATTAAAAGAATAAAAATAAAAAGCAATGATATCAATTTAATCTATTAACTCTATGTTTCATGCATATTAAGGAGATTATAATTATTCAAAGTTCTTATTCAAGACTAAACTAAGCAGTTTTGGAAGGGAACACAATAGGACATATATATACATATGTCTTTATGTGTGTGTGTGTGTGTGTGTGTGTGTGTGTGTAGATATAGGAATTACAAAATAGAATTATTTTGTGTTCCAGTTATAACAAACTTATTTTCTCTTGTATAGCTTGCATGGATTGGCCATTCGTATACTCCAAAAACAAGTGGTGTAAATATCTCTTTCGTGTTAGTATTATGATAGACTAAGTGAATTGATTATTACACAATGAACAGTATGCATGAACAGTATGCCTGAACAGTGGTATTTATACACTAGGAAAGAAAAACAACATGCATACATTCATGCTTTTTCTGCGAAAAGTATCATTTTCTAAATTTTCGAAAATCATCATGAAGATTGGCCTTCATTCAAGTTATTTCTCAACCCAAATCACAATCCCACATTTAACAATTTCAACTATGCAAGACTACATAAAATCACCAACATAAAAAACAGAATGAAAAAAAAATTACAAAACATAAACTCACTCACTCACAAATACAAAGAGCCAGAATACGGACATGCAGAGTAGAAGATTATGAGCTAGTGGGTACAGAGAAGGGTGGCAATCGTGGTGCGAGCTAGTGCGTTTGCAAGATGGTAATGCTGTGGCAATGGTGGTGTGATCTGGTGGGTTTGCAAGGATGGCAATGCTGGTTGCTGCTGGTGCGATTGGGAATTTTGGCTGGTTGTTGCTAGTGCGATTGGGAATTTTAGCAAAGTCCTTTCGAGCTGATGAGAGAGGGAATGTGAGCGGGAAGGGCTGAGGGGAAATTTGGCCAGCCATTCTAACGTGAGAGTTGCTTTGAAGTTGGGCCGTAGATGCCAGCAGTGCAAATCAAAGGGTAAAAAATTTCATCACATGTTTGGTCCGCATATAACCCATGCGGTCGGTCCTTAGGCTAGCCTCTTTGTGTACATATATATATATATCATCATATCATTTATGATCTGAGAACTTTTGTGTACATTTTCGTTGTGTTACTTACTGTTTATAGTTTAAATTTCAACAAAAATGATACACAATTTGGGAGTATGTACTAATTTATTTATTTATTTTAAAAAAACCCCTCATAATCACATAATGAAAATTATAAACTCATTTTATTTTCTAATAAATAAATTTTTATGTGATTTCATTTCAAATCTTCATAAAAAAGTGTGTTGAATTTTTTTTTAAGTCCTTAATTGTAAGAATTCATTTTTTGATGGTTCAAATGTATAAATAAATAAAGAAAAACTTTAAACAGGGTATTAAAGAAAACTCAGCTGCAAATTTTAGTAGTATTATTTTATTCCAATGTTTCAACCAACTAACATTTCGAAATGACCAAGAATAATAATAACAACTGCATTATACTCGATCTGATAAACCATATAAAAAATGAGACCCTTTTTCATTTGTCGAAGGGACCTCCCTTTTTCTTCTTAAAAAAGATCGCACATATGGTGGATCAAATGTTTACACTTTCAACAAAATAATATAGAATTTGGACCATATACACCTGTGTATATAATGTAGAGATAAAAGTCAGACCTAAAATATATATATATATATATTTAAAAAAAAAAAAAAAAAAACTACTCAAAAACACATAATGAAAATGCAACTTTTTTTTTTTTTTTTTCCATCATTTCTAGTCAATTTCATATGATATCATTTCAAAATTTCATTATATTAAATACCAAAGTCCGTAACTGTAATAATCCATGTTCAATGCAGCTAATTTGCATTACATCCACGAGGACCACCGCCAATCAAAAGAACAGCCATAGAAAAAGCTTTCCATTAGATTTTGCATCAGACTCTAATTTGTCAGCTCCAGACTCATATTCCTTCTTCTAAACACTTTTGAGAACACCAACAGCAACAGTCTGGTGCCTATTTCGAGCAACAAATTGTCCCAATGGGGGGTACTCAGAGAAAGCCTCCACAACCATGGGCTTGGTGGGAGCCATCTTCACAATCCCGGCATCACCATTCTTCAAATTCGAAGGCTCCATCTGGATCTCCATACCAGAACTCCCATCAATCTTGTTCAGGATTTTATCAAACTTGACAGCAGAGCGAGAGGTATGACAATCAAGAACAAAGGTGTATCCATTATAAATCACATCATCCTGTTTCAGTACAATGACTGGGATGTGAAGCTAGCAGCCTCCTTGGCAGGATGGTCCTTTGAGTTGGATGCAACATACCCACGTTTCAGATCCATTGCAACATTGACCTACTTGATCACATGGAACCCAAAATTGGCACCAGGCAAGGCCTCTAGGAGAGGCTCATCATGAATTTCAATAGAATTTCACAGTCTCTACACCACCAGCTAGGACAGTAACAATTCCCTCAATCTTGTAAACAGCCTGAAGTGGTAGACGTAGAGGCTTGTCAAAGGGTCTTTTAGGCTTCTTATTCTGGTCGAGTGCTTCAAGGAGAGTTGGACCGTTGTACCAGTTAAGATTGATAGACTTCTTAATCAGGTTGTCACCTTCAAAACCAGATATGGGAATCAAATGGATCTTCAAAGGATTGTAGCCAATCTTCTTCATGTAGGAAGATAATGACATCACAATTTTATCATATCTCTTCTTGGAGTACTTGGGGATGGTGGCATCCATCTGTAAGAAGCAACATAAAATAGAAACAAACACATACATGCATACACATCCAGCAAACTCAACTAAATAGCATGTATCACATAGAGTATTGGAGCAATATGAAAAAGACAACAGCGTTGCTATATCAAACAAAATGAGTACAACCTGTTCACCCAAAAAAGGAAAAAAAAGAAAATAAAAAATGAATCCGGAGAAGGGAATATTTGGTGTATAAGAAACATTTGAGCATTGACTCAAATTTTGGAGAAGGAAATATCTAACAACCGCAAGATACTTCCACATCAATATCCATTATTCACATTATCAGAAGACCATTAAAGAATTTATTTACATTTATGAATATGAACAAGGGAATATATTCGAAAACAGCTAGATATTTTTAACCTATATATGTGCATATATATGCATAATTCAATTACATATAAATATAAGAATTCATATACAAAAATTATTACAGATAAGTATAAGAAAAATCATATAAACAACAAACCCAAGATCACATAGCAGCTAGATAGGAGCCTCTCTTGATGGGAAAAACTCAAAACATCTTCCAAAGTAAAAAGGGCAAATCCCTTCTAGTTTCAGAGATCAAATGTGCACATAAATTCCAGCACGAGCCCAACACACATTCCCTATAAAAGGGTTCTAATATGTTATTAATTATAAACAACTGGTGGAATCAATAATCAGAACAGCACAATCACCTGTGAATTCCCAGTGATCATGTTCTTAATAAAGTCACGATGTCCAGGGGCATCGATGACAGTGCAGTAGTACTTGAAGGTCTCAAACTTCCACAAGGAAATAACAATAATGCTAATGCCACGCTCACGCTCAGCCCTGAGCTTGTCAAGCACCAAGGCATACTTGAATGATCTCTTGTTCATCTCAGCGGCTTCCTTCTAACACATCTCAATAACATGTTTGTCAACCCCTCCGAGCTTGTAGATTAGATGACCGGCTGTGGTCGATATTGCGTAGTTGGCATGGCCAATGATCATAATATTAATGTGAACCTTCTTCTTACCGATTATCACTATTATCAATATGAAACTGTGGATGCATGAAATCCAATAGTCCCAAAATAATAATACAAATAAAAACAGATGCAAGATAAAATAAATTAAAAGAAGACCCAAATGGAAAGAGAAACTATAACGCAAACATATCTCCGCCTAGAATAGCAAAATACATTGGTTTAATTGAAAAACAAAGTTTTAATCTAAAAATATCCTTTAGGAAACTAATATCAAATTATTCATAAAAAAAAATTAAAATAAAATAAAGTCAGAACCACCAAATACAAAGCAATGGAATATAAAAACTCCAAATTCTTGATTAACAGAAATTAAAAGTGTTGGAACTTAGCAGCCAGCAATAATAATAATAGTAATAAAATTGGAGAAGACCCATATAAACAAATTTATAATTAACACAAAGTCCTAAACGGGAAAAATCTCAAATCCGAAACGAACAAGGCGCAGGAAACAAAAAAAAACAGAGTCCCCTGTTTCCTATTGCACACAATAAATGCATTTTTTTTTCCCCTTCCAAACGACAAAACTAGTCTTTTTTTTTTTTTTTTTTTTTTTTTGGTTGGGGGGGGGGGGGGGGTGTCATTATACAACAAAAAAAATACCGATTTTCTTCTCCTTCTCTAAAGTCCAAACAACAAATAATCTGAGCGCACTTCAAAACCCGAACAAGAAAATAAATAAATAAATAAAGTTAAACGATACCATATTTAACCCAGCACTATTGACACTGTTATCAGGCAAAGATTTTGAGTAATTGAAAATGATTATATTTCTTTTCTTCATTACCGGTTAAAGTTAGTAGTATCAAGTTCAGTTTCTAAGAGGAAGATAATGCTATTGAGTATTTAGTGGATTGTTATTTCCGAAAATATGATTACAAAAAAATTGGTGGCATTTACTAATCCTATTGTTTGTGTCAAAATATGATATATATTATTAATGTCATTAACAAAATGATATTTTGTTTATATCCTTGTGGAAAAATGATAGATTCGGGAACTGCCATGAAAAACATTATTACCATGTTTTCGAATTTTCATTCATATTTTTGTTACTCTTTCTTCACCGCCTCCAGTGTATCAAAGTTTAGAAACTTGCCTGAACTGTCATGAGAAACGAAATATATATAAAATATTATTTTTAAATTCCTTAGTTTTATTTCTTTTTTGCGTTTCAAGTTACTATAATCAGTTCATATATATATATATATATATATTACATTTTTCACGGTACTACTTAATTTTTTCCCCCCTTATGTTAATTTCGTAAATTAAACTTGAATTTTAATTTGAATATTTATAAACTAATTAGTTAAATAATTCGTTGACCATAGACAAAAAACCAAGAAAACATCAAAATAAGAACACAAAGTTTGTCAGAGAAAATGTTGTTCTAGAAGCCAACATAAGTGGGATATTCCATCCAGAAAATTCCAGAAATGATTAGATAAAGATCCTTAAAAAAATTCTAAGCATTTTCAGTCGTCTATGTCAAGTCAGTGGTTCAACAAAATAAATAAAAGAGGTTCAGTATTGCTACGCTGTGTTATAATTTATAAATGGACTTTCATATCATATTATGTATCTTCTGCACAGTAAAGGTAATTCCTATCTTCTGCACAATAAGGGTAATTCCATACATAAAAGTGCCTATTCTGATATTATATTATGACTAATCATGAATTATTTTGTAATGATCTTAGAATTGAACCATTTAAAATTAGAGCCGTAATTTACTGATTGTGTTGAAGTGTCATGCATGCAATCAAATAAATTGCCAAAACAAACATGGATGCAGTCAAATTTTTCTTTCAAAGCACCAACATTTCACACTATTTCCTAAGCAATTGGATTGCTCCATTGAAGCATCCAATCGACATAAGACTGGCATAAATGATAAAGCCGTTGATGTTCTTGAAAATGGTTTAGCCTTTTTAAGGAACTTCCAGTAGACATTATATCTACATGGCAAAATTTCTTTCTCCATTTGTCTTTTATCCTTGCCACACGTCTACATGAAGCTATTACACTATTGTTCACCTTCTCGAATTTCATCAGGGATCTTTCTTTTCCTCGATAATATCTCTGCACATTTTTTCCTTTTATTCCCTTCAGCTTGGTAGCTCTCCTTGTGACGCAGGGTTATCTTATTAAAAAGTAACAGATGTGAACTTACAGGCAGCAAGGGTACTTTTTGTTGAATTTTGAAATTTGGGAACAATATGTATTTACAGCAATCCCAAGGGTTGTAAATATAAATTGCCCCTTAAATTTAACACTGCAATGATTTCCAAATAAAATAATTAATTAAAAAATAAACTTTTTTATTAAAGATAATTGTTATTCTTTTTATAAATTAAGTAAAGTATTACAAAATGAAAATGTAATTTTTCAAAAAATTAAAAATAATAATCTTTACATATTATATAATATTAAAATAACATAAAACATAAAAACTTATAGAAAAAAAATGATCGAGCTTTACAACATCTAAAGCAAAATTTTGAAAATTTGTTTTTTTTTTCATGTCCTATATTTTTTATATTTATGTTTATTATTTAAAAAAATACTTTTTAAAATTTTTAATAAAATAATACTAAAGATACTAAATAAATGTAGCAAAAAGTATACCTATGTTATTGTTTTATTAATTGACATATTATTATAATCTAGATATGGATAAGTAAATTATTTAAAAGAATAATATAAATAAATATAAATCAATCAAATATTGATACATGACATTTAATATATATTTTTGTACATCTATTTGATACCTCTAGTAGTATTTTTTTTTATATGTACTTTTATATAAAATATTTATTTTTCCAGAAGAAAAAAAGGTTGATTTTTTTAATGCTTGTTCAAATTTTTATTGGTCTTTATGTTATTTTTTTAGGAAATTTATTTTCATTTTATAAAATGTAAATAATAATCTATATATATTATAGAGCTTCTAAATTTAAAAAAATAGTAATAATAGCATATTAAAATTAAAAAAAAGGTATTTACAATGTCTAAAAGGAAAATTTGGAAAATTACTTTTGTAGAACCTGCTCTTTTGTATATTATATGTATTTTCTAATATTTTATTATTTTGAAAAAAATACTTATAATATTTTAAATATATATATATATATATTTTATATAAAATTTTTATTTTTTTAAAAAAATTAATTGATTTAATGCATGGTCAAATTTTTTTATTGGTCTTTATTTATTTATTTATTTATTAAGGATATCCTTTATGTGTAAAGTTTTTTAGTTAGCTTTTTTTTCAAACTTATTAAAAAATTATAATCCTCTTACAATAATTTTTTAGTTTTTATTAATCTTTATCTGGAAAATTTTGCCTCGTCCTTAGACCATATAGATTTGCATTTTATATGCTCTCTTTATCTTTTATAAATATTCAAAATCAAGAGAAAGGCTTCCAGGCCGTCTCCTGATTTTTACCATGTTTTCTTGGCTTTTTGGTCTATACAATATGCTATGATGGATGATGTTGACTGTTATTGTCAGGACCCGTCCAGAATTCCTTCCCCGGAACCCTAAACAGCCCTGATCCCAGGGAAACCCTACCGGACCCTCCAACGGAAAATCCGACAGAGCCTCCCCTAAGGGATTTACTTACCACAAATTACCTGCACTGAAAACACACTTCTAAAAATATCCCCTTATTTCTCCCACAAACTACAAACTGTTCCACAAATTTCAGCACTTCTCAAAACAACAACAGTCCAGTGCATAAATAAAACAGAAGTATCCCAATAGTATACAGAGCTTTAAAAAGTGCTAAACAACAGAAATACAACAAGGCTGGAAAGAAATAATACACTGAAATAAAAGAGTACAGAAGTACTTCTCGAAACACAACAGCAGCGGAAAACTTGGTTCGCTCCGGAAGAACGTCTACCACCACTTGCACCTAAGGGAACGGAATTTAAGAGTGTGAGATGCTAATCATCTCCGTGAGTAACCCGAACTACTGAACACCTTTTATAATAATAAAAATAATAGTAATAGCAATTAAGGAATAGAACACATCCCAACAATTAATAAATAAATAATAATAATTGTTGAAAAATAATAATTTCCCTCAAAACTCTCACCAATCGCTCCGTTTGAAATGTTCCATTTTTAAAACCTTTTCGCAAAACCTAATGTTCATACCTCCCAAAAACCAAGGGATTAAACCATTTGATAAACAACAATTAAATAAATACATACCCCAAATATATAATAAAAATATAATAAATTATAGTAAATAAATTTTTGAACACCTTTGGGGTTTAAACCATTATTTGCAATTACACCGACGCACCACACCATATACCGGTGATGTCCTCCGATACCCAGCGTCCCGAGCACCGACTGGCGGGGGGTTAAAGAGAGAAACCTGCAGCGGTCACTTCGACGTCCCGACAGTACCGACTGCTAAAAACCATCACCCGGCCAAGGAGGGGGGCGGCTGTGGCCAATAACAACTTGCCTGCCCACGGTCCAATGGCAACTCACGGGTGAAGTAAAAACCGTGCGCTAAACCAGATAATAACCGCGCACTACCACGTGTCCATACACCATACACCAGAACACCAATACTGTATAAGTGCGTCTAAAAATAAACAATAACAACCAACCGTACTGTTTTTCCAAAAACCACCGTGGGAAGTATACCATATTTTCACAAAACATCATCCCACATATTTTTATTTAAACAACCCGGTATGAAACAACAATAATCAACAAACCACAATTTTCCTCGAAATACGAGATGCAACCATAAAAATACCGCGGGCATAATTTATAAAATTTAACCAAATATTTTCGTAAAATATTTAACCTAATTATGCCTGAAAAATCAATACTGAAAACCACGTACAAATACTACCAAAATTCACTTTGCTCATGCATAATAAATAAATTAAACCAAAATAAAACCACAATTAAAGCACACCACATGAGCATAATTTAAATACCAATTTAAATACCAAATAAACATAATTAATTGCCCCAAAATAATTTTTGAAGGTGGGTCACTCACCTGGAGCACGCAAATCAACTAAGATCCTCCTCGGGATCAACTCCACTACTTCCGCGTGCACCTAAACAACCACAGTGCACAAACCAAAAATATTAATTTTTTATTCGGGTAAACCCCAAATGGGTACCCGGGGAGCGAACACCAAGCGACATCTAAGAGTTACGAGTTATATACCGAATCGAAGCTCGCGTGATGAGGATCACGGATCCGGTCTTACTTTCCGGTGATCGGACCCGACGGGGTCAGAATCTCGCCGGAAAGCTTTTCGAATTTCGGCTCTGTAATTCTCCCAAACCGTCGTGAGTTGGCGGAAACGGAAGCCGGATTCGGGTTCAGGAGGTCGAACACTGCGGACTGGAGCTGGCCGGAATTTCGGGTACTCACCGGAACAGTACTTTCCGGCAAGCCGCCACGGTCACCAGCAACCGTCGCCGGCGGCGGCGCGTGCGGTGGCCGGTGGTCGTGAAATTTTGCAGACTTGTAGATCTCGAGGAGAGCAATCCAACGGGACCAGCGGTGAGCCAAACGGAGGTCGGACGGCGGAGAAATCACCGTTTGAAGATTTCTGGCCCCTCGCTGGAAAACGCTCCGATCCCGGCGCGTCGGTGGTCCGATGGCCGTGATTTTTGGTGGGTCGGCCTGACTTGAGGAGATGATCAAGGCTAGCTGGCGCGTGTGGCTGGAAAATGGCCAGAAAAGGGTCGATTTGCGGTGGCCGGCGGTGGAGGGGAAAAACTCGCCGCCAAACTTCGGAGCTCCGATCCGGGCGCGTCCGGCGGCCGTTCGCCGTGAAACTTGGAGGTTTTGCCGGAAATGAGGAGGGCAAGCTTCCTGGCCGGCGCGTGTACTGTAGATCGGCCGGAACAGTGGAAAAATTCTGATGGCCGGCGGGCCCTCTCTCTCTCTTTCTCTCTCTTCCCCGAGAGTTTTAACAAATAAAAACCCCTGTGTGACACTGTTCATGCCACGTGGACCAATCAGAAGCTGACACATGACATTTCACTCACAACCATGCACGAGTCAAAGCTCAATTCCCCATAAACAAAAAGTCAACTTCGGCACCCCCTGGACAGTTTAGACCACAACTTGTTTCGCCCACAACTTCCAAACCGTAGCTCCGTTTTCGACGTGCTACCACGAACTCGTGGCATTGTGCACTTCGCCACGGTACCCTGGTCAACTTGAAATTCCCACCGAGTCAAAAAGTCAACTTTTATCCCCCTTCGGTCAACGGTCAACGATCAACCTCGATCAACGTGCACGGATTCCGGTGCGATTTGGGACGGGGTGTTACAACCTTACCCCTTTACAAAAATTTCATCCTCGAAATTTCCGCGCGTCGTTGGAACAAATAAGGGTTCTGATCACGCACCTGCGCTTCGGGCTCCTACGTCGCTTCCTCGACTAAGTGGTTCCTTGCCAACCAATCCATGCCCAAGACTACTTCAAATCCGGATAGATCCAACAGGATCCAGTTCGCTTCCACCACTTGATCTTCGATGCAGAAGAAACATTCCTTGATTAACTGGCTAGCCACAAGGATGCTCCTGTGAAATCGTCGGGCGTAGTCCTGGCTCCCTGCTGCGTCATAGCAAACATCCGGCTTTGACTTGTCTGCTGGGGTTTCCTTCCTCTACCTCGACTCGATCCTGCAGACGGCTGGACTGATCCCGAAGAAACTCCTACTGGCTGACTCCCCTGGGAACTCTGTCCTGGAAATACTCCCATATGCTGTGTCCGTCGACATGCTTCTAGCACACTGCCGCTACCATAAGGGCAATCCCTCCTTATGTGACCTGGCTGCCCACACCGAAAGCATAGACCATCCATCTGACACTGCCCAGAATGATTCCCCCTACAAAGTGGACAAATCCGCGGAGAACCAATGCGTGACTGCTGGTACGAGCTTGTATCCACACTGATCGAATGGCGAGCTGGCTGGGGCATACGATAACTATCTCTCCTCTGGAATCTGCCTCGTGGGCTTAACCCATCACTGTCTGAGACTGAACTGTGGCTTTTCTTAGCTGCCCCTTTGTCGAGGTACTCCGCTATATGAACCTTCGAAAGATCTGCGCCTCGAGGGTCTGTGTATCTCCTCCTGTCTCTCTAGCTCGAGCGCTGCATCCCTGGCGGACTGATAGGTGGGATGTACTGATCCAGAAAGGGTTTAGCCGATGCTCTCTTTCAATCCGTCTATGAACCTCACCTTCTTCGCGTGATCGTCGGGAATCAGGTGCATGCAGAATTTTGATAGTTCTCGGAATCTCCTCTCGTACTCGGTCACTGTCATGTTCCCCTGTCGCAGTTCCTCGAACTCTCTCCTTCTTGCTTCACGATACGCAGGAGGACAAAACTCAGTAGAGAAGGCAATCTTGAACTGATCCCACGTATGCCTTCTGCGAGTCTTCTCTATTTGCCACCACTTCCGGGCGTCTCCCTCTAACATGAACCCAGAAATCCTCACCATATCTTCATCGGGGCACTGCATCCCCTCTTCCAAGATCTTCTCCATGCTGGATAGCCACTTCAAGGCTGCAGCTGGGCCTTGGCTCCCATCGAACTCCACGGCTCCTAAACGTCGAGCCTGATCCACGGATCGGTTACTAGAGCTTGAACCCCCTAAGGCTCTAGTTAGTTGGGAGACCAGATTTCTAAGGCTAGAACGACTTCCGGAACTCTCAACTGAGCGTTCCCGAGTTCTACGTGTGTCCCGCCGACTCATCGTAGTAGATTCTGAAGAAACAAACAAGAGTTTAGAAACAGGGACACTTAAGCACGATTACGAAAGGAAGGAATTTACGGATGGGCTGTACAGCAATGCACAGTCCCTTAGGATTACAAGAACCTAGAGCTCTGATACCAACTGTCACGACCCGTCCAGAATTCCTTCCCCGGAACCCTCGACAGCCCTGATCCCAGGGAAACCCTACTGGACCCTCCAACGGAAAATCCGACAGAGCCTCCCCTAAGGGATTTACTTACCACAAATTACCTGCACTGAAAACACACTTCTAAAAATATCCCCTTATTTCTCCCACAAACTACAAACTGTTCCACAAATTTCAGCACTTCTCAAAACAACAACAGTCCAGTGCATAAATAAAACAGAAGTATCCCAATAGTATACAGAGCTTTAAGAAGTGCTAAATAACAGAAATACAACAAGGCTGAAAAGAAATAATACACTGAAATAAAAGAGTACAGAAGTACTTCTCAAAACACAACAGCAGCGGAAAACTTGGTTCGCTCCGGAAGAACGTCTACCACCACTTGCACCTAAGGGAACGGAATTTAAGAGTGTGAGATGCTAATCATCTCCGTGAGTAACCCGAACTACTGAACACCTTTTATAATAATAAAAATAATAGTAATAGCAATTAAGGAATAGAACACATACCAACAATTAATAAATAAATAATAATAATTGTTGGAAAATAATAATTTCCCTCAAAACTCTCACCAATCGCTCCGTTTGAAATGTTCCCTTTTTAAAACCTTTTCGCAAAACCCAATGTTCATACCTCCCAAAAACCAAGGGATTAAACCATTTGATAAACAACAATTAAATAAATACATACCCCAAATATATAATAAAAATATAATAAATTATAGTAAATAAAGTTTTGAACACCTTTGGGGTTTAAACCATTATTTGCAATTACACCGACGCACCACACCATATACCGGTGATGTCCTCCGATACCCAGCGTCCCGAGCACCGACTGGCGGGGGGTTAAAGAGAGAAACCTGCAGCGGTCACTTCGGCGTCCCGACAGTACCGACTGCTAAAAACCATCACCCGGCCAAGGAGGGGGGTGGCTGTGGCCAATAACAACTTGCCTGCCCACGGTCCAATGGCAACTCACGGGTGAAGTAAAAACCGTGCGCTAAACCAGATAATAACCGCGCACTACCACGTGTCCATACACCATACACCAGAACACCAATACTGTATGAGTGCGTCTAAAAATAAACAATAACAACCAACCGTACCGTTTTTCCAAAAACCACCGTGGGAAGTATACCATATTTTCACAAAACATCATCCCACATATTTTTATTTAAACAACCCGGTACGAAACAACAATAATCAACAAACCACAATTTTCCTCGAAATACGAGATGCAACCATAAAAATACCGCGGGCATAATTTATAAAATTTAACCAAATATTTTCGTAAAATATTTAACCTAATTATGCCTGAAAAATTAATACTGAAAACCACGTACAAATACTACCAAAATTCACTTTGCTCATGCATAATAAATAAATTAAACCAAAATAAAACCACAATTAAAGCACACCACATGAGCATAATTTAAATACCAATTTAAATACCAAATAAACATAATTAATTGCCCCAAAATAATTTTTGAAGGTGGGTCACTCACCTGGAGCACGCAAATCAACTAAGATCCTCCTCGGGATCAACTCCACTACTCCCGCGTGCACCTAAACAACCACAGTGCACAAACCAAAAATATTAATATTTTATTCGGATAAACCCCAAATGGGTACCCGGGGAGCGAACACCAAGCGACATCTAAGAGTTACGAGTTATATACCGAATCGAAGCTCGCGTGATGAGGATCACGGATCCGGTCTTACTTTCCGGTGATCGGACCTGACGGGGTCGGAATCTCGCCGGAAAGCTTTTCGGATTTCGGCTCCGCAATTCTCCCAAACCGTCGCGAGTTGGTGGAAACGGAAGCCCGATTCGGGTTCAGGAGGTCGAACACTGCGGACTGGAGCTGGCCGGAATTTCGGGTACTCGTCGGAACAGTACTTTTCGGCGAGCTGCCACGGTCACCGGCAACCGTCGCCGGCGGCGGCGCGTGCGGTGGCCATTGGTCGTGAAATTTTGCAGACTTGTAGATCTCGAGGAGAGCAACCCAACGGGACCGGCGGTGAGCCAAACGGAGGTCGGACGGCGGAGAAATCACCGTTTGAAGATTTCTGGCCCCTCGCCAGAAAACGCTCCGATCCCGGCGCGTCGGTGGTCCGATGGCCGTGATTTTTGGTGGGTCGGCCGGACTTGAGGAGAGGATCAAGGCTAACTGGCGCGTGTGGCTGGAAAATGGCCGGAAAAGGGTCGATTTGCGGTGGCCGGCGGTGGAGGGGAAAAACTCGCCGCCAAACTTCGGAGCTCCGATCCGGGCGCGTCCGGCGGCCGTTCGCCGTGAAACTTGGAGGTTTTGCCGGAAATGAGGAGGGCAAGCTTCCTGGCCGGCGCGTGTACTGTAGATCGGCCGGAACAGTGGAAAAATTCTGATGGCCGGCGGGCCCTCTCTCTCTCTTTCTCTCTCTTCCCCGAGAGTTTTAACAAATAAAAACCCCTGTGTGACACTGTTCATGCCACGTGGACCAATCAGAAGCTGACACGTGGCATTTCACTGTTCACTGATCCAAAAACATTAAAATAATACGGTATCCGGTAAACTTCAAACGTTCATAACTTTTCAACCGGATGTCCGTTTTGAGCGTGCCGCTAGTCTGTGAACTCGTATCGACGAGCACTTCACAACCATGCACGAGTCAAAGCTCAATTCCCCATAAACAAAAAGTCAACTCCGGCACCCCCTGGACAGTTTAGACCGCAACTTGTTTCGTCCACAACTTCCAAACCGTAGCTCCGTTTTTTACGTGCTACCAGTCTACGAACTCGTGGCATTGTGCACTTCGCCACAGTACCTTGGTAAACTTGAAATTCCCACCGAGTCAAAAAGGTCAACGGTCAACCTCGGTCAACATGCACGAATTCCGGTGCGATTTGGGACGGGGTGTTACAACGATAGGCACTTGTAATTTTTAAAGTAATTCAAATGTTTCAACCAACGAAAAATAAATAGACAATGGTATTGTTTTTAACCTTTTTCATGGCCATCATCAAGCTACAAAGTACTTTGTTTACTTGAACAGAATCCTCATCCCAAGATAATGGCATATGTATGCATACACACACACACACACACATATTGTGACAGCCAGACTACTCGCATGCGATATTTTCCTCTTTGGACACCCGTTTATAAGCCATATTTCGTTTTTCTTTTCAATCGATATGGGACTTCACACACACACACACACACACACACACACACACACACATATATATATATATATAATTATACCAAAGCTTCTTTGTGGCTAACATTCCATGGTCTAACGTAGTTTAATTTGCATCAATTGCACGCAATCATACCAAACTGGACGACTGCTACAAAAAATGCCTATCTCAAAGCTGCCTCCAAATGTTTCCCTCCCTTCATGACACCAGACTTCATGCATTTGTCCAAAAATACCCTTGAGCAAAATATATATATAATTCGTCTATAGTGCCGATGTTCGTATGTTTTTATCATATGGATTTTAGTATTAATGATGGTTTTTGAAAAAACTCTTATCAATACTATCATACAGAAACGAGTATTGACGATGATTTTTTGAAAAACCGTCGTCAATACTGAGGTCCACACTTTAAAATTTATATATATATATATATATATATATATGTGTGTATATATATATATATATTTGTCCAAATTATATATATATATAACATAGCAAAATATCAAAAATATCCGTAAGCAAAATAAAAATTTAAATACATCATTCATATGCTACACTACTTTTCATGTTCAAAATAAAACATTAAACTCTAAAAATAGAGATTATTGTAATAAAAAAAATAGTGATTAATAAATCTAAAAATAGAGATTAATGTAATAAAAGAAATAGTGATTAATAATGAGTGGGGAACAAAAATAAAATGAATAAGAACTCATCCTTTTCACCATGAAAAAAGTAAGTATCCGTATTATTTATGATTTATATGTTTTGTTCCCATGGTTTTTTTTTAATCCTTTTTCTTTTTCTTTCTATTTATTCTAACCTTTTTTTTTCTCTAAATTACTATTTATTCTAACTTATTTGAAATCCCTTTTCAAAAAATAAGAAAAAAAAGAAAAAAAGAAAAACTTAATTGAAATCCAAAAATTGAGTCAGTATCCAGCTTACATATATACTGGTAGAGTCCGTTGCATGTAAACTAGAGGTTGTTATTATTAAGGAAGCCTTAGACGGGTAGTACATTGTTTTGATTATTTCTCTCTTTATTCTATTGATATGTTCTAATTCTCCAAGAGTATATGTGAGAAGACAGGTAGAAGAGATTCACAGAACAGGGAATTAGAAAAGAAGAACAGGGGATAGGAAAAGATACTTCAAACGTTCATAACCATAAGTGATGCAATCACCACATACAAACAAACACCCACACCCTAGAAAGTGATAACAGTAAAATAATCGAAAACATGGTTCTACAACTGCTCAATGATGGACGGACCCATATTATTCTTAACAATTATAGTTATTACCTCTAGTATATATTTTATATATCGGACAGTATTGATACATCCATGTTAATATGTCCAAATTATGATAGTTTGTTGTCGCTGTTGGCGTCTCCTTCAGTGTTAGCTAGAGTTCTGCCCTTCATTGTCCTTGTTGGTGTCCTGGTTGGCATCTTCTTCAGTCTTAGAGCTTCGCTCTAAACAATCGAAAACTTGATCTACAGCACAGCCGATCAATATTTCCAAAAGTACATGACCCAGTGTATTCGCTAACCACTTCAATCCTTTGATGAAAACAGACTTCTTATTATCTCCATCTCTATATTTCTTCCTCTCCACACCCGTAATGACCCCAACACCAACAATTCGTTTCATGTGATCAGTAATAGTAAAGCGTCCCAATGGCGGATACTTCACAAAGCCCTCCACAACCATGGTTTCCACCGGAACCATCTTCACAATAGCAACATCACCCTTTACCAAACATTGGAGATCCACATTATGAGTAAGCTCTTGATCATTATTATCACTGGACATCAAGTTGGACTTGCCCATGATCTTGTCAAACTTGACATCACCTTCAAAGGTATGGCAATGAAGCGTTGCTATGTATCCCTCAGGAATATTCAAACATCCTCCAGGGCATTTCAGTATAAAGAGCTGGGATGTAAAGCTAATAGCTTCTTTTACAGGATCATCCTCAGAGTTGGAAGCAACATATCCGCATTTAACATCAATCTTTTTGTTCAAGTGGATACCAACAATGTCTCCAGGCAAGGCCCTCTGAACTGATTCATAGTTTATTCCAACAGACTTAACTTTTGTAGTGACTCCAATTGGTCCAATCGTAACCTTCGTACCAGGCTTGAGGATTCCCGTCTCAATTCGACCAACTCCAAGAGTACCATTCATGCCAACCTTGACATGACCCTTAAATGAAAACCTGAGAGGCTTGTTAGAGTGTTGGTTTGGTTCCCGAATTTGGTTAAGTGCTTCAATAAGAGTTGGATCTTTGTACCAGTGGAGGTTGGTAGACCTGTTAATGAGGTTGTCACCCTTTGAACTAGAGATAGGAATGAAAGGGATGTTGTCAGGATTGTAGCCAACCTCCTTCATGTAGGAAGAGACTGATTCCTTAATTTCATTATACCTGTCCTCCGAGTACTCGGGAGTGGTGGCATCCATCTACAAGGGAAAACAACATTAAATGTAACACCATTCAATCAACATCATATAGCTATTTTATATATCCAAAAGAAAAGAAACTGTATGAAAAAAAAGAAAATAAACGTTTGCCATACAAAACCATACAAAGAAACAAATTCATCCAATGCAAATTTCAGAAATGGCTAACAAAATGAGTACAGACTGGACTGGAGAAGGGAATGTTGGAAATGCAATTACCACAATATCATTTCAGAATTGACCTATGATAGGATATCTGTTTTTAGGGCATCAACATAGACAACAATGATCAAACATTAGATACGTATAAAAGTTTTGGGGATACATTTTATTCCCTCAACTATGCTAGTTTTCACATTTTTCCTTCTAAACTGCAAAACTCATCGTGTGTATGCTTTATTTTATTATTATTTTTTTTTTTTTTGGGTCATTACAACAGTTTACCTTTCTATCTTGATATCTTAAATCTATGACCTCTTAAATGTAGATTAGAGTAGCACACCAAGTGGGCTAGCACTACTTAACCATCGTGTATCTTTGAACTATTATTTTTTAGTCAATTTAGACCAATCATGCAAGTGTTTTAATAAATTTGACACAGTTAATTAGATATATTGTCCACAAAGTAAAATAAAATTTAACAAAACTGTTCCTAAGTAGAATTATGTAAGTTGTGTATGTTTAATTTTATAAATTCATTGTCAAAATATATGATTGGACTCAATCACATAAGGGGGTTTTAGTAGTTCATTTATTATGTATTGTCAATGGATAGGAAATTAATAGCTCAAGGGTACTGCAATGTAAGGGTGGTTTTGTAAAATAATAAGGAATTGTTTTCGGACTATCAACCGAGAGGGCCAACGTAAATATTCCTAAGCTTTTTCACTGAACATATTAAAAACTGTTTATTCTCAAGAATATTCATGTTGATTTTCTTTGAGGTATTTATCAATATAAATGTTCTAAGTTTAACGTATAAGTAATTAAAAAAAAAGTTTAACGTATAATTTAAATAAATAAAATATATATTAATTTTATATATGATATTAGATAAACTATTAATTATAATGTAAAACTTATAAAAGCAAAGATATCTACCTCTCACATTTAAGATTTATTTTATTTTATTTGACAAGTAATGAAAACTTAGAGAAAAATGAATATACTGGTCTTTTGAACAAAAGAAAATGAATTTTCTAATTTTGTTAATAATTTTAACTCTAGGCAGAAAAACTGGAAAAAAACAATAAAATAAATATTGAATTATGAATTAATTATCAACCTCAATTGTCAATAAGAAAAACCATATATATCTTCTAGAATGAGCACAGTAAATACAATAATTAATAAACATATGCACATTATGACATAGGGGCGAGGGTAAATAGAGAATTGAACCCACTAGCTGTTTGTTTAGATCACTACCATTTGCCGTTTTGTCATAGACTGATAGGAAAGCAAAAAATTCTCAAAAAGTGTAAACGTTTATAATTTGAAAGACCAAAATAGGAAGCGAAACTTCAAAATTAGCCACCTCATATACATATGCAGATATAGAGTTTCTCTCATGCATCCCGGAAATCCAGACAAATTTTGTTTACGAATATCGAATCGGATTACATGTGATCCGAAAGCTCAGAACAAACCTAGATAAGTTAAAATTTTTATGCAGACATATATTCAATAATTATATATAACTGACCTTGTTGCAGCAACAGATCATCTGTTTGATACCAAGGTTGAAAGCAAGTAATGCATGCTCACGAGTCTGTTCATCTAACTTGTAAGGAGCAGAAGTGGAACCACCAGCGGTGGAATCAACAATTAGAATGGCACAGTCAGCCTGAGAAATGCCGGTGATCATGCTCTCAATATAGTCGTGACCACCACCACCACGAACCTCAGTGACTATGACGAGGAACTTGGTTGTCTTAAACTTTGACAGTTTATCAATTGAGGTACCATGCTCATGCTTATCCTTGAGCTTATCCATGAGCTCCTTAAGCTTCCGATCATACTTGAATGGTTTCTTTTTTGTCTTGTCTAACTCTTTAGAGACATTCTTGTCAATGTCAGTAACTCGAAGTTTAGAGCTGAGATAGGCAGTTGTGGTTGACTTCCCAGCTCCGACTTGGCCCATGACCACAGTGTTCATGTCAACCTTCTTGTTGCCTGCTGTCATTTTGTTATTGAAAACTGCAATGTAATAGTGTTGGATTATTGCAGAAGCTATTGAAAAATAACTTGGAGACTTGGCTGTTCGGTATTGATTAAGATTTGAATTAATTGGAATGGTATTTAATAGAAAGACAGGAGAGACGTCCGAGAGAATTGATTTTACTAATGCACTTAAAAAGCTTGATTGGCTAACATTATATGGAAGTGGCTTTGTTTATTTATAGGCTTTACATACACGGTGAAAATGCATGAGGAAACTTCCTAAGTTAAAAAAATCTAGTTGACCACGATACAATACTTAGCTTAATTTTTAACATATCAGCTTATGCAAAGTTACATGTTTTAACTTATAATGTAATTAAATAATCCAGTATTGCCAACTCAACTTAGCCAATAATAAACTTTCTTACCTATGATGCAGTCAATCAAATGATTTCTTTCACAGTAAAGCTTTACTGTCGGTATTGGCCAAATTAAGAATTGCTTTTTTCTTTTTAACAAATAAAATACGAAGAAAATTATCAATAAGATGAATAATATCACAAGGGATCAAAATTATAACACAGATATACAACTTGACAAAAAATCAAACAAAAATCCCGTTGTAACAAAAAATGAAAAAGCTCCAAAGTACGAACTAAAACACAAACATAGCTCAGCCCCAAATTGCAAGTTACAATGCTTAAGTTTGAGCATCGAACCTATGTGAATATTTCAAATCTCTAGTCTTAAAAGGAAATAATCAAATCAAATTACAAGCCATTGGGAAAATTAATAATAATAATAATAATAATAAATCCTCAAGTTCTTAATTTAGCCTAACTGAACTATATATCAGAACATTGCAGCCCCGGTAAAAGACAGCAACCCAAGGAACAACGACAAAACCAAATAAACAAGCCGAAGCAGAAAATTTTTAAATAAATTAATGGAGATATGAATTTATAAAAGCTTGAATCTCAAATCTAGCAAGGTAGACTTATAAAACTGCAATGGGTAAAACTAATTTGGGAGGTTAAGAATCAAAGTCAAAACTATGATTGGGTTTTAAGAAATGCTTCTGATTTTATTTATATATACGGCTGAGATCGACGTGCGTCCTAGTACAGTAGCGGCACCAGCACGGGGACCGGTGTTTTTGAAAATCTGCATAACCGGTTCTCTATGGGCACTTTGCCCAGCATTTTCTTTTTAATTTTTTACTTTTGGTTTTTGTAAATAGCCCTTTAAAATAATCTCAATTAATAAATTCTCATTTACGTGAAATGATTAAATTATTAACTAAGTTAATTGTAAAATAAGTCAATGGGCTACATTAGTTTTTTTTTTCCCCCCTTTTCAATTTGTTCCATAAAAATTTAATGAAATTGTAATAACTTATATTATATATTATATATTTTTATTAAATAATTTAAATTATATTAATTAATATAAACAAGGATGTTAATTTTAAACTAGCAGCTAATTATGTTTATTAAAGAAAAAAAAAACAAAGAAAGTTAGTCCAACAAATTAATACCGTGAATTTTTAATCAAACTTTATTTAAAAATAATTACAATAAAAATAAATCGTTTTTCTTTTTTCATAATGAAGAGCAAAAATAAATTAATGAAATGTTTCTAAACTATCGAATAAGTTACAAATATTACTTATATAATCCAAAATGATTTAAACTTATAAAAAATTAAAAATATAATTAGTTAATATTAATTTACAGCATTAACATGATACCTATTTTGTGGTCATGTTACTTACTTTGTGACATATTTACCTATTTTGTAGTCATGTTGCAAAAATTAATGTGGTTATGTTATTAAAATTATGATTTTGTTAAGAAAGTTATGGTTTTGTTACAAAAAAATGTTGTTATGTTACGAAGTTTATAATATATTACCCATTTTATGATCATTGTCATGAAAACTATGACTTTGTTATGATATTTTTAGTTAGTTTTTAGTTTATGACATCTTACACATTTTGTGATTATGCTACGAAATCTAGACCATAAAATAAGTAATATATCACAAGTTCATAATTTATTGCAAAATTTATTGTCACGTTACTAAAATTATAATTATGTTATAAAAATTATGAGTATGTTACTTAGTTAATGGTAGGTTATCCATTTTGTGAATAATACCATGTCTTTTTTCAATTGATAAGATAATATTATTATCTTATGTCAATCTTAATATACTAATTTATAATAATTGTTGCTGATTGCTATAATTTCAATCGAACATTTAATATTGGATACCAAGATACTTACAAGGGTCAACGTTCTAGTTGGGACTAATTGTACTTTCGGGTTTTTAAGTCTAAATTATTTTAATTTAAACCCTCAAATCTCATGTTTATTGCATGTTGATCAAATCTTATCTTATGGCAAACAATGATTAGTGTGCAACCTAAATTAAATAATATTAAAGTATAAATATTTGTAACTAAATAATCAAAATTACAATAAAACTTAGATGGTCAAAATTGCAACAAATTGAATAAAATTGTATTTTTTATACGGATGAAATGGACAAAAACGTTAAAAAAAAAATCTTATTTCATAAAAATAAAATAAAAAAAAGCTTGGACCAAAAGTACATTAATATCATTTATTAATGTATTAATATAAGATAAGTTTATCAGAAGAGGTTTGTAAAATTATCTATACTTCTGTAAAATTAAAATTTCAAAAAAAAAACATTAAGATAAAGTGAGAAAGAAACCGATTAAGAAGGTAATCGGTATTGTGTAAGTTTCTCTCCTCACCACCAGATAGCACATTCAACGGTTGTAAAACCCCCTGCATCAGTGTTGGTGTTTCATACTATCGACACCATAGACTTTCCCTAACCAACAAAGATCCATTCATACATCAAGACCCTGTTTAGCGAGGGAGATTACGATTAGGAACAATTAGGACTAGGATAAAATAGTTTCAATTTTATATTTGATGTTGTGAGTAGTTGATAGGATTAAAAAATACTAAAATGTTATCGAATTTAATGAATTTAAAATGAGATATAAATTTTAAAGGATTTAATAGATTGTTATAGAATTTCATAAACTTCATAAAAAATTTATAAGAATCCAATGAAATCTTTAAAGTAAAGATTAAATTTTATATTAATAATTTTTTTTACAATTTTATTTTTAAAATTCTTTTAAACCTATTAAAATATATCATTTTTTAAATTTTTTTAAAATTAATAATTTTTTAAATATGCATAAATTTTAAAATAATTATACAAAATTTTAATTGAATACATTTTTATTTTAATGAATTTTTATAAAATTTATTAAAATTTGAACTAAATATCATTAAATTTGTATAAACCTCTTGAAAATCCAAATCGAATACTTCTAAATTTTTAAACGTTTTTAAAATTTTTAAAATTCTAAATTAAATATACCTCCTTAAATTTACCAAATAATGTATTTAGAAGAGATAATTAATCCCATTAAAAGAGGTAAGATAAAATTACTCTATTCGGATTTTATTTTTTATGATTTTTTTATTTCTATTTTTTAATCTTTATTTTTTTAAAAACAAATTTTAAATCTTTGTTTCTTTTCTTTTTCTCCAACAGTATCATTTATTTTTTTCTCTTCTTTTCCTCTTTTGTTTTCTTCCCTTATTTTTTTAAAAACTTTTTATCTTCCTTTTCCTTTGTTTGTTTCTTTTTTTTTTTTTTGGGTTTCTTTTTTTTAATCTTTGTTCTTTTCTTCGTTTTTCAAATTTTTTTTTATTACATCAGGTCTAGTTCCAATTTTTTTTTTTCTCATCTTTCAATTTCTTTCTTCTTCTTTTTTTTTTTTATCTTATTTTTGTTTTTCTAATTTTTTTCCCTCTCTATGGATACGTAGATTTTTTTTGGTCAAAATAAATTAATATATGTAATTTTTCTAATTGATATTAATGATTTCATTTATTAATTAGATACACTTTTTTAAAAAAAATAATTTCATAAAGATTTATTTATTTTTAAATATTAAATTTATCTAATTTAAATTATTTTATTCAACTAAAAAATAAGTTATACATATATATTTCTCTAAAAGGGGAGAACTAAGAGGCATTGCCGGCTTAAGGTAAGACAAATGAGCCTTCTGCCTATGGCCCCACAGTGAAAAGAGGCCCTCTAAAAAAAATTTTCCTTATTAATTATATCTATTTTTTACATAAAAAATTATTTGTTATGTTAAATATAGTAGTTTTGTTTTTATCTATTTGGAAATATAGTATATTTCTTTAACTTCGTTACAATCAATCAAACATTTAAATAAATAAATATATCTAATTAACTTTTTAAAAAACGTGTCGGTTTTTAATTTTTTAATTTAATTTCTCTCTTGTCCTAAATATTGTAAATGTACATTAATTTTATTTCATCAAAATTGTTCTTTCTTGTAAACATTCTTCCATTTTTATTATCTTACAATTTTTATATAAATAAGGCATGTGAAAATAACTGTCATTCTAACATTTTAGCTAGCAATTTTCCCTCTCAATAAAAAAAAAAAGGCAAAAAAGACAAATTTTGAATGCTTACTTATTTTTTTAATTACTCGCCATTGTTGCCTTAGCCCTCAAATTGCTTGAGCTGGCATACTAGTTAGATTGATTTAAAGGGGTTAATTTCAAAAACATCCCTCATGTTTTGAAAAAAACTCAACTGTAGCTCCTAGTATTAGTTAAAGTTGAAACCTATAAAGTAGACAAATAATTATGTCTTAAAAATTAAAATAAAGTGAGATGCATGTTAGAATAATGCATAAATATAATTATATTATTACTAAAAGAAATATTCTCTAAAAACAGAAAGTTAAAACAAGTAAAAAATGAAAACTATTATATATATATATATATATATATGTATATAAAGAAACACAAATAAGAACAAAATGCTATATGGAACTTTCTGAATTCCTTTCCGATAATATTTTTCAACTTAATTTATTGAGATTTAGACTATCGAGAGTATCTATTAGAAAGTTAAAAAAGCTTCTTTCTTTTTTTGTATTTTCTTTTTCTGCTGCTTCAGTTGAAGATCATAGGTTGAAAGAAACCACTGTTAAGTTAAAAAAAACATAAAATATAACAAAAGAAGGGAAAAAAATATCTTATATAGTATTTTAAATTTAATTTAATTAATCCTAAGGGATAAAAAAGTAATTCACAATTGCATGGGAGAGATTACCAATTTCAAAGCAGGAGATGAAAAAGTTGATTGAAACCTCAGAGATGAATTGGTATTTAGTCCAAGCTTGAGAGGATACAGATGAAATAAACCTGCAAAAAAAACAAAACCACTTGTTTTACCAAATGTCATGAAAAAATCCACTGCTTGAAAAAAAAAAATTTCAAATCCAACCACAGTTAGAACTGTTGGGAGTATCACAAATTTGCAACCCGGAGAATTTCATCCGTGAAAATTCATTGTAAATGTAAGTAAGAAAAGCTTTTCAATCAACAAAACTAACCTTTGGACGAAAAAAATACAAATATAAATAAAAAACAAAAAACAAAAAACAAAAGCAATCTGAATAATTAGAAAGCCCACAAAAGGAGCAAAAGCCATTACAGTCGAACAATAAAGAGGCCCTAAAAAGGGGCAAAAGCCATCACAGTGAAACAACAAAACTAATTCCGTCAAACTTAACGAAAAACCAAAAATTTATATAACGAAGTATACTAAAAATAAAAAGCAGGTCCGGGGTTCAATCAACCACTGAAAAACTTTGGAAAACTCTAAATCTGTCCAAGAAAACACTGGAAAATGAAAACGTCGACCACTAAAAGAAAATGACCGGAAAAAGAAGAATACTAACAAGAATGATAGCAAAAAGATCAATGCTAAATAGAAAGAAGAATACTAACAAGAAACCTGGAATAAGAATTACCACTGTTCGAGCAGGAGTGCTAGCAGGAAGAATGCAAGGAAGAACAATTTCTACCTGTCAAGCAGAGATTGCTAGCAAGGATGCTCGAGGACGGCAAACATTGTCTGCATTTTATAGCCGAGTCGTCGGGTGGGGGTATGAAGTTTCATATTGTCTTTTGTCTGTTAAATCTGCTAAGCTCCTTAATCATTCAATTTTTTGCCCTTGACTTTAGATGCAAATTCCCTACATCGCCTTTAAGTTTGGGGTAATTGCATGTTGCCACCATAATTTAGAAAAACTATCAATTTGCACCCTAAACACTGTGAAATCTAACGGTTCGGCTAGCTGGCTAGTTTGACAATGAATTTGACCATTTTGACCCTTCTTAAAATCAACCTGATATTAACAGATCAAACTGCCTATCTTTTATGTGATAATACGAAAATTAATAACGCATTTTAAAATTGTTAAAAGCAGTTGCAAAGAATTATTATTATTATTATTATTATTATAAGTACCAGCAATATAAAAAAACAACATTATTAATATTTATGGCAAATAGTGTTTTTAAAAATAATTCAATAGTAAAAATATAATGAGGGAGTATATATTAAGAACACATCGAAACATATTAAATAAATATAAATGTAAACTTATTAAACTATTAATAAAAAATGATTTGCTAGAAAAAAATCATTTAATTTCAAATAAATAATTCTCCAATAGGATTAATGTTCCCAATTACTTTTTCTCTTTTTCTAAATAATATTCTTAAAATAAATTTAATAAGAATTATTATTTTCCAGCAAAAAGAATCATATTAATAGTTCTCCAATAGGTTTTATGTTCTCATTTTTTTTCTTTTTTCGAAATAACATTTTCAAAAAATTAACGAAAAAATATCAATACTACATTTTGTGTTTTTGTCTGTTCCAACACCACCATACGGTTCCTTCATTTGAGAACATAGAGTAACAAAAACCTTAAAAAAACCCAAGTAAAATTCATTCATCTATCTTCAAGCCTAGGAAGGAAACCAATACTCAAGCAATCTTTGGGCCTATTACCAACACAAAATTAATAATATAATAAACTTTGAATTCCAGAAATGTATAATATCTCTATATATATATCTATGCAATTGATCCAAATCCAAACACTAAAAAGTAAAAGAATAAAAAAAAGAAGAAAAAAAGTAGCAGCTGCACAATTACACAATTTCGGCCAGAAGATTAAGAATTTGGTTTGAGAAGAGATGTTAATAGCTTTTGATAACTAGAACTGAATTTCAAACTGGGTTTTGTTCCCAACAAAAACCACATTACAAGATAAAGCATATTTAGTGGCAACTTAAGCGCCATTAATATATTTATATTTGCCACTAAAATGTTTAAAGGACAATTTCTTTTGTTATGAGATTGCTAATATGCAATTGCCACTAAAGATCAATAGTGACAACATCAAAAATTTTACTACAAATTATTTGTACTGTTAGAGGTAATGGTTTTTTCTACTAAAGCATAAATTGTGCCACTATATAATAACTAGTGGCAAATTTTTGCCAGTAAAACATAACTTTTGTCACTATTTGATATTAGAATTTGCCAATATATACTGAAGTAACTATAAATTTAAATAGTGGCAATAATATGATGAGAATTTAGTCACAAAATATTGTTGCCACTCTACATTTTAGGTGTGGCGAAAAGGTAAGGTTGCCGCTATTTGAAATAACATTTTAATGAAAATACTTTGCTGCCACTAGACACTTGAAGTGGCAACAATACAATATTGCCACTTTTAAAATATTCTTTTTATTGACATATTTTTTTGCCATTAGTTTGATGGAATGGTGTACCATAGCTTCCCCTGTCAATTTCATTCATTTTCTTCAATCCTCCTTATTCTGTGCTTTTTTTTTTTCTCCAGTTTTTATATGTTCGGTTTTGAAAGTTATTTTCATTCAAACATTTTTTTTTTTAATAGGAATGCTAACTTGATTTACATAAATTGAATACAAGGAGAATAATCTCATGTTTAAATTAACATATTTAAAATGCAAATTCCAACATTCAAATAAAAGTATTCAAAGGATATTAAATACCTAAATTACCAAAAATAGCACCAATATTTATAACTTTATTCAAAGAAGCAAAAGAATAATAATATTCACAGCAACTAAGCATAAAAGAAGAGATTGAATAAAGCTTGGGTGCATCTTTTTGCACGACCAAAATTTCTATCTACAGTTCTACATTGCTCTTTAACTTAAAATTACCAAAAACCATTTTTGACTTCTTTTTTTTTTTCCTTTTTATCCTTTTAAATGTTTTAACGTATTATTATTGTTATTATTATTTTGTTTCTTTATTTTGTTAACATAGAGGTGAAAGAGAGAAGAAAAAGAAAAGAAAGAGATTATGAGAGAAATCCTTTCCTTTTGTTCTCTCTAAAACTCTGGATTTTTTATTTTTTTCTCTCACAAAATGTGATACAAAAGAATTTGTACTTTTAATACCAAAACAATTCTGTACAGTCTCATATCCATTGAATATACTAAAATACCTTTTTATTCTTTCAAAACCTCAATAATTAAATTTTACTTTTTTTTCTTTTTTCTTTTTATATTGCATTTTTTAAACTAATATACCTTTCATCAAAAAGAGCCATCGCCTACAACTGCTAAGGGAGTTATAGTAGAGCCCTCGCACTGCAAAAAATAAATAAATAAATAAATAAATATTGTTTTTACTTTTTCTCTCTTAATTGATTTATATATTATTACTTCAAATATCATCCACCACCTGAAGAGTTTAAGAGAGTTAATGACAGCATCAAAAAACTAAATGCAGGTTGGAAAACCTTTGCCGATAACATTTTTTTTTTTTTTTTGGTTAAAACAAAACAAAAGAATACTTTAAGATTTTCAAGGAAAAAAAAAAAAAAAAAGAGCACAAAGGGATGGTGGTCGGAAGTGTGCGATACCCATCGTGTCATGCCATAGGCAGTGCTAATAGTCTCTTTGCTTTAATGGCAGTAAGTTTTAAAAAAAATATTTAGATTTTTTTTTTAGCTATAAAAAATATTTACTTTGAAAAAGCAAAATAAAAAAAGAAAATTTTTGATAATTTAAATTTATATGATTGTACAAAGTTTAAATGAAACTGTGAAAAGAATTTTTCATTGTACAAACCAGGGCAAGATGTTATTATAAAAAATAACTAGATCAAGATGTTACCATGTATATATCCTATAATATAGGCAGCATAAGGCGATACAGTAGTGTGTGAGCACAAATTTACCACCACATACGCTTACAGATAGAAGAGTTGGTAATTGGATGTATGTGCAACTATCTATGTGGCTGATGAAGTCTTTACTTAACCCGGCTTCAATTAATGCAGCCACATTATTCTGACTTTTTCAAAACCTTAATTGTTAAGGAAAAAACCAAAAAAAAAACAAAAATGGCTTTACTGCCACCAAGAATTTTAAACACTTTCTTATCACCAAATAGTTTATCCATCTATCTCTTATCACCAAATAGTTTATCAATCTATCGCGTAACAATATAGCTCAATAAAATAAGATCACATGATTTTATTTATTTATTTTGCAATACAAATCTATTCATTTGGAAAAATGCAAATTATTTTGTAACTGTTAATATTAAATATTTCCATCCAATAAACTCTGCATTATTGATGTGCCACCTTATTTTTCTCCGGTGGTGGTTAACTTAATTTTTGAGAGATTGAACTTTGGTTCCTAGTTTCTTTCATTTTCCTTGCATCTTCTTAAAAATCCCACTGGGTTTCACGTCAATTGTTCCCAGGAAATGAGGTGGGTGAGGGTAAAGCAATTCAGCTTCTCATCAACATGTTTGTTGGGGATTTTAGGGTTATTAGGTCAGGGAAAGTTTAGCTGTCAGACTAACCAATTAAATAAAAATAAACGTGTTTGACTCTTATAAAATTAAAAATAAAAATAAAATAAAAAAGAGACGGAGTAAATTTCTTTTATTTTTATTTGTTTATTTTTTTGGATGATAATAGAGTGTCGCCATTATTTGAAGAAGGCGAGGGTAAATGGGGAAGTTGGAGGCTAAAAATGCGACTTTCTCAACCAAATGAGCCCAATAACGTCGACACATTCTTCCTTTTCTAATTTTTTCCCTATTTTTTTCTTTCTATTTTTCTGAGTTATCTTTTTTAAAACAAGATATCACTTGCATAATGTTTTATCAATTCGGTAGCGTTGACAGGGGTCCTGAAGTTGGCAACTAAAATTCTTTTGTTTCTCCACTTAGATATCATCCAGCAATTAAATTGCCAAGAACATCACTTTCCAATCAATTTATTTAATTTTAAACAACGACTAATCCAATATTTTAGCCTTTGACAATACAATTAAGTGGGTCTTCCACAAAAGATTTATTATTATTTGCCTAATTTGTTTTTCTTGAGTTTTCATTGGTAAATTACGATATTGTTACATGGAAATAATGCAAGTGAAGGGGCGGTCGGCATCCGCTGTTGGATTGGAAAGCAATACAAAAAGTCCGAGGTTATTAGGTTGGCATGGGAAAATATACAAAAATAACATAACTGAACTAATAAATAAATAAAAACCACGAAATCAATATTTTATATTTGTGAAGGAACGTATATTAGAGAATAGGTATTAGAACTCAAATTATAATTTAAAAAGCAATTCATTCTTTTCAAAATTTTATTAAAATCTAAAAACATAGTTGGTAAAGTGAATAATATGAATAATATATGCTATACCATCTATAAAAGATTTCACAAGTTAAATATTAAGCATTCTTTGATCACCAAATAGTAAAACTGGGATTCATATAAAAGATTTCACAAGTTAAAAAATAGATAAGCCTCAAATTCAATTCATATAAAACCAGAATCAAAAGCCAAAATGAGTTAAACCTTTTAAAAAACTTCCAATAGACATTATATCTATAAAATTAATATATTCTGGATTATAATAATACTAATCTACCCAAACATCGATAGGAAAAAAAAAAAAAAACTGAAAAGAAAAAGACTTACTATGAAATTTCATTTTTTGGCTGGTGGCCTCAAACTTTGACAATGGCTCGCAAAGTATGAGCTCTTGTTTATCTCAGCAGCTTTCTAATCTAACTATCTCAAAGAATCTGCTGCCAACACAATCTCATTCTCACTGGAGAAATTTTGGGTGACAATTCTAAGAGCGCGATCTTTATCATGAATCAACTGCTTGTGTATTGGAGATTTCGTCTAAGTCTATGTCTACCGGGATGTACGGTATTTCTCTGTTTAAAGCTACTTCGACTATACTCTTTTTAAAACTAAATTTGGCTATATATATATTTGCTACAACTAAATTTGGTTGTATTTATATATATAAGCTGATGCCTGGATTCTTCTCCGAAATTCAAATGGAGCTCGCAATTTCTACCGATTACGTGGAAAGGGACATATGAGATATTGAGATTTTAGAAGGAAAAAAAAAAAAAAAAAAAAAAAAAACGTCTTACTTTTTGTTACGCTGAAAAATATAAAATTATTTATATAATATATATATATATATATATATCTATGAAAAAGAAAAAAAAAAATTGAAGTACGAGACTTCACCACAGACCAATAAACTAGTTCCATGTCATTTGAAGTTTGGCAGCCATAGTCTATATCCACGCGACTTTTTTTTTTCCCACACGACTTTGCTTGCCACATTAACCCCTGTATTTTTTTGGTCACTTCCACAAAATAGGATTTAACTTTTTAATATTTTAAAATTACAATTAGCAAATTATTCCATTGAAAAAAATTTACAGTTAGCAACTATATAAAAAGAATTGGATGACATTAATCCAAATTGAAGTTATGAATAAAATTATAGTAAGAGGAAAATCATGGCTTTTTGAAATTAAAAAATAAAAATAAAAATTGATCATATCTTTAAATTAGAAAAGCCGTACTTATAGATTTAGTTCAGTGGTGAAACTACTAAGAATATATCAGGTTAGAATTTGAACTTTGATCTGATAAAAGTCTCTCATTTTCTATGTTGTAATAATTAAAAAAAAAAATTAGAAAAGTCAAATTATAGTTATGCCAATTTTTAGGGCAAAAAAATTTATAATCATAATTGTTAGTGGATTTCAAGAAACTTTTATTTGTTTGTTTGTTTTTTATTTAGGTTTTAATTTTTTTAAACATGAGAAGAAGTAATTTTTATGTGTCCTTATATGGTTGATGCATATTCAGACCGTCGTATAGGAAGTCATCTCCGAAAGCTTCAATGTTAATCAAATGCTAAAACATGTGATGTAGTACCGAATTCATGAGAGCATTAATTAAACAATGGATTTGAGCAAACAAGATGAAATACTGAACTGGTCCATGACCCAACAGCCAATAATTGGATTTGGGCCGTGGGTTTTCTCGGCCTTTGTTTTGGTAGCTTGCGTGGATGAGAAGGTAAGCTGGTTTTGGCGGGAAAGGCGGTTGACTTCAAGGCGACACGGAAGAGACTCGTTCCTCGTGCAGCAAGTTATTTCAATATTCTAGTTACTAAATGAAATAAATAAATAAATAAATAAATAACAAAGTAATGTCAATATTCTTGTAGCCAAAGCCAAAAAATAAAAAATAAAAAAACAAAATGAGGAAGTTATCTCAATATTCTTCTAACGGTCAAGATAAATTAAAATAAAATGAAAACTCAGAAAAAAAAAATTATTCAATACGATTATTTTTAGCTGAATTTTTCTGTTATTAAACTCTTGTTTTAATTGGAGAATAGTTATTCACTAACTATATATATATATATATATATATATATTGTGTTTTTCTTTTCTCTTTTGAAATCCAGTAGAGTCGAGTAGAATCGTTTTTTTGTATATAAACTATATTCTTTTATCTAGAACCAAAAAAAGAGTTTTGTTTTTTTGACGTGCAAAAGTAAGCCTTTTTTTTTTTTTGGGTTGAAAGCAAAAGTAAGCTTTTTATTTGAATTAACTAATATTTTTGGTACTAGAATAAAATAATTATATATTAAAAAGTTACCGCTCACAATTTTATATCAAGACCCTTCACTGGAACTCTGGACAAGCTCTGATCCCAGGAAAACACCACCGAACCTTCCAATGGAAAATCCGATAACATTTCTCCTAAGGGAAGGACTTACCACAAAATTTACCTGTACAAAGTTACACTCCTATATGGTACCACCTTATCCTTCCCACCTTACTACAATAATTTCCACAGTGGCAGCACTTCGACAACAATTTATATAAAACACACATATACATATATACATATGTAATAGAAATAATCAACTAAATAAACAACCAATTATATCTTTAATCATTCATGTCTGCCCACACCACCCACTGATTGCCGTACATTCCAAATACATTTCAAATATTGTGTTACAAAATACATCAATGCGTAATATAAGAAGAAAAAATAAAACAATTATCACATCAACAACAATAATAATAATAGCAATCGTTTTCATGATAAAAATAGTACTAATATCATCTGTCATATTTACTCGAAGGTAGTCACTTGTCCAAGAACTATCACATAATCACAGCTGTCTCAAGGACTATCTCGCCTGCCCAAAGGCTACTACTTGTCCAAAGACTATTATACTTGCCTAATGGCTACCTTTCTTGCCCATAGGCTGTGATATTTGTCCAGATATATTATATGCTAATAATAATAATAGAAATAATAAAAATAAAAATAAATAATGGCAATAATAATAAAGTACTAATAATAATCATAATGATGATGATAATATTAGTAATAATGAAAATAATTGTAAACATAATTCTGATAAATAATAATTGTAATATTAATAACGAGAATAATATTAATAATAGTAATGACAATAAAAGCAATTAAGTATAATGCTAGAAAATCAAGTTATTAATAGATAGCATAATACGAGATCAAATAATAATTTAAATTCAAAAAAAAAAATATTATCAAATATACACTTGCATAAGGGGTACAAACGATACCTTCCAACATGTTGCGCAATCCATAATTCCAGCTGTCGCTAGCACCCTGCTACCAATACAGTCCGGGATGGTTGCCTAGATTAGCCGTCCAATCCCTTGGACTTGTAGGCAACATAGTGACGAGGCTAGCTCTTCATGGACCACATCAGATTGCTGTCCTTGTACAGTGTGATACATACAAATATAACATATATATATATATATACAAAAGATACTTGATGCACATATTATATACCATTGGTGTCCTATGGTGCCTAGCGTCCCAAAGCACCGTCTGACGGGGAGGTTAAAGAGAAAAATCGGCATATGGTCACATGGCATCTCACCTCGCCACTGCTTAAACCGTCATTCCGACCATGGAGGGGGCAGCTATAGCCAATATCAAACTTGCCTGCCCTCGATCCGATGGCAACTCACGGGAGACATTACAACCTGGGCGCTAATCATATCCACATCCACCTGCGCGCTAATCACATCCACAACTACAGAACACCGGTACGTGTATGCTGCATCTAAAAACTATAAATTTTTTAATAATATTATTAAAATAATATATTTCTATAAAATAAGATAAAATCAAATTTATGAATAATTGATTAATTAATTAATTAATGCATAAACATATTTTTTGGAAATAGTAAATTTTAAACAAATATTTTTCTTCAGATCAATAAAATTAATTTTCACCAAAACAATATAAAAATTCTTATATAATTTAAATTACATAATATATTTTTGTTATTATGGTAATTTAACACAATTAATTCCTCAACTTTCAGATCAATTCACAACAAATATCATTTAATCCACATATAATTTCACAACTTCACATATAAATAAGTATACAAAAATATATTCTAATGGATAACATAATCTCACAATAAAACTAATAATAAATTAATAATAATTTAATAGCACCTCCAAAATTAACAGCTTCCCAATTTTAGAAATTTCAAAAATATTAATTCAACCCATATTTATGCAATTCAACACAATATAACATCTTTAATATAAATAACAATTATTTAAATATTAAACAGTACATCTTTCAGACTACCATATTAAAATAATAATATTTTATCCAAAAATTGCATCTTTCAAAATACTCAATCACAATTCACAAATGAGGTACCTATAAGAAGCTAAAGAGACAAGAAATATGTTACCCACTTCCGTTGGGCTCAAATCGACCGGCGGTTATCGGAAAATGGACTGAAAGATTCAGTCAAAGTTCAACTCCTCATATCTCTCAAACAACAAGGAATTGAGCTGAATGGATCTTAAAATTAAGCTCAGAGGGTCCGAAAATAGTATAAAGGAGTATTAATTTGGCAGGGTGATGGCTGGATCGCCGGAAAACCAACTTGCCATTGCCGACGATGGAGGCCCGATCCCGGTGCATTCGGCGACGTTCGGTCTTGTCCTTTCGGTTACCGACCGGGTTTTCCACCGGCTTTCAACCTATCCGACGTGTGTGGCCATCCGGTAGCCTGAAAGAGATGCAGCAAGGAGAGACCGACAGGAGGAAGAAGAAGGAAGAAGAAAGAAGAAGAAAAGGGGGCCCCGTGGGGGGGGGGTATTTTCCCACGTGAGGAAAGAAAGAAAAAATATAGAAAAAGAAAAAGAAAATTAAAAAATATAAATAAATAAAAAAATAATATTATAATAGTATAATATATAAAATAATAACAAAAATAAGATAATATATCATTTACTTGCGTCTAACATGTGGCATTTTCTCATCGTGACACATGGTAACATTACTAAGTTACACATGGCATATACTGTTCACAAAAAAATAATATTAAAATAATATGATATTTGAAAAATTTTGCAGATTCATAACTTTAAAATCATATGTCCAAATCGGGCGTGCCGCTAGTTTACAAACATAGTTAAATATTGCATTATTAACTCAATTCATTTATAGCAAGCAGGACCCCTTCTCCAAAAAGTGCACGATCCACCACAAAGTGCACGACCCACCACTGGCCCTAAACACTTCACTGTCTTGATGACAGCATGCTTTATGCCCTTATTACCTCCATCACCATATTCCTTTCTTCTCCACACTCTTTATAATCCTAACACCAACAATATTCTTCTCCCTGTCACTGATAATAACTAAAGCAGAGAATAAATCACACAAGACAGAAAAATATATAACATTGAAAGATACTTTTTCATTTAAAATGCAGTACTTATATAGACATTACATCTAACACACTCAACTAAAATAAAAGCAACTATTACATAAAAATAGGACCACTATCCTGCAGTAACAATATTCCTGAAAACTAGTTAAAAACTAGACATTACCCAACAGAAATGAACATGTACTCAACAATAAACAAACTTCCTAAATACCAAGTCAACATAAATTTCCAACAATCTCTCCCTTAAACTGATGTTCTAAACATTCAGTTCAATAACTTAAGTTACATTCTCCATATTTCAAACCCCAAGCAGCTTCCTTAACCTCAAAAAAGTTACTGAATTCAGAGGTTTAGTAAAGATATCTGCAACCTGGTCTTCACTTCTGCAATATTCAAGCTCAATTACCTCATCTTTTATAAAATCTCTCAGAAAATAATATCTCACATCAATATGCTTGCACCTTCCATGTCAAGTCCCACATCGGTTGGAAAGGGGAACGAAGCATGGCTTATAACCGTGTGGATACATTTCCCTTGCAGAGGCCTTTTAAAACCTTGAGGGCTAGATTGTAAGAGGATTCTCCAGGCCCAAAGAGAACAATATCTGCATGCAGGTGGTCTGGGCTGGGCTGTTACAGATAGTATCAGAGCCAGTACCTGGATCGGTGTGCCAGCGAGGACGCTGGGCCCCAAGGGGGGAGGATTGTCAAGTCCCACAACTGTTGGAAAGGGGAATGAAACATGGCTTATAAGCGTGTGAATACCTTTCCCTTGCAGAGGCCTTTTAAAACCTTGAGGGCTAGGTTGTAAGAGGATTCCCTAGGCCCAAAGAGGACAATATCTTAATGCGGGTGGTCTGGGCTTGGCTGTTACATTCCATGTAGAATAGGATTCTTAGACAGCTTGATAGTTGAACTGTTATCACAATAGATTTGTGTAGGACCTTCTTGCTTGAGCTTCAATTCTTCAAAAAGTCTTCTTAGCCAAAGAACTTGACAAGCACAACATGATGCAGCTACAAATTCAGCTTCAGTTGTTGATAATGTCACTAGTGGTTGCTTTTTTTATAACCATGAAACTGTAGCTGATCCCATCATAAACAAATATCCAGATGTGCTCCTTCGGTCATCTAAATCTCCTGCATAATCACTATCAGTAAAGCCATATAAATATGATTTTTCTCCCATTTTGTAGAAAAGCCCAAAATCCATGGTACCTCGCAAGTACCGAATAATTCTTTTTGCAGCCAAAAGATGTATCTGTTTTGGATTTTCCATATACCTGTTGATGAGACTTACTGAATGCATTATGTCAGGTCTTATTATTGTCAAATACATTAAACTTACAACTATTTGCTTATAAAATGTACTATCAACCATTTTGCCTCCTGAATCCTTTATAAGCTTCAAACCTTTCTCCATTGGAGTAGTGACAGAGTTGCAATCCTTCATGTCAAACCTATCTAAAATTTCTTGGACATATTTCTTTTGAGAAATAAAGATACCAGCAGCAGATTGTACTACTTCAATGCCCAAAAAATAATGTATCAAACCAAGATCAGTCATGTCAAATTCCAGCATCATAGACTCCTTAAATTTTTCAAACATGGCTCTATCATTTTCGGTATAAATCAGATCATCCACATATAAACATACCATAATTATCTTCCCATCAACTGTAATTTTAGTATAGAGAGTATGTTCATATGGACACCTTTGAAAACCTTTGTTTATAAAATAAGCATCTATATGACTATACCAAGCTCTAAGAGCCTTTTTCAATTTGTAAATTTTATGCTCACTACCAATTTGCACATAACCAGTAGGTTGATCAATAAATACATGTTCTTGCAAATCTCCATGTAAGAATGTTGACTTCACATCTAGTTGATAGATAGGCCGAATTTTATGCTGCCAATGTAATCACCAATCTAATTGTATCATGCCTTGCAACAGGAGCAAAAACCTCTTTATAATCCACACCATATTCCTGCTTATAGCCTTTAGCTGCTAGACATGCCTTGTATTTGTCAACTTCACCATTCTCCTTTAACTTGGTCTTATAAACCCATTTAACACCGATTGTTTTTTGCCCCTTTGGAAGATCTGTCAATTCCTAGGTATTATTCCTTTCAATAGTTGCAATTTCTTCATCCATTGCCTTTTGCCACTTAACTTCTTTTACAGCATCATCAAACCTTGTAGGATCACAATCAGAAAACAAAGCTAGATGAGTAAGAATATCTTCAGAATCAACAATTCTAGTTACCTCATAGTCGGTCATCCAAGTTGGCCTTTTTCTATGACCCAGCTGCTACATCAAGTTGAGTGGTTGCTGTCACTTGATTTCTTTGAGGAATATCTGGAATGTTTTGAATTTCTGCAGAAACTTCCAAAGTTACTTGCTGACCATTGTCACCTTCATCTTCACTATCAAAATTTACTGGAATTTGCCGTCCATTGTCAATATCATTCCAAGACCAGATTTTTTCTTCATCAAAGACCACATCACGACTTATAATAATTTTCTTGGTAATAGGATTGTACAACTTGAAAGCTTTTGACTGATCACAAACACCAAGAAAAATACACTTTTCACTCTTTGCGTCCAATTTTTTCCTTTTCTCGTCAGGAATATGAGCATATGCTATGCATCCAAAGATTCGAAAGTGATTAACCGTTGGTCTATATCCTTTCCAAGCTTCCTCAGGGGTCATATTTTGAACAGTTAGAATGGGGCTTCTATTCAAAATATGATTACTCCATTTAACTGCTTCAGGCCAGAAGCTCTTGGGAAGGTCACTTCTCCTCATAAGAGTTTGTACCATGCTTAGAATTGTACGATTTTTCCTCTCACATACTCCATTTTGTTGATGTGTATATGCTGCAGTAAGCTGTCTTCTGATTCCATGCTCTTCACAAAAATAATTAAATTCTTGTGAATTAAACTCTCCTCCACGATCTATGCAAAAGACTTTTAATGGGCTTCCAGCATCTTTCTCAACAAATGCCTTGAAATGCTTAAAGGCAGCAAATACTTCAGATTTTTCCTGTAAAAAATAAACCCAGCATTTTTGACTAAAAATCATTAATGAACATTATGACATAACATTTACCTCCATTTGATGTTGGTCTAAAAGGGCCACAAAGATCAGAATGAACTAGTTCCAACGGCTTCTTAGCTCTTCAAGATTATCCTTTTGGAAAACTATCATGGTGTTGTTTGCTAACAACACAATCTTCACAAACTTCTGTAGGTGAATCAAATTGTGGAAGACCATCAACCATCTTCTTCTATTGTAAAGTCCTCAACCCACTAAAGTTTAGGTGCCCATATCGTAAGTGCCATAACCATGCTTCATCTTTTACACTTGCAGAGAAATTAGAATGTGTTGTCTTGTGAAGATACAATGGGAACATTCGATTTGCGATCATTCTAACTTGGGCAATTAAACCCAAATTGTCATCTTGAATTCGACAAACACCATCCTTGATAGAGATGTCATATCCTTTTTCTTGAAGCTGTACAACACTAAGCAAGTTAGATTTCAAATCAGGAACATATAGAACATCTGGAATAGAAAGTGTAGAATTTCTCTTGGTTTGGATAGAAACTCTTCCTTTACCCATAACAGATACTGTAGAGTTATCACCAAACTTTACAGTATTCCTAAAAGATTCATCCAAATCAGAAAATGCAGATTTAACTCCACACATATGGTTGCTGCAACCAGTATCTAATTACCATAAATTCTCATTAGTTTCTTCTTGAATGTGAGACACCATAAGAAGAGAAATCTCTTCTTTCTTTTCTGCAAAATTGGACCTTTCACTACATTCGCCACGATCTTTGATTAAATTAGTATGACATTCTGAACGATAATGTCCATACCTGTGGCAGTGGAAACATTCAATTTTTTATTTGTCTACATACTTGGATTTAGGCCTAGCTGAATTTTGACCATCATGACCCTTTCCATTTCCTTAAGAGCCAGCTACCTTATTTTCTCCTTATTTGTGATGCTTGTTCTTTCCTTTTAAGCCACCTCTATCATGCCAGACACCTTTTGTTTCTGCCTGTAACACTTGCTCCTCTTGATCCTGCTTACTTAATTTTTGCTCATGCAGCAGCAAAGAATTTTGCAATTCATCAATTGACAGTGTATCAATATCTTTAGATTCCTTAATTGAACAAACGACAAAATTGAATTTTACCGTCATTGATTGAAGAATCTTTTCAACTATAGTGACATCCTCCAGCTTCTCTCCATGAATCCGCATCTTGTTTGCGATTGCCATCATCCTTGAGAAATACTCCAAAACTGACTCTCCTGACTTCATTTTTAAGTTCTCGAATTCAGCACCGAGGGCATGATGTTGCACTCTCTTTGCCCTTGCTGTCCTCTGATACTTCTTCTTCATGGAATCCCAAATCTGTTTGGAGGTGTCTTTGTTTAGAATTGTCTCCAAGATTGAACTATCAATAGCTTGGAATAAATAATTCTTTGCCTTGAGATCTTTCAATTTTTGTGCTTCCAACTCTGCTTTCTGTGCATCTGTCCACACAATGCCAGCTACTGGTTCTGCAATCCCTTCACTAACAACCTACCAATACTCTTGGACCTTAGGAAATTCTCCATTAACATGCTCCAATGGTCACAATGACCATCAAAGCGAGGTATTGCAGGTTGCACAAAGTTCTTAGATGCCATGAATAAATTGCTGCTGCAACAAAGAAATTATAGTAGAAAAAAGATACAATTCTTTCTATCTTACTTCTCTCCCCCAACCTGGCTCTGATACCACTGATAATAAACTAAAGCAGAGAATAAATCACATAAGACAAAAAAATATATAACACTGAAAGATACTCTTTTATTTAAAGTGCAGTACTTATATAGACATTACATCTAAGAAACTCAACCAAAATAAAAGAAACTATTACATAAAAATAGGATCACTATCCTGCAGTAACAATATTCCTAAAGACTAGTTAAAAACAAGACATTACCCAACATAAATGAACATGTACTCAATAATAAACAAACTTCCTAAATACCAGGTCAACATAAATTTCCAACAACTAAAGCGCCCCAATGGTGGGTACTCGGAAAAGCCTCCACAACCATGGGTTCCATTGGAACCATCTTCACAATCCCAACATCACCCTTTTCCAAAAAATGGGGCTTCTCTTTAACCTCCTCCTGATCCTCATGCCAATCGACCTTGCACATGATTTCCACGAACTTGATGCAACCATGATAGGTGTGGCAAGCAAGAATTTTTGTGTCTCCTTTACAAATCACATTCAAACATGCAACAGGGCGGTTCACCATAGTTAGCTATGATGTACAGCTAATAGCTCGTTTTGCAGGATCATGTTTAGAGTTGGATGCAACATACCCATGTTTAAGATCAATCTTCTTGTTCAAGTGGAGACTAACATAGTCTCCAGGCAAGCCTCTTGAACTGATTCATCGTTCATTTGAATAAACTTTACTTTAGCAGTGACTCCAATTGGTCCAAATCTAACCTTCATTCTCGCCTTTAGAATCCCCGTCTCAATTAAACCATATGCAATAGTACCATGGCCAATCTAGACGTTCTCAAGTGGAAGCCTAAGAGGCTTGTCAGATTGTCCATTAGATTCTTGAATTTGGTCAAGTGCTTCAAGGAGAGTTGGACCTTTGGACCAGTCAAGGTTGGTAGACCTCTCAATGATGTTCTCACCCTCTAAACCAGAGATGGGAATGAAAGGGATGTTGGCTTCAGGGTTGCAGCCAGTCTTTCTCAAAATGGAAGAAATTGACTTCACAATTTCATCATACCTCCCCTCCGAGTACTTGGGAGTGTTGGCATCCATCTGCATATGTAGGCAATAGTATCACTTAGAAACAATAAAAAAAAATGCATAAAACTCAATCAAATTGACCATTCAAACGTACTCCATCTAAATTCAATCACATAAAGTTACTCTGTATATCCTCACCTTGTTGCAACAACAGATAATATTCTTGACACCAAGAGCAAAAGCAAGCAATGCAAGCTCACGAGTCTAACCATCCTTTTGAATACAAGTTTCAAATCCACCAAAGGTGGAATCAAGAACCAGAACGACACAATCAGCCTGCAAAGTGATGTGGAACATGTTTCTAATAAAGTCGCGGTGCCCAGGAGCATCGGTGCCGATGAATCTGTACTAGGTGGTTTCAAACTTACTTAACCCAATATCAGTGGTGATACCATGTTGTTTCTCAGCCTTGAGCTTGCCAATTATGGTCGACTTGGCCAACAACCACCATTTTAACCTTGTCCTTACCCATTTATAAATTTGAAATGAACTGAAATAGAACGAATACAAGGAAATTAATTACTTTCACATTATGAAAATATAATTTGTTAGATAATTACTAATAAAGGTATTGCAAACCCAAACTAAACACAGACTTTACAAAACTCAAGGTTTATTATGTTTCTGTGTATAGATATAGTCGATATGAGTAGCCAGAGTCCTTCTCATTAAGCACTCATCCTCCCCAATTCCTTCACAGCTTTCTTCAACTGCCTCAGCTTTCTCTGCTTCAATACCCTATATATATATATATAAATAAATAAATAAAAATAAAAAAGAAAACCCACAAAATCAAACATGTGAGAAACCAAAAGAGAATGCAAAAACGGGATTAAAAATGGAAAAAAAGATTCAATTCAAACCACCGTACTTTCAGTGCTAGGAGTGAGGAACAACAAAATAAAAATGATGTCCATAGGTTTTGGTGGTTTAGTCCCCAGAAGGAAGACTGGGGAAGAACATATCCCTGTTGGTGTATGCTCCAAAAGGTGATATTGTGTTTTTAAGAGGAAATAACCAAATACTAACAAGAAAAGGGAAAATTGGCTTATAGGACTGCACAGAGAATGAAAGCCAACATTACCACTGGTTTATGGGGTCAATACTAAAAGAAGAAGGGGTGATATTGTCTGTGAGAAAAAGCCCAGTCACCAAAACTTTGTGGGTCCAAAAGACTACAAAAACGTGTCGTTCAGAAGGATAACTGGGGAACTAGAAGAAGATCATATCCCGGTTGGATTGTACTCCAAAGGGTGATATTGTCCTTTAAGCGGAAATAAGCACTACCTTCTAGAATGTCTTATTTTCTTAGGTTGTTCGTACTATTTCGGAAACCTCGAACCATTTGAGTTGTTCTGGGCTTTGGGCCCGTACATTGAATATTTTTAGTGGTCCTGAACCTCAAGCCCTGTCGGATTATCCCAGGTCCCTTTGACAGAATATATCAACACAAGTTTTTAGAAACAGTAAACCATCTAATTTCACCTATTATTGCAGTAATCATAGAGCTAAAAGACAAACCATACTTTGGCTACCTAATACATCAGTGTTTTTTTCAAAAACTGAAAGTACAGTAACTAATCATCACAAAGCAACTTATAACAGCAACAAAAATGACATTACACTAACACTGTACCCTTCTCATGGTTGATTGCACCCATGGTGGTTTTGAAGTTGGTTTTCAGGGAATGGACTTACAAATGAGCATATATTAATGCTTGCTTCCACCCTCATGTCAAGCAGATGATCTATTGCCGCAATATGGTGAGATTATTGTACTCTCTTTGATGACCCTTTTTTTTTTTTTTTTTAAGTACACTTGTAAAATTAAGTATTCCCTTTCATAGCGAATTGTGTGTTTACTCCTCTAACTATTGGCATATATAGATGTTTTTTAGCCTATGAAATTATAGGACTTTTCTCATTTTTTGAAGATATTTAAGCTTTTCCTATATTTAGAAAGTCAAGTGGTATGGTTTGAAGGAAAGAATTAGCAGGTTCAATTTCCTCTCCCTTGATCTCGTATTGGTGTGTATGTTGCTCTGCGTTATCGTGCTACTTCTTATAAGCTTATATCGAGAGGTTAAAGTATATTTTGTTTTATCTTTTCTTTTTTTAAAAAGAAATTTTGAATTTTAGATTAAAATATCTACTTCTTCTTCTTTTGCTAAACCTTTTATTTTTACATATATATTCTTTGAGAATGATTTGAGAGTAGTGTGTCCATAGGTACTACTTTACGTTGTTTTCTATTTTGTAGAATTAAATATTCAATTTATCAATGGCTGCATTTGAAAGTTAGTAATTTTATGTTTAATGGAATTAATTATATATATATAATTAGATCTGTAAAATCTAACAGTTATTTGATAATACTTAAAATGGTGTTTGTATTTAATGTTTTTTTCCTTTAAGATGGATGCCACCACTCCCAGTTACTCAAAATAGAGGTATGATGAAATTGAGAAGTGAACCTCTTCGTATGTGAAGAAGCTTGGATATGACCCAGTCAACATCCATTTTGTTCCCATCTCAGGTTTAGAAGGGAACAAACTGATTAATAGCTCTCCAAACCTTCCCTCGTACAGGGGTCCAACTCTTCTTGACGCACTTGACCAGATTCAAGTTCCTAATGGAGGTAAGAGCATCAAGTCTGCTGTCATGAAGAGAGGTAAGCAACTTGGGGCTGTTATGGTTAATGGAAGTAAGAAATTTGATCGATGACCACAACGTTAACGTGGGCCTTGTCTCTCTCCATTATATATCTGAAAGTACTGATTTGCTATAGAATACATGTAAAATGTCCAATCAGATGCATGAAATAACAAGACTTAAAAAAAAAAATTATAGCATAAGTACAAACTGACACTACGTGAAAATTGATATCCAGCGACACTCACTTAGCGACGCTACAAAATAAACTTGTCTGAAAGAAAAACGCGATTCTAAGTTAATGCATCAGTAAGAATTCAATAAATATACGACGCATCCAAAAACTATCGACCCCAAAAGGTCGATAAAAACAAAAAACACGCGACACATCAGTTAAGGAATTCTGAATGTGGGGCTGACCAGAGTCATCATTAATACTGCGTGTATATTTTATCTGAATTATACTGTACATTTAAATGCTACTTATGAAAAATGAATACCAACCACTAATCTATATTTATATAACAATAAAATTTAATTATACAAGGTTACTGTTCAATTATATAATTTTTCTTGTATAGCTTATTTTTACAAATCTCTTAAATAGTATTCTTTTATTTCAACTATAAATAACCAGTAAAAATATTAGAGCAACATAGCTGAGATTGTGCGTCACCTGTTACCTTCCCTTTACTTTTTTTATTTTTTTTTTAAATTCTTTTAGACAATCTAATTTTATTTCAATAATAAATAACCAGTAAAAATATTAGAGTAACAAAACTGAGATTTTTTTTTTTAATATATAGTTAACAGGCGACGCACTATTTTAGATTGTGCGTTGTCTGTTCACTCCTACCTTTTTTTTTTTTTAGTTCTTTTAATCATTTTAATTTTATTTCAACAATAAATAAGCAGTAAAAATATTAGAGTAACATAACGGAGCTATTTTTTTATTTATTTTTTATTATATATGTTACAGGCAACCCACTATATAGATTGTGCGTCGCCTATTCTCTCCTCCCTATTTTTTTTTAGTTCTTTTAATTAATCTAATTTTAATTCAACAATAAATAACCCATAAAAATATTAGAGCAATATAACTGAGCTGTTTTTTTATTTATTTGTTATATGTGTAACAGGCGACACACCAATAAGATTATGCGTCACTTGCTCTCTCTTTATTTTTTTTTAAAATCTTTTAATCAATATAATTTTATTTCAATAATAAAAAACCAATGAAAATATTAGTGCACAAAAACTGAGCTCTTTTTATATATATATATATATATATAGTTAACAGGCAACGCACCAATAAGATTGTGCGTCGTCTGTTCTCTCTTCACTTTCTTTTTTTCTTTAGATCTTTTAATCAATATAATTTTATTTCAATAATAAATAATCAGTAAAAATATTAGTGCGCCAAAACTGAGCTTTTTTTTTTTTTTTTTATAGTTAACAGGCGATGCACTATTTAGATTGTGCGTCGCCTGTTGTCTCCTTATTTTTTTTTTAGTTCTTTTAATCAATCTAATTTTATTTCAACAACAAATAACCAGTAAAAATATTAAAGCGCCAAAACTAAGCTTTTTTTTTTTTTATATAGTTAACAGGTGACGTACTATTTAGATTGTGCGTCGCCCGTTCTCTTATAAGTTTTTTTAGTTCTTTTTTTTATATGGTTAACAGGCGATACACTATTTAGAATTTGCATCGCTTGTTCTCTCCTCACCTTTTTTTCTTTTAGTTCTTTTAATAAATCTAATTTTATTTCAACAATAAATAACCAGTAAAAATATTAGAGCATCAAAACTGAGCCTTTTTTTTTTTTTTTTTATAATAGTTAACAGGCAACGCACCATTCTTCAACAAATGCGTCGCCTTTACTTTTTTATTTTTTTCCATTTTTTTGTTTAAACATTTAGAAACCTATAAAAAAAATAAAATCAAAATAGGGTCATGAAAAGAATTAAATACAGGACCTCCTACACTCTCAAGAAATTACCACCACCAGGCCAAATGACTTGTATGTACTAATATAACAAAAACTAGCTTATATAGTGTTAGGAGTCGCAGTATTTAAGGAATGCATCGCCACATAGATGAATAGGAGATGCATTCTTCAACAAATGCGTCGTCGTTTCTTTTCTATTGAACCCAAGAACTACTACACTCTTAAGAAATCACCACACTACCAGGCTAAATGACTTGTATGTACTAATACAACAAAAACTAGCTTATATAGTGTTAGGCAACGCATTCTTTAAAGAATGCGTCGCCAAATAAATGAATAGGCATCGCACTCCTCAACAAATGCTTCGCCTTTTCTTTTTTCTTTTTTTCAATTTTTTTGCTTAAACATTTATAAACTCATAAAAAAAATAAAATCAAAATAGGACCATAACAAGAATAAACTTAAGACCTCCTACACTCTTAAGAAATCACCACACCACCAGGCCAAATGACTTGTATGTATTAATACAATAAAAGTTAGCTAATATAGTGTTAGGCGACGCATTATTTAAAGAATGCGTCGCCACATAGATGAACAGGCGATGCATTCTTCAACAAATGCGTCGCTGTTTCTTTCTTTTTTTTTTCAATTTTTTTGTTTAAACATTTAGAAACCCATAAAAAAAATAAAATCAAAATAGGACCATAACAAGAACTGAACCTAAGACCTCCTACACTCTCAAGAAAACACCACACTACTAAGCTAAATGACTTGTATGTATTAATACAACAAAAACTAGCTTATATAGTGTTAGTTGACGCATTATTTAAAGAATGCGTCGCCAAATAGATGAAACGCATTCATCAACAAATGCGTCGCCTTTTCTTTTTTTTTTTCTTCAATTTTTTTGTTTAAACATTTATAAACCCACAAAAAAAATAAAATCAAAATAGGACCATAACAGGAATTGAATCCAGACCTCTTACACTCTCAAGAAATCACCACACCACCAGGCCAAATGACTTGTATGTACTAATACAAAAAAAGCTAGCTAATATAGTGTTAGGCGACGCATTATTTAAAGAATGCCTCGCCACATAGATGAAAAGGCGACAACAAATGCGTCGCCGTGTCTTTTTTTTTTTTTCAATTTTTTTGTTTAAACATTTATAAACCCATAACAATTATAAAATCAAAATAGGACCATAATAAGAATTGAACCCAAGACATCCTACACTCTTAAGAAATCACCACACCACCAGACCAAATGACTTGTATGTACTAATACAACAAAAGTTATCTAATATAGTGTTAGGCGACGCATTATTTAAAGAATGCATCACCTCATAGATGAACAGGTGATGCATTCTTCAACAAATGCGTCGCCGTTTCTTTTTTTTTTTTTTTAATTTTTTTGTTTAAACATTTAGAAACCCATAAAAAAAAAATCAAAATAGGACCATAACAAGAATTGAACCCAAGACCTCCTACACTCTCAAAAAATCACCACACCACTAGGCTAAATGACTTGTACGTATTAATACAACAAAAACTCGCTTATATAGTGTTAGGCAATGCATTATTTAAAGAATGCGTCGCCAAATAGATGAACAAGCGACGCATTTTCTTTTTTTTTTTTTTTTTCAATTTTTTTGTTTAAACATTTATAAACCCATAAAAAATATAAAATCAAAATAGGACTATAACAAGAATTCAACCCAAGACCTCTTACACTCTCAAGAAATCACCAAACCACCAAGTCAAATGACTTGTATGTACTAATACAAAAAAAGCTAGCTAATATAGTGTTAGGCGACGCATAATTTAAAGAATGCGTCACCACATAGATGAATAGCCGACGCATTTTTCAACAAATGAGTCGCCTTTTTTTTTTTTCCAATTTTTTTTGTTTAAACATTTATAAACCCATAAAAAAATAAAATCAAAATAGGACCATCAAGAATTGAACCCAGGACCTCCTACACTCTCAAGAAATCACCACACCATCTGCGCAAATGACTTATATGTACTAATACAACAAAAGCTAGCTAATATAGTGTTAGGCGACGCATTATTTAAAGAATGCGTCGCCACATAGATGAACAGGTGACGCATTCTTCAACAAATGCATCACCATTTCTTTTTTTTTTTCACTTTTTTTGTTTAAACATTTAGAAACCCATAAAAAAAATAAAATGAAAATAGGACCATAACAAAAATTGAACCCAAAACCTCCTACACTCTTAAGAAATCACCACACCACCAGGTTAAATGACTTGTAAATACTATTGCAACAAAAACTAGCTTATATAGTGTTAGGCGATGCATTATTTAAAGAATGCGTCGCCAAATAGATGAACATTCCTCAACAAATGCGTCGCCTTTTCTTTTTTCTTTTTTTTTTCAATTTCTTTGTTTAAACATTTATAAACCCATAAAAAATATAAAATCAAAATAGGACCATAACATGAATTGAACCCAGGACCTCTTACACTCTCAAGAAATCACCACACCACCAGGCCAAATGACTTGTATGTACTAATATAAAAAAAGCTAGCTAATATAGTGTTAGGCGACGCATTATTTAAAGAATGCGTCACCACATAGATGCACAGGCGATGCATTTTTCTACAAATGCATCGCTGTTTCTTTTTTTTTTTTTCAATTTTTTTAAACATTTAGAAACCCATAAAAAAAATAAAATCAAAATCAGGCTATAACAAAAATTGAACCTAGAACTTCCTACACTTTCAAGAAATCACCACACCACCAGGCCAAATGACTTGTATGTACTAATACAACAAAAGCTAGCTAATATAGTGTTAGGTGATGCATTTTTTAAGGAATGCGTCACCACATAGATGAACAGGCGATGCATTCTTCAACAAATGCGTCACTGTTTCTGTTTTTTTTTTTTAATTTTTTTGTTAAAACATTTAGAAACCCATAAAAAAAATAAAATCAAAATAGGGCCATAACAAGAATTGAACCCAAGACCTCCTACACTCTAAAGAAATCACCGCACCACCAGGCTAAATCACTTGTATGTACTAATGTAACAAAAACTTGCTAATATAGTGTTAGGCGATGCATTATTTAAAGAATGCGTCGCCAAATAGATGAACAGGTGACGCATTCCTCAACAAATGCGTCGCCTTTCCTTGTTTTTTTTTTCATGTTTTTTATTTAAACATTTACAAACCCATAAAAAAAATAAAATCAAAATAAGATCATAACAAAAATTGAACCTAGAACCTCTTACACTCTCAAGAAATCACCACACCACCAGGTCAAATAATACAACACGAACTAGCTAATATAGTTTTAGTCGACACAGTGTTTTAAGAAAGAGTCGTTAAATAGACGAAAAGGCAATGCATTTTTCAACAACTGCGTCGCCGTTTCACCCAACCAATTCTTAACTTTTTTTCCAATTTGAAAGTTCTTTTTAGTAATTTTTTAATCTTGTAAGTATCCTTTTTTTTTTTTAATTTGTATATGAGTAATCAACAAAACTAATTAAAGATTTAAAAAAAAACATGGAATAGGCAACGCGTTTTAATGGAATTGCATCGCCTGTTCCTTCAATTATTTTTTATTTAAAAAAAAAAGCAATTTAGTAGACTTTTAATTTTTAAAACAAGTAAACTATCATTGACCGCAAACACATGAAAGTTAAGCTCATTTAACATACTTATGTAGATAAATTGGTCAATAAAGGCTTGTTGAATTAGAATTCTATATTCGGTACCCTATCTCAAATTTGGTCTTGAGATATTTTTTGTCTCGTCTATACACATATATGTGAATAACTGAGAAGAGCATTGACAAAACTATTTTATATTTTTAGATCAATGGAATTTATGTTCATTGGATTGCTACATGAATATATTTGTAGATCAACAATTAAAAAATTATTTAAATATTATAAAGAAAATATAAAAAATGAAACAGGCGACGCTTTTCGACCATAATACATTGCTTGATTCCAAAATTCAAGAATAGACGACCCTTCTTGAAGAGAATGCATCACCTGTTCTCTCAATTAAAAAAAAAAAATTTGAAAGACATGCAAATTTTATAAAGAATAAAGGTGTACTTGAAAAACAGAAAAATAAACAGCAATTTTCGATATTTTGCTTCGCATTTTTAAGAAATATTTTCAGTTTTTATTTGTAGATGAAAAATAAAAAATTAATCAAAGAAAAAAAATGCAATTGGGAGAAAAGGCGCATTTTTGCCATTTTTTCAAAATATTTAGCGCGTTTTAAAATTTTTACGCGCTCCTTTGAATTCTTTTTTCTTTTTTAAAACTACATTAAGTACACTACCTAATAGATATTAGATTTGGAAGCAATCTAAGAGAGACTTATAGAGTGAGATATTTCGGGTTTCATTTTTCATTTGCCTACGTTGTCGTTGGCTTGGAAGCTAGATTTCTTTGTGTCGCCCTCGTGACTTTCTGGGTTTCTTCTTTCTTTGTCTCCATCGTTTAGGTGAGTTTCTTTTTCCTTTGTGGTTGGCGGAGACATGAGGTGGGTTGCTTTTTTTCTTTTTCTTTTTTTTTCACTTTAACTGCAGGTTAGGTTTGTTGGGTTTTGTTAATCTTACTTTTATAGAAATTTTATTTATGCTATTGCTTGACATTGTTTTGCTAAGTTCAATAAGCATTTTATGTTGAAGATCAATTCGATTCAAGATGGTCTATTATTTATTCAAGTATCGATGAAAATGATAATGAGGATGAATGTGAGAGTGACTATGTTTGTAATGAATGTTAGGGGAGAAATGTGCCTCATCAAATCTTAAGAACCATGGTAATATTCTTTAAATTTTCATTTACTAAATTACAAATTTAATAATGATTAATATTTTGTTTATTTTGCATAAGTGTTAATAACTTTTTTAATTTTTCCATATGCAATATGAGAGTGTAATATTGTCAACAAGAGGACGTCATGTGAGATCCCACATCGGTTGGAAAGGAGAACGAAGCATGCCTTAAAAGAGGGTGTGGATACCTTTTCCTTGCGAAGCGTTTTGACAAAACTATGCGAGCTGGGCCCAAAACGGATAATATCGCATGCGGGTGGTCTGGGCTGTTACAGTTGGTATCAAAGCCGATACCTGGATCAGTGTGCCAGCGAGGATGCTGGGCCCCAAGGGGGGAGGATTGTGAGATCCCACATCAGTTGGAAAGGGGAACGAAGCATGCCTTAAAAGAGGGTGAGGATACCTTTCCCTTGCGACGAATTTTCACAAAACCATGCGGACTGGGCCCAAAGAGGACAATATCGCATGCAGGTGGACTAGACTGTTATAGTTGGTATCAGAGCCAGTACCCGGATTGATGTGCCAGCGAGGATACTGGGCCCCAAGGGGGGAGGATTGTGAGATCCCACATCGGTTGGAAAGGAGAACGAAGTATGCCTTAAAAGAGGATGTGGATACCTTTCCCTTACAACGCATTTTGACAAAACCGTGTGAGTTGGACCCAAAACGGACAATATCGCATGCGGGTGGTCTGGGCTGTTACAGTTGGTATCAGAGCCCGTACCCAGATCGGTGTGCCAGCGAGGATGTTGGGCCCCAATGGGGAAGGATTGTGAGATCCCACATCGGTTGGAAAGGAAAACGAAGCATGCCTTAAAAGAGGGTATGAATACCTTTCCTTTGCGACGCGCTTTGACAAAACCGTGCGGGCTGGACCCAAAACAGACAATATCACATGCGGGTGGACTGGGCTGTTACACGTCAACTTCTATCTCAATGAGTATGCATTCATGGAAGTTTAATTAATATTAAATTTGTTATGAAAAATACAATAACTTACAAATTATCTAAAAATATATCAATGAGATGATATTTAATTTATTTGATAATTAATTTGTTATGACAAAATATTTATTTTAAATTTTTGTATTCTAATTATTTTGGATGAAGCTAGTTTTTGTTTTTTTTATTTTAATTATTTTTATATTTTTACTATTTTAATCACTTTTCACAATTTTTTTTTTTTAAAAAAAAGAAAGGGCGACGCACTAATAAATAATGCATCGCTCAATAGGCGAATACGTCGCTAAATAGTCAATTCTATTAATACGTCGCTAAATAGGTGACTCTATTAATGAGTCGCTAAAACTATTAATGCGTTGCTAAATAGGCGAATGCATCGCTAAATAGGCAACTCTATTAATGCGTCGTTAAATAGGCGAATGTGTTACTAAATAGTGAACTCTATTAATGCATCGCTAAATAGGCGACTCATTAGCAACTAATATATTTAGTGACTCTATATGAAACAGTCACTAATATATTTTTGGCGACATTGTTGTAAAGCGTCGCTAAATAAGAGTCGCTATAAGTGGATTGATAGAATGTGTCGCTAAAAGTCAATATGCGTCACTAAAAACTAAAAGATAGGCGACTCTGTGTGATACGTTGTTGTTTATTTTGTGCGAAACATTTATTGCGTCATTTATCAATGCAATTCTAGTAGTGTGATACATAAAAAAAACAAAATAAAACTGTAAGAAAACCGTTATAACACAAGTACAAACTGATACATAAAAAAACAAAATAAAACTATAAGACAGCCGTATCTTAGTCCAGAATTGCAGAATGCATTGGCTAAATTGAGCACCGAAGTTTTAATCTAAAAAGATCCTTTAGGGAACTATGAGAAAATTTTGAATCTGTCCTTTAATTAAGCAACATATGAGATTGTTATATTCATAATAAAATGAAATACAATAGTCAAATGAAATTACAACCCATTGAAAAAAAAAAAAAAATCTCAAATTCTCAATTGACTAAATATTATATCCCAGAACAAATGCAGCCCTTAAATAAAACATATTAACCAATCAAAGAAATAATGACAACCATATAAACAACAAAAAAAGTTAGCTAATTTCATGGCTCATAGCACATAAAAAGTTAGCTAAAGGCTAAAGCCTTTCTCTTTTCCTTTATTTTAGCTAAAGGCTAAAGCCTTTTTCTTTTTCTTTCTTTTTTTTAAAAAAATTTAATATAAGTCATCTGTGCATTTTGATTCTTCTGGATCTGGAATATTTCGTTTCTAAAAAAAAAAAAAAATTACAAAAAGCCAAATGACTATTGATAGGAAAATGTATTTATGGATTAATGGCTCTGAACAAATCATACACTCTTGAAAGGAAAATGTATTAATGGCTCTAAACAAATCATACTCTCCACATAGTTTTTAAATTCTACGTATGACTATATATATATATATATATATTTAGTTTTAAATAATGGTTATTTTATTTTATTAAACTAAGGTCTATTTTTTATGACAAGTTAATGTAATTCAACACTTAAATTTAAAATTTAAAAAGTAATCAAATATAGATTTAGTTACATACTAAAAAATCATATTTAGGAAATAATAAATTCTGTCAAAATCTGATAATTAATAAATATAATTTTAATTTTTATTATTTGATGTGATCCAAAAATTAAAAAAGAAAAATCCTATATTAGTACTCATATTAAAGATTTTATTCAAATCTGAATATATATATATATAGTAGATTTTTTTTTATCATTTATAATAATTTTTCTTTTTATTTTGGTATTTCAAATTTACAATTTCTTATGCATATGAGCTGCTTACTAAATTGAGCCAAACTCATTTCATATAATAACACATGATGATTGATACCGTCTAGTCTATCCACTCTAAGAGTCTAGTTGTATATATTGTTATTATTATTTCTAGCATATGAGTTATTTATTTATTTTTTGAGAAAAATGTATGGCTATAAAAACTTCAAGTAGCTTAGGCTATGTATATAAAAGTTTTTTTTAAGAAACAAATAATAATTTTTATTTTTAATATAAATTAATAATTTGCAATTACATGTGATTTTCAGCTTTACGGATATAGATTTCCGCAATTGTCCTTCATCTATCAAGTTTAGCATAAATGAGTAACCTGGCAACGGTACATTTTATTTTCTTCAAATTTAAGTGATGATTTTATAATTAGGTTAAATTTCAAGACTACATATCAAAATTAAACCATAAAAGAGAGCACCTAAAAAAACCAAATTTAGAAATTATAGCAAAACCCAATTACAATTGAATTAGGATCCTCTGATTGTGAAAAAGACAAGTAGCCTATCAAAAGAAGTATAATTTATTGACCCAAAAAAGAAAAAAAAAATAAAAACGAACAAAAAGAAAAAAGAAGTAGAAGCCAGCTCCTACAGAAGAAGCTGCTGCTTTATGAGTTATTGAATTAATTAGTGGGATTGGATTTGGATTTTATGTTTTTATAGCGTGAGGTGGTGCGTAGAGCTCTTGTCGTTTTCTACAAACAGCTAATTACAATTTACCACAACACATAGGAAGTGGGTTTGAACTTTTGATGTGTATATGAAACCTATGTCAACATTCCTCATTTATTGTTTATTTTAATCCTCATAACTGATAATAATTTTTAGTGAGCGGTAGCAAATTTCTAACATAGGTATTTAGAATTTTAGACTTTAGTACTGTATTAAGTTGTCCCTATATATAAAAATAGTCTAATGGTAAAAATCAGAATTAAATTTAAATTATCCACCCTAATATAAATAAATAAAATATCAAATTAAATAACCATATTTTTTCAAAAGCTTAAACAGTTAAAAATGGTTTTAATATATATCTATATCAACCTATGTACGTTATAAACGCTAATGATGTGGGCGGTCCGATAAAGGTAAAGAGGAGAATATACGAATATATATACTACCAGATTGTGTTATAAAATTTTTATTTTTATTATAAAGTATATTATAGCGTATAATTCCAACATCAACCAGAATATGTATTAATCACATACACACAATTGGGATGGCAAAGCCACTTCCCGCAACCTTATTTACCCGTAACCTTATTTACAGGCTTACGGCACTCAATTGCAATAACAAGCCATTAACAATCCTATTCATGGCCAGCAAAAGCTTTGTCATATCTCCATTTAATTTGAACTGAATCCGCTTCCCAGGAAACATTGGACCCCAACTGCAAGCAGTGGCAGTGCATCACGCAGAACCTCCCAGTAACGCCTTGCTATCATCTTCATCTCATTCTTATCATATTTTATGATGTTGTTGTTAGCTCCACGTGGATATTCCTTCTTCTCAACACTTTTGATAACACCAACAGCGACAGTCCGAAATCTGTCCCGAGCAACAAAACGTCCTAAAGGCGGGTACTCGGAGAAAGCCTCCACAACCATGGGCTTGGTTGGAACCATCTTCACTACTCCACCATCACCATTCTTCAGGAACTCAGGCTCCCTTTCCTTCTCTATACCTGAATTCCGGTCAATCTTGCTCAGGATTTCGGCAAATTCGACCGCAATACGAGTGGTGTGGCAATCAAGAAGTGATGTATATCCATTAAAAACCAGACCAGGATGGTTCATGACAATCACCTGGGATATGAAGCTCGCGGCCTCCATAGCTGGATCATCCACAGGATTGGATGCAACATACCCACGTTTCAGATGATCATTCACATCATGACCACTAACCTTCTTAACGTGGAAGGCAACATTGTCACCAGGCAAGGCCTCGTGGAGAGCCTCCTCATTATTATTTTTATTATTCATTTCAACGGACTTGACTTTAGTAGTGAGTCCGGTTGGGCCAAATGTGACCTTCATACCGGGCTTGAGTATCCCGGTCTCTACACGACCAGCTGAGACTGTACCTATACCTCCAATCTTGTAAACATCTTGGAGAGGGAGACGGAGAGGCTTGCCCGTTGGTCTCTTAGGTGGCTGAATCTGGTCAAGTGCTTCGATAAGAGTTGCACCATTGTACCAGTCAAGGTTGGTAGACCTCTCGATGAGGTTGTCACCCTCTAAACCTGAGATGGGAATGAAAGGTATGTTTCCAGGGTTATAGCCGACCTTCCTCAAGCAGGAAGAGAGTGACTTCACAATTTCATCATACCTCTCCTCTGAGTACTTGGGAATGGTGGCATCCATCTGCATGCAAGGGAACAATCTCAATTAAAAAAATTTAACATAAAAGATAAATACAGAAAACTCAATCAAACTGATCATATAAACACCATCATCTAAATTAGATCATACAGAGGTTTTAGCAACAAACCATGCAAGAAGAAGGGTCATTATGAAAAGGTCTCCCTTTCATATATAGTGGTTTTTTACATTGAAATATATGGATTTTAACAAAATTCAGATGCGCTATCTTTTAACGACAACATTGACTAATGACTGATCAAACTCTTTTTCAACAGAGATTGACGATTTGTATTATATGGAATGTGAAAAATTATATCTGCATATACAAAGAGAGAAAGTAAGGAGTTGTAAAAAATAAAAATAAAAAAAATAGCAAAAGTTTTGACATAGTAATTGTAAAATTAACAAAAAAAGTTTTGACATAGTAAATATCTCAAGAGGACCTATAAAGGGGGACATGCCATATCAACTGCCACATAGAATTTTTTTTTTAATTAACCTTAAATAATAAGTAATATTAGATCTTATACACATTTTACAGGTTAATTTTTTTCTATTTATTTTTTATTTTTTGAAAAATCAAAAAATATTTAAATAATGCATCATTAGTTGAATAATATGCACTGACACATAAGAACCACGTACGAGATTTTTTATTTTTTTTTTAATAAATCTCTTATAAAATTCTTATCATATTAAATACATATGTATGTATTTATATATATATATATATTATTTTTATGCAGATGCACACATAGAATAAACTTGCCGCGTCAAGAGTATAAATTGTAGGAATCTATTCTGTGTGTATCTGCGATGTAGAATTTTTATATACATATATATCAAGCAGTTAATTATATGTCGAACTCACCTTGTTGCAGCAACAGATAATCTGTTTGACACCAAGGGTGAAAGCAAGCAATGCATGCTCACGGGTTTGACCGT